>NC_071615.1:4203888-4804444 GCF_014839835.1 Dryobates pubescens | reverse complement strand
GTCCTCTTCCATCTCATTCCCTTCCCATGTTCACACAAAGCATTCACCTTCAGCTTTCAGTAGGGGCACAAGTCCTAATTATGAAGAGGACACACAGGATGATATCCAACAATATTCACTTCTCCGTCCTACAGGCTTCATCCTACTTCATCAGCACCAAAGACCAAGAGTGCATGTAAAGTCACAGTATCACAGTATCACAGTATAACCAAGGTTGGAAGAGACCCCAAGGATCATCAAGTCCAACCTGTCCCAACAGACCTCACAACTAGACCATGGCACCAAGTGCCATGTCCAATCTCCCCTTGAACACCTCCAGGGACGGTGACTCCACCACCTTCACCTGCTTCTAAACCAACCACTGACAGAATCAACACTGACCAGTTTTGACCTGCACAGTTTCCATGATTTCATCCCAGTTTTGTGAACAGGGATGTTGCTAGAACAGCCACAGTGGCAGGTTGGTAGCAGAGCAGCTGGGCTCAACCACACCTCAGTGCTGAAACATCTGCAGGTGTTCACATCTGGCCACCCTGATGTTTGACCCAGCACCACCAGCTTGAACAGATGTGCTCAGTGAGGGATTAAGTGACTACAAGTGCCAGCTCTGAGCTGCGCCAGATCTGTCTCTGCTCCTGGCACCCCAGTGGGACCATAACCAAGGGGAGTTAAATAATGAAGTTAGTAAGTATGGCTGGGGTGAGGTAATGAAAGCAAAGGAAGGCTAAAGACATACTTTGAGAGGTAGGTGAAGCAAAAAACTCCAGGCAACTAAAATGCTTTTACCACGTTGGGTTTTTATAGAAACATGTTTGCTTTTTCTCAAGCACAGAAGTCAGAGACTGTAAACATCTGCTCCTTCACGCAGGCTCTCTCCCACAATGTTTTGACTTAGGTATTCTCCCTTAATGTTTGCAACTTAAACACACCAGAACTGTGCCAAGGCTTCTGAAACAGTAGAAGACATTTGAGCTATTAGCAAAGGGAGAAATTAACAAACCCAAAGTCTTAAAAACAAACTCACCAGAACCCTGCCACTGCTCCGAAGTACCCCAAAAACAGAACACTTGAAAATACCTTGAAAGCATCTTTCCAGTGAAATTGAAATGATCTCCCTTCCAGGATGAGACCTACTGAAGTATTTTGACTCCTGGGACATCCTAATTTCCATTCTGGACAGCCATATGACAGTTGTAACATCAAAGAGTCTTAGCTGATAGATATAAACACCTGCTTCCAAAAGTTAGCGAGCTGGAAGCAAAGCATGGCTGTGGGACTCTCAGTGTTACTTTATTCTGCTGCTCTATTAATTTTATTTATCTGTATTAAGATTCCAAGACAAAAGAGCCAGCTCTGGCTTACTGGGAATTATAAAGAACTTGTGCACTTGAGCTGCTGATTTACCTACCAATACAAACAGACATGCTGCACTAAGTAGTAAAAGATAAAGCCATAAAGCCAGGTCTGCATTGTTTGAAGCTGCTCAGGGTAAAAAAAAAAAACATTAGAGACAAGCCAGAGGGATTTTTATTAATGCTTTAGATGACTTAGGGAAAAAAAAAAGTCACTTAATCATAACGTTGTAAACAAGGAAGTTCCACAGCAGTATGAAAAAATATCTGAACTCCTTTCAGGAGCCCCATTGATTTGAATTAGGCAGCTGCATAATCACAGGGGCTGCAATTTTAATGAACATTTCGACAGGAAATGTAGAGCTGATTATATATATATCAAACAGGAAGGATCCAAGTGCTGCAGCTCCTCTTTCTCCTTGTTGTGGTTTTGTTTCTTACGTCAGGGTGCGCATTCAAGCCAACTCTAGAGCTAACACAGAACTTACCTGACTGCCTCTCCCTCCTTGGTGGAAGCTCCCAATGCTCCTGGCTGCAGCTCTGATCTTCCTGTCCTGATACATGTCATTAGGCACAGCATTTTGAAAAATAATTAGTGATTCAATCAGATTTTACACTGGATCAAGTGACTGGAAACTTCAATGCTGTGCTGCAGTTTTCCCTTAGCATACTTTTAGGGCATGTTATATATACTTAATTAGATAATGTTTATACAGTGCTTTGAAGAAATGAAGAACTCTGTAAGGGCTAGGTTGTATTTTCAGAAAGGGAAAGAGCAGCCTTGAGACAGCACAGGCACAGAGGGAGAACAAAAGCTCTGAGGAACAGAACACCACCTTGCTTGCAGAAAGGTTTCAGCACCTCTGAGAACAATTATGTCAGCAGCTTCCAAAATCTGAGCAGATAGAATGAAGCAAACGTCGTAAAACATGGGATGCTACCAAGGCACTTCAATGACTATGCTGCCAAAACCAGTGAGAGTCCTGGCAGCTGAGTCAGAAAGGCAGCAGCACCTATGCAGAAGGAAAACGTGGTGTATACACAAGCACATGGCATTCATTATTACTTTGTTATGTGCAAGGTAAAGATTCAGTTGGAGTTACATGCCTTGATGAAACAAACATGAATATCCTGTGAATGCTCTTACTCATGGGAGTGGGAACTAATCTCTTCTCCAGAACAAGAGGACAGTCTCAAGCTGTACCAGGGGAAGTTTAGGCTGGATGTTAGGAAGTTCTTCCCAGAAAGAAGAACTAGAGGTGTTTAGGAAGAGACTGGATGGGGTGCTTGGTGCCATGGTTTAGTTGATTAGATGATGTTGGGTGATAGGTTGGACTCGATGATCTCAAGGGTCTTTCCCAACCTGGTTAATTCTATTCTATTCTATTCTATTCTATTCTATTCTATTCTATTCTATTCTATTCTATTCTATTCTATTCTATTCTATTCCTATTCTATTCTATAAACATCTTGCTTCCTATTACTTTGTAGTGAGTGAAGCAGGGCTCCCTCTGTCCTTTGTTGGCTGAATGCTAAAATACACTAAAATGTGTTCACCACAAACACCTTCACAGGACAGTGAATCATAGAGTCCTAGACTCATAGAATGGTAAGGGTTGAAAAGGATCATCTAGTCCAACCCCAATGGTCTTCACCAAACTAGCAACCCAGAGCAAGCACCAAGAGCGCATAGATCACAAAGAAAGGAAAACACCAGGCTCTCCTGTGGATCAGGATGAGGCCCTACACAAGCCCTCACAAAGGGCACCTGATCCAAACCCCCGTTAAAAGAATGTGGAGAGCAAAACAGCAAGCTGTGGCTAATTCCACTCAGGATGGCAAGGAGCAAGTGATGCTGCATCCAGGCATTTGCCTCCCTGCGGGGCAAGCGGCACAGAGAGTGCTCCAAAGAGTTTCCAGCAAGCAATGAAAGCAAACAATGTATGCAGGGAGCTTTAAAAATGATTGCAAAGAGAGCCCTGAGCTTCTGTTCTGTGCAGGTTTTTTTCCTTTTCTGCCTTTTTTTTGTTATTTGCCTATAACTAAATTACATGATTTCTTTGCAAGTCTAATTAAGCAGTTAATTGATGCTGGTGCCCTTTAGCATCTGGCATTTAAGATTAAGTAAATAATGGAGAAAAGTGCATGCAGCACCCAGCAATAATTAAACACAGCAAGGGTTTGTTCCCCCACCCTGCCTCATTTTAACCTGTAATGTACAAATCTCTGAGGATAACTGTCTTTAATAGCCTCAAATACACTTACACACCATATAATGATACTTGACAACAGTTTTTCTCCTCTTGGAGATGGTGGGTAGTAGGTGTATCTTTGATGTTAACTAGAAGGTTCTCCTTCACACCTTGCACTCAGGGGAAGGAAGAGCATCACTGCCACAGCTCTACCCAGCTGAAGAGTGTGTTAAATGGATCTGCTTGGGAGCATACTTTTAAATCCAGGAGTGTGAGTGTTTGGATTGTGCATTAAAGATTTGTGGCCATGTTTCTCCCTTTCTCAAGTGTTTACCTCTTCCCTGGTGGTCCATACAAGGTTATTCATCAATTTCCTACAGAGCATGGAAAAGCTTTCCTGTTAGCATTCTACAAGATTGAGTTTATATAAAATAACATAAAGCTGTAAAAAGAAAAGATAAAAAAGCCCTCTGGACAACAAAAGTGTCCAGGATTCCAGCCATCACTACAGAACAAGGATTCAAAGCATCCGGGATTCCAGCCATCACTACAGAACAAGGATTCAAAGCATCCAGGATTCCAGCCATGACTACAGAACATGGATTCAAAGCATCCAGGATTCCAGCCATCACTACAGAACAAGGATTCAAAGCATCCAGGATTCCAGCCATGACTACAGAACATGGATTCAAAGCATCCAGGATTCCAGCCATCATTACAGAACATGGATTCAAAGCATCCAGGATTCCAGCCATCACTACAGAACATGGATTCAAAGCATCCAGGATTCCAACCATCACTACAGAATGTGGATTCAAAGCATCCATGCATTTTCAGGCACTGATTTTAGCATTGCTGTGGGAGGATCACTGGATTGTGGTACATAGCTACTTCTACTCACTGCTTGGAGGGAAGGAGTGATGGTTTCATCTACCAAAAGTCTGATCAGGAGACACAACTCCTGGGCTGTCCTTAAGTCCTGGCTATGTTTAAAGTGAGCTTGAGATGTGGGCTGATGTGAACCTCATGAGGTACAAGACTGAGTGCAAAGTCCTGCACCTGGGGTCAGGTGAACTCCTGGTATCAACACAGGCTAGGGGATGAGGGGATTGAGAGTAGCCCTGTGGAGGAGGACCTGGGAATATTAGTGGATGAAAATTGGTTAAGAGCTGGCAACATGCACTTACAGCCCAGAAGGTCAACCACATCCTGAGCTGCATCACCAGCAGTGTGGCCAGCAGGTCAAGGGAGGGGATTCTGCTGCTCTAGGCCACTGTGGTGAGATCTCACCTGGAGTACTGTGTCCAGCTTTGGGGCTCTCGGCATAAGACTGACAGCTCTGCTATGAGAAAGTTGGGGTTGTTCTGCCTGGAGAAGGACCCTTCCAACCCAAACCATGATTCTATGATTTTTTTTTTTACCTGCAGAGCACTGCACTGAGTGTTTGTAATGCATCTTAAGAGCTCATTTTCTTTTGAAGACCACATATTAAGGACTGGACTCGACTTGCAAGACCTACTCCAAGACTGTAAGAAATTCTGAAACCGCTGCAGCAGACCCAGCTTCCACTGTTCCCCCAAAAAGCCCACTTAGGAACACAATGCTCAGTCCCTGCCTTACACTTCAGCAAGTTAACATGAGTCAGACTGCCTCTCTAATACAGCTCTGATTTAAACTAACCACAGTATGAGAGTTTTTTAGTTCTTCCTCAGCTGCTGATGGAAGGAACTGCTGCCCAAAGATCAGTGACACAATCTCTTTAGACTCTGCAAGCAAGAAAAGCCAGTGTGGAGACTCATGACCACCTCCCATGGGTGCTGCAAGTTTTAATTAGTATCTCTAGCATACTCAGAGACCTTTGGACAGAGGGTGCTACAGAAGTGGAAAATATTATCATCATTATGCCTGCTACCACAAGCGCTGGCATTGAAGGCAGAGACTTCACAGCAGATGGTGAAGTCGCTAGCGCGGCTGGCTGCAGTTATAATTTCCCTCATCACAGGCTCCCCTTGTTGGAGCAGGCTTTGCCTCTTGATGCCTGAAGAGCAAAACAGAACCTGCACTGACAAGACTGCATCGTGCTGGTCAGTTTTGCTGACACATTCAAACTGGCCGCCGCTCAAATCGCTGCAAAGTAAATCATCCAAGGGACTTTCTAATTTCAAAGGGCTTCACTCTCACGGCAACACTTTCTCGCTCCAGTCACAACCAGCCCTCTCCTGAGTTCTGATCGTTAAAGGGGAAACAAAAACAACTAAAGAATTAGTCAGCCTTTGCTAAGGGTCAAATATTCCCACTCTAACCCATGAGCAAAACAAGGAGGCACATTTTATGGCTCTCTCAGAGCAACTTCATACTTTCCTGAGCACCATTTCTGCACCTCTTGCTAATTGCCCATTTGCCCTGGTTTTATGGAACAGCCTGGCTCACTCCACCTTTGACAGAGGAGAACAGCAGCATTTAACATGCTGCAATGTGTGGGATATGTGTGGTTCTAATTTTTACCCTTATTTATTTCTAACTGTTGGGGTTAGCAGCCTAGGACTCAGAGCTTCCTGAAGCGTAACTAAGATGCCATTAGCTTTAAATCTGTTCCCAAACGCTGCAAGCACCCTCTCCATTTGGCTGAGGACATCACCTTGCAAATGAAGACTTTGCACACATGGGAGCATTCTGCTAATAATTTTTCATTTCACCAAAATCTTCCTAGAGACTCCAGAGCACAAGCACAGGGGTTGGTCTCTACTCCCAGCCAAGCTGTGACAGAACAAGAGGACACAGTCTCAAGCTGTGCCAGGGGAGGTTTAGGCTGGATATTAGGAAGAAATTCTCCACAGAGACTGGCCATTGGAATGTGCTGCCCAGGGAGGTGGTGGAGTCACCATCACTGGAGGTGTTTAAAAAGAGACTGGATGAGGCACTTAGTGCCATGGTTTAACTGATTAGATGGTGTTGGGTGATAGGTTGGACACGATGATCTCGAAGGTCTTTTCCAACCTGGTTAATTCTGTAATGCTCCTCACCTCTTTCTGTGGAAGTTTCAAGTTGTAAAGCATCCCATGTGTTTAGTGTTGACCCTTCAGTGCTGGGTCAAGACTTGGACTGGATGATCTTTGAGGTCTCTTCCAAACAGATGTTTTCTGTGATTCTGTGAAGCTCCTTGACATGGAAGTGGAAAGTAATCTCCACTACTGCTTGAGGCACCATGGGAGTCCAAATAAATTCTTCAGGGAGCTTGCAAATGCATCAGGACACTGGCCACATACCAAGGAAGGGACATTATCATGGAAACAACCTGACCAGGAGTTACTTCAAATGGCTGCTGCTGCTGAAAATGCCTCTAGCCCACACCTGTCACACAGGCCAAACACCACCAGCTGTAACTTGGGATTTATTTTTACTGCTTTTGTATAACAGGACTGAAACTTCCCCTCGCCTAAATTCTGCCTCATTTGAGGGAAGTCATCACAATATGGCAGTCTGAAAGGGGAACCTCACGCCGTCATCATTATCAGCCTATTCAGAGCCCCTCTGCTGAATCCTTCAGATCCGTGTGCCGCCTTTGATGCCACTAGTGGCAAGATTTTTGATGACACATCCACAGTCTCCGGCACAGGTGGATGCTGCTTCTGTCTCTGGCCCTTCCATATGGAAGCCTCTGATCTATTTAATTTAAATACTTCTGCTGCACACCTCTGATGGTATCTGATCATCGCAGAAGGTAACTTTACAAAGTTGGATGCCTACCCAATAGCCCACCACGCTGCAGTACTTCAGCAGGATGCATCAAGACTCTTCTGTTCAGTACAGACAGAAACACAGTAAGGCAGCCAGAGAGAGAAAAGGCAGTTCATGAATCTGAATTCAACCAGCTTTTCGTCTGCCTGATTTTCATCCATCGAGCTGGAGCTGGTTGTACATAGGAATTAATGTGCTTTTCCCTAATGGAGGCTGGATTGACTTACTGCTCACTAACTGGAGATTGTGACAGATAACCTGGCACTGAAATGGAGAACACAGGGTAACACTGAAATAGTGAGTGAAGACTGCATCAACTGCTATAAGTACATAAAACACACCAGGTAGCTTTGGTTCAGTCTAAATAATGGATTGCTCCCAGATGCTCAGAAATCCCTGGTGGACAGGCAATGACTTTCCCCCAAGTTTTAAGACTTGCTATGATGCAAACCTATGCCTTCACCTCCTTGGCACAAAATCACACCAAAAGCACGGGATCATCAAAGCCAGCACCATGCAGAATATTGCCATCTGCATGGACATGACCTGTACTATGCTAGCAGCATAGCACAGCAGTGCTCTGGCTACTGTACTGTCCACTGGCACATCCCTGAGGGGATGGTAAGGTGCTGGCTTTTTCCCAAAGGAGCTAGGAGGTCTTATGCTTTTGTGTTTAGGATACTGTGTGACTAGTAACCGCTGGACAATCTGCCCAGAACACCTGGACATTAGCAAACCAGGTTGATAGATGTGAAGACACCAACAGAGGCTTCTCTCCCTTCCTATTAACATTCTCATGTCAGCACCACACTCTAAAGGCTATCAGTACTTTATCACATCATGGTACTGATGTCAGTGGCATGATTAAGACGGAGAAGTAATTACAAGTGTCTGCTTTTACAGGCTGATTGCTTTCCAAATAAATGTTCTCCATTCCAAATAAATCCACCATGGATTAAAACATTTCTCCTACTTGCTCACCGCCCTAGGATGTATTTGATTAGAAAAAAGGCCTGATCAAAACTCCGCTCAACCATTTTTCAGCACTTCCCCATTTCTCTTTTCCTCATCAGGAAGAAAAAGCGCCTCCATTAGTTAACCTTTTCAAACACATTCTTTTTGTAGTCTAATTCAAAGAAGGATTATATATTAAATAAAAAAAACAAAAAAAAAAAGAAACCCTGGTCAGACATGGCATGTGAATAGCTTTTTGTGAGCACAGGGAACAAGCATTCATATATCAGAACATCAGCGTGGGGAGATAAGGGGAGCTGTATACGTGCGCGCTTATCTGAATGCAAGATCAGTCCTGTGAAACCAGCACAAACACCAAGGACAGAATCCATATATCGATGCAGTTCTTAGTGGTACTAGTGCAGTTCTGGGAATTTGCAATTCAATAAAGCTTATTCCTTAAAAAGAAAACAAGAAGTTAAGGATATAATTCACCCTCTATTGAGATCAACGGGAAGGGTGGGTTTTTTTTTTTTGCATTGCATTTGAATATAGCTCCCTCTCCCTCCCTCCCAACATGTCTCCTAGAATATGAAGAAATTACCTGCAGTTAGTTTGTACTATATTTAAACTGACTGAGAACTTCTCAGCTCTCTTAGTCTGCTTTCTAACCCAGCAAATCCTAAACTCTCCTTTCCTTTCTAACCCAGCAAATCCAAAGCTCTCCTTTCCTTTCTAATCCAGCAAATCCAAAGCCCTCCTTTCCTTTCTAACCCAGCAAATCCAAAGCCCTCCTTTCCTTTCTAACCCAGCAAATCCAAAGCCCTCCTTTCCTTTCTAACCCAGCAAATTCAAAGCTCTCCTTTCCTTTCTAACCCAGCAAATCCAAAGCTCTCCTTTCCTTTCTAACCCAGCAAACCCAAAGCTCTCCTTTCCTTTCTAACCCAGCAAATTCAAAGCTCTTATTTCTAACTCAACAAATCCAAAGCTCTCCTTTCTAACCCAGCAAATCCAAAGATCTCCTTTCCTTTCTAACCCAGCAAATTCAAAGCTCTCCTTTCCAACCTAGCAAATTCAAAGCTCTGCTTTCTAACCCAGCAAACCCAAAGCTCTCCTTTCCTTTCTAACCCAGCAAATCCAAAGCTCTCCTTTCTAACCCAGCAAACCCAAAGCTCTCCTTTCTAAGCCAGCAAACCCAAAGCTCTCCTTTAATCCATGGCTAACATTTCACGTACTTTAATCCACCTTCATACCAAATAAAGCCAATGAAAATACTGCAAATAGATGTAGGTGACAAATGAACTGACATGGGAAACATAACTTTGAATCTCCTGACTTTTATGCAATTAAAATCTCAACTTAATTGTTGGATCTGTGCAAGCTCCTCTCATTTTAATATGTAAATCAGCCTCTATTACTCTATAGCTCAAAGAATGTGTTACTCGGCTTACTTGATTAGGCTGGGAATTGCTGGTCCTGCTGTCACTGTGTTTACACTTTAGTGACAAGTTTGCACATCAAATTCACATAATGCAATGTCATCAACTTACTCATCAAATATAAACTTCTTAAATACAGCCTCTGCTCTAGAGTGTTGAAACAGCCTTATTTCACTTCATTTACAGCCCCTAAATAATCAGTATGTGAAAAGGGGGAAAAAAAAAGGGGGGGAACACAACTGGAAAACAGGATTTTCCCAGGAGAAACAGCTTCCCACAGAGACACAGGAGTAAGCCAAAAAAATCCCAGCCTGAGCTCTTCAGCTTCAGAGTTTTAGTTGCATGTTCCTCCTTTAAAACGTGGAAGGTGCAGGCATACTTCATTTCTCAGTCTCTACACATTTCACTCCACCTCATTCGGGATTCAGTGTTAAGGAGTCCCTATTTATTTTGTGAAGGCAGTCAGATTTCAGCTCCTGGCCACGTATACTTACCTGGAAATTGAAATGAGGACTCCAGAGAAAAACAGCAAATTCAGTAATTTTTTTTCCCCATCACGATAGCATTGAGGGGGAAAGTGTAAATGTAAGTTCAGTTGTAAGTAAGTTCAGTGTTTTCCCATTCCTGTTGCCTTTTGTGAATCTAATAAACATCCTCAACCAAGGGGACATTCACCTTGCCAGCACACAGCTGCTCAAGATGTTCCCAGTAACCTCACCACCCCTTGCAAAGTTCCTTGACGAGATTTTTGCTACTCTCTGCTGCTCACAAAGCTTTAATTTCCAGTAGAAACACTCTACAGTGACAAGATGCAGAGCAGAGATCTGAGGCTCTCCCCTGCCAGAGCTCTCTGCCACGCTGGCAGGCTGGTTTTTCTAATGTCAGGGAAATTGTGTTGGCCTGAATTCGAGCCATCAGCACAAGCCTTTCTTCTCAGTCCTGCTGACGAATGAAAGAGCATTTTCAATTGTGTACATCCAGAGGCCTCACGGCACACCGGCCCTAATCAAAAGCTGCTCTGTGATGCAAACTGCTCTAAGAGGCAGCTCATATCACAACCCCACAGGTTCCAAAGGGCAGCTGCAGATAATACTGCATCTCCTTCCCTTCAGGAGAGATCTAGCAGGAACATCCTGACTGCTACAGAGCCACCAAGAAGGCAACAACCGTATAACAAGAGGTTTACCCAAACACCCAAAGAGCAAAACACAACTGTCAAAGTTTACCAAGACCCACAAAGCTCAACAGCCTGTTGGCTTGTCTCCAGCTGATAGAGAAACCATCAGCACAGAGGGATCCAAAAAGAGAGATGTAGAACCGTGGCCACAAAGGCTGCTATCTGCAGTGTGGTGGTGTGTTTTATAGAGGTGTGTCTTATAGAGATTTGGGGAATAGGAAGGGGTTAAAACATGTGACAGAAAGGTTTCAAGTCCTTCCACTGCTCATTGACTTCTGTCCTTGCAAAGTCTCTCAACTTCCCCTGGTTATAAATGAAGGAGCACAGCTACTTTGGAGTGCTACTGCAGTTAGTGAGAGCGGTTCTTCCTCACTGTAGATGTTCTCATGGCCTGGGCTTTAAATCTGGTCCCTCTCATCACATACACATTTTTTATTTTCTTTTCCATTTCCTTCTCCTTCCCAACTTAATTTGCTCTTTCTTTCTTGGTAAAGTGGCTTTAGTTTCTCTGGAGCAAGGTTTCTGCTTCTGCTACACATTTTTTAATCAACTCCTACACAGTGGCTAGTGAGAGGTTAGGAGATCCTTCTAAAAGAAGAAGAAAGAAAGAAAAAAAGGCTCTTGGAGCAATCACTGGAGGGATCCAGGATCTCCAAATACGAAATGGGTGAAAAAGAAGGGCCAGGAAGAAATCCTGCATCTCTTTTGCTCTCCATGAAGGCTAAGTACAGTCTGGATAGCAACCTGTGACAGACAGGAGGTTTTGCACATTCAGCAGCTACACCAGAACTACATTACAGGATATATTACAAATCTCTGGCTCCCTGGACAGCAGATGGAGTCTGGAAGTCCCAGCAATGTCTCACTGGCACTTCCCATCACAGTTTCACAAGAAGCTGCAGGCTTCAGGCATCCTCGGGGGTTTGTTGGGTCAGCAACCCCTGGCTGGCCGCTCGTGTCCGGGCCCTTGGCAGCACACAGATTAAGTCACGCTCGGGGGCAAGTCTCTCTGGTTGTTTAACAGGCTCATGGCATGCTGCCACAGGCAGGGCACACTGCTTTCAGTAGGTTCAGTGCTGCATGACTTCACATCTGTGTTATCTCCAGAAGAACTCAAGAATCTATCTGGATGACAAATGCTACAGATGAAAAAAGCAATTCTAAGAATGTTTCTTTCAGCACTCTTCAGGGGCTGCACTTTGACCTAAGCCCCCAGACCTGGCTCTTCATAGGTGCCTGTGCTGACTCCAGCAGCACAGAGCATTTACCATCAAAGGCCACACTTGTTGCTGAATTAGGATTCATGAAGGCTTTGAGGTGTTTTTCCTTGTGGCTGGGCTGCCCAAATCTATTGATACCATTGTACTGTGAAAGGGGTTTGCAGACTCTGCCCACCAGCTACTGTAACACTGTCAATACTAAAGAACAGGAGGCCCCAGCCTGGTTATAGCCTTTTGGGGAAAGAGTTGTATTTAGCAGCCCCACCTTGCTCCATATGGTGCTGGGCTGGGACAAAGGGATATGGATGGTAAGGAAAGAAATCAAAGTAACCTCTGTTTAATCTACTGGCTTATTCCCAGGTTTAATATACTATCCAGGTCCCAGACTGGTCTAAATGTCTCGCAGCAGAGAAACTAGCTCCATAAAAACAATAATGATAATCACCAGCTGAGAGGTGAGGAGATGGCCCCAAGGAGGCCCTGCTCTTCAGCCAGAGTCAGCAGGGGAAGGCAGGCAGGCTCAAAACAGGTCAGGCAAAGCAGCTCTCAAAGACTGCTGCTACCAGCACTCATCCTGTGTGCTACCTTCCACATCATTTGGGTTTTGCACGTTAAAGCTATGCAACATTTCTGATGCAGGCAGCAGAAGGCAGTCATTTCTTTTCCCATCAAGAATGTAGCCATCTCTGGAGTGAAAGAGGGCAGACATTCACCAGTACACAGCAAAACACCAGAGGCAAAGAGAAGCTCTTTATAAACTTCAGAAGAAATTGGGGTATGCAGAAGCAATTACTTGACAGAAACACAGGCAGGGCACAAAGGCTAACATCTTGCTCTTACCACAAGTCCCTTAATGTTTGAAGACAGCAAATGTCTTGGACCTTCACTTTGCATCTCTTCAGAAAGAAGACAATTCCTTCAGTACAAAGTGGAGGGGAACTTGCACTCTAAACATCACTGAGAGAAGTGTCACCTAATGAATCCATCCTCTGCTTCAGGAAGAGGCATTACATGACTGAAGAAGAGTTGCCCTCTATGCACTCACCTGGCCCAACCTTGTTTGACCAGCGAGACGCAGGGAATCATCAGCAGGAGGTGAGACACAAATGCTGTGCTGCATGTGTGCAACCACCAACACCTAAGGTCACAGAAAAATCCTTCATCAGGTGGACTCAGGTTTCATTTGCAGGTGCAGCCCTTATCATGTGTGGATTTCCTGCACACAGATGGTAGGAAGCACCAAGGCTTCCAAGCACCAACAGCTCAGCCAACTGTGGATGGAGAATGGCAACTTCTAAATTCCATCTGCTCCTTTTTTGTCACCTTCTGTACTCAGAAACACATTCATCAGAAGCACAAGCATGCTGGGACAGTGACAAATTTTACCATCTTTGGCTTGTCACTTCAAGAAGATTAGATTATTTTAATATTAATTCATTATCCAATTTAATTCTAATTAATTACACTTTTACAAGGCCCTGACATGGCAGTGATGCAGAAGACAGCCTCTGCTGAATACCAGATGCAGCATCTCTGTTAGGGTCAAACACCTGCCCTAGAGGGAGATTCACCAAGGAACCCCTGTCCCTACTTTTCCCTAACAAGGAGAAAAGGACACTGAAAGCATTGAGATGGATGAACAGCTTTCCTCTATTTGGTGGGATTATGTTCAGGAAAATAGTGGACTTCCAAAATTCTCCACAGATGGCTGAAATCAGAGTTGATTTCCCCATCCTCCTTCGTGGTGGGGGTGCTAGCATGTCTCTCAACAGAAAGAATACTATAAGCCCTTTTCCTCTTTCTCACAGGGAGAGGCTATGTGAAAGAAGGGAATGCTCCACCGTACCCATGGGACAGCAATAAATCATGAGGGCTCACAGAAAAGTCACACTACTGCATTCTTTACTCAGGAACCAGCTTCCACAGGTCATCCGCTCCTCCCTTCAAGTGTACTGCTTCTCAGATGAGAATACACATGGAAATAATCAGCACCTGAAGCATTCTCATTTCTGCCCATGCTTTACTGCAACACACAAGTCATCACTGCTGCCAGATCTCCATTAGCTACCTATTTGCTTGCAGCTAACATGGAACTCCGTCTCCAGCAGCACCAGAAAAGAAAAATCAAGAGGTCCATCAGGACCACCCAAGACTAAAAGGGAAGATCTAAAGGGACATGAGCTGAAGAGAAAATGGGGGAAAAAAGAAAACACAGGAAAATTTACATAGATGAAAGACAAAAGGCAGAAGATGCAGCCTGAGATACAGAAAGGAGTGGGGGAGGTGTGAAGGGGACAGGAAAGAGAAATGCAGCACTGGAACAGATTCCAAGTCTGGGCAGCGATGCCCCGCGCCACCTTTCCAAAGCTGTCACAATCTGCATCCCTGTTGCAGAGACAGGAGGACTCGGAGCCTCTCCCCAGATGGCTGCTTGACCTTGGTGCACTCTCCTCTTACACAACCAAGACCTGGGCAGCCACTGGGAGAGAAACCAAACGCCCATAACATCAGCGCCCGTCCCCGGCTGCCCGGCTCTGCCCCATTAGCACCGCACAGCCCCGCGCGCGGACCCACGCCCCGCGGAAGGCTGTCGCAGCTCGCATCCTCCCCGGCTCTCCTTCACCACAGCCCTGCTACCCATTTTAGCAGAGGCTATTAGGAGTAAATGAGAGCAAAGGACCACTGAACTGCGTGGCAAGTTGCCAGGCTGTGCTGCAGCCTCCAGCGGTTATGCTCAAAGAGATTTAAAGTCCAGCATAACCTTGATTTTTAATAGAGTCACATTTAATGAGCTCTAACGTCCACAGTCATAATTTCCTTATTACCTATCCAGGAGTCAAAACCATGATCAGAAAAACCATGCTGCATTCCAGTCCAATGAATGAATTTAATAATGGCCAATACATTATTATCAAACCCATCGACATCATTGTCCTTAATGCCTTTATTTTCTTCTTCCCTTTGGTTGGTATAATTATAATTCTTTGAACCTTAAGTATAATTGTTGCAGATCACATAAGCTTGCTGAACACAGCAAACCTGACTGGCTAGAGGCCACCCAAATCCCTCACCTCTGCCAATAAGCCATTCAGGGTATACAGCAAAATGGGATGATGAAATAGAATTAACCAGGTTGGAAGAGACCTTTGAGATCATCAAGTCTAGAATAGAATGGAATAGCATAGCATAGCATAAGAACAGAATAGAACAGAATAGACCAGACCAGGTTGGAAGAGACCTTCAAGATCATTGAGTCCAACCCATCATCCAACACCACCTAATCAACTAAACCATGCAACCAAACACCCTATCAAGTCTCCTCCTAAACACCTCCAATGATGGTGACTCCACCATCTCCCAAGGCAGCCCATTCCAATGGGCAATCACTCTCTCTGTGTAGAATTTCCTCCTAACATCCAGCCTAAACTTCCGTGGTGCAGCTTGAGACTGTGTCCTCTTGTTCTGGTGCTGGTTGCCTGGGAGAAGAGACCAGCCACTGCCTGTCTACAACCTCCCTTCAGTTAGTTGTAGAGAGCAAGAAGGTATTCCCTGAGCCTCCTCTTCTCCAGGCTAAGCAACCCCAGCTCCCTCAGCCTCTCTTCACAGGGCTTGTGCTCCAAACCCCTCACCAACTTTGTTGCCCTTCTCTGGACACGTTCCAGCATTCTTCCTGAACTGAGGAGCCAGAACTGGACACAGGACTCAAGGTGTGGCCTAACCAGTGCAGTGTACAGGGGCAAAATGACCTCCCTGCTCCTGCTGGCCACACTGTTCCTGATCCAGGCCAGGATGCCACTGGCCCTCTTGGGCGCCTGGGCACACTGCAGGCTCATGTTCAGCCTACCATCGACCAGCACCCCCAGGTTACCTCTGCCTGTCAAATGGCAAAATGCAAACGTACATTCTGACCTTTGTTTTCTTCTCAGCTTTTATCCCCACTCTCCTTACTCTGTCCCTGGTCTCCCTTCATCCCATTCAACTCTGACATGGGGGACATCCCACCGCAAAAGCTCAGAGAACTGAATCTGCCTCGTGCATGTGTCATATGAATGAGGTGGGTAAACAGACATATGGGTGTTGCAGCTGGCAGAAAGGGGTGTAAGAAAAATTCAGATTCTTGTTATTTTGGTATAGAAGCAGCTCCACAAACCTCTCTGAAACCTGTTCCCTTATTATGCACAATAAACCTCCCTCCCCAAGGCAGCCAATTGCACAGTGACAAAGAGAGCAGAGGGAGTTTCTGCTACATGCTCCCCATTTCACACCTTGAAAATACAGTAAAATGGGAGGCATATGGAATCCATTCCTGTGGGCAGAGCTGCTGAGATCCTTAAGGAAACACAAGCAGATAGTGTAAGCTTTCTGGCCATGCGAATCTGTGTTGTTAAAGCATTCCTGGACCAGCTGTTGCATCCATGCCATGGATGCTGCACGAGTTGAGCAGGATAGAATCAGTGCAAAAATGGATGCAGTTTGCATGGCACATTTGATGTGTGATCCCCTAACCCACCAGAAGCTCTGCCCTGCCCCAGCAAGAAGGTCAAACCTGGCATTCACCTGGCTAATCTAAAGCAAGCTCAGATATCCCTGCTAACCTCACAGTCAGTGCTGTAATGTCCTCAGTGTCCCTTGCTCATCCTTATGTACAAAGAATGAACTCTGACCACGCTGCTGAATGAGGCTTCAGGACTATTTATGGCAACATTCCCTGTGCATGACAGTGATGCACACAAGTACATAAAATACAAGAAAAAAACCCGAGATCTTGCCATATAACCTGGCTTACTACACACACGCCCTGGGCTTAGAGATAGTCATCCACAGGGCTCCTCCATCTTTCACTCACAGCTCCTTTTCCCATTTTGTTTACATGGACCACTTCTATATGCACTTACAGACACTCTTAATTATGGAAAGGGCCCTCCTGTGACTGTGATAAATGACACTGAAGTATTTCCTCCCTCCTAGGCTCTGCAACTGCTGCTCTCTCCCATCTGAGTTGGTGACCAGAAGTCAGAATGATATAGCATGGGACTGGGGCAAAAGCAGGGGGGAAAAAAAAAGCATTGCATATATGAGAGGCTGGAAACACCCTGAAACCCAGTGAGCTGTTTGTTTTCCTGTCTGAATCAAAGGCAGAAGATAAAACAGCTTTAAAAATGCATCTCTTATGAGCTAAAGACAAACCTGGTAACATCCCAGCACAGAAGCACTTCACAAACAGCTAAAAGCAACTGCATGAATGGCAGCAGAATAATAATGATGACTAACAAATCACAGAAGGCATACTTGAGGAACTCTTCTCCCAGAAGAAAAGGTCTAATTGCTGTAGATGATACCCCAGAGGTTCATTCAGCAGCAGCAGAGACACAGAACTGACCTCACCTCTGCATCCTCTCCGCCCCTGACTGGTGCTCTCCCTCCCTGTGCTGAAGGGGCACTGTCAGGGTGTGGATCTGCAGCATTAGGTGTGCTGGGTAGATGGAGGCACGATGACAGACAAGGGCACTGGGCAGCAGGCTCTACTGTAATTTAAAAGCCAGTGCATTTCAAATTCAAATTGCAATGCAAGAACCGTCCCCAAGAGCTGCTTGAGTCTCACTGGGGTCTTAGACTGGAAGCTCCTGCGGGCAAAGGCAGCCTTCCTTAAACATTCTGGAAGTGTTTAATGCTTACTCATTTGTTAGAGCATCCACTAAGAACAGTGACAAACTGTCATTGTACTTCTTAACATCCGGTCTGCTCCTCGCTTTACAAACCACCCCACTGACACTTCTCCATGTCAGAGTTTTAAGGCTGTGCAGTACCATAAGCTACTATGAGATGCCAGAACAAGCACATTCTTAGCAGTTATAAAGAAATACTGTTTGAGCAATGGGAAAACAAGCAAGCTACCTTCAGAGTATTCTTGTGTCATAACAATGAAAGATACCTTCTCCTGTGCATGCTCTTTAAACCAGGGGCTCTGCCATTTTGAGGCTCTCAAGATTCCAGCACACGCAGGCTTTGACGGAAGCTCTGCCCCCTTAACCCCATCTGAGGGAGGACCCTCACCTCCAGACACTGACCACAGACATGCTGCTGGATCACAACAGGTCAGCTCCACATGGACCATCAGCTCCCTTTCATTTTTCTTTTCTCTAACAAAACCATTTTGAGTGCAAGGCAGATGTGAGCAAGTTACAGCAGTAGGATTTCTTGGGCTCCGCAGAACGCCTCCACTCTGCCTGGTCTCCTTGCAGCGCTGTGGGTGATGGGTCATGTTTTATTGATAGCCTTACCTTGATTTACAGAGTCTGAGAGCGAGTCTGGAGGTATTGACTTTGGGGTTACTGTACTAAAAAGTCTCGTTCAGGTACGTGAAGGGAAGACAGACTACTGGAGGAGAGCCACGGATTCGGTGAAATGTATTTAGCTCGGTGAAAGATGTACTCTATTTTCATGGAGTATTGAATGTAGCTGTGATTAATGGGGCACACATACACTGATAAACAATATTAATTTGTTTTAAGCCAGGTCTGAAAAGATTTCAACCACTTGCTTCCCTGCAGCTATGAAAGTTATTTCCTGCTGTCTGTACTACCTCAAGGGCTAAACCAGCTCTGAAAGGAAGGAAATATTTCCTTTTACTCCATTGGCAGCACCAGCCAATGAAGGCTGCTGTATTGGTGTTTCATTCATCATGAACAAATGATATGGATTATTATTATTTATCCTTTCCACCTACCCTCTGTACCAAACTGCCACAGGATTGCCACCACACATTCACTCCCTCCTGCATCAACCCAGCTATTTCCATTTTCTTTATAACAGTTCCATCAGGCACACAGTCTGCAATGTCTCCATCTGCTTCTGCAGTCAGTTCCTTTGGCAGTACAGATGAATGAGTGCATTTCTATGACCAGAAGCCAACAGCCTACCTGCAATTTCTTGTGGTGACTGAAAACTTCCAACTCCTTCCAGGCTCCCAGGGATGGAGCCACCTCCTTCAACCACCCTCAGCATCTCCCTCAGCCTTTCGCACTCCTCCTGGAGGTTCTGCTGTTCCTCCTTGCGCTGCTGCTTGGCCAGGCTCGCTGGGTTCATGCTGAAATGGAGAACTTTGGTTCTGCTGGGGTCATAGTCACCCTGTGTGGCAGAAACAAGGGAAGAAATTGAGCAACTGAGCCAGCCTCCAAGTCCACCCAGTCTGTACCACTCTGTGTGTGAAGAGAAACAACATTAGAGCAGGAAAAGGGACACAGGCAGTGATAATGTTCTACTCCAACAGTTCAAGTCAGCCCATCTCAGGGTAGCTTCTACTTCTCCTGCTCTTTTTTTATTTAAAGAAAACCAAACAAAAGCAACAAATCACATCAAAAAAATTCACTCAACAGACCTTGCTCTTTGTCTGACACTTCCACACGTAGAAGTAAAGTTTTGTAGCTGCTCTGGGTAGCAGGAGATTATAAAGCATACACAGATACACCTTTACACTAGAGCAGGTCAACCAGTACCAGCCTAATTTATTACACATACAAACCAGCAATGTCCATATGACTCCATGGAGAAAGACCTTGGAGTGGTGGTGGACAGCAAGCTCTCCATGGGACAACAACGTGCCCTTGTGGCCAAGAAAGCCAATGGTATCCTGGGGTGCATTGAGAAAAGTGTGCCCAGCAGGTCCAGGGAGGTTCTTTTCCCCCTCTGCTCTGCCCTGATGAGACCACACCTGGAATACTGTGTCCAGTTTTGGGCTCCCCAGTTCAAGAGAGACAGAGATCTGCTGGAGAGAATCCAACAGAGAGACATGAGCATGATTAGGGGAGTTGAGCATCTCCCTTATGAAGAGAGACTGAGATCCCTTGGGCTGTATAGTCTTGAGAAGACTGAGAGGGGAACTCATCAATGTGTATAAATATCTGAGGGGTGGGTGTCAAGTAGAGGGGGCCAAGTTCTTTGCAGTGGTATGCACTAATGAGACGAGGAACAACAGGTTCAAGCTTGAACCTAGATTTCACTTCAACATGAGGAGGAGCTGCTTTATAGTGAGGGTGATGGAGCACTGTAACAGGCTGCCCAGAGAGGATGTGGAGTCTCCTTCTCTGGACACATTTAAAACCTGTTTGGATGCATTCCTGTGCAGTTTACCCTGGGTGATCCTGCTTTTGGCAGGGGGGTTGGACCCCATGATCTCTGGAGGTCCCTTCCAACCTCTAATGTACTGTGATACTGTGACTCCAATGGTGGAGCCATTAACAAGCTGTATCAGCTCATCCCAAGCAAGCAAACGGGATTTTCATTTTATACTCTTTTTTCTTTCCCCAGCCCCCCCTCTTCTCTCAGAGGTGAGTAGCATTTAGAGCAGTTTAAACAGTCAGTCAAGTCCTAAGATAGCAAATTCATATTCTTTCCAAGTGAGAGGAAAACACTGATGTTACATTTGTGATTTCAGAGAGACAATTTTCACATCAACTGCAGGAAGCCTCATGACCATTAAAGTAGTAAAGCATGTGCCAGAGCTGGCTTCCACAGCACTGCCCAGCTGAAACCCTATAGCACAGCCTGCATGAAGAGGCATTTGATATGGTAATATTTTTCCTTCCATCTCAAGACCCAAAGTGATTTTGTAAACATTAATTAACCCTCATGAGCAGCGTGAGGTAGGTATTATCCCAACTGTATCATTTCATTTTCATTAAAGATCTGCTGGAACTTCATGCAAGGTGGGGGTTTTTTTTCATGCAAACCAGAGCAGAGCCTGAGCTACCTGATCCTGAACTGCTGGGCACTGCTGCTGAGAGACCCCAGGAGATCCCCTTCCCAAACATCTTTTATTGAAAATACTCCATCCACATACAGCAAAGCACCTCTGCCCACAGCAGGCAGTGAACTGCCAAAACTTGCTGCCCCACATCCTCCAGCAGCAAACAGGTTTGACAAATTCATGGCCCACAGCTCTGCAACTGGACCCTGCCACGGGAGGGCTGGGGCACATCTTCCAGCATCTCTGGCTGCTGGGAGACTGCTGGGGAGCATGGCTGAAGTTGTGGACTCTTCCAGAAGAACATCTCCCATCACTGTGATCAGAGATGGTGTTCTGGGCTAGAAATGGGTGATAGGTTGAACTTCATGATCTCAAAGCTATTTTCCAACCTGGTCTATTCCATTCCATTCCATTCCATTCCATTCCATTCCATTCCATTCCATTCCATTCCATTCCATTCCATTCCATTCCATTCCATTCCATTCTTATTCTATTCTATTCTTATTCTTATTCTATTCTTATTCTAATTCTATTCTTATTCTAATTCTATTCTTATTCTAATTCTATTCTTATTCTATTCTATTCACCATGGGTAAGAGCCAGCTGGGAACTTTTTCAGCTCACATGCAATGCCTGCTACATCTCACAGCTGTTCCAGTGCCCCCCTTGGGGGAGCCACACTGATATTCTCCATTAAAACCTCCCTCTACTCAGCTGGGCAGCTGGAAGAGGTGTGCTCACCTGCAGAGGCGCAGGTGCCCATGAGCAGTGCCAAGGTCTGGGTCCAGCAGTGCAGTCAGTGATGCGCAGGCACTGTGATGCTCAGAGCTCTCCTGCAGTCCCCAGGGCTGGCTCCCCTTCAGCCAGCTGGCTCCCAGGGCCACACCAGGCAGATGGGCCCCACCACAGAGGAGGAGCAGCCAAAGCTGTGGCTGGCAGGATGCCGACAGCTGGGCAGGCAAAGGGGAAGCACAATATAGAGCTAGGAGAAGATGTGAACTCCAAAAGTGTTTTTGGTCAAGACCATGGGGCTCATGTGCTGGTGAATGTGAGCTTTGTGCCTTCTTGACTCTACCACCAAAAATATCATGGTGCTCAGGAGACCTAAGGGAGCATCTAGCAGGGCAGCACCATCCTGCAGTCCCACAGCCATGGGAATCCATGACTCCATCTCAACAGACAGGTTGAGATAAACAGCCTGCAGCTGACAGCCCAGTAGGGCCAAGAAAAGAAACAATCCACTTCAAGCATTGGCCAGGAAAACTCAAGAAGGAACTGAAGGGCTGAGACCTCACACAGCAGCTCAGAAATGTTGAAGAGAGGGAGCAGGAAGTCAGTTGTAACATCAGCTTATTAGATGTGTTCTCCCCAGCAACACACGGGCATTTACAAACCTGCTTCCCCACTGAGCTATCTTACTTCTTGAGCTATTTGCATTTCAGGACTCTTCCAAACAGGTCAGGGCACTCCCCAGTTTCCAGTTTGCCTTTCAAGGGAGAAGATTCAACTCCAGTGTTTGCAGTGGGGGTTATGATGGCTGGCAAAAGGATGCCTTTCAAATCAGAGCTGCAGATCCCATTTCTCCCTGGTCCCATGGGTTTTCTGACAAGCAATGAAAGGCAGCTCTGGCCCCATCTCCCTGGCTGGCTGGAGCACCAAGGTCAGGCAGAGGTCTCATCTCCTCACCCTGGCTGCCACCACCCAGTGCAGGGATTACTTGTGCTTTCACACTGCACCATACCTGCAGACACTTCATGTGAAGGATCTCAGCATGGAGAACAGCCATGCAAACCTGGAGACTGCTGCTACCCTTCTGCTGGGACCACTTTAAGCCATGCTGCACTCCTCTGTTTATTTTGCAGGTTATTTACTCTTTTTAAGACATCTCTCTGGCCTTTCTGTAAAGCCCTGCCATGAAGCTGCAGTCCTTTGCCTCTTATAGATCATTCAGCCCATTTATCCTCTCCTTTTACAAGATGCCCACTTGAAAAATTATGCTCTAAAATTCAGCACTAAGACTCAGACTTATTCTGGGGGCTCACCACTGCTCCTGAGCACACCAGTCTAAAGCTACAGTGAGACAAGCAAATCTCTTCAAACCCCACTGTGATAGGAAGGCTGTGGCAGAATCTCTCTCATTTAACATTTCTGGGAGATCACAAACATATTTGCTATGCTACTCACATTTTTGGGCTAGGGGCAGTAGCTTTCTCTTTATTCTACACAGCACACATCAAACCAGTACATTTCTCCCTACAGCTAAAATATTAGTGCTGCTGGTTTATATTAGAGTAATGCCTGAAAGAAACCAATTCAGACAGGGATGCCAGTGTGCTAGGTCCTGTCCAGACCCCACAAGGAACTACCACCTAAAGCCCAAATACCAGACAACAAAGCCTGAAGGTGCAGGATGTGAGGGGAGCAGAGGCATGGAAAGATGCAGTCTCCAGTTTGAGACTCCAGCAGCAGTGTGGCAGAAATGAAAAGAAAACATCTTCAGAGATGACCCTGCTCACCACCAGACCATGCTGCCACATCAAGCAGAGTGTTACTCAAGTCTCTCTATGAATTTTCCATTATACACTAGTAAGAAGCCAGGGAATGAAGAAGGCAAACAATCTCCTCCTGGAATCCCTCTAGCTCTGGAAAATGCACATTTCTGGTTTTTTTTCTGTGTGAGCTGTTCTTCCTCCCATGATAAATTTGCCTTACTGATCAGAATTGTGTCCTTTGAGCTCTGCAGCAGAAAGCTGGAAAATGATGGTTTGGGCACTGGAAGAGAGAAGACTTAGAACAGATCTGTTGATTTAGGCCACTGATGAGAAAGACCAAACAGTGTCATTTGAAAGCTGTGCTACAGGAGAGATGGCCAAACTCTTTGAACAGGAGCTGGAAGTCCCTGAGCAGCCTCCCAGGAGCAGCTCCAGATGCTGCTGCTGTGCTGAACCAACACATGCAAGGAGGTGTCACTTAATAGAGTTAAAAAGTGTCTTGCAACAAAGGGTAATGGACTTGACGATCTCAAAGGTCTTTTCCAACCTGGTTAATTCTATTCTATTCTATTCCTAGTTTCTCCTAGAAGCATGAAAAGTATGCTTCAGGTTTGGAAACTTGGCCTGAATGGAAGAATCAACCAAATTCACTTAAGCTCAGCATGCCTTTATGTAGGAATAGAATAGAATAGAATAGAATAGAATAGACCAGACCAGACCAGACCAGACCAGACCAGGTTGGAAAAGACCTTCAAGATCATCAAGTCCAACCTATCATCCAACTCTACCTAATCAGCTAAACCATGACACCAAGCACCCCATCCAGTCTCTTCCTAAACACCTCCAGTGATGGTGACTCCACCACCTCCCTGGGCAGCACATTCCCACGGCCAATCTCTCTTTCTATGAAGAACTACTTCCTATCATCCAGCCTGAACCTCCCCTGGTGCAGCTTGAGACTGTGTCCTCTTGTTCTGGAGCTGGTTGCCTGGGAGAAGAGACCAACCCCCACCTGGCTACAACCTCCCTTCAGGTAGTTGTACGCAGCAATGTCTCCCCTGAGCCTCCTCTTCTCCAGGGTAAGCAACCCCAGCTCCCTCAGCCTCTCCTCACAAGGCTGTGCTCCAAACCCCTCCCCAGCTTTGTTGCCCTTCTCTGGACATGTTTCAGCAAGTCAACATCTTTCATAACCTGAGGGGCCCAGAACTGGACACGGTACTCAAGGTGTGGCTAACCAGTGCTGAGTACAGGGGCAGAATGACCTCCTTGCTCCTGCTGGACACAGTACTCAAGGTGTGGCACAGCACTCAAGGGGGATGCAATCAATGCATGACTTACAGACAGTTCCTTTGTTGGAAAGCCACCCTGCCCCTGGCTCACTCAGTAGACAACTTGGTGGATCACTCTGCTAATCAGTAGCCAGTGTCTCAGAGAGCAAAGATGACAGGTTACTGATAGTTTCTCAGCAGTACCCCTTCCTTACCCCTATTTTTCCCCCCAATACTTTAATAATTGGAAACTGTAGAGATGCTGAAGAATAAATAGCTTGAGCTCCAGAGAACTGCTGGCATTCATTGATTCTTCTCTCAAGGAATAACACTGAGCCAGTAATTCAGATTTGTCAGAAAAATCTACACAGAGCTTCAATTTAGGAGGAAGCAATAAATACCTTGATTGATTGCAACCATGTCTGGTTGACATTTAATAGCAGAGTGAATTATTCATTCCTGGAAAGCAAGATGCTAACTAGCTGATTTGGTGCTTAAGGCAGCAAAGCCATTTCTGCGCTCTCCGAAGGGCGTCGGACATTTCACGGAGAGGATTTGTTGACTCCCACATATTAATGTGTCCTACAGTTTGTGACATGATGCTGGTTTGATGCATTACCCTCAGCCTTCCAGACACGTGCCCCAGGGTATGCACAAGGGAAACTCTCTCACAGACAGCTGAGAAGAACCATCCCATCCCTTCTGTCCCAGTTGCGCAGTCATTATGTCAGACAGCCACCACAGATGCCATGTACAAATATTGTCTTAACACAATATGTTCTAAGCACACACTGGGACGTGGCAGAACTATTTAGCAAGACTCTGGCTATCAATAAACTCCCTGACAAAAGAGAATCTGCAACAGGGCCAATTTGCCATGTAGAACAGAGATACAAGCTCGAGTCAAACGCTGCTGCCTGCCTTCCCACTTCCATCTCCCAGCTTGAAAAAACCACCCCGAGGAGATAATTGTGGCGGTGCCGGGTGTCAGTTTTAAGACTCTGTTATCGGCAAACCGTCAGTAAGTTGGTCTACATGCTGAAATTATAGCTCAAAAACTTCCTAAGTAATCTCCCCATTAGGGAGGAATCAGTCAAGCGACGAAGCAATGAGTGAAGACAGGATTGCTTTCATCTCCCCAAACCAGAAACTTTTCCTTTAGAAGAGAAGTTGTTTAGAAGAACAATGAAAGCTGCCAGTGACAGCACCTTGAAAAGGGCTGAACTTATTTTGGCATCTCTCCTCCTGGTTGTTTGAAAACTGCACAGTCCCAATTCAGGCATGTCTTTCTCCAGGAGCTATAAAAGCTTTGCTCTCGACTCAACTCGTTTTTCACAGGCCCACAGGTAAGAATAAAGAAGTTAAACCCAAGTGGACTGCTTTACATCTGATGAAACATTCAGCGCTTAACAGCTTCGTTTAAGGTTTATTCATCTCCTGCAGATATCTTTAATCAGAAAGGTAGAACTGGTAGCAAAGGGAATAGTCTCAGCTGTTGTGAATATGTTTATCTAACATTGCTAATGAAATTAAAGAAGTTCATATGTCCCAAGCAGGCGATGACTGTCAGAATGCCAACTGACTTCACATCCTCATAGGCTCCTCCCGTTTCATGCATCTGAAAGCCAAGTTTGTCAAAAGCCACAGATGAGTCTGACATACACTTAAGTGCTGTATTTTCTCATAGTCTTCTTGTCTGTCAAGCTTAAAAAATTGTGATTTCTGAGCAGCACAATAAATTCTGGTGGAGCATATGGACAGCTGAGTTTAATCGCTACTCGTTTGCAATGCAACAGATTGTGCTTGCCCCTGCTGAGAAAAGGCTGACGGCTGGAAGCTCTTCAAGGGAAGGACCATTTCTTTATTGTGTGACTCTCCACACAGTCAGTGCCACCCAAATACAAGCAATACACATGGCTGCCTTCTTAGTTAAGGAATTTGTTTCCATGCTGACTTCTTAAGAGAAAAAATCTCCAAGGTTTCCAGACTGGGACGTGTTATTCAGTACTGGGAAACTTAGAAACAGTCTAAGGAGCTTAGTAGATTGCATCAGCTTTAAAGAAGTAATGGGTCAGTAGTTACCTTGGAAGAACAGCCAAAATAAAGACCACATCTATCTGTAGGAGACAGATGGGAAAGATTCTTAAATACAGATACAAAACATAAAGCATCATCTGGAGGGGTGGTGGAAGAGGAGCTTTTGAAAAGCATCCAATTGGCCAGGGAATATCTTGCTTTCATTTGCTACCTCTTGTAGGGAAAAAGTAGCTTAAATTGTCACCACTAACACATGGCAGTTAATTGGGTGGTGAATGCTCAAAATGGATCTTCTGAACTCTTGAGAAGAAGATGCTACTTACTCACTGCCAGCACAGCCTGCCTGTAAATTGTGGTAAGACTTGGACTAAAACAAAAGATGGGGATGTTCAGATGGGGAAATTCAGGGGCTTAGGATCCCAGAAAGAAAAGTGGTGATGAAAAGAGAAGTGGTCCCAGAAAGAAGAGGGCCTGCAAAGAAGGTGACCATCCTGGCTAGAGGAAAGGTGATGAAAGTGGAGGAAGGCCATGGAGATCAGAGAGATGCACAGGATGAAGATCTGGCGGTGTCCAGGGTCCTGAGCCAGTACCACCTCTGACTGATGACTGAAGCAGACAGGACTTTCTGCCCAGCCATCCTGCACCACCAGTGACCTACCTGAGGAGAACGGATGCTGAGAGAAGGCAGCACAGAGACAAGGTAGGGAACAAACAACTGTGTGAAAACACAAAGTCTGGTATCAGTGGTATTAAAGTAAATCCCAGTATCCAGATCTACAATGGGTTACTGCTTACTCTGTCCCACCTGTGAATGTCTCCTCTCTTTAGTGACAAAATGCTACCCAAGGCTTCTGGCTGGTCTGTCATTGTGTCAGGCTCCAGCTACTGAATTCTTGCAACATCCAAGTTTCTGATGGCTGCACTGCTAGAAAGGCTGATGCTGATTTTGGGCACCTGCAAGCTTATTCTTGGGATTCGGTGTCTCCTCCTGAGCACAGATCCTTCACACAGATCAAGCTGCAAGAAAAGAACCCTTTCCCATGGATTCAGGTTTCTGGAGTTATTATTCTGCTTTTCCAAATGTGGTATTTGTGAGCATGAGCAAACACAGCCATGCTTGCAGAGGGGATAATAAATACCAGCTAATAAATACCCTGTTGCTTCTACTGAATTATGAAAGCGGAGAAGTCACAAATCATTAGAAGACATCTTTGAACATATTTATGTTCAGCTTACAGTTAATGGTATATTATTTATGCCAAGAATTGTCTGCTGTTAGTCCTGCATCAATACTCATTGGAATTTTTACTCAGAAGTAGAGAGCAGAAAAACAGTGGGAAGGCAAAATTGGGATTTATCACCTGAAAAGCACATGTAAGGCCCCAAACAACTATAGCTCTTGTGGCAACAGCTTATTAACTAGAGCCAGCCTGGCTAGACAGATGAGCAGCTTCTCCTGGTCTAACTTCATTTTATTTTTGCTTTAGCAGGTTTGCTTCTAAAAAAAACCCCACCTAAAATACATTTGTTGCTCAACTGTCTCCTACAAAAGGATATAGGAGGTATTTCTGCACCCAGTACACAGCAGCCTCAGAATGTTTAATCCTACCTCAGGAAATGCCATTTTAATGGAAATTCTGCTGCTTGGTTTTGTTCTTTTTTGTTTCTTTGCTCAGGCTTGTTAAAGTGATTAGAGCAAAACCCAAAGTAAACTGCATCCCAAAGAATTCCCTCTGTACCCAGTGCACAAAGCACAGCAGGCTCACCAGCCCCGGCTCCGTCACAGAAGATAACTACACCAAGGGATCTTTAAAGCCCTTGGAACAGGAGGTGTATTGACAAAAAATGGATTGCAAAGATGAGACAAAGCAAGCTAACAAATAAGCAACAAGCACCACCTGTTCCTCACAGCTTCACCAGTATGTGCAGACTTTAAATCTGAAACATTTGGGAGGGAAAATAAATCCCCAGAAGCTGCTGGACGTTGGGCAAAGGCTCACTTGTTCCCACCAGGTCTCATGCTGGCTCCCTACCTTCTCTCTCACATTTCTCTCTCCATCATTTCTGTACATACACCTGCAGCACACACAACCCTGACACCTGGGAGTGCAGATTGACTGGGGCAATATTTTCATCCTTCTCTGTCCAGCTTTTAGTCCAACTCCTGCTACTTCTTCCCCAGAATAGGAAGATCTTTCCTTGCCCCAGTGATAACTGCTTGCCCACACACTTTGATTCAGGAAACTCTTCTTCTTTGGCCTCCTGAACATCCATGTTAGCTGTTTCCAGAAGAGCAAAGGTGAAGTGTTGTCTGAGTGATGTCTCTTCAACCCCAGTAACTTCTCTAGAGTTCCCACCAGCACAGCAGATTTCAGATCCTTACCTTCACATGCACTGGCATGAGCTAATCCATATCACCTTCCCCACTGCATCTGAATCGAGTAGAGTAGAATAGAATAGAATAAACCAGGTTGGAAGAGACCTTCAAGATCATCATGTCCAACCTATTATCCAACCCACCTAATCAACTAAACCATGCAACCAAACACCCTATCAAGTCTCCTCCTAAACACCTCCAATGAGGGTGACTCCACCACCTCCCTGGGCAGCACATTCCAATGGGCAATCACTCTCTCTGCGTAGAATTTCTTCCTAACCTCCAGCCTAAACCTCCCCTGGCACAGCTTGAGACTGTGTCCTCTTTTTCTGGTGCTGGTTGTCTGGGAGAAGAGACCAGCCCAGTCTACAACCTCCCTTCAGGTAGTTGTAGAGAGCAAGAAGGTCTCCCCTGAGCATCCTCTTCTCCAGGCTAAGCAATCCCAGCTCCCTCAGCCTCTCCTCACAGGGCTGTATTCCAAACCCCTCACTAACTTTGTTGCCCTTCTCTGGACACGTTCCAGCAAGCCAACATCCTTCCTAAACTGAGGGGCCCAGAACTGGACACAGCACTCAAGGTGTGGCCTGACCAGTGCTTGAGTACAGGGGCAGACATCTGTAATGCCACCTCCACCACCTGGATCAGCCGCTCCTCCCGCAAAGACTTCTACAGGGCTTTTTCTTTTCCTTCCTGAAGCTGATCTGCCACACTACAAGTATTCATTGATATTCCTCCCCATGGCCCTCTTTTAGTGCAGCATCCACAGCAAATTAGCAAAGAGACAGAGAGGCGGTTGGAGCTAGGATGTATTACAGACTAAAAAGCTCTAATCACTCTAATCACACTGCTCTAACACCAGACCATATCTTTTGGTACAACATGTAACACATTTTGGGCCCTGCTGCAAAACGACTAATAAAATAAAATGTTTCAGCAGTGGTGCTGGAGCCCTTCAGGTGCAGTTTTAAAAGGGAGATCTTTTCTCTATACCCACTTTCAAATGCTTTCTCCCCTGGAGGATGCAAGACTATAATTTGCATTGAGTGAGGCATTCAGATGAGGTCTGGGATGCAAACAAACGTGACCAGAAGGTTAAGAGTCAGGATGGCAAGACATGGAATGGAATGGGGTTGGGATAATCTTGAAGAGAAGGGGGAAAAAAAATGCAGTCAAATGCTCACTGTCCTTTTGAATTGCTGCTCCTCCTTCTACTGAGATGGAAGAAAATCACAGCCTGCTCTAGGATGGTTTGTTACCACCTAGAGATTTGAATTCCAGGGTTTCCACACCAGTGTTTTCAAGTCAAGGATTCCTGTCTTTGCAGAGAACAAAGTCCATAAAAAGTTGCTATTATTTACACTCTAGCAGCATGCAGAGGAGACCTGTGATGCTTCAAAAACCTCTGATAAAGACACTGGAAATAAAAAGCACACAGGTTCTGAAAACAGCCCCAAAGAGCTTATGGTTTGAGTTATAAAAATTCTTCCTCTTTTTTTTTTTTCAGATATAAGACTTAACTTCATGGTGGGAAATGCTGGCTTACAGCAATCTGAATTTCAAAAAACACTGTATCAACTTCCCCATACAAATGAAGTTCACTTTGGTTAAGAATACTCTTGAGATGTGTCAGACCAAGCCATGCTTTTCAAGAAAAGTACATAAAGCCTGAAAAAAAAACCCACAAAACCCCAACCAGCCAACAAATCTACTGCTTTCCTATTGCTTTGTTATTCTGCCTGCAACAGCCACAGACAGATGCTGGACAATAAACCTGAAAGACAGAAGATACTCAAAATGAGGTTATCTGGTAGTATTTACTCCAGTCCAGATAGTCAAGCACTGAAAGCTTTCCCTCCCAACAGTGCTCTATTAATCTTGTTTTACTGCCCCCATAATTCTGCATTTCCTTGTAAATCTGACTGAATTCAGATGAGATTGCCAGGGGAGACCCCAGAGGAGAAAAGCAGCAGGAATTGGCTGTGCTAGCCTGGGACCCTCAGTATTCAGACAGAAAGGGAAGAGTCAGAGTGCCTGGGACCCTCAGTATTCAGACAGAAAGAGAAGAGTCAGAATACCTTGGACCCTCAGTATTCAAACAGAAAGGGAAGAGTCAGAGTGCCTGGGACCCTCAGTATTCAGACAGAAAGGGAAGAGTCAGAATACCTTGGACCCTCAGTATTCAAACAGAAAGGGAAGAGTCAGAGTGCCTGGGACCCTCAGTATTCAAACAGAAAGGGAAGAGTCAGAGTGCCTGGGACCCTCAGTATTCAAACAGAAAGGGAAGAGTCAGAGTGCCTGGGACCCTCAGTACTCAAACAGAAAGGAAAGAGTCAAAGTGAAGTATGACAAGAGAGATCTCTCTTTCAAGACTCTCTAAAGAAAAGCAAAACTGCAATGCAGTACGATTTTCCATCAATAGATCTCATCAACAACCCCCCAAAGCTCTATGGGTTATTATTATTTTTAGATAGTATTTTCTATTTTTTCAAAAAGATGAATATTTAAGAATTATGTAAAAGTCACTGCCTTCATGAGCTGATGGCAGGAGGCATCAGAGTTCAGACGAGCATGTACAAGCCTGGAAAGTGACAAGAAGAGCTGCCAGTCACCTTGGGTATTTGTACAGCAAATGCATTGCACGAGCTGGTTGCTGAGGTCAGCCACGACAACAGCAACACTGAGGCTTCCTAAAGGCTTCAAGTACAGCAGGACGTTTTGATCCTGTAATTTAATGCATAGAAAAGTGCTATTATCTGTCCTTGCATGTGTAACTCTGACCTGGCAGGCTACAAAGCAAATCCTGAAGAGCTTTGCTGCCCTTTGGTGAATGCAGGCGCACCCTCGGTCCTGGCCGCGCCGCAGAGATAACCTGCCAGCATTAATAGATGCCCTGGAAGCAGATCCGCTTATAGAGCAAGGCAAGTTCCCTTTCACATCATACAGAAGCGGTGACAGATGCTTTGGACTCATTTCTGACAGTCTCCTTGAGTAGTTAGGCAGTGTCTGAGTTTTAAAGCCAAAGTGTTCCAGGTTAAACAAGCCCCACTGCAGCCTCTCACTGCGAGAGGTCATTGCCTCCCCAACTCCTGCTTTGGCCAAACAGAAGATCATAGAATCACAGAATGGTTTGGGCTGGAGGGGACTTTACACATCATCTAGTTCCAAACACCTGCCAAGTGCAGTGAAACCTCCTACTAGAATTGGCTGCTCAAGGCCTCACCCAATCTGGCTTTGAACACTTCCAAGGTCACAGCCTCCACAACTAATCTGGGCAACCTTTCCAGAGCCTCATCACCCTCTAAGTGAATAAAAGATGAAAATGATGGAAACAAAACATATCCATGCAACAGAACAAGGGGAAGAAAAGCTAGAGAAGAAATGCCAAGCTGTATTCTCCTTGTCACTGTCACTTCTCTTCTCAGCAATGTGGTCTTTGTCCTGACACAGCTTGCCTCTGGGGAGAGCTTCTCTCTCTCCCACTACTACTTCAACATCCAAAAAGGTACCATGAGGAAATTTCTCTAGTCATGGATCATTTTGTAGAGGGATACATGAGAGTGAAACTGGGGAGCTTCCAACATCTCAGAAAAACATATATGCATGTAGATACCTTTCTGAATTATCCACATGGCCATCTGCATTATTCACCAGAAAGAGTCACTGCAGATTTGCTCAGATATGTTGAATATGCAGAACCCTCTTTTGTTTGCTCTGCTCTTTCTCAAGTAAGAGACCTGAGTATCTAAAACATCTAAATATCGATTCTGAGGGTACATTCTCTTCCAGCTCCACAGGGCAAATAGGCAAATGTTTGATTTTTCCCTCCCTTTTCACTGCTTGATCAGGTTACTTACTTTATTTAAGCAAGTGGTAGGATCCCTGATGAAAAGAGCTCTTCTCCAAGAGCACAGAAAAGGTCTCCTCCATCCCCTTCCTCCTCCATACCTCATGACGATTGCCTATTGGCCCTAGGTTTCCTCACCCAGCTCCTCAGAGAGCTGGACTATGCTCCATTGGTCCCTATGCAGAAGAGCATCATTTTTTGTCCTTTTATTCCTTGAACAATAGAAGTTTCTACATGCTTGGGATCAACAAACATTAGAGAGGTCCCAGGCAGCAAGAACAGGGCTGTCAGGGAGCAGCTTGTTGTGCATACAAAGAAACCCTCAACTAGAAGAGTCAGCAATGCAAGGAGAATTAAAAAGCACCCAAAATCCTCATGCATATTTATAAACTACATCACATCAAAACTAAATCAATACCCCTCACTAGTTACATATGGCCTACGAAAGTCAGAACTGGTGACTTGGTTTTGCTCTACCCATTGCACTGATGAGACCTGGAAAGTCTCAATATGAGAGTAAACTCTTGGGCTGAGAAGGAATTGCAAGCTGTAACGCAGCAGGGTAACCTGGAGCGGAGAGGAGAGAAGGAGCTGCCATCCACACATTCTGGATGGCACAAGGGATCCACCCGAGTCTTGCCCACAGAGAGAAGCTTCAGTTCAAACCCCTGTTACTTCAGTGGCACAGAGAAAAACGTTCTTGGAAGGAAGGCAGGTTTTTGAGTTGTGCTGCACCTCTGTTGGCATCATAAGCTACATCCTCCCCATCTCATACCTGATGTGGTGTGAGGCTGTCCACCCTCAGCAACTTATATCAACACAACCATCTGTTTAAGTGCACTTTCTTGGCTTCCACTGGGGGAAACAATTTTTGGTTGCCTGCAAAGCTTCATCTACTATTCATCCACTTTTTTCTTCAATGCAATATAAACCAAAGATATGGGAAAATTTAGGAACATCACACTGGGTTCACCAGCCCATTAGCAAAATGACTCTGTCAACGTGCTAAACCTTGTATCAACTCCTCTCCAGCACCACATCTTCTTTACTCGCACCTAGGCTGCTACGAAGTTGAGCCAAAACCAATCTGAATCTATCCTGAACTATATTTGGTAGATACAAAGCTGTCTGGACATCAGTGCACAACTTAATGATCTGAAATACAACTGTCACATCCTCCTGTTTGATTTTATTTCACCACTTTTACTTCACTGTGCTAACAGGCTGGAAAGCAAAAGGCACATTTTGCACAGAGATGTGAAGGGGCAATGATTTCAGATTTTACTGCTAAGGTTTCCCAGAACTATGGCTGCAGGTCAACCTCTAAACTGTTAAGACCCTACAAAACCTCAGTCAAAACAGAGTACTTCCTGCTGTATAAAACCCAAGCTTTTATTTTTATCATCATCTTCCTTATTATCAACATGAATCACAACATTTTTATGAAAGGAAACTGTAGACATTCTAGTTTCCCTGTGTTTCTCAGCGGGAAACCAGCTCTCCAGCCTGCGTATAACAAACCTCTGAGGAGAGGATAGCTCAGCCTGGCACAACAGCTACCACAACACGCTCTTGCACTCTAGTAGTTACTTCCTTCCCATGAAGTTTTAATTAGATAACACATGCCTCACTCTAAACAGAGAATAGCTGCAGTTGAGAAGGCATCTTTTCAACTTGAGCAAGCCTGAAAGAAAGCCTTTCTGTACTTCACCAAGAAGGCCAACGCCTTTCTGGGGTGGATTAGAAGGGCTGTGGTGAGTAGGTCGAGAGAGGTCCTCCTCCCCCTCTACTCTGCCCTGGTGAGGCTGCATCTCAAATACTGTGTCCAGTTCTGGGTCCCTTGAAAGAGTCCAGCTGGAAAGAGTCCAGCCCAGAGCCACAAAAATGATGAAAGGAATGGAACATCTTCCTCATGAGGAGAGACTTGAGGGAGCTGGGGCTCTTTAGCTTGGAGAGGAGGAGACTGAGGGGTGAACACATTCATGTTTATAAAGATGTAAAAGGTGAGTGGCAAGAGGATGGAGTCAGGCTCTGCTTGGTGGTGCCCAGTGACAGTACAAGGGGCAATGGGTGGAAGCTGAGGCATAGGAAGTTCCATAGAAACATGCAAAAAACTTTTTCACTGCGAGGGTGACAGAACACTGGAACAGGCTGCCCATGGAGGGTTGTGGAGTCTGCCTGTCTGGAGATATTCAAGACCTGCCTGGATGTATTCCTGTGTGACCTGCTCTAGGTGACCCTGCTCTGGCAGGGGGGGTTGGACTGGATGATCTTCTGAGGTCCCTTCTGGCCCCTAACATTCTGTGATTTTGTGAACTACACATTTCCAGAGAGCAGCTTTAAGCACACAGTCACTGAGTTTCTGACTTCACATTTGCTCTGGACAAATGCAATTACTTGGCCATTTTTCATATTTCAGTTACTGCTTTGTTTTTAACACAGTCTTAATATCTCGAAACTACTGTTACTCCAGCTGCAATCTTCAGCAGTGTAGAGGTTATCCAAGGGAGCTAAAGGCATTTATTCCAAGTTGCTTTCGCAGGTAGAGCCCCCAAACAGTCTTTGATGCATCTGGGATGTACTGAGAGAAACCAGGGGAGTTTCTGCCTGATGAGTAGATAAGCACTTAAGAATTCATCTGCCTGAACCAGCAAAAAGAGGCCTGAAGAATAATGATAAAAATCTCATTGCATAAATTCATACATTTTTATCCTCCTGCAGGTCAACAGCTAAGGAGAAAAAAAAAAAAAAAAAAAAGAAGGAAAAAGAAAAAGGGGGGGGGGAAAAGATCAAGAGAGGTGATAAGGGAAAAGCATTTGATGTTAGTGATTTCAGAAAAAAAATGTTATTTGCTGTAATCACTGCAGAAAGGGCAGAAATCTGTGCCATCGTCTTGCTCAACAGAGCTCAACGATGCTTACATTTCACTTGAGAGGAAATATCCGTTCCTGCTATTTCAGCCCACTCAATCACTCCCTCTATTTTCTTCTCCAACCTGAAACCTTGCATTGGATGAATTCACTTACTGAAGTTTGCAAATTACTAATCACCCATTGGCAGTATTGACCTGCACATTGTGCGTTCACTGCAGCCAGAATGAGACAGCACTGCCTGGTGAATAGACTCTGAAGACCAAAAAATGAGATTAGCCAGCTAGCCTCATACAGATCAAGTTATCTGCTGCCTTGTTCACTTTTCATGAAGCTTCCAGAATGCAGCAAACTGAATCCCCTTAACTCACAAGACAGGACTGATTCATAACTCCATTAGAAGGAAAGATCAGAAAAGAAGCAAGTAACACAATTTCATGGAAAACAGGTCTTGTCAAATAGACTTGAAGAGATTTCAAATCTAGTTAATTAAGATAACTGTGTTGACATAACAGAATAGAAATTCTGTAAAATATTTGCCTTGGTATCAGAAATCACATTTTCTTTTGAAACCAGCATGATGCAGAATCAGACTATGGCAGTTCTGAAATGGCCTGCAAGCTGATGAACTAATAGTGACGTTTCCCAGTTACTTCCAACACGAATTCCTTCTCTGGCCGACCGTGTGCAGCATACATTCCCTAAGATACATAGGAAAATAATAAAACCTTACTAAAATATGCAGATAACACAAAGGCAGAATGGTAGCAAGCAACAAAGCCCACAAAGATAGCTTAGAAATCTCTTTGTGCCGGGCACAACCATTCCACCTGAATTCAAATGCATTAGGAGACATCCTGATGCGCAGAGCACAGTCTCGGGTACACAACACAGCAGGGACTTTCTGGAAGACAGTGTCTGCAACGAGGGCTTTTGGCCATGGCTAATAACTAAGGGTTTCCTCCAATTCAGTGCTGTCTGGAGGCAGCAATAAAAAAAGGAACAGCCAGAGTCTTTATGTACCTGTGAGTAGGACTAGAGCAACAATGTTGTCTCCGAATGCAGCGCTGATGAGACCACTACCAGGATAATGCATCCGGGTGAGGAGTGCACGCCTAAGAGGGTTGTTGAAAATTAAGGGAAGTTGTGAGAAGGTTTCCATGAATGATTCATGCTCTGAAAGATAAGCCTTACAATGAGACATGAATGGGAATCAAATGATTTCATCTACCAGGGAGAGGCTGAAGCAATTTGATCAGGGTCTTCAGTGGAAATGTGACACTAAATGGTTCTTTAATCTAGCAAACAAAAGCATAGTGAGAACCCAATAGCTCATGGTGAAGTCAGCAAACTGGAAATAATATATATTTTTAATAGGGATGGCTAACCAGGGAAACCAATACATTGTCTGTTCCTCAGTATCTTTAAATCAATATTTGATAGCTTATTAAAAAATATATGTGGAGCAACCTCAAGTCACTGGGTAGAGATTCCTCTCCAAATTGTATTTTTCATGTTATATAGCAGGTCAGGACTAAATGGGTATTCTTTTTGGCCACAAACCTCTTAATTCAACTCATTCCACTTCCTCCAATGAAAAAACAAAACCCTGTTATCCAATACTTTCATCCATATTCTCTCTCCTATCATTAATTCCCCTTCTTAGTTCAGAAGCCTCCAGACAATTCTCTAACTTCAGCATTTATTCCTCTTACACATAACAAGAACTGAGATGTTATCACTGACAGTTTAATCTTTTTTTCAAGGAGAGTTTTAATTTGTAGAGAAATTATATTAGAATCAATTCCTCTAAATATAAAAATACTTTCAAATCTATGTCCATTTTAATATTTCAGCGTGGCAAAGCTGCCCAAATCCTCAGGTGATGGAAAGGCAGAATGACACCTTAAGATACAGCCACTGAGATTGTGCTTTTTTTCCCCCTTAAAGGAAATGTCTTTTTCTGCCCTAACAACAACTTGAACACACATGCTGCTCCATACAGATGTAATCCAGCTTGCTGGGAGACTGCAAGGGCTACTTGGTGATTAGAGTGCAAAAAGAATCAGAGAATGGCAATAAGTTTGTCTCCTGCCATCTTTCTTGGTCACCAGGATTTAAATCAGGGAGTCCCTGTCCAAATTTAAAGGGAGTAATGTCAGTTTAAGGACTTCTGCTTTTCTGGGACATGGTGAAGAAAGAAGCAAGGACGGACTGAGATGTGAAAGCTCAAGAAAAGAAGTCACAAAACACAAACACATCTCTACATACATCCCTCTTGACCACGTGCACAAGTTCTTTGTACAGGAACCATTCTGCACACGTGTTCATCTTCATTAAAGCAAGAGCTTATAACACTTTCTCATGTTCCCATCTAGCATCCTGCTGCCAGTCACTCATCCATCTTCCACAGATGCCCTCTGAAGGTAGCCTCTGCCATCTAGTGTGGAGCACCTTTGGACACAGGTGCAGAGGGGAAGTGGGGCAGGGAAGCAAACATCTTGAACAAGCACAATTTACCCCTGTAATCCCAGACTGTTTCTGTCCTAACAGCCACATGGCAGGGTAACAGCATCACTGTGGTTCTTCATATCCATGAGGCAGAGGTTCAGACAGATAAATAATTATTGTTGTGCCCTCAGGTAACACCTGGAACATCATGAACTGGCACACTGAGAAAACCAGCTTCAGGAGGCAGTTACAAACTGGTTTTTCATGACAGACAAACCTTGCCCATTAATCTCAGATTCGGTTCCCCCCAAACTAGCTCCTTGCCATTCTAATCCCCATTTAAAAAGCCCTACTGGAGACCATAAGATGCTGAAAAGAACAAATCCAAAACACCAGTCCATGCCTGCTTTCACTGGCTCAGCAATGAGCTTGTCCATGTTGAGCTTACTATTCAATTTTCTAAATTCTGCCTGGATCCTTCCCAACCACAAACTCTAATTTGTGCTCTAAATGCTATCTCAACTGCAAGAACTGATCAGTGCCTTCACTTCAGCTCTGCAGCCTGTATGTTAAGTTAAACCACACACAAATGCATTTGCTACTCTCAAAAGCTGTTAAATGAGAGAGTCTCCTCTTCAAAATAAAGCAGTACTAGGCAAAGAACCAGTGAAATCAGGAGTACTGCTTTGCCAGGTGAGATGGTCAGGAAATAATTCATTACCAGGCAAAGAGGTCCAGGCAACTTCCTTGGGAGGAGCACACGGCTCCAGGGGCTCAGCTACTACAAAGATCAATGAGCTGTGCACAAGAAGCTGCTCAGATCCAGACAAACTTAACTGGATCAGAGTCTGACAATGTACCAAATCTGGTGGATTTGGACAGGAGTAATAGATGGTCAAAGGAAATGTGTTACTGCAAAATCATTTTCTTTCCAAAGTGAATTACTTGCCTCCCAGTGCGCTCTCCAAATCACACAATGTCAACAGGGGCTGCTGTGGCCAAGTCCCAGAGCATCCCATCACAGCAAAAGGAGCCAAGTTTCAGGGCAATTATCCAAGAATTCTACAGAAGCCACTTACATTCTGTCATACCCACAGCAGAGCTGGGATCTGTGTCACCTCCTCCCTTATTGCCTGCCAGACCCAGGCAGAGTTGATAAAAGTGGCCACATTCCCAAACCTTTCAGTACCAGCTCCTCAGCTCTGCAGTGGCACCACCTTCCTCTGGCTGCTGCTGAGCGGCTTGTCCTGCTTCCACACCTCATGAACATTCACATGGCAGGTTTCACTTTCCCAGAAATAACTTTACTTGGCCAAATATTTGCAAGTACACAAACAAGAGAACCTGAGTCCTTGGGGATTTTTGCTTATGATCACCTTAACTGCTGACCTGTGCTTCTGTCAGGGATGGGTTTTCCTAGGATGCTACCAGAGTGTAGTGAGCATCACAGCAACCAGCCAAACTTTGTTTTCAGGAGACTACCCACTGGTTCTTGTGTTCCTGACAAAGAGTTGAAAGTGGGAAACTACTCCTACTGCATTGCCCCAGCAGGGCAGCTGCTGCTAGTCCAGATCACGCTCAGAAATAGTCACATGAAATCAGTGCAAGAAGCACCCTCAAAGACTAAGGTACTTGGAGGCAGAAGATGGATTAAAATCTATTTTTTAAATATATTACTCCTTGTAAAAGAGCTCTCCAGAGCTCAGTCTCTAAGCTCTTGGGAAAGAACAGTAGCTGAAAAAACAAAGGGACAGTGAAGAGCAAGAGGGAAGTGGATTACTGAGAGATTTGGCTGCTAGTGCTGGAATTCTAAAAGCAAATTTTACATGTTTTCAAACAAGCAAAATATTTTCCAGTTCTCTCTAATTCTCTGTCAGGACATGCAGACTGATGGTAGACCTGAGGCTGCTTAAAAGCTGATCTACAGTCTGGCTGCTGGGGCATGCTACAAGGCATTTGCAACCTTCAGCCTTAGCTGGTCTCTCTCAGCCATGCACAGCCCTTTGAGCAGCTGTGACGGGCATCCCAAAAATCCCAGCAGAAAGGAGCGAGCATGAGGGAGAGAATCAAACAATGAAGATAGTTCCTGGGCAAAGTGCAAGTGAAGAGAGCTGAGCAGCCCCCTCCATGGGACCATGCTGTTGCTAGACGTCAGCAGATCCCTCTGGAGATGAACATGAACACCAGCATGAGGCAAGGGAAGATATTCCGGGCTCAATTTAAACACCTCCATCCACTGCAGTCACACACACCAGAACCACCTGAAACCTCCATTTATCACCTCCCTATTTTAAAGCTAATCAATACCACTGCAGGACAGCAACTTTCTGTGCAAGTAGAAAACAAGACGGCCTAGAGCCTTTGGAAATTCTCCCTGCTCCCTACCAGCTCGATAGCAACTCTGCTACTGTGCCTGCACCACACACAGGCCAGTGCTGTAACACGGCCTTAAACAATGCAGCAGTGGCGACTACTTTGCTTCCAGCAGCTCAACAAGCCTCGAGCTGTGAGTAGAGAAAGAGCCCCCTCTGCTTGCTCCTCAACAGCTGTGAAAAGTGTGTGTACACACACTAAGTGTTTAATGAAAGTACTCTGCTACTGAGGGAGTATGTGGGATGTAGGAGCTGGTAGCTATGGTAAAAGCCTCTATGTGTGTGTCTTGGGAGTTCCAAAAGGAAGAACCTGAATAACAGCAAAGGGTGTAGCCTGCAGACATACAGGGAGCACTCCAGCTGTAACTGGCTTCAAGTCACTCGTAGCGGCCAGGTGGCTAAAAGCTGGAGGACAAGGGATCCAGAGCACAGCACACGGTGAGCACGCACAGCAAAGTGTTATCCTGCTGTCCAGTGTTTGGCAAGAAAAGCTGGGAAGGAAGTTAACTAACTGAGAAGAGTCCCAAGAGAGGGATGGAGTATGACAAAGGAAGGAAGAGATGAGAAACCACTTCTGTGCTCCCTTGACCCCACAGGTTGTTTTCTCTAGGATGTGTTACTCCTATGGTAGATGACACAGCGGTTCAAGTGTCACAGCCCTTCTGAATCTTGTCACTGTAACAGCCTATACTGATGCTACTACCAGAGCAGATACCCACACTGGGAATTACATCTCCTGGCACAGAAAGGTTTGAAAACAAGTCTGCCCTTCCCCTCATTCAGGACTCCTGTCAGCAACACACACATGAAGAACCAGCTGAGGAGCCACATGCGCTTCTAAGACAAAGCACAAACCTTTGCATTAAGTTTTACTGACCTCATATGGAAATCAGTCTGTAAAGACTGGTAGTCCATTATAAAGCATTCAATTACTAGAGCAGGCATCCATCCTGCGTCTTTCATAGTGATCTGTAGCCTGTAACAGGTTCATAAACAGCTCAGAAGGACGAGGGCTGTAGATTTCACTTAACTCCTTATCTGTCTGCTTTAAACGGATTAAATGACTGTGTCATTAAAATGCTTGAAGTAAGGCTTTGATCATAAACTTCTCATCATTTTACAGTTATTGAATCTGATCCCTAATGAATCTTATTCTGCCATATTTCTCTGTCTTCTGTTGCCAGCCTTGTTCCCCATTAGTCCTGGCTCCTCAGCTCTAATGTGAACTGCTTTGTATGCCAGACCACCGCCTCCTTACAGACCTTGATCATATCTGCTGATTGCCCAGCCTGGAGGAACGGATGAAGTGCAGGAATTTCATTTGAGGTGGGGTCAGAAGGAGAGAGAAAATAATCCACAAAATACAAACCACACAAAAGGCTCTTTGCATATTCACCGCACAGCTGCATGCTTGCAATTCCTTCCCGACAGCCTCTTCTCATAGCCAGCCCAGGGCCCTGCACGCTCCACACCAGAGGGGGAACCTGGGATCTGAGCTCTCCAACTCATTAAGGAAAATATGGGGTTTATTTATGTAGTAAATGGGTGAGAGGAAAAAGCACTGCTGAGGTCAGGGGAGTTGCTGCCACAAAGCACCATCAGATTTTATCAGCTAATGAAGGATGTGCCTGATCTCTGCAGCGTGTGGAGGCAGGGGGAAAAGCCAAGCTTGTGCCACCACGAGTGCCCTAACACAGCAGATAACAGCCACCAGCCAACCATTGTCTAAGAACAGTGAGGGGATCCTGAAGATCCTGGAAAAAACATCACAAGTCTAGTCAGAAGCAACCAGTGAAAATGGAGGGAGGCCAAATGTCAAATGACCTGCTCCATCAGCAAGCGGGGCTGCTAGCAGTCATGGAGAGCAAATGTTCACCAGGCTGCAAGGACTTGTAGAGATGGAGGACCACAAGGTTTCACTGAGGCAATTCCACATTCCAAGTTTTGCTCCAAATTCAACCAGGCTACAAAACCAGTGATGAAACATGCTGCTAAATCTATCTTCTTTCACCAGTTTAGTCTTGGCAAATCAAAGGGATTTACTGGGGGCCCACACAGGAGGGCTAGCAGGGCGGAATCTCCAGATGTTAGGGTGAAGATAACAAAACATGCAGGAGTTTTTGATGTGTTAGAGACTTCAGAAAGTATTTTTAACAAGTGAATGTCAGTACTGGGTCTCCTGAATCCTTATATTTTGTCCTTGAGAGGACAGCAACCATTTTCTAAACACTTTAGAGATTTACTTTTTAGGGAACTCCATTTTCATCAGATAGAAGAGCATGCTTTAGGACTTTACATCTGTCTAGCATTCAAAACAATGCAGAAGGACTCCCTGGTAAGAACAGGTTTTGTCCTTCAGTAATCAATAGACACAAAAAGGAAAAGAAGAAGGTTCCTCCTTGCCATAGGAGAGGAAAAGTACCATGCAACATTAGAGGAGAACCAAATGCCTGTTTCAGTTGTGAACTCTGTTGAAGTCACAGGAAAGTGTTAAACTGAATGCTGAAAACCCACACATTTGATATGGAAGAGGCCTATTATGTCAACTTGCATAGTCCTTGCCAATGCAGCACACTGACTAATGTTAATCATTCTGCATTCTAATTATCTCACCATTATAGCAATTTCCCTGATGATCATCCTTTTTTTTTTCCTTTTGCTGCTGTTCAGTGTTTTTCAATGATGCAAGCTGTATGGCTTGGACCACCTCTTTGCCACCCCAGTTTCCAAAGACTATACCAAAGGGTGTGTTATTATCTCCCTCCATCATTCCCTTGGCTTACCAGGACATACTTCCCACTCCTCAACAGAAGGATGTGAAAGGGGAGGATGCTGCTTGCTTCTGTCCCATCTTATGCTATCCACTGAAACAGGTTGTGGAAACCTTCCAGATGCTAACCTCTCCTAGCATTTGGTCTGGTGACACAGCACAGCAGCTATTGCCCTGCTGGAGTCTGAATGCCTTCGTTAAGAGCAGTAGAACAAGAATGGGTTTCATTTATTTTCTGCTGTACTCCAGATCTGGAGAGAAAGAGGCCAGATTTACCTACCCCCAGAACATGAGTTACTTGCAGATTTCACAGTGAGTAGACAGAAGCAAAGATGCAAACAAATCTCTTGGACCAAGGAAATGATCAGTCCTTTAGAATAATAGAATAGAATAGAACAGAACAGAACAGAATTAACCAGGTTGGAAAAGACCTTTGAGATCATCAAGTCCAACCTATCACCCAACACCATCTAATCAAGTAAACCATGGCACCAAGTGCCTCATCCAGTCTCTTTTTGAACACCTCCAGGGATGGTGACTCCACCACCTCCCTGGGCAGCACATTCCAATGGCCAATCTCTCTTTCTGTGAAGAACTTCTTCCTGAGATCCAGCCTAAACCTCCCCTGGTGCAGCTCGAGACTGTGTCCTCTTGTTCTGTTGGTGGTTGCCTAGGAGAAGAGACCAACCTCAACCTGGCTACAACCTCCCTTCTCCCTCATTACCCTCATGTACATATAGTGACACTTTGTTTAGCTCCCACTCTGTCTGACAAGCATCCTGGGTCACTCACAGAAACCACCTTTCACCTCCTACCCTCACAAAATCTGAGAGCTTAAAAAACCCAAACAAACCACCAAACCTCCTGCTCCCCAAACCAACCAAACCAACCAAAACCCAACAGCAACAGCAACCCCTCTTCCTTCCTACCCAAGCAATTCAATTACTTGCCAGACAGCACTAAGAATCCATTAGAGAAGAAAATACTCTGCATTTGCTGTGGAAATCTCCTGGTGATCTTATCTGTCTCTCAGTTCAGGCTCAAAGCTCAATTGTTGTTTTTTTTCTGCCAGTACAAGGAGATTTCAGGCAGCACTGAAATAGTTTTGGATGGGGAGAGTCATCTCTTCATTTAGAATTTACAAGAACAAGAGAGATTTATGGATAAATTGAAACAATAAGAGGAATGGCTATGGGGCAACCTACTGGATTCTGAAGGACTTTGCTCCAAGTAGCAAATTCAACATTATCTTGATCTGACTGCCTAAAGAAATAAATACTTCAGAAGCAGCCTTGCCCAGTAGCAAGCTTTCAAGCTATCATTGAGTAAATCTGCAGAAGGGTATCATCTTTAACTTTCACACATATCTAAAGGACTCAGACTATCTTTTTGATCCCCTGGAAGCAAGCCACATCAATGAAGAGTGTTAAGTTGAACAGAAGAGCCAAAGAGCTGAGAAGGGGAGGGAAGAAAGGGGAGGTTCAGGAGGACTATGCTGGTGAATTGACTGATAGGGCTCTTTTGCAGGATGTCCAGTACTTTTTTTCTCTAGGATGCTTGAGAGAATGGACCACACAAAAATCTCTGGGTGCAGATACAGATCCGTCTTCTAAGCAATTATTGTCAACAGCAGCATCATGCTCAGGAGAGAGCGGAGATCTCAGGAAAGCAGAAAAGCCAAAACACAGTGGACATTCAACCCCCCTAGGAGCTTCTACATGCCACAAGAGCACAGCCACCAGGCAGCAACCAGGGAAACCATGTTACACAATCACTATTCCATCTCAGCATCCAGCTGATGGGGACCCTAATGAATGTCAATGATATTACCACCCCCTTCATTTCAACTTCTGCGAGCCTTAAGGGAACAGTATGACAACTGCCGAGGCTGCAGTATGTCCAGGCAAGAACCTCCAGCCCACATCCTCCATCTGTTTTCCCTCCCCAGCAGTAATTTCCCTCTCCTTTCAGCCACCTTTGCCATCCCTCTGAGCACACTCCAGTCAGCTTCTGTCGAAACAATCTGGGTGCCATTCCCTGTTTTACACCCGTACGCACCGAGTCACGTCTGCATGCAAATACAGCTGCATGCATTCCTATAACTGTCTGCAAACACATACATATATCTATATGAATTAAATCCCCTGCTGTTGTATTTAAATATCCAGGCTGTTCCACCATGATACTACTAATCACACATATCTAATTGTGCTTTTCCTTACACACTAAATAGATTGACCTACGAGCAAGCTCTGACTCCTAGGGAAATAACCTTAAGGTCAGCAAGCTCTAGCTGTGAAGGATCTAGAGGGAAAGAGGTTCCACAGCTGAGCTCCCTCACACAAGACAGCCCTGCCAAGAGCTTTGCACATCCCCCTACTCATAAAAATGAGAAAATCTCTGTAATTACTACTGATTGCAACTGTGGTAGTACAGCACAGAGAGAAAGGATGTACCCACTGGAAGACAACCAAAAATACATGAGAGGATGTCTGTGGAGCTCATCCTTGCTGCACAGCCTTCCTGTTACTGGTTTGTCAAGTTTTTTTTTCATCTTGCTGAGCCAGAAGCACAATGAACCCCCTTTTTCATAAGCAGCATCTTTGTTCTGAAAGGTTCCAATCTCGACTGAACATCTTATGTTGTGTCCAACACACACAATAGTTTTCAGGGACTTTTTATTTCATTTCAAATGTCCTGCCAAAAACTGCAAAGAACAGGCACAGCTTCTGCATTATTCAGGCTATGTGGGGTTTGAATGGTGAGCAGGGGAAGCAGGAGGGCTCCTGTTGGAGCTGAGCCCTCTGCTTGGGTAAACACAGATGTGATGGATCACCTGGGAACCCTCCCACCAATATTTCATACAACTGGGCTTTACAGAGACCACTGCTCCTTTGTACACACAGAACTGCCTCATGTGACACCTCTGGTTTTCAGCAAAAGAGAGACAGTTGCTCTTTCCACAGCATATTGCTTCTCCTGCCGTCCTGACTGTCTGTGCTCATTTAAAGAACCCTTCTACCTAAATTAGGCATCGTTTTCCATTCCACTCTTACCTCTTTCAAATCTAGGTAGGAAAGCTGTCAAAAACAATTACTTTTTTTCTGAGTTGCCTGGATCTATGTCTCTCTTGACTCATATCAAACAACAGCAAATGGAACCTGAGGAAAATTTGGAACCCTAGACTGGGAAGAGTGCATATTGTGATCTGATGCATTTGGGGTGTGCTGGCAGAGATGCCCTGATATTACCTCTCCCCACTCACACCCCTGGATCTTCCCAGGCACATCACCAGCTCCAATCTCCAATATGCCTGGAGTGCAGAGCACATTGCTCAATGCCCCCTTTGAGTGTCAGAGGCATGTCAAGTTTTCCTTCAACTATTTGATACAATTCTTTAGGGGAAACCCATTTTCTTTACATAGAGCTCTGCCTCCAGGCATCAAATAGGTGGTAGGGTCTGTCTGATCAAAGGGAAGCATTCTGGGATGTGTAAGATAATGCATCAACATCTCACACACTTGAATCCCCTGACAGAGGTCACAAACAAACACATTTCTCTGATGCACATTGCCATCTCCAGCCAGGGCTCAGCTCACAGCATCTCCTCACTTTCTCAGGTATACTTCAACATCCTTAAGACTGCTGCCCATTCTTAACTGTGATGTGAAACAGTCACATGAACACAGAAACTGGCTATGCTCTGACTTCATTTCTGTTCCAATCTATTTCTTAGAGGTGATGTTGACTTTTCCACACACGGAGCAGCAGAGTCAAAATCCTGCCCTGAAGCCAGAGCCTTACCATCAGTTTTGTTGCCTTCCTCTGCACTGCCTCCTGCACATTCACATCTCACTTGTATTGAGGTGCCCCAAACTGGACACAATACTCAAGGTGTGGCCTCACCAGAACTGAGTACAGAGGGAATAGAATAGAATAGAATAGAATAGAATAGAATAGAATAGAATAGAATAGAATAGAATAGAATAGAATAGAATAGAATAGAATAGAATAGCTACAGGCTTGGTGAAGTGTGTCTGGAAAGCTGCTGGCAGAAAGGGACCTGGCAGTTCTAATCAACAAGCAACTGAACAGGAGCAAGCAGTGTGCTCGGGTGGCCAAGAAAGCCAGTGGCATCCTGGCTGGGATTAGAAATGCTTTGCCAGCAGGAGAAGGAAGGCATCAGGGGAGGTTTAGGCTGGATGTTAGGAAGAAGTTCTTTATAGAAAGAGTGATTTGCCATTGGAATGGGTTGCCCAGGGAGGTGGTAGGGTCACCATCACTGGAGGTGTTTAGGAAGAGACTGGATGGGGTGCTTGGTGCCATGGTTTAGTTGATTAGGTGGGTTGGATGATAGGTTGAACTGGATGATCTCAAAGGTCTCTTCCAACCTGGTTAATTCTATTCTATTCTATTCTATTCTATTCTATTCTATTCTATTCTATTCTATTCTATTCTATTCTATTCTATTCTAATTCTATTCTATTCTAATTCTATTCTATTCCACTCCACTCCACTCCTCTCCTCTGGGAACGGGTAAAATAGCTTCTGTCCAAGGCAAGAAGAAGCGACAAGAACAGCATGGAAACTGTGACCTGTAACTTTGTTTTAGTCAAAAGCCTGAAAATATTTGGGTCATCAAAGGCTGAAATGATAATGAGCTAAAAGCCTAAAATGGAGAGAACTGCAACATATGGCTGTGGTATTCATAGAAATCTGAGAAAATCTTCAGTAAACAAACCTTGCCAGGCATTTTTTTCCCCTCCACGGGGCTAAGCAACATTTTTGTTTTGTTTCTGTGACACTGCAGAAGAATTCAAAGCAGTGAAAGAATAACAGAAAATGAAGAAAGAGCAATTGAACACTAATTTGTGCCATCAAATGACTACAGAGGAAAACCCAGCAGACTATAAAGGGACAGTCGCTCTCATCGCTTCCTGCAACTTTGTTTTTTCTTTGCTGAGTGATAAATAAGATTAGAGGAGCTTAAAAGGGAAGCCTCTTTTCAAAATGGCTGTGTCTGTCTCCTCAGCCTTGGCTTTCACCTGCAGGATGATTTTAGGGAATCAGTGAAACTTGCTTCTTGCATAGAAGCCTTTCTGGAGCTGCTACTTGCTACTCTGCCACGGGCCAGCACTGAAAGTCATTGGGGGTATATGGACCACAGCCTGTGTATATGAACCACAGAATCCCAGCCTGGTGGGGAATGGAAGGGACCTCTGGAGATCATCTAGTCCAACAGGTGTAGTTGTAGCTGAAATTACTGATTTTCTTACATCCTTGCTCTAACACCAACAGAATGGTGCCTCTCTTACCATACTATCACAAAAGCAGCACATACACACACATAAAATACTCACAGAGTCAGAGGTTTAGTGCCCCCCCTGCCATACAACCAAGCACAACTTGCTTGCACCACTCATTCTGCAATACCTGTTCAGAAAACCAAGCCAACTTTCTTCACAGAATCATAGAATCAATAAGGTTGGAAAAGACCTCAAAGATCATCAAGTCCAACCTGTCACCCAACACCTCAGGACTACTAAACCATGGCACCAAGTGTCATGTCCAATCCCCTCTTGAACACCTCCAGGGATGGTGACTCCACCACATCCCTGGGCAGCACATTCCAATGGCTAACAACTCTCTCTGTGAAGAACTTTCTCTTCACCTCAAGCCTAAACTTCCCCTGGTGCAGCTTGCACCACAGCAGGACTTGAACAAAGTCTTGGTGTTTGCCCCTGCAGAAATAGAGGCACTCTGGAAGCAACCTCCTCATCTGCATTTTGTGCTCAGCATTGATTTTTCTTCTCTAGCATGGATGCCACATCTTCAAGTTTGTGCTTCATGTGTGCTGGTACAGCAACCTTTTCCAGTGGGACATTTCCCCTGCCCCATCTCTCTCCCTGCTTGCTTTGAGCTCGCCGTGCTGTTGCTCAGGTACTGACATGGAGTGCATTGACCTTTCCCTGTTCCGGAGCTGTTCAGGAAACCCAGCACTCACCCTTCCTCCCCTTCTGCTCATCTAATGAGCTGTGAGATGCCACCCAACTGCTGATATTTCCAGGGATAGTGGCAGAAGTACATTAATGAATTTATTATGGCTTTCTGTGTTAAATGTATTATGCAAATGTTAATCAGTTCCTGCAGAACCCTGCGAAAGGTGCAGCATGAAATAAACAATACGGCGTTAGCTCAGGCAGTAAAATTTATGGAGCTTCAGGTGTTTAATATTCAATGTGCAAATTCCTTTAAAAGGCTTGCCTTTTTTTTTTTTTTTTTCTTTCTTTTAAAGGGCATGTTGGTAAAATTTCCCTGCACAAATGTGAATCTCTGCACTCCTGGTCCCCGATGTTAACAAACATTAGCGAGTCAGTACTGTGCGTGTCCTTGTTTGATTCGACATCCACCTTGCACATCACATTTATCAGGGCCACTGAGGCCAAGAAACAGCTTCTCCTTGAACTGCCTAATGACAAAGCTACAACCTGATGACATGTTTATACTTCTCCTCCCTGCTCCCATGGAATATTTCTAATTCTTGTCAATTCTAACAGATGTGATGTATTCAGGATTCATGTACAAATATTTGCACGGCCCCAAACAATTCCACGTTGCATGGTCCTCAAGGCTGAGAGCACTGCAGGTGCTACACCTTCATGAGGTTCAACAAGACCAAATGCAAGGTCCTGCAGCTGGGTCAGGGCAATCCCAAGCACTGATATAGGCTGGGCAGCGACTGGCTTGAGAGCAGCGCTGAAGAAAAGGACTTGAGGGTGCTGGTGGAGGAGAACATGAGCCACTAGTGTGCACTTGCAGCCCAGAAAGCCAATCACATCCTGGGCTGCATCAAGAGAAACAGAGCCAGTAAGTTGAGGGAGGTGATTCTCCCCCTTTATTCTGCTCTGGTGAGACCACACCTGGAGTACTGAGTCCAGTTCTGGAGCCCCTAGTACAAGAGGGATCTGGAGGTGCTGGAAGGTGTCCAGAGAAGGGCCATGAGGATGAACAGAGGGCTGGAGCTGCTCTGCTATGAGGACAGACTGAGGGAGCTGGGGCTGTTCAGTCTGGAGAAGAGAAGGCTCCAAGGAGACCTAAATGTGCCCTTCCAGAGTCTGAAGGGGGCTACAAGAAAGCTGGGGGGGACTTTTCAGGGTGTCAGGGAGTGATAGGACTGGGGGGAATGGAACAAAAATAGAAATGGGTAGATTCAGATTGGATGTTAGGAAGAAGTTCTTCTCCATGAGGGTGGTGAGACACTGGAACATGTTGCCCAGGGAGGTGGAGGTTTTTAAGGCCAGGCTGGATGGGGCTCTGGTCAGCCTGATCTAGTGTGAGGAGTCCCTGCCCATGGCAGGGGGATTGGAACTAGATAATCCTTGAGGTCCCTTCCAACCCTAACAATTCTATGATTTTACACCAGTTCTAGGACTTTCCTCAGTACCTAATGCAGGTGGCACAAGATACAGCATGTTTCCTCTCAAGTAACACATATAATTAATTCAGGACAATTTATAGGCACATAATAGATGATCCTTGTGGTCCCTTCCAATCCTGACTGATACTATGATACTATGAATAGGAAGTTCTTTTCCCTTACATTCACTTGGGCAGCACTTCAGCAGTTCACTGTGAACATCAGAGATACCTGCACAGCAAAGCAGTTTTACTGTAGTTTAAACATCTAGCTCCAGTAATAATCAAAGAAAAGGTCTAATAGCAGAGTTTTTTGGTCATGCTAACCAAGAAAACACATGCTTGGTGACTCCACAGTGCTTCTCTAACCCCAGCACATTACTGCCCATGCCATACCATCTCCAGTGCTGCTGCTACCCACAGATGGTACCAAATTCACTTGGTCCCTGCTGCTATCACAGCCAACTTGCTGTGTGCATATTCTGCAGCATTCTACAGAAGCATCACACACCTCTCATCCATCATAAATGGATGTCCATCATCTCTAGATATAGACTTAGAGTGAGTGGTAGAGGCATTTAGGTCATGGAGAGACTCCAGAACATGAAAAAGTAGCTGCAAATACCTGAAAATACCTTCGTGATGAGGCCAGGACTTAGGAATGCCAATCCTGAGTGAAATGCCTGTGCTACACTTGAGCTGTTGGGTCTCCTGCCATATGCTCTCAGCTATGCTACCTCATAATTAAATCCCTCTGAAGCACACACAAATTTGTTCCAAAAAGCTATACCTGACAGAAGAGATGCCAAGTGGTTTGCCCAGACACATTTATATGAGGTCTGGGGTTTTATAAGAAAAGGGCTGGACACAACTACCTGAAGCTTTCCATGAGGAACAGCTCTGCCACAGAAACTGATACAGACCACAGCATGCACAGAGGAACTTAAAAAGGTCAGGAAGTTTGTAGAAGGGAAAGCATGGAGATAACCCTGGTAGAAGACTCTGAGAGGTCAATTAGGGAACCTTGAAAGGTTGACAGTGTCCCTTTTAGTTCTGTAAAAGTGTAAATGACTCATTCATCATTCCTCACCAGTCACATAATGAACAGTTAGACTGTTAAATGATCTCAGCTTTGCCTTGGGCTCTTAACTCCAAGCTAGTTACCGCCTGGCCGCCTGAAGTCCAACTATAAAATGAGTCATTAATACTTAAAGAGGAGAAACATTCCCTGTCAACCACACAGAGGACTTACAGCTCCCAGATGTTTTGTTACTCCCTCAAAACGGACGGAGCAAGAATAAGAGGGAGATTAGCCCAACCACAAAGCTTGCAGAGGTAGGGGAAAAAAGGAATAGAATAGAATAGAATAGAATAGAATAGAATAGAATAGAATAGAATAGAATAGAATAGAATAGAATAGAATAGAGTAGACTAGAATAGAGTAAAATAGAATAGAGTAGAATAGAATAGAATAGAGTAGAATAGAAGAGAGTAGAATAGAAGAGAGTAGAATAGAAGAGAGTAGAATAGAACAGAGTAGAGTAGAATAGAAGAGAGAATAGAATAGAATAGAAGAGAGTAGAATAGAACAGATTAGAAGAGAGTAGAATAGAATAGATTAGAGGAGAGTAGAATAGAGTAGAAGAGTAGAGTAGAGTGGAGTAGAGTAGAATAGAATAGACCAGACCAGGTTGGAAAAGACCTTTGAGATCATCAAGTCCAACCTATCATCCAACACCTTCTAATCAACTAAACCATAGCACCAAGAGCCCCATCCAGTCTCTTCCTAAACACCTCCAGTGATGGTGACTCCACCACCTCCCTGGGCAGCCCATTCCAATGGGCAATCTCTCTTTCTATGAAGAACTTCTTCCTAACATCCAGCCTAAACCTCCCCTGGCCCCATCACCTTCATCCTCCATGGACAATGGACTCCTGGAGAACTTAATACAGCAGACAGCAGCCACCCACTCTCCCTATGGAGCTTCCCCTCCAGAGAGCCTCCTGCTTTGGTGAGATCAACCACCACAAGTCCATGCCAGCTCAGGCAGGCCAATTAAAATGACCTAAAGCAGACAAACACTACAAATCTTCAGATTCTATTTGTATCTAACTTACATAATTATTTCAGCTACTCTTACTAAAAAAACAACAACCTGGTATTATTTCTGCTTGCAGAACTTGATTGTTTCTTCAAATCATTACAGCTACACCACAAGTACCTCTGAAGTGGACTCTCTTACACTATAATTTGTGCACAAATAATCAATTTAAAGCCTGGGAAAACCTGAAGGTTTAATTTAATCAGATTAATATCTTAAAATGGAAAATGGTCAATAACAATAGCAAACATGGACATTTAGAAAGGAACTACTGCACAGGCATTAATGAACACCTCAAAGCACACTAATGAAATCATAGAATCAACAAGGTTGGAAAAAAAACCTCAGAGATCATCAAGTCCAACCTATTACCTAACACCTCATGACTAACTAAACCATGGCTTCAAGTGCCACGTCCAATCCTTTTTTGAACACCTCCAGCACACAAAAAATACCCCAAACACTTTGTGGAGGATGTTTTTCTCAGGTAGTTCATTGATGGACACTGCAATAGGGAATTCAGTTCCTTCTATACTGTGTCTAGTTCTGGAGCCCCTATTACAAGAGGGATCTGGACATGCTGGAATGTGTCCAGAGAAGGGCCACGAGGATGAGCAGAGGGCTGGAACACCTCTCCTATGAGGACAGGCTGAGAGAGTTGGGGCTGTTCAGTCTGGAGAAGAGAAGACTCCGAGGTGACCTAATTGTGGCCTTCCAGTATCTGAAGGGCGTTACAAGAAGGCTGGGGAGGGACTTCTCAGAATATCAGGTAGTGACAGAACTAGGGGGAATGGAATGAAGCTGGAGGTGGGGAGATTCAGACTGGAGGTGAGGAGGAAGTTCTTCACCATGAGAGTGGTGAAGCCCTGGAATGGGTTGTCCAAGGAGGTGGTTGGGGCGCTGTCCCTGGAGGTGTTTAAGCCCAGGCTGGATGAGGCTCTGGCCAGCCTGATCTAGTGTGAGGTGTCCCTGCCCATGGCAGGGGGGTTGGAACTAGATGATCCTTGTGGTCCCTTCCAACCATGATTGATACTACTACTATGATACTACTGCTATTCTGACAGCAAAAAATTAGCATCAATAGCAGCTATGGGCAGGGGAAGGTTTACTGGTGCCTGCCCTCATGCTGTGTAGCCAGTCAGCTCTTTGAGATAATGGGCAAAAATCAATTATTTCAGTATTTATGAATAATATTGCATTTTTATCAGTGTTGCTGTCACACTATTGGCTGTCAGAAAGGCTAAACACAACTAGTTACTACTACAACCATAGTGCTCAAAGTGCCAAACCATGAACCCTTCACATGGCCAAACCATCCCTGTATGGTTTCAACTGGTCCTTGAGATCAGTTGTGTGACCCTGCTCAGATTTCTTTGACTGCCAGCATCCACAGGTGATTCCTTTACTCAGAAACAAGTGAGAGAGTAAAGACTCCTTCCATTCAGCCTCATCCATACACATGCACACACTCAAGGAGATGACACTGTATCTTGGCTACAGGACTAGAGGTGATTTTCAAGCCCAAACACATCTCAATGTAACAAAGAACAACTCCCTGCCTTCCATCTGTACAGATCCACTTATCTGAACTCTAACTGGAGTTCCATTTTCCTCACCAACCAGCTGTGAACTAATTATGAGGACTTCTAACTAGTCCTGCTCCCTCTCCAAGCATATGGATCCAATTAAGTCAAACTGCAGCTGATTCTAATCAATCTTCCTTGAAGCAGCCAAACTTGAAGAATCTCTTCTCCTTCAGCTCGAAGAGTAGAGGAGAGCAGGAAAAGCAGGAGAGTAGTATTTGCATAAGGAACACTTCACATCCGCTTGGTTGCCTGCAAACACAAGGCTCCTAGCAGCAAGAAATGCTAATTGAACACTCCTCACAAGTCTTTCCTCCCACTTTATCCAAAAAGCACTGATTTGATCAGTCTCTTTTCTTCTTGGCATTGAGCTGCACTTTTCCACCAGCAGCCTGGGAAGATGGTCCTGATCATGTGAGATAACTAAACAAACCAAACCTTTCACTGAAATCTCAGCAGGTCTTCCCACCACAGGGCACAGCAGTCATGGTGCATTTGCTTTTCTGGAAGACTTTTTTGCCTCATGGAAAGAAAGAAGGGTAGGGAAGAGGAGATGAAATAGTCTGGTTAAACCCACTCTTTTCATAGACTATTGAATCCCTCTCCTAAGCCACAGGTCAAATGTCTTTATTAAGATAATGTCCTGGGCTAGAGGGAGGCCCCCTCAGTAGGGTGCAATTTCTCTACAGTTCCAACATTTCTTGTGTTTTTGTAATCTGAGGTTTTTATTAGCAGTAAAGACCTGACCAGTGAGTAATACCCATGCTAAAGTCTTTATACCAGTGAAGGAAAATCAATGCAGCCTGCAACTAGGTGTCAAGAGGCAAGGGTTTTGGAAGAAGGGGTGTGTGGAGGTGGAAAGTGCCTTCAGCCATAATTCAAGCTGTCCCCACACAAGCACAGAATACAAAGACATGTCAGATGTTATATACACTGCTGCAGATGGCTATCAGCATCTCAGTTTCTTCATTTTCTAGTACTGAGCTCAGGAGCTTGAATCACACACCTAACAGAAACATACCTTCCCATGTGCTCCTTTGCCCTCTGGCCAGGGTCCTGTAGTTCAGCAAGTGATCAGTTTGGCTACAGCAGCCAAAGCAGAAATATTCACAAGTCAATACCCAGCCACAAATGGATGTGAGAGAAGGCAAACAATTTCAAAGCTTTACTGCTTTCCACACATGAATGCAGTCAAACAGCAATGGTTTTAATTATCAAATATTAGCCACATCTCCCTCAATTTCATTCAGCCTTGGGAACTCAACAGACTTCACTCCAGTGTAAAGCAAAGCCTTAACTCTGCATCCTGCCTCTTCCTCTTACAAATCCACAGCTTCAATTCACCCCTCCCATGCCTCTTTCATTCAGTAGATACAATTCCACAAAGTCAGAGGTTTTGTTTGAAAAAAAGAAGGAACTTCAGATAAAAATGTCAGAAATCACCCTCATCCCACCTTGTTTAATGCTACCCCCTTCTTTCTCTCCCACTATTTGATCTGGTGCTGTGCTGTTCCCATGTTTGTAGTTTCAATCACCTTTCTGCTCAGTAAAATTTTCTTCTGGTTTCTGTAAATAAAGTTTGTCTTCTGTTTTTTTTTCTTTCCAATCTTTGTGAGACATTATTTTAACCCATCATTGACAGTGATTTCTTTCAGAGGTGGGAATAAATAACATCTCAAACCAGCAACATTTCAGTGACCTTATCTGAGCGCATAATAATATTTTCAGTGTGTTTGCTCAGTGCTGATAGAGGATGTGAATTTCTAAGCCTGTCCTTAACTTAGTGGGTTCCCACTGTAAGGAACCTTCTCCAATGTGTTCACAGTTAAGAAATTATTCTGAGCTTGGCCTGTCAAGGGATTTGATTCTCAAGGTAAATAAAAAAAAGAGAAGGCAAATGCCTTCCCCTCTGAGTTCTGAAATCTTGACCATTCAGGTGGGCACACACTGATCAATGCTGACATTTTAGCATTCAGCTTACATATTCCTGTATTTATGCTTTCCTCTCAAATCCTCTTTTGGAGCAGCTGCTTTTGACATTCAGACCTGTAAGCCACAGGTAAAGTGAAATGCTAAGGAGGGGGGAGCTACCTCCTGCTAAATAAAGTGTTAATCCTATGTCAGCATCCTTGGCACAGCAGATGTAAGAGCATGATTGCCTCAATTCAGTTCACTAACCTTTCAGGGGACTAACAGATTTGTCTTTCCTAGACTTGTCAAGCGAGCTTACCCTTCTCTTGCTCCACACCTGCATGTTAACTCCCACACAGATTTTACTCTGCTCCACCTGCAGGTCATCGCTGTTCTTCACTGCTCACTCCACAAAGCCCTGACCTCTACAATACTGCACTCCAACAGTGAGCACCATAATGAGGTAGGTTATGGGGATGCTGTGATGAACTTTCAAAGCCTTTCTGTTGAACAGTACAACTGTCACTGTAGAGCAGCTTTGCCACAGTATGAAGGTCCCATCTTGTTGCTATCATCACTTTGCTCTTCTGTACTATGAAAGCTCATCTATATAAATGGTAGATACTGGTAATCTTTAGTGAGGACCAGGAGGCAAATACTTAGCAAGATCACACTGAAGAATTTTAACCTCTCCTCTCTGAAGGTGCAATTAAAAAAGCTTGGTATTTTGGCATCTCGAGAGCAGTATGAGCAAACAAAGCAGAGCATCCTGAGATATCACAAAGAAAAGAGGGAAGTTCTCTGGTCAGGCCTCATTGGAAAAGCAGCAGCCATTGTGAGACAGCACTGGCAGATTCATTTTGACCTAAGGGGGCTGTAATCTGCTCTGGAACTAGAGCTGAAAAAAAGATAGAAATGGGTAGATTCAGATTGGATGTTAGGAAGAAGTTCCTCCCCTTGAGGGTGGTGAGACACTGGAACAGGTTGCCCAGGGAGGGGGTGGAAGCCTCATCCCTGGAGGTTTCTAAGGCCAGGCTGGACGTAGCTCTGAGCAACCTGATCTAGTGTGAGGTGTCCCTGCCCATGGCAGGGGGATTGGAACTAGATGATCCTTGAGGTGCCTTCCAACCCTAACGATTCTGTGAGTCTATGATGTTGTGTTTGTTGGAGACCTAAGCATCCAAACACCATCCCAAAAGCTTTCATCTCCTTCTGATGACTGAAACCCAATTAAAGGGGAGCCGGGTGACAGGTTTCACACTAAACATGGCTCAGCAGAGATGCTCAGCAGCTCTTAGCTCCCTGCTTTATCAAAGCTGTCACTTCCCCTGTCTCTAGGAATTGGTAATAAAAAAAAAAAAAAAGGGCAAAAAGAAAAGAAAGATTTGATCTGCCTCTAATAGGTGTCAAGATAAAATCAATGGTCGGTCTGAAATCTGGGTAATTTCAAACCTGTAGGTTTTCTACCATGAAGCAATTTACATGAAAATGGATGGGGGGGAAAAAAGAGAGGAAAAAGAAGAAAATTAAGAGAATGAAGTACTACAATGCTGATTTGTTTGGCATATCAGAACAGAAAAGAGAGATAACACTGTTCATAGCAGGATGGGCTTTGATTAAACAACCAGGCTCAGGTTCTTGTTTGCTCCAGCACCTTTCAAATAGGGAACACTGTAAAAGCTGGAAGCAACTCCCATGTCCCTCCTTTGCACAGAAAAGCTGTTCCAAGAATGAGGGCAAGCTGAACAGACAACCCAATCAAGTGCTGCAGCTGCCCTTGACCTCCTTCAGGGACTTCATGGATCTATGCATAGTGAAAAACTGAAGCACAGGACAGCACTACCTCAGGAAAAGGCAAAACACCCAGAGCAGTACAGCAAAAGAAACAGCCTTTTGCCCTTCTGACCCTGTACCCTCTGCTCTCCATACCTGTGGTCTGGAGATGCTGCTGCTCTGTCATCCTTTCAGTGGAACTGATGCTTCCTGGCTTGGAAAACTACTACCTAATGAGGCCACAAACTAGTAGTCTCTGCTGTCTCCATCACTGATAGCAGCAGTACAAATGGAACTCAAGCCCTGTTTACACTCCTGCTTTGGCATGAATGACTTCGGACAAAGATAACTTACAGTAGTGAAGTCGTTTAAAAAGGAACAGGCTTTAAGGCTCCAAGAAGATGAAGAGAGTGAAGGCAAAGGCACAGAATGCATTTGTGTGATGGTATCTGACATAGAAGCACTCCAGCAACACGGTCAGAGACACAGGTGTGTTGGTGCAGTTTCCATAGGCTTCTGAAGAATGCTTTGCCCAGATGGAGGGAAGTGAAGCTGTGTGCTGTGAGCATTCTGGCACAGCTGTTAGAACAGCTATGGGGACTGGACCGTGTCAGGCTCCCCAGCTGCTCTGAACCTCCACATTTCCTACCTGCAGAGTTAGCTTCTCCAGTTTCATTTCCAGAGATCTGTTCTCCTCTTCCAGCTTACTGCGTTCAGCTTCCAGCTCCTCAATTTTCAGCCTGGAGAAGAAGGGAAACTTAATATATTAACACCATGTCTCTGCACAGTCCCACCACAAATAATCAAGTAAAACAGGAAATCACAAGCAGTATCAAATTATTCCTGTATTCAGGAGGACACAGCTACACCACTGGGACAGTTCAATCATATGACTGCAAGATACAAGTTTAGATGAAAATACAATTTGTAAAAGTCTATTAAAAATACCCAACTTTGAATATAGAACAGAACAGAATAGAACAGAATAGAATAGACCAGACCAGACCAGGTTGGAAAAGACCTATGAGGAGAGGCTGAGGGAGCTGGGATTGTTTAGCCTGGAGAAGAGAAGGATCAGAGGTGACCTCATTGCCCTCTACAACTACCTGAAAGGCGGTTGTAGACAGGTGGGGGTTGGTCTCTTCTCCCAGGCAACCAGCACCAGAACAAGGGGACACAGTCTCAAGCTGTGCCAGGGGAGGTTTAGACTCGAGGTGAGGAAAAAGTTCTTCACTGAGCGAGTCATTCGTCATTGGAATGTGCTGCCCAGGGAGGTGGTGGAGTCGCCGTCCCTGGAGGTGTTCAAGGGGAAATTGGACGTGGCACTTGGTGCCATGGTCTAGTTGTGAGGTCTGTTGGAACAGGTTGGACAGGGGTCTCTTCCAGCCTTAGTTACTGTGATACTGTGATACCTTTGAGATCATCAAGTCTAACCTATCATCCAACACTATCTAATCAACTAAACCATGGCACCATGTGCCCCATCCAGTCTCTTCTTAAACACCTCCAGTGATGGTGACTCCACCACCTCCCTGGGCAGCCCATTCCAATGGCCAATCACTCTTTCTGTGAAGAACTTCTTCCTGAGACTCAGCCTAAACCTCCCCTGGCACAGCTACAGCAAATCAAACCTAGATGCTTCCTGATCCACGAACTGAGTCTAGCCCATCACATTTAATAACTACCAACAGCTAAAATCTCCATGAGTGCATCAAATCTCATTTTGATCTGATTTATACTTTTGGCCTTCACAATACTCCTCAGCAGTAAGCTCCCCCATTTAATTATGTGCTGGATGAAAATTCAGCTCATTTTGGTTTATGTTTCACATGTGACTACGTCGCTGAGTGCCTGTAAGGTCTGCTATGGAAAGCTGTGAATAACTGTGCCACTCTCCCTATCACTTCACAGGCCTCCTCTATTCTTTCCTGAAGAATCTCCATTTAGTCTTTCCTCACATTAAGAATTTTCCATATTTCTGCTCACCTTTATTGCTTTCCCTTGTTCTTCAAGTTTTCTGCAGGCTCTTTTATTTTTTTGCTATGAGAAAAGCTGGAACTACAAACAGCACTCAGATGTATTCAGTGGCATAATGGAGCTTTCTGTTTTGTTCTCACCTTCTTTTCTGACACTGCCTGGTAGTCTGTTTGTCTTTTTAACTATGGAGCACTTACCTGATATTTTTAGAAGCCTGTTCACAATAATGCAAGATCTCTTTCTTGTGTGATAATAGCTCATTTAGAGCCCACTATTGTGGGAGTGAAAGTAAAGGCATTTTTTTCCTTCTGGGCATGGGGTTTGCAATTATTGATGTACAACTTCATTTCCCACCTCGAGCAGCATCATAAGACTCTTCTGAAACTCTGAACAGTCTGATAAGCTGAATAATTTCATATTATCTCAATTTCTGTCACCTCACTACTCATAAATTCCTCTTTTGTGTTGGACACAAATCATTCTAGGACCTCGTGGAAACCCCTGGTATTGTGAAAACAACATTTATTCTTTGATTTTTCCATCTCTTAACTTCGTATTATGTGAGCACATTAATGGAAGCAAAATGCATCAAGCTTTACAAAGTGAAAGATATTATCTTATCTCTGGCTCAGGAAATCCTGGAGACAAAGCACTAGAAAGTGGGAGAGCCTTCTGGCAAAGTACCCCTGGAGCTTTGTCCTGCCTGCATGGTCATCCACCACTGGCCATCCTTGCAGACATTCCACTGGGACAGCCAGGCCCTGGTGATTTTTATCTTCTTATTAATCCCACAAAGAACCTTCTTTCTTATTCCACCAGAGTAAAGTTTCTTTGTGACATTTGGCTCAAAGCTTTGTGAAAAGTCAAATGTATCAACTATATCAGCTTTAGCCAAATGATTGCTGAATCCTTCAGAGAGCTCCATCAAACTTGTTAGGCAGGAGGTCCTATTATAAAACATTTGATGCAACATTTTTGTTTGCATTGAAGTAGAGAGTACAAACACCTTACTGCTGCTTCAAGAGTCTCACCTCTCACATGCTCACTTCCTGCAATTAGCTGTGTAACTAATGCATTTAACGCCGATCTTTGCATTCAGTTTTCTCAGGATCCTTTTCCAGAATGTTGGGGTTTTTTCAATTAGTTATTATCTTGGTTGATAATAATCACTTTCAAATGACCCAAATCATAAAATGGTCCAGGCCAGAAGGGACCTCCAAAGGTCATCTAGTCCAACCTCCCCACAGTCAGCAGGGACATCCCCAACTAGATCGGGTTGCCCAGAGCCCTGTCGAGCCTCACCTTGAGTATCTCCAGGGATTGAGCCTCTACCACCTCCCTGGGCAACCTGTTCCAGCATTCCACCACCCTCACAGTAAAGAACTTGCTGCTAACATCCAGTCTAAATCTGCTCTTTAGTATGAAGCCATTGCCCCTTGTCCTGTCACTGCAGGCCTGTGTAAACAGTCTCTCTCCATCCTTCTTGTAGCCCCCTTCAGGTACTGGAAGGCTGCCATTAGGTCTCCCCGGAGTCTCCTCTTCTCCAGGCTGAACAACCCCAGCTCCTTCAGCCTGTCATAGAATCAATAAGGTTGGAACCTAGTAGCAGGGGTGCTCCAACCCCCTGATCATTTCTGTGGCCCTAAAAGAAGCTGAACATCTCTGCACCAGGACAATAAACTATGCAACCCATCTGCCACCATCCCAAAATCACGCAAGAGAAACTGCAGGTACAAGGAAGCAGCTGTCTTTCCTATCCACAGCACAAAAGTTTCCAAACTTTGCCAAGGAAGCTGATCGAGCTACGACATCTTCAGCACAGAAAAGCCTCCTTTACAAACATGCAGCCTGAATTGCCTAAATTATTTGTAAGCCCGACCCCTGCTGGTAATGTCCAAATGTTTGAAGGTGTCAGCTTTCCCCCCACACACATACTTTTGGAAGCTTCTGAAATGCCGAGGAGCAGCTTTTAGCATCGTCCAGGCCATTAAGAAAGATCATCAATAATTTCCCAAAGAGACACAAAGCTAGCAGGGATGGAGGGTGCTGAAGGAGCAGGAGACTGAAAAGGTCGGGGGTTGGGGGGGGGAGAAGAGGAAATTCAAAATGGAATTAATGCTTTTAACAGCGTGTTTCTAAATGGATTGCAGAGAAGGCCACAAGAAGAGCAATGTTTTTCTCTGAGGACCAACAGCACAGCAGCTACTGAAAGGTCAGAGAGAGACACAGGACTCTCTCATCAGTACTTTCTCCATATCTGACATGCTGAATTTTAATTTCAAACACATTCCTCCCCATCCAGCCTCCCACATAAGCTGAGGTGGTGCCACTATCTGCCCGCAGAACTTCTCTCTGTGCGGAAGTTTAAACTCAGGCCCCTTAGATGCCCTTTAAAAACCACTCATAGCAGAAAACACTTCAAAGATCCGAGACACAAGCGAGCTGTAACAAGGGTAGGTTTAAGTCATTATATTGTTTTGTGCTATTTCACCTGCAATTTTAAGGTTTAATGGCTTCTTTGTGCCTCACTGAAGCAGATGTACCCACACCGTGCATTGTGCAGACAGCAGCATGCTCAAGACCACTTGCAAGCACAGCTGAGGTTCACAGCCTCTCCCCATCAGCTGGCCCTAAGGCTCATCCCTCAGATGCCATCTCCTTCCCAGCAGCCCAGCTATGGGGGTATCCTCCTTCCCAGCCACAGGGTGGAGGACCAGGGGATGGCCAGCACTCCCCTCCACGCCACCCCAGCTCTGCTCTCCCTCAGAGATGCTTCCTCTGTGCTGAGGACTGAGAACATCACTGTAACCTCTTTGTGCCAGAGAGGCTGGTAGGACTGACTGGTGCTTTCACTCCTTACCCCTCTTCTAACCTATTTTTAACACTGTTAAGTGTCCTGGATCTCCAGTGGGAAAGCATTAAGAACCATTAGCAAACAGTTTGTGCTGTTCTAGCTTTGCTTTCCAGCCCTGGGGAGCTCTTCCCAATGGCAAAGAGAGAGGAGCAGGGGAAATCCTATCTATATATAAACACGGCAAAGCATTTGCAGCTGATGGTTAAGATACAGCAGTCAAATACTGAAAAATATTTACTTGTTTTGCTCTTGGATTTTTTCACTGACATGAAACTCGGGGACAGGGCCAACTGAACTGCTTTTGGATGCACCAACATCCACAAAGGCAGCCTCAGTCTGCACGCACCTTGTGCTTGCTCTGCCCAGGGACATCCACACAAGATAAGTGATGCTCTTTTATCACCAATTTGCATGCCTCAACTTGTCACACACGGTAGCTGCTTTCAGGTAGGGAGAACAATCCAAGATAAATTCATGTGAGAACCTCAGCAAGCAGAGCACAGAAACATCTGGGTACAGCATAACCATTTATCAACTTAATGTTTGGCCTGGAAAGAATGTCGGTGTCCATTTAAAAAGCAGCCCTGCAGCACAGGGAAGGAAGACACATCAATTACTTTCTGAAGTATTGACATCATTCTCAAGTTATGTGATACAGGGGGGAAAAAATCATTTGGATTAATTTCTGGAGAATTTACCAACTTGTTCTCCATAAAAGGGTTTGAAAACATGAAATGCTTAAACTGTCTGCAAGAAATATGCTGTTGCCCTCAGAAAGTGCAGTTATTTAGAAGAGACTGGGCTGAAAAGTAAAGTCACTGAACTGGATTAGTTCTGTTCCAGCTCAAACCAGAGCACCTGACAGAGATCTCAGTATATCTGAAAGACTTTTCCTGCAGTAGATGCAGATGGCTTCAGCCAGGGCCAAAGGCTCCCACAGGCAGGCACAAGGTACATTCAAGCCACCCCTGCAGCCTTTCACAAGATCAAATTTAGTGCAAGGATACAGATTCACTGGCATTTGCTCACACTTGTGGGTTTTCCCACTTTCAAAACCTGAGCTTTACATTGCTTCCATTGCATGTTTCACTGTCCCAAATTAGAAGAGGAAACAAGGATAAAAAAAACCCCAACCTACAGCCTCAGGTCTCTCGAAATGATACTTGAGAGAATCAGGAGATATCCCACTGTGTGCATTCAGACTACCTAAAACATGCTTGGATGGTAAGCAACAGCTGCTGGAGAGAAAGGCCAGGCTGCTCCTGTTTTAGAAGGGAATAGGGGAATCTGATTTTGAACAGCATCTAGGCACTTCCCAAAGCCTCTCTCAGTCCAGAGCTTTTCAGTGGAGCTAACCAGTCACGACTCCTCACCATCGCCCTTTTATCCTTCTTTTATTTGGTTTTAATCTTCTCAGATGTGTTATGTGATTGCCTGGAGCACAGTGTGGATATCACCAATGAGGACATGTCTCACAGAGGCCCCATCTGTGAAGAGGACATGGCCATGTGGAAAAGCTATTGCTGAACAGGAAACTATTGAATGGAGCAGAAAATGTATGTGTTGGGAAGACGCTATTAAGGGATCCAGATGGCATTGAGATGGTGTTAGGAGCAGAGCAGACAGAATTCCAGCAAGTGTGACTAATAGGCATTGGCAAGGACATGAATTTCTTTTGAATTACTGTAACTACCCAGTCACTAAATCCACAGAAAACATTTAGGATTTACTGGGGTTGTAGTTTGACAGCAGAAAGAAAAAGTTCAGATTCGTTCTAGCTGAAAAGGTCCTTCAGCTGTTGCCACTTAAGTCTTTAGTGAAGCTCTTTTAATAGAGATTACTTTTATTGATAGGTTCTGAAAAAGGAGTTTCTGTAGTTACCACCTGCCCTCTAACACTGCTAATGCCTAAACATCCCCAGCATGGACTCCTAGTGCACGGACTCAAAGGTTTGACCACTTTTTCTGCAGCATATAAGCAAATGTTGTTTCAGAGGGAGCAGTGAGAGGTGTGAGAAATGACAGCATTAGCAGTGCCTTTTATTGCCTCCTCAGGAACGATGATGCTGGCAGAGAGCTGCACGTTTAAAGCTAAAAAGGGTCTGACGCAAGAGCACTTTGTTCTCAGGAGAAGGAGGAAAAACTGATCAAGTCTTTCAAGTTTCTCACTACAAATTTACTTTCCATACTGAAGAAAAATGAGACAAAAGTTACATTTCTAAAAGCTCTCATTCACTCACAAGAGGTGAGTACAGATTCAAAGGATTCATGTGGATTAATTTTTCTGGGGGTCTCTCTCTCTTCCATGTCTCTCCTGCTTTTGTTTTCAGAAGTTGGCTTCCACCCGTGGGGCATATATGGAAATGCCTGGAGGCTCACTGCTCATTCCTGCTCTGCAGACTCCCCTCCTTGGATTCTGCTGGCTTTCCTCTATTTTTCACATACCTTCATGAGAGCAGCTAACTGGGCTGGGCTCTATCCAGAAGAGCAGACACACCATACTGCAGGTTAATGGGATTTCAAAGACCACTACAGGAACGTGAGTAACTCCCTCATAAGCTGTGGCATCTCTTCTCCCACTTTCCAATTGTAAAGTTTGCATTCTTCACCTCTATTTTGCTCCCTAGAGAGGTTGTGGAGTCTCCTTCTCTGGAGACTTCCAAGACCCATCTGGATGTGTTCCTGTGTGACTTGTGCTAGATACTATGGTCCTGCTGTGGCAGGGATGTTGGACTCAATGAGGTCCCTTCCAACCCCTAACATCCTGTGATAAAAGGAAGGAGTAACAGTGAAGCTTGCATTGCTTGCTCCATCTTAGCAGCTATGTAAAACTGAGTAAACTGGTCCTGTTGAGGCCCAAAAGGACACAGGAGGATAACCATAGCAGACCTAATCTCCCATGCTAATCTCTGTTCTCCTCCAAACCCCTTCTGCTCTTTAACTGTAGCTACCCAATTCTCCTTTGCTGTCCAGCCAAGACATAAGGAGTGTTCTGAAATGGACATCATATCACTCATGAACCCCAAAAGCCTAAGGAAAGATAGGGATTCATCTTGCATTCCTTTGAGAAGAAGCTTTCTGTGAAGAAAGAACTTGAAAAGTCTGACAAGACACCTGAAGTCTGAGAAGGCATCTGAAGAAGACACAGAACAGCCAACAGGAAGGAAAAAGGAGCAGGGAGGGACTCAGGGACTGTCTTACCAGTTCTCCAGCAGAGAAAGCTGCAGCAGCACTTTGCACCAAGTCATTTATTGCTAGAGCTGAGCAGTGAAAAGGGTGATTAAAACCAAACAAATCCATGCTTTTTGGAACAGCTTTGTAGCTCAGTGACTAGCATCAGAGCCTGGGACAAGTATTTAAATCAGCTGTAACAACAAAAAGCGGTTCAGTAAAAAGAGAGAGAAAAAAATCCAGCCTGGAATTAGACCCTGGGACTGCAGCCTTTGTGCATCCATAGCCTCAGGAGCATACAGTACTGAAATGGGAAAGAGAAAAGACAAAGCATCACCGTGAAACAACTGCAGAAGCTTAGCCTCTGCTGAAAAAGCTTTCAGTGAACGGCCCATCACTGGAGAGTAGCTCTGCACCATCAGCAGCCTTACTGGGAACAGGCCTTGTGTTTCTGTCATGCTCTGTGTGAAAGGCTTGACAAAATTCCACAAAAAAAAGCAAAGATAAGGCTAGAGAAGAAATTCTTTGAAAACAGAGAAAAGCACTGTCTAGGGGAATTTAGGGCTACCTTTGAGCAGAACCAAACACAACCCTGCAAGAAGCCAGTACTTGGGAGATCCACTTGTCCTTGCCCAGGAAATAGGTCTTAATTCAGGGCAAAGCCAGACATCTCTATCCCCACTGCCAAGAGCCTTCTGCAACATGAAATGGTCCTGGGCTATGTGGCAATCCAGCTGTTTCCCCCTTACACACACTGTCCCTGAAGCTGCTCAGTTAACAGACAGCAAATTCTGTTCAGTGAAGATAAAGACCAAATAATGAGCCTTAGAGATGAGAATAAAGAGGCTGAATATTTCCTACATGAAAGGGTGCTGCAGCCCATACCAACCCAGGGAGGGAGAGACTGAGGAGCTACTGTAGAAATAACTCTAAAAATGTTCAGCTCCCAGAAGACAGCAAAGAGGATGCTGGCTTTTCTGATACAGAGGCATGGTATTAATCAGGAGTGATGGGTTTAATGTTGCTGAGGAGGTGCTGAATGCTTCTGCAGCAGTGTAGACATCAAAGGGGCTGGTGTGCCTTGGCAAAGGAAAAACCTGAATGAGCTCAGGACAAACAAACATCCACAGTATGCAAAAGTAGCTGGAGATAGGTTTATTCCTCCTGAAAAATAAAGGGAAGTTATAGCATACTATCCTTTAGCAGAATTCAAGCATGGAATGGAATAAAAAAGGGAGATGTATGCCTTGGCTCTCCAGAACTATTAGACCATCCTGAGGGAACTACAGGGGTGAGTCTCTAAGATTATGTGTACAGCCCTAAAATGTATTGGAATAGCTTGGATGAAGGTGTGTTATTTGCAAGCACCTCCTCTCTGCTGTGGAACTGGGCTTTCAAAGCTGTAAAACAAGCTCAGGAGGCAGAGCACAGGAGCAAAGTCATAATGCACCAGCCAGTAATTTCTGCTTTCTGTGAGATTCTGCCTGCTGCAAAATCCTGCTTTTGTTCATATGAGGCAGTCATGCTTCATAGTTATGGAGTTGAAAATAGAAGAGAATTAAGAAGTGAAACTCCAACCAAAGTCTTACATTGCTGAGCACAAAACCCTCATCCTGTCATGATCTGATTTGCTCAGCTTAAATGAAAACCAAAACTTTATTCTCAACGTTCAGGAACAGATGAAACTTTTCTGTGCTCAGTATTTATTGTGGCACCTGCTTTGGAATGGAAGCTGTAAATGCTTTAATAAATACATGGAAAGGTTGTCTAGCTTCACTGTAGCTCTTGTAAACGCTCATGCAGCCTCTGCTGAAATGCTGTTTTGTAACTTCTCTTTCACTGAATCACAACAGGTATCCCTCTGCCATCTGCAATGCATGAGGGGAAACATCCCTCTTTTATCTCCAGTGCTGCATGCACGTCGGTATCACAAAAGCTGGATTCTACACCTCTTCACACGTGTGCCAACAGATCCTCTATTTACAGGCAAGATTTGGTCAAAATGAGAAACAAACAGCATACTGTTTCCACAGGAAAGAATGTCAACAGGGGGGAGAGAGACACAGGAGCCAGTCTTCTGAATTAACTGAGAGAAAGAGATCCTGAACATTAACAGAAAAGAGCCTGCAGCCTCCGAAAAGAGAGGAGAGGTTATAAAGCATCTAAGTGCAGGAGAGATCAGGGGCTGAGGCTTTCTGTCAACACTTCATGGATTTCTCATGTCCATAAAAGCTGGTGGAAAAGTAAAAACTATGGTCAGAAAAAGCAACGGAAGGAAAACGTGCTCTGATCAATGCCACAATGCTGCTCCCTGAGTCACAGGCAGCCTGTGTGCACAGGCGGTCCACACAGAATCATAGAATTGTTAGGCTTGGAAGGGACCTCAAGAATCATCTAGTTCCTACCCCCCTGCCATGGCCAGAGACACCTCACACTAGATCAGGTTGCTCAGAGCCACATCCAGCCTGGCCTTAAAAACCTCCAGGGATGAGGCTTCCACCACCTCCCTGGGCAACCTGTTCCAGTGTCTCACCACCCTCATGGGGAAGAACTTCTTCCTAACATCCAATCTGAATCTGCCCATTTCTATTTTTATTTCATTCCCCCTAGTCCTATCACTCCCTAAAAAGTCCCTCCCCAGCTTTCTTGTAGGCCCCCTTCAGATACTAGAAGTCCACAATTAGGTCTCCTCAGAGTCTTCTCTTCTCCAGACTGAATACATGCAGGCACTTTTTCATTTGCTGTAGCACGGTGAGGGGTCCTATACCTGGGTACTCCACCAGGAGATGGCAATATGCAGATTAGGTAATGAAACTGCCCTACCATTTCCCTTCTCTTTAGTTACACTGAAAACAGCTGCATTTTCACAGCCTTCCCCTTGCTTTGCCCACCTGAGTGTGTCGACCTCCTCCTTGGTGATGATGGTACTTTGCTCGGCTGTGCACTCTTGAGACTTCAGGGCCTTCACCTCCACCTCCAGCTGCAGAAAGGAAAAGGTGTTAGTTGCTCCAGTGCTAATAAGGGGTACACACAAACAGTGAAAAGAGAAAAAGGAAATCACAATGTTCAGCACAGATCAGACCTTCCTCAGAAGATGGGCACAAAGAACAACTCTTTGAACTTCAAAACCTTGCTTAACTCTGCTTCCCTTTTGCCTTCCCCAGCATTTTCTCCAAGGTAGATGAGGCAAAGAAAGTTGATTGCTTCTAAGCATAACTTTGGCTCTTCTTGCAGATATTTCCCCAACCTGACCCCCATGGATAATGGCATGCAGAGAATTAGCTGTGTGGTATTAGGAGCTCACTGGCACCAGCGATTCAGCATTGACAATTCAACCTCATTTAGCTTCCATTCCTCCCCAAAAGAAATGAAGCACAGGATTATCCTGTCTTGTCCAGGACAACTCAGATACACACACTGAATCCAAAAGGCTGGGGAATATTTCCAGCACTTTCCAATATACACTTCTAGCTCAAGCTGCACAGGTAGCTCTGATGGAACAAAGAAACAATTCAGAATGCTTTCTGCCTCTGGCCTTGTTTGGGAAGGAGCTCCCAAGAAAGTACTTCAAAACTCTACAGGCATGAAAACTTCTGACTTAGACTCCACCATTCCCAGGCTTCCTGATTCATGGGAATCTGTATTCCTAATCCAGCTATCATGATGATGCATAGATTGATAAACTACTTATGTTACTACCTTTGAAACCCCTCAGAAAATGATTTAGTATGACGTGCCAGCAGAAACAAACTACCAGGAGGATACTCAGACTTCTGTTCCAGCATCATCTCCCAGCTCTGACCTCCTTTACACTCACCCTTCAGATTTTGGATTTCCTTTTGTCATCTGTCTTTTAAGCACCTGCTGACTACTTACCCTAACACATCTATTGACAGAAATGGTATTTTTCACTCAGGAGTAAAAAACAATAAGCAATCCAGCTCTAATTATAGATGCAAAACTTATGACCACAGAGGGCTCAGTGCTCAGCAACAGGGAAATATAATCCATTCATATACCACTCCCTTCAGCAGCAGAATAAAACCCTTATAGAATAAAACCCTCTTGGAACAGCAAACTTCACTCAAAGACAGCAGGCTGGTAGAAACTCCTCAGTTTTACAAGGAAGAGGAACATGCTGACACGTGCAGTCACACTGCTCAGCCAGAACTGAAATTTTGACATACTGCCTCTTTGCCCTCCCATGCTTACCAGAAAGGACAGACAGCACTGTTAGCAGGAAAGGGCAGAAAAGGGATGCTTGGATTACTCTCCCTCCCCTTTTTGATACCACAGGGACTGAGCAGAAGAGAGAGGGTAGAAAAGAGGTTTTAGCCAAATTTCCCTCTGGCACCCCCCCAGAGGCCTGCATTTCCCCCCCCCGCCAGTCAAAAGGCATCGAGGAAGAAAAAAATAAGCAAAGGCCAACCTGCATCATCAGGCTGTACAAATGTTAATGTATATTAGCTGCCTGATAAGATTATCACAGCCAGCAATGCTTCCCTCAATTTTCTGATTACTGAGCTTATCTCTCCCAGCTCAGCCCATCACAGATGGCTGGGGATAAAGCAAGCACACCAGATAATTCCAGGAATGTGAATAAAAGGTGCTGGGATGGGGAGCAGGCTTCAATTCCAACCTAGCAGCAGGAAAACACTCATTATAGCTCCTGTTTCCCCACGTCTGCTGAAGCCTGGATGTGTTTACTATTCAGAGTTTTGTGCTGCTTTCTGGACTGCATGTGGACAGCATTTGAAGATGGAAGGGCTGGTAAATATGTTATTTATCACAGGCTAAGCGGGCTCAGCCTTGAGTCCAACTGCCACCTGCTCACCGACACGAGCAGATGAATCATGGCCACCTTCTCGGGGGAGAAGGGGGAACGGATGGGGTGGGCCAGTAATCTGCTGCTGTGAGCTGGGGGTCTCTTGTGTGGGCTGCACAGAGAGGGGGGAAAAATGGAGTGTGTAATGGGAAAAGAGCCGGGAGAGTGAATGCTCTCGAGTCAATGCTGCCGTGGAAAGCCCCAGCGCAGGTCTCGCCTGATACCCAGCGATGACAAATTGGTGCCAGGTATGCTCAGGAGCAGCGTGATGAGATTCTGCCGGGTTTCTAAGAATAAGCTGTTGAAGGAGAACGAGCAGGGAAGGGCACAGGGACTGTAAGGGCATTTTGTGTAATTTCTGTGTTCAAAACTACCTGGCCTGAAAATCTGATGTGCCTGAGGAGAGAAGGGAGAGAAGGGCACAGTGTTAGCTCTAAAGATGAAGCTGGCTTGAGCAGTTCGATGTCGATGCAGACCTGCTTCCCAGAACAAGCATTAAAACTTCTGGGAAGTTTCCACTTCAGGACAAGACATGATTGTGTCCCACAGCAAATTACTGTCATTAAAGCCCTGCTAATAGTCTATGACAAAAATGAAGTAAAACAACTAAGGTATTACGTATTTAATTCAAAATGAAATGCTTGCTTCCTTTAACTGTTAGGGTTTCAGTAAGGAAAACATCCCTGCCTGCCAGTCTCAACAGATTATATTAAGAATGTTTTTTGTGCCTTTTCCAGGGCAAAAAGAAAGTTAGTTAAGAGGAAGTGGCTCATTGCTGAGCTTTGATCCTGCTTGTCTGAAGACAGCACTGTGCGAGCAATTGGTCTTCACAAAACAGTAACAAAGAAAATAAGGGGAGGAACAACGAAGCATAAGGAATCTGTTTACAAAACTTTCCTCTACTTGGAGTTTTGTCTGCTAGACAATACCAGCATAACATGATCTCCCCAGCCTCTGGTCAGACCCAGCACACAGGTACCAGCATAACCCTGCACTGGCCATTGCCACTGCCTGCTCCTCCAGCTGGATTTTCACTCCAGTTCTGTACTTGATGCACTCAAGACAAAGTGGAGAAAAGAGAAAGAAAAGCAGATCTGAATGAGGAAAATAGGCAGGAAGGCAGTAACAGGAGAAACACAAACCCATGTTCTACATTGTTTTCAGTACTATGGGCAAGCCTAAGAGGTGAGGAGGTTATGGGGTTGGAATTAGATCATCCTTGATGTCCCTTCCAACCCTAACAATTCTATGATAGCTCTGAGGATCAGGTGGTCAGCATGAAATGACTCACTGTGGTGGCAGAGCCTTCCTGTCCACTTGGTACCAGTGGCAAAGAATGGCCTCAAGAAGAAATAAGAGAAAAATCCACTCTCCTCTTACTGTTTTCTCTGCCTAACTCCAATCATCTCCCTTTTCCTTAATTACTTTCCAGTCCTTGTCTCTCCTCTTCACCAGATGCTACTTTCAGCAGGTATTATTTTGGGGTTTGGACTAACTCCTAAGTTCTTCCAATTTTCATCAATAATTTTATATAACTAGCCAAGTTAAACTTTCATTACTTTGAATACATTAAACTAGTAGAAGCCATTACCCAGCAGAGAGGGGAAAAGGGCTGCTCAAATTACAGCTCGTTGCTGTATTCCCCCATTCAGTACCAAACGACCTAGGTCAAGCTTAGATCCTTTAGCTCCCTTTTATGTTGATCTGGCTCTTTTAACTAGCATTGAGAGCAGAGAGAGATTTGTCCCAAAATACAGCATTGTGTCTCCTACCCTGAAAACCGTACCTACGACTTCTGCAGGGGCTTCAGGGTTAGTACCGCCCAGAATTAGACCCCCAGCAACATCCCCACTGCACAGAACCCATTAGCAACTTGAAAAGAAACCAAGCCATTATTTTAATGATTCTTTTTGAAGTTACCCAAAGTTTTTCTGACACCAGAAAAACCAGGATAATGAGCAGTGTCAGAGCCCATGCCTTGTGAATAAAACACATAAACAGGTACTTAACATTTGGACTATGCCGTGTTCTCTTCTCGCAATATTTTCTTGCTCTCAGCCTAAAATGATCTCATTTATCCTGAAACTCTTCTGGTCTCTTTTCACTTTCTAAGCATGAATTTCAGTCCAGCTTTACTGCTTTCAATAGGAAGTGGCCAGGCCACATCCAACATACAGAGTAATTTTAGAATGTCCACTTCCACAAATAGGCAAGTACCCCAAAATGCAAAATGAAAATACTTTTTTCCAGCATAAGTCCTGTCATCACAACATTTGAAGTGAGAAAGAGAGGAAGGAAGAACATGGATGGATTTTCATCTGGTGTTTAATTAAATGCCATATCATTCTTCTTTCAGCCTTACTTGTAAACCTGCCTGGACAGGATCTCAAGATGGTGGTTCTCCTCCGAGTGTTAATGACATAGCAAACACCCACAGCGGTGTAAGAAATATGTTCCTTGCTGGTTCTCCCTTCTGTGGGAATTATTTAAAGATATATGAGATGACAGGAGAAACATAACATTATAAATTAATCTCCTTACAGCTAGAAGAAACAAAATTTGACTCGAGAGAGCTGATTTCCTTGGTATTTGTCATTTGTGACCCATATTTGTCCTCCTCCAAAATGAGTACTCCTGAGTCTCTGCAATGCCAGAGACCTGTTATTCCTCCCACTTGATTGATCAACCCACTTGGAATGGGTTGTCCAGGGAGGTGGTTGGGCCACTGTCCCTGGAGGTGTTTAAGACCAGGCTGGATGAGGCTCTGGCCAGCCTGATCTAGTGTGGGGTGTCCCTGCCCATGGCAGGGGGGTTGGAACTAGATGATCCCTGACTGATATTATGATACTACTATGATTCCAGCAGGCTTCAGCAATCCTTTCCAAAGCATCCTGCCCACTGTCCCATCTTCAAAGAGACTTAGCACAGGCCTCAAACTTCAGTCCCCACCGAAAAACCACACTCACTAGCTTCTGAAAACTTCAACGCGCCGCCCGAAACAATGACCCAAAGCTCTCTTTGGGTGGCCTCATTTTGGGCAGTAAAGGACTCCAAATCTCAAGTAGTTCAGCTTGCTGCTAAAGTTAGAATGTGCATGTTGGGGGGGGGGGGGGGGGGGGGGGGGGGGGGTGGAACCAAACCAACAACCAAACAAAGCAAAAACCCGGGCCGGTTTGTTCGCCCACACCATGTACACGTATTGCACAGAACACATGCTGGAGACACACAGTTATTATTTGAATAATGAGTGCATTTTAGTGAGGGGCTGATACAGCAATCTTGTCCTGATGAAGTGTGTCTGCACGTCATTCAGCATTCTTGGAGCTGTAAAAAAGCAGGAAATGCTGAATCCATTATAAATGTCTAAAGGTTTAGTTAACAATGGGCTGATGCAACATCCTTTGAAAGGCCTTCCTCAGCAAAAGAGCTGATTTTAAAAGGCAGAGATAAATAGGAACTGAATTGCACAGAGCCAGCATGGAAAGGTGAATTGAGAGGTTGTGTTTGACTACAAGTCTCAACACAATTCAAGGAGCTATTTAAATACATAAATATTTAAATGTACGAGAAGCAAGCAGACTTGGAAGGGAAGAGTGCATGCCAAAATAGACAAGAACAGAGAAATGGGACCCTGAGTATGACCCATACTCTGAGGCTTGAAAACAGGCAAATTCCTCTTCCCTAGCAGCTAGATGTGCCAGTTTGGTTAATGATGCCTCTCTAAAGGGCGTAGCGGTGACTAAGGATCTTATTTGCCTCTCTTCCCACAAAGCAGCACCATAAGACTGGTGACCTCCTGTTCTCTACAAGCTTATAAATCCAGTGAAAGGACAGGCATCAAACATGTATGAACACCAGTGAGTTTAGTTTGAGTGTCCAGCAACACTAAAGGGAGTGAGATACCACACTGAGCACTCCCATAGATCCTTCTGCTCAGCACAAGCTTTATCACCTCTTCCATGCACCCAGCCCACTGGCATTCTGAAGGGCTGCTCCCCTAAAACATCAGCAGAGAAGCACACATGGGGAGGACTAAGCCTCAGCAGGTTTCTTAGTGAACTTCACTCTTCAGTGGAATAGGACAATACTTGCAAACCAAAGTGTTACTTGCCATTTAAGAAACAGGCTAAGCAGCCTGGGATTAGCTGGTACATTTCCCTGAGAAAATTAATCCTCGATGCTATTGTGAAACAAAAGCAATAAAAGCAAAGAAAATCAGATACTCAATAACAAGTGGTTTAGAACTACCTATTTCCCACTTAGTTGAAACAAAACAAACATTCTGGGTTTGGTGGTGGTTTTTTTTCCCCTCTTAAAGGAGAAAGCCTAGCTCGGATCAGAGCTGCCAGCCTCTTGAGTCACCCAATCTGCGACACGCTCGGTCTGCTTTTATCACAGAGAAGACAGGGCTAGAAGCAACCTTCCAGCAAACAGCTCCCCAAAAAAATATGTACTCATGCATATATTTTCTTGTAGCTCCACACAAGCTGGGAAATGGCCATGTGCTGACTTCTGCTTCTCTTCAATACAGTCTGGATTGTGGCTTTTCCCCCCACCCCCTCCCCTTCTGTTGCAGTAAAAAGAGAGCAATTTTTCAAGTTTATACCGAATGTCATTCTATTTCATTTCCAAATATAATCTCCCAGAGAGAAGGTTCTCCTGCCCCATTTCCAATCTCCAAAGTTAATACACAAATTTATATTCCTTTCTCCCACTCGCTCTCCTAAATTAAGAGGTGTAATTACTAGGAACGCTTGCGACAAACGAACAAAGTGCCATGGGAGAAGGAGCTGTCACCGCTGGACGTCTGCAGCAGCCACCCTCCTCTCTCTCTCCCATCCCTGGAGGATCCTGCTTATGAGGCAGTTTCTGCCTTTCCCATTAGCAGGGGTAGCTCACACGCAGCAGCAGACACCAACCCCTCTCCCTTTCCAGGCAGGACAATCACAAGGAACGAAATTACAGAATTAACTTCAGGCTGTCAAGGAGTCACCGGTGCCTGCAAGGATGATTCCTCACAGATTCACCTTCTGCCTCTCCCTGGCTCTGCTGACCTTCTGGGTGACGTCAGCTTTCCTTGATGACAGTGGAGAAACTCAGAGCTGAGATCTAAAAATTCAGCCCCAGTCTCATCCCTCTCCCCCCTCCCCATCTCCAGCACCCTTTCAAAAGGAAGATTGATTATTATAATCAGACTTAGCTCTGACACAGCATTTGCATTTTCAAAGCACAGCACAGTCATTAACTAATTCATCTACCCCAAGAGAGCCCTAATGAGCTTTCACCTCTCTCCCCTTCGATTCCCAATCTGCAGGCAGCCCCCAGCTCTTCTTCAAACACCTCCCCTCTACACAGTGCTGCACAAGTGTAACTTGGTGAAACTCCAGACAAGCTCAGTGAGCCAAATTCAGCCCTGCTGCAAAGGAGCAAGCTCTGCTGCCAGCAGCTGAGGAGGACAAAAGCACAGGCATCGCAGGTTTCCATGTCTCAGCACAATGGTATAGGGTATTACAGGAGACAGTTTCTGTTCTCCAAATAAAGCCAAAGGGGTCCCTAAGTTACCATGCTCCAGTATGAGCAGCACCACCCATGAGCCTGAACTGTGTGCCCAGCTGCAAGCGTGTGAAGAGGGAACTATCACCACACCGCACAGCTCCAGCCTCCTCCAGCACAGCCCATCCAGCAAACTCTTCCCCAGACACCTAAAGCACACTTTTGCCCCAGCCCTTAAAAGAAACAAACCAGGAAAATATTTCTTGTTCCTCTTGATTTGTAATCTACAGCAAACAGGGCTGTTACTTGAGCAGGGGATAATGGGACAGCATTGATACCATTACCCTGCAGCAAGGCACTAAGGACCAAGACTTGGTATGTCACGTGGAGGTGCAAAGCCCTGCAGCTCTGAACAGCCTGAATGCTCAGGCTGAATGTTCAGCACAGCACTTGGGGCCCTTTTTACCCACAAGTGACATATATAAAACCAGACACCAGCGCTGGAAGGAGCTGAAGGACAGATGCTCTGCTGATGCTACAGCATGTTTGAAGGCAATTGCCCTGGCCACCACCACAGACTCAATGCCAACAGCAAGTAACAGCAACAGTAGCTGTCATCTGAGTACCAACTTAGGATGGTTTTGAGAGCTTAGTCTTCTTCAGCTTTATTGCCCACTTTGACTCCCACTCCCAGAGAAAGGAGCAGACAAGGAATCTTCCTCTCCACCTTGCTGCAGCCCTGTCCTGTCCATGCTCCCAGGCACTGATGAGACCTCACCACTGCTCAGTGGCAAAAATCCCAGACAGCTCCACATCCAAACCCCTCTCTCTGCCCTAACAGATCACCTAATTTCCATGTTCTTTCAGCTCAGAGCCTCTCTGCTGTTATCAGTCTCGCTCCACTACTTTCAGTCTGTAGATGACTGTTGCCTTTAATTACTACCGAAGGCTCCTCCCATCGGGGAGAGCAGAGCAGCTGGTGTCCACTGAGAGGAGGAAACTCCAGAGTAATTAGCCTTAAATAGCTGACACCTCCTAATCGTTACTCCTGGTTAGAACAGCAAAAGCCTCTTCAGGGAACCTGTCAAGGTGTCAGACCGAATGTGCCACAACCTCATCCAGTGCGGCCACGGCACTGGTGCAACGGAGTCGTCTGCTCTCCAGAACAGAATCACGCAGGTCACCTCTTGCATGCAGCTACAGAAACCTTTGCTAGCAGCGAGTCTTCCAGCAGCTGTAATTCACAGGCAAACCAACCAATAAATCTGCAAAGATGTCATATTTCCTCTGTACAAAGTCTGAATACAGTTTCCTATAAAATATATTCTCAAAGGGTTTCTGGAGCATTCAGTCAACAGTTCTCATTAAGTAGTAGCTGCTAAACCCATCTCTCACTCCTCCCCATCAGTTCTCTTATTGAAAAATCATCACATAATAAGTCAGAGAAGAATCTATGCATTTTGCCTACCACCTAGGAAGATCAAAGAGGAAAGGGAAGAAGAATCTTGCAACCGTTTCTGTTCCTTCATCTCCTAACATAAATACAGTGGAATCAATCTCTGCTTAATATTGTAAGAGAGCAAAGGAGCCCTCACTGAGTGCTGGACTTGAAAACTGAACTTAATCTTCTTGCTCCAGCTCACATGGAACAACCCACAGCCTGTACTTCAACATGCTTTTAAGAAGAGTTCTCTCACTCCCACTGCATCTCCAGCCCAATTTTGCAGTTCACTACAGCTGGGAGCACTGTTTCCTGGCATGTCTCAGCAGAGAGAGGGAGGGTGAGCAGGGGCCAGCAGACCTTAATGCTCAAGGTGCTTTTTGAACTCCCAGAGATGTGAAATATGAGGATGGGGCAAGAAATCCAGCCATGGGAAAGCAGCAGCTCTCTCCACAGAGCCTCCCAGCTGCCTTCAAAAAAGTGTCAGATGCTGGAAAGAGTCCTGTTCCCCAAACCCTTCCCAAAGAACATGATAAGAAGAGCAGATTGAAGGTTTTCTAGCTAAATGACCACTCCTGAGACAACAAACAGTGGGCTTTTAATGCATAAGAAATGGGAAATCTCACTCCTCTAGCCAAAAAGGAAAGGTTACAGGGCCCTGCCAAGACTGCTCTGCCCATTTTAGCCTCTCAGGATCATGCCTGCAGTCCCCTTCCCTTGCCAGAACAAAAAGGAAAGAAGCAATTCCCTCTCAAATACCATATGTTCAGTCCTGGTGCCAGAGCAGAAACCTGGCATTTTAACCTTTGGTGAACGTGTTCTTGCTGCCACCAACACAAACTCTGAGGTCCAGCTCATAGGGGAAGAAAGGTGTAACAGATGTGTGGTGGATGACATTAGCACTGAACAGAGCATCAACAGGACAGGGCCTGGCAGGAGCTTGGTTTTATACAGCCAGTCTTTAGAGGTTAATGAAATATTCATAAATAAGTTAAAATTCTCCTGACAAGCTAGATCCTGTAGTACAACAAAGAGTTGTCAGCCTCAATTAAGTGATTCCAAAGAGGCAGGGCACTGCCATTCATTATTTACCAAGAGGTCATAGGAAAAATTCTGCTCTATGATCTTTCCTGTCCCTGTGGATAAATTAGGTTTTACAGCTCCTGCTGGAGGACTCCACTGGCCTGATAGAATGGCTGACATAGACCCCAGCCTGCACCACTACTGCCTACCCCCAGCATCCATCAGCCAAAGGCAAAAGGCACTGGGAACAAGCTCTTCTAAGGGCACTGAGACACAAAAAGATCAAAAGCAAAACAAATAACGGAGCAAACTGATTAGGCTGTCAGTGTAAGGACTGAGACTGTCTTGAAACTTCATGTTTTTTAAGGCTTTACCTCCCCTTTTTGTAGACACAAAGCCAGGCCTGGGCACAAAAACCTTTGATCTGCAGGCACATCCATTGAACCTTCCCTCAGTGCCCCCCTAGATCTCACAGCTAGAGATCTTCTCATCCTCTCTCATGCTCAGGATATACTGTGCCTACAGAATCACATTTCTCAGGTCAGATCTCTCAGGATGGTCCTCTTCTCAAGCAAGAACAACTTCTCAGGACTGTGTCCATCTTTCTTACAAACAGGAGGCAGATTATTACTTTGCCCTATCCCAACATGACTGTTCAACAGACCAAGTCTGCTTTCCCCTTCATGGTCATGCACTGGAAGCACACATTCCCTCTACAGCATCTCCAAGCTGCCTTTTAGGTAAGGCAGGGAAAAGGAGTAGAAATTACTGAACTGTATCCAGGACCTCTCACTCAATTTTCCTCTACTTCACAAAGTGCTGAACATAGCAGAGAGCCCCTGTACCCTCCTGGAAATATTAGTTCATCTAAATCAAATCACAGGGATCTGAGGTAGTCCATAAACTTCTTACAGATGCTGGGAGGGTGGATGTAGCCTGGAAAATCACAATACCTGTATGCATGTGAATTATGCCTTTTGCACCTCAAGGTTGTGGCTGCTGTAGTAAGGCTTCTGATAATATCCCTGTCCCACTTATTTTATTTTACCAGGTAACTCAGTAAAACTCAGATTTTAGAGTGACAAAAGCAACACTGACAACAGGACCACTCTAGCTGCAGCACAGCAGTGGCCTCCACACAGGAAAGCAATCCACTTTCTCCTCTGCTCAACAACTGAAGGGAAAAAAGCACTGCCCCTTTCTGCCTCCCCAGTCTTTCTTCCAGTTATAATGCTACAGTGCCAAGATGGGAGCACACTACCAGCCCTCAGCCTGTTTCCAAACCGAACAGTGGAGCAGTTGCTCTCATCCTTGTCACCAAGAAGCCACCCGTTGTGTTTGTCAGCAGCACTCAGGTTTCAGGGATACACCTCTAGCATGGACGCCTCTCCAAATGATGACCTGAGGAGATGATCATTGTTCATGCATCCCATCTCAGCACCTGAATTTATGTCCAGGTTTGGCTCAGACTGTTTTCCTGCAATCCAGCAGTACCTGTCCCAAGGGAGCCCAAAGGAGCAGCAGCAGTAAGGCAGCTCTCCACTTTAGGCAGCAGCGCTTCCTCCTCCTGCATGTCTGTCCTGCTTTGAGGCCAGACAGATCCTCTCTTGCCCCTGAAAGGGGCAGAAGAGTGACACACTCACAAATGGATTGCAAAGTGATGGAAAGTTTAAATGGAAAAGCAATTGGTGTTTTACAGAAGCTACAAAACACAGTGACAAAAGAATCCCAAAGTGTACAGAGTCCCTTACAGCCCACCCAAAGGTCCCCCAACACATCCCTTCTCCCCACCTGAGGGTATACCCAAAATCCCCAGGGCTCTTTCTTCCCCTCCCACTGCTGGGCTACGCTTATGTGGCAGTCCAGGAAGCACCCAGCCTAAACTGCCACCATGTCCTCAAACTGCATCAGCTGGAATTGCCTTCACTGAGAAAATGAAACAATCCTGTTGAAACCAAACGGTGCTGCCGAGTTCCATAAAACTTTCACGCTAATGGATCCAGCAGCAGGTTCATTTGTGTAATGGGACTTTTAACCAGAACCTTTATTTCTTTTTAATTTGAAGGGAACGTACTATTTGATCCCAGGTGCCTGGCTAGGTTTTTAAAGCAGAGATAAACCACAAGAACTGACTCACTAAGTCTCTTTTCCTAACCTTATTAAAATAGCACGGAGATATTAACGTGCAGAAGCACGATGAACTTATCACCTCTCCGGTCTGCAAGCAGTTTGTCAGCAGTCCTCTACCAACAGTCACATGCAATAGATACTTCTGATGTTGCCATAGTGTTGTAGATGAATTTTCCAGCAGATGCAACACAACCAGCTGAGGCTGTTCATCATTCCCTGTGCTAAGAGAGAGGGGAAAAAGGAGAGCTCACTCAGAGCTCACTGTATTCTATGCCATGGGGAACAGTAAGGGCAAATTTTAGAGCAACAGCCACCAAGAAAGAGATCTCAGCTAGAAAAATGAGGAAAGTAACTCTCAGCAGTCCCAACTCTGTCTTCCAAGGTCTACTCTACCTGGAGAGCCAAAGCTCTACAGTAAAAACACAGGAAAAAGGAGAATCCTGTCTCTCTTCCTCAGAGCTCACTGTATTCTATGCCATGGGGAACAGTAAGGGCAAATTTTAGAGCAACAGCCACCAAGAAAGAGATCTCAGCTAGGAAAAGGAGGAAAGTAACTCTCAGCAGTCCCAACTCTGTCTTCCAAGGTCTACTCTACCTGGAGAGCCAAAGCTCTACAGTAAAAACACAGGAGGAAGAGTTGAAGCAGGGCAGACGACCCCTGCACACTCACCCCACTCATGCCAGCAAATCACAGTTCTACATTAATAGGACCACACTAAGTGAAGAATAATACAAACAACTGTGAAGTATACACAGAACAAACAAGCAACAACAGGCTCTGCTGCAATAAAACTACCCAATAGAGAAACAAAAAGATGTGTCAGGCATTGATCATGAAAACACATTTAAAGCAAACAAAATTCACTGAAGATCTTGGGTGAAAAAACCCACAAAGTGTCCAAACACAATTACTGATAGCAGAAAGCAGGGAGGCTTTATCACAGAGGAGCATAAATAGATCAGACAGAAGCAGCAAGCTGGAAACTGAAGGAACAGCAGCAGAATTGCAATGTAACAGTGCGAGTCCCACCACAGCTAGAACCCCTCCTACAAAACAAGTCTTTGTCAGTCAAGAACTAGAGAGGAGGACTAACAGGTGGGTGGTTAACTGACCACAAGATGGACATCAGTGCCATGTGGCAGTGGAAAGAGGTAATGGGAGTCTGAAATGGAAGAGTTGAGCTACATCCAGGATAGAGAGTATGTAGAAGACAATTCTGTAGAAGCTACTACTGGAATTTCACCTGGAATGATGTGACTACTCTGGTTGCTCATCTTCAAAGGAGACACAGGGAAATGGGAAGATATTTAAGGAGAGTTGCAGGATTCACAAGGAGACTGAAGAGCTTGTTTTAAAAGAGGACTGCAAGAGCTTGATTTGTTTAACCTAGACAAATGAAATGCTGGGACAGAACAATTGTTCTCTATAAATATGTCACAGCATAAATATGAGGGAGAAAGAACAGTCACTGTTCTTTAAGGAGAGCATTAGCACAAGGGGGAAAAAAACAACACATTAACTGTACATATATTTTCAGTTGGAATTGGGAAGATTTCAGCTGTCAGAGCAGTCCTTCAATGACAGCAATGGCACAAACAAGCAAAGCAGTTGCAAGACAAGCTTGATGAATTTATAAACTGAGGTGCATGCTGCAATTGCCTCAGTTACCAAAGGACTAGATATTATGATCTAAAAGTCCTCCTTTAGTCTTTTGTTACTATATCACTTCATTGCAGATCAGCTTTTGGTTGTGGCTGTTTCTCTATATGCAGATTCATGTTTTTCAATCTGATTTGAGCACTGGATACTTCCCCTAAAATTGCCTTACTCACACCGTGGCTGCGCTCATGCTGCTGCTTAGCTGAGTGACACGCAGCTCATCTGTCTTGGGTTTGCCAGCCTCACAGAAGGTGCCTGGATAGAATCTGACAAATGGTAAGGAGATTTGCTGTCACCTTGCTAAATCAATTCCGAAATGATGAAATACACTTTTGATAGATGGAGACCTTCTGCACTGCTTGGTCCTTTCCTTTCCCTTCCCAAGCTGTTTCGCTGTTTGCTGCAGCAAAACTTCCTTTTTATTTCTAACTACCATGGCTCACTACTCTAATCCCACATTTAATTGTCATCCCATTGTAGATAACAGAGAGAATTTACATTTCCATTAATGAGCACCACTTTCATTCTTGTGCTTGGTCTGCTGCATTTCTGGCTTTGTTTAATAACTCTTAAGAAAAATATTAAATGAGCTACACTGGCAAGTTAGCCACAGCAGGTCTTTCTCTACTAAAGTTCACTTCTTTCACATCATCACTTATCACTTGTACAGCAAAAAGGTAACAGAATTTTTATGCCTGCCAGGCTTTTCTTAAGTACCCAGAAAGCCTGGAGGTCTGATGCACCCACTAGAAAGCCTTTCAGTAATAATGAAACGTTCTGGGAGCTGTATGGCTCTCCTCTAGTTTATGTGTTGATGCATGCTGCCATTTCCCCAAACTCTTTGCAGTTTTTCCATGTTGCCTTCCAGTTCCCACCTAATTCCCAGCTACACCAGGCACAGCATCCTCCAAGTTCCTTCCTTTCTTGTATTCTCCTTTCCCTCTTCATCTCTGCTTCTGGTAACCATCAGTGCAGGTAGTCACTGACATTTAAGTTAACCCTAAATATTATGGTTTCACCAGACTGAACGCAAGATTTGGCTCCTTAGCTGTTCATGACTTGCTGCCTTTAAATAAAGGTCTCCTGCTCCTTGCAGACAGTTAACCAACACTTTTTTTCAAGGCAAGGGGCATTTGTTATTTTCAATTTTAGGTGTCTTTATTTCTTCTGTAAGGACAGTCACCTCATGCCATTCATTTTGTGACGGCTACATCCTTGGACTTCAAATCTTCTTTACCTCCCACTTTGCTAAGCAATTCTTCTGATTCTTACATCCATCCTTTTTTATCTGCTGGAGGGTGAAATATAATTTGTTCCAATGAGCAGTCTATAGATTTCAGAGCCCACATGGGCCAAGCTATCTTTTGAAGACGAAAGCCAAAAGATACCCAGAGCATCTCAGAGTTATCAAAGTACAGGTGATGCTTTTTAATACCCAGCTGACTTCCCCCAGGGATTAATGAAGGGGGAGGTAGGGGGGGTGAGAAATCTGACATGAATGCCCCCTGCTACAGAACCAGACTGAAAGAAAGTGTAAGATCAGGAATCACAGCAGTTGCTCAGATGGCAAGCTTGAGCCAAACAATTTCTTCCTGTCTATAGAGGGACATGAAAAAGGCAAATGAAGATCAGAAAAACTTAACACATTGCCTGCTTCCCTCCCTCAGGGAGAAGATGGAAAAATAATATAAGAAGCAAGAAAGTATTTTCCACCAATAATATTTTGGTGTGAGTGAAGCTAGCTCTCAGCTGTATGCCAGGAGAGCATTAAACTAACATACCACAAGAAATAAGTTCCTGGGACCACAAACCAGGGAGCCATATGTGTGAACTCTCTCAGCAATCTCCTGGCACATCTTGGAGATAAAGATATTGAAGCATTAGCCTCAATAAAGAAAGCTTCCAGTGCTGATCAAATTGTTCAGAAAAGTGCACATACATACACAAAAATGGCAGGAAAGAAGTGTGCTTGGGCAGTAAAGAACATATTTCACAACACAAAGTGTTCTTTTAGGGACTAAAAGAAACACAAAAAAAGCATGGATCTGTGGGACAGCTAAGTCACCTGAGTCCTATCAGCCTGGTGACTTCCTGCAAGTCTGGATAAGAACTTTTCCCTTACTACACTCAAACTGTAAATAAAGAAAAATAAGTGAGGGAAGGGTGAGAGGGAGAGAACAATTAAAGGTTCATTGTTGTAATTACACAGCACAATGATAAAGGTAATTTTTCTTAAATCAGAAAATAAATTCTGGGTTCAAGTTCCCTGAAGGATATAAAATATTAGAGGATTTTTTTATGGTTGTAATCACAAACTCATTTCTCCAGCCACTACTGGCCGTGTCTAATTAGGGCAAAGTATGTTAATGATACAGCAGCACAGCCCAGAGACGTCTTCAGTTGCAATATTAATTGCATTTAGGGAAAGAAGCATGAATTGTGCTTATACAAGCTAATTAGTATGGGTTTGCTAATTAATACTGGAAAGTCAGACTGCCTTTGTCTTGTCAGCTGCAATTAGCTGAAGATGTTTAAATTTCTTTTCTATTTTTTTTGTTCTTCCAGTAGTAAGCTCACTTCAGCTGACAAGCAATGAAGTCACTAACTGCATGGCAGTTAGTGCAGCAGGTCCATCCCACTTTCTTCCAGCAACACCTCATGCCCTGCTCTAGCTCAGCACAGCCTCTAGCCCATGCCACCCTTTGTCTCACATTACCCCCACAGACACAATTCCAGGAACTAGGCTTCTCTTCTCCCAGGAGCAGATACTGCCTCACTGACACCATGATCCCACCAGATTTATCCCACAAGTCTTTTCCTTCTCAGTATCACTATGTAAAGAATGAAATAGTTACAAGGGCATCTAAGATGCTCCACATGACATACAAAAGCCCCTATCAAACTCAACAGTGAGATCCAGTCAGCTAGTTCATTAGCCCCAGAGCACATTGCTTCATTTCCAGCAATCTGGGGAAAGTGGCAAAGCCATTAACACTCTTCAGGGTGGCAGTAAAGATGTCACCTCCACAGAGGTTTATCCCAGAAGCAGCCCAAAGACCTATCAGACTGTACGATAGTACCTGTCAGGTGTTTATTCCATCTCACCTAGGACCATAAGCCTGTTTGCAGAGGGGCTGATGAAAAGCAATATCCACATCTGTCAGCACCAGAGCAGGATGAGCCCCTCTACACCCACTGAGCCACGAAGGCTTAACATCAAACAAACAAGCAGTGGCTCATGGGTGAAAAGGGGGGAGAGGGATGAAAAGGAAGGCGAGACGCCAGGAATCCAAATAAAGCAAACAATTGCTGAAGTGTCAACTTTAAGACAGTCTGAAAAGAAGGCCATCCAGGTGAGACTCTGATCTGGAGAGGGAGGAGGGAGAAAAAAAGCCATGCAAATTGTTGGATGGCAAGGAGGAAAGTGGGGCTGCTGGTACAAGTGTTGGAGCTCTTGGGCAGAGCCCCATCCACATGGGACAGACCTCTGTACCCCTCGTAGAAGACACAAGTGACATATCTTTCTCTACCGGGGATGGAGGAGAACCATCTACCTCCAGTGAAAAGATGGACTATAGTGTCACACCTCTCCTCAGAAGGGAGAAGGGAAAAACAATCTCTCTTCCTCTGTATGAATCAATTTTCTCACAGAGAGCACAATTCCAAATGCCGAACAAAACCCACACCTCACAATCTGCAGTCCATCGTCTGAAGCACTACAGAATGCAGCCTATTCATGTGAGATTGATGTAAGCTTTACTGGAAGATCACAAGACTTGCAGTTTTCCACTGAGCAACCCTTGGGAATAGGCACTGAACACTGACTGCTGCTTTATCCTCTGCTGATGGATGATGCACAACACCAATTAATGGCTTAAACACTGCAAGTTCCACTTTCTCCAGCTCTTTGCTAGCCTGTTTAATACACCAAACTTTTGAAGGCAAACAAATAGCTCAAAACCCCCAGGCTTAACGAGCCAAAACAGACAAAAACTTTGAAAGTGTTTAAAAAATCCACACATCAACATTTAAACCATAACAGCAAACTTATCCTCTGATACGTCCAGTGAGCACAAGGCAAAATTGATTGTATAGGATTTCAAACTGTAACAAGGCAGCCTGTAATGAGATCAGATGGCAAATAGGATTAATTCAGTTTTCTTTGGAAATACCAGCTCTGACCTGCATCACCAGAGAAAGTGGCTGAGCATACAAAATTGTTTGCCCTCAATGTAAGACCACCCCAGAATGGGAATCAATTAACACTCTCATTATAGAAAATCTGATGTTGAAACAGCATGGAGCACAAATTAAGGAAGAAAGGAAACCAGCAGACGTGTGGCAGCCTGTTAATAGCACAGCAGAGTTCTGCCCTTCACAGTAGCACAGGATCACAGAACGTTAGAGGTTGGAAGGGACCTCCAGAGATCATGGGGTCCAACCCCGCTGCCAAAGCAGGATCACTCAGGGTAGTCTGCACAGGAATGCATCCAGACATGTGTCCAGAGGAGACTCCACAAACTCTCTGGGCAGCCTGTTCCAGGGCTCACTGTAAAGAAGTTTCTCCTCATGTTGAGGTGAAATCTTCTATGTTCAAGCCGGTACCTGCTGTTTCTTGTCTTATTATTGCACACCACTGAAAAGAGATTGGCCCCCTCAGAGTTTAGCACAAGCCTAAAACCTCTAATGCTGGCACTGCTGTTTGTGATTTGGGTTTTAGACCAGAAGTGGAGTTAGCATCTCTTTACTAGTCAGTGATATACGCCTGGGTTTTCATTAGTAACAAAATCAACCTAGTGTAAAACACGTCTTAAGAGTGAGTCTCTATACTTGGATGCTGCTCTGGTTTGTGGTTTTTTTGGTGACTAGAAAACATTGCAGGAATTCCCCAACTTGCCTATAAGCAAAAAAAGCAGTTCACAAAACAGCTTAGTGTTGGTATCTCATTTGTTCCCAATTATGAAGCATCATCTACAATGGTCATGAAACTGCACATAAACCTCCCTGCTGCCTGGTTTTGTGGCCTCTGTTATTTTTGGTCCTTGAGGGAACTGCCAATAAAACAGAGAAACCCAGCAGAAAATTAACAGATATTACAGAAAAAGACAGCTTGTGGTAATTCTGTTGCATCTTATCTGTTAGTCCTTTGTGCACTTGAGACAGAATCAAAAGCCTCCAAAGAAAGGAGTTAATTCAGTATGAAATTAAATGCTTGCTTCTGATCTGGAACTGCTAACAAAGAGAAAGGATATTTCCAAAACCAGGAAGACAGGCCACTAGATCTCACCCAATGCTTGCTCCAGGTGAATACAGAGACAGAGAGTGCCAAGACTAGCAATGATACAAACTTTTACAAGGTTTGTTTTTGCCATTCCTTTTTGAATATTTGGAGTTGATCCATGGTTTAGCTGAACTCAACTCTGCATATGGTGCTGCTCTGTAAAACAATTAAAAGGAAACCAAAAGATGAACACTTACCATCTCTGCTCTTTGCTTGTGATTCCCCACTTCTTCCAGAACTTGTGACAGCTGAGCCTTCAAGACAAAAAGGTAGAAAATGAAGTCTAGGACATACTTGGGGCTGTTTAATAAGGGCTGCACTCCTCCCTCCCAACCAAAACAAACATACAAGCCAAAAAGAATGGACATGATTTTCACAGCATTGAAAAGGAATTACAAGCTTTGCTCTACTTATATCCTCCCAGCATCCCATTCTCTGAGCCAATCCTGTCCCAAAGAGCCTGCAGTCTACATACACAAGAAAGCAGAGGTTTATTGCTGAGAGGAAATCCACTGGATTAGCTGTCCCAAATTTCAGTCCCATTGTCCAGAGAACTGTGCCTCCTCTCCACTTCTTTGGGAGGAACACAAAGCATTTTCTGAGAGGAAATTTGAAATGTAAAGAATCTCAACCCAGAGTGGAATCATCTTCTGTTATCCCTGTATAACGTGGGGAGAAATGGGAACCTGGCTCAGAGGAGGAGCTTTCAGAGAGTTTCATGGAAAAGGCTTTAAAACAAAATGGGTATTCTGGAGATGGTTAAGAGAAGCCTCATACATGACTTGAATGCTAGTACTTCCCACCTTCTATTTCACAACACTTTGCTAGCCTGCCCTCACTCTCAGCCTTACTCTGGTAAGCAGAAAGCCTAAAAAAGAGTCACAACTAATGACAGAGAAGCTAATTGAAACAATGCACACCAAAAAGTCAGGAACTAAGAAAAAAGTAGTTTCCTACAAACTAAATCACATAATCTTAAGCAGACAGTCATTAAAACCCTCTGCAGTCCCTCTAGCAATCTCTCACCAAACATGAAATGGGTCTTTTGAGTCCTACATCTAAACCACAGACAAACAGCAAGCAGTTTGTTACAGTGAAAACATTCAGCTTTGAAGGGTAACTGCACTGAAACACCAGCAAACAAAACAAAACAAAACAAAAAAATTACAGTCTTAGGATTTGGCACAGCAGAAGTTCAATTTTGCAAACAAACAACCAAACAGTTCAAGACTTCCCTGGCCCCAGACCTCTGGAAACTGCAGAAGTTACAGCCTTAGTTACAGCCTCTTGCTGTGCAGGGCCTGGGCTGATCTGACATTATTTAAGGAACAGACACCCAAATAAGATGAAAAGGGTTTTTATAGAAGCCTGGGACCTGGCACAGGGAAATGAAACACACTCATTAAACACGGCAGGAGATGCCAGCCCCAACCAAACACCGAGCGCCTGTACACGGCAGCGAGAGGGAAGAATGAAATCATCACCAAGTCTGATGCTGAAACATCAGGAAGCTACAAATGTGCAGACACCTTGGAAAGACTTTCCCCCCCACTACTAGTGAATCAGGTAGGAATTACAGCAGCAGGCTGGAACCAGGAAAAAGTCCCATAGGGAAGAACCAGAAAATGCCCTCAGAGCTGTTATTTATGAGACGCCAGCACCTTTGTTTGCACAACACCCCAAGAACAAAGGAGTATTTTTGATCAAAACCAACCCCAACTTTTCTTTTCATTTATTAGCCTTACCTGTACAAAGATGGCCTGTAGATGGGAACTATTGCTCTATTCTAAACTAGATGTGAAAATCCATTAAGAATTACATATTTGCTTACAGTAGCTAACGGTGCTGAATTTGGGGGTCTCTGTTCAGCCCCTGTTAGCACAGACTTCTATGCAATCACAGACTGGGAAAAGCCAGCTCAATCCCCTGCCCACAGCAGGGGTCAGCTGTTTGAAGATCCTAAGGGCTCTTGGTCAGTGAGCTTCTGAGTATCTCCAAGGAGATGAACTCCAAAACCTTTCTGAGCAACCTGTGCCAAGCTTTGGTCACCACCACAGTGGATATATTTCTCTTTCTAATATCAAGACAACAGTGCCCTAGGATCCTGGTTAACTAGATGGATATAAAAGCATTTTTAAGTACAAGACCTTGACACAATTTTTTTTGGGGGGGGAGGGGGAGGGGAAGATGGAAAAGGCTCTGACACATCTGACTTCAGGAAAAAACCTTTTAGATGGGAAAGAAACAATACAAGCAGTACCAGAACAAGAGGACACAGTCTCAGGCTGCGCCAGGGGAGATTCAGGCTGGATGTTAGAAAAAAGTTCTATACAGAAAGAGTGATTGCACATTGGAATGGGCTGCCTGGGGAGGTGGTGGAGTCGCCATCACTGGAGGTTTTTAGGAGAAGACTTGACAGGGTACTTGGTGCTGTGGGTTAGTTGCTTGGGCGGTGTTGGATTGGTTGATGGGTTGGACGCGATGATCTTGAAGGTCTCTTCCAACCTGGTTTATTCTATGTATTCTATGTATTCTAAAGGGATGGGGGGAAATTGTAAATACAGGTAGGAAATATTCCATGTACATTATATGGCTTGGGGGAAAGAAACAAAGACAAACCACTCAAGCTGCTATCCCATCAGAGACCTAGAGGCAGACCTGGACAGCAAGTTCAAACAGCAGCACTGTAACAGCAGATCAATATGATTTGGAGAAGCAATTAAATATTAATTCAATCACAAAGTAGATTTTCTTCATTGCACTTCTTTCTAGGCAGCTCATCTCAAAGGCAAAGAGTAGCTAACTAGTGGGAATTCAGAGACCAGCAACTAAACTGACTAGATTGCTGGAAGAAATGATTTATGAAGATTAAAAGATTTTAAACCGTATGGTTTGACTACAGCTCTCACAGAAGAGCAAAAGGGACATATTTAATGCACTGTGAGATGTTACAATGATACAGCTGGAAAAAAAACAGGAGGCTTTCCCAGCACAGCTGACACTGCCTAATGTGTTCACAGGCTGGAGCAGGGACCCCCTAGACTTCCCCACTTCTCTGCCCATGACCACGCACACCAGCATCTGTGGGAGCACAAGACAAAGCCCAAACTTTTGGTGGGATCCCCTGTGCCTCCTCTTGCCTGGCTGTGAAACAGATGATGTGAATGCTTTATCACATCCAGTTTGTAAACATTAGCCCTACCCCAGACTTTTTATTAGCTTAAATCAAATATTGAACCTAGCTCAGCTGTTAGAGGACAGCTGCTTGCAAAGTGATTCACTGCCATATTCCTTCTAGGCCACCAGAAAATACAACCTAATCACCAAGCAGCATGACAGATGCACACATTTTTAATTATGAAGAAGAAATTAGGCTTTGAACTTATCCCCACATCTCACTTAATCAGAGTGCTTTGGAGGAGCTGCCAGCCACCACCGCCCTGGACCAGGGCCTGCCAGCATGCTGAGCCCCTGCACCCCGCACCAGGCTGTTACCAGGAAAGAAACAGTGGAGAAACACTTGCTTTCTGGGAATTCACCTGTGCTGGACTGAGCTGTTGGATTTCTCAGAACAATCATCTCTGGTCACCTGCAGCCACCAAAAACATGAGCAATGAACCTGAGGCATTCAGGGTGGTTCAGCACACAGAGTCCTTGACCCTGGCACCAGCAGGCATGTGAGGGCTACCTGCAGTAGATGTTGGAGTAGTTTGCCAGTCCCATCTCAGACTTTCACACTGGGAAGGGCAAAGTCCTGCTTACAGCTAGTTCAGGACCATTTTAGAATCAAATCAAATCAAATTGAATCAAATCAAATGGAATAGAATAGAATAAACCAGGTTGGAAAAGACCTTTGAGATCATCAAGTCCAACCTATCATTCAACACTATCTAATCAACTAAACCATGGCACCAAGTCTCTTCCTAAACACCTCCAGTGATGGTGACTCCACCACCTCCCTGGGCAGCACATTCCAACGGCCAATCTCTCTTTCTGTGAAGAACTTCTTCCTAACATCCAGCCTAAACCTCCCCTGGCACAGCTTGAGACTGTGTCCTCTTGTTAGAGGCTTCATGACTGATCACATTACCCTCCAGGGGGAATCTCAGGAACCTCTCAGTGGGACTCATTTGTGTGCTGAATTTTCAGACCCTGCAGCAGAGTTAACTTAAGGGTCCAAGGAAGTTCTCATTACTTAATACACATGTTAAATTCCCATGGATCACTGAGCTCAAGCATTAAGAAATCTGATAAGCAAACAGATACTAAGAATCAGATTTACAAACACACATAAAGTCCAATTTCCCCACTGAAGTCAGCACAACCAGGTAAAGGAAAATCAAATAGCAGAGCATGGGGGAGGGAGGGAAATCCCCTCAAGTATTCAGTCAATTACGTTAAGCCTTCAAAAAACGGGTTTGTCAATTCACAACATTAATCTTACATGACAACACAGTCTAATCTACTGTCAATGCTGGTGTCATCCTCAAAAGAGAGTGGCAGGAAGGGAAAGATAACCTGCGCTCTGGCCTCGCTGGGATACTGCGGCTCAGGGCTGAAAGAGGAGCGGGAATGGTTTCCAAGGAGAGGAACCAATTCGGCTCCCAAAGAGACGTTTCTGAATTGTTTAGCTTGCTTCCCTGCATCAAAAATTCCTCTTCCACACCTTCCAGAAGTCAGCCTTCACTGACAGCGCTGGAGGAGGAAGATTTAATGAATGAAACTAAAGCAATCTGGTGGTTACGAGGCAGGTGTTAACAGCAACTGCATCACCAGCCCCACAACTCTTCTCTGGGGGCTGGACGTGAGCCGACTGCCCTGACTGAGAGAGAGGGAAGCGGCTCAAATGTGAGAATGGCTTGTAGGAAAATATTAGCTACTCCCTCTCTAATGAACAGTCTTCCTCTGCACAACAATACCCTCCGCTCTACAAGCAATTAGCAAATCGAAGCGCTCTCTTTGTGGGCCTGCATTAATTTACTCCTCGATGTTGGACATTAAATAGCTCATAGGTACAGCACAGGAGGAGCAGCAGCCAAAGCCATAAAATTAAAGCTTGCTTCAAAGAGTTAGGGAAGCAGAATTATGCATGCTGCACACAGGGAATAAATCAAAACAACCTTCATTTGGAAACATCATTTCAGTCTTATGCTTTCATCAAAAAACATGATTACCTTAGCAGTCACATTAATACAATGGAGGTACTTTACAAGGGAGAGAAACAAGCAGCACATTCTCTACCTCAAATTGAAAAGAGCAATTTTTATTCTTCCTCATTAGGGTGAAATTCCTGTGAACAGACATAGCTGCCTGTTCTGGAGTTGTGCCTTCACTGCTGTTAATCCTACCTGCGGGGTCCCAGAAGGAAGGCCACTTGTTGGGAGAACAGCACCACCCCATAGGAGGAGAGGAGGAGGAGGTGCAGCCTGGCAGAGCTGTACCTCAGCTGCAAGAGGTGGCATTTGTAGAGCACAACGAAGCCCAAGACACCCCTCAGCAGTATTTTATATGCAACAGTTGTATGCAAATTCAAGTCAAGCGTGATGATTGGCAAATTCAGGTATAATGTTAATTAATAGCTACCTCAAATTAATTAAATTCTGAGATAAATTCTTGCCTCTTCCCTTTGAGAAAGTTAAGAAACAATTTAAATTTACAAGGATGTATCAGCCACCCATCAGAGCAATATGGAATCTTGTATGTTCTAACATGCCAAATCATTTCAGCTGCCTTGTGCTGGTTCTCCACCATTCCTTGGGTAATTTCACAGCAGATGATGCTTCTTGGCTTAAGGTAGATGGCCTTAATGTGTGGTTAAAGTGTGATGTGACCTCTAACGGTCCAAGCCAGCATATCTTATCTGATGCCATAAACTAGGGAAGAAGGGGGCGGGGGAAAGGCACAACACTGACATTTTCCATCAGGAGACACAAGGAAAATAGGATGCATCAAAGCTGCAGCTGAAATACAGAAGGAAACCCAAAACCATGGCTGCACTCCCAGGACAGTTGTGGTAATGAAAGCACTGATTGTAACACTCAGAATTCAATCAAATCTAAACCAATACAGCTCTATGCTGCACACTGATGAGTTACATGGAACAACAGAGAAATACCATGAGAACACTTTGAAGGGAAGGTTGCAGTCACTAATTATCTCGCACACAAAGTTATTTTTATAAGATTCTGGCTTGTAGGGAAAACAGGAGGAAAACTTTGATTTCACAGAAGCCACAGACAGCTTACTTCTGGGGGTGGCAGAGGCTGAGACAGAGACAGAAGTAACTCATCAGACACTTGCAGTTAGGCTTCAGTTTATTTGCATACTGTGATCCCGCACTTTAAAATATTGTGAGAAGTGAAATGAAATTTTCATTAGTGTTCAATCTGAAATCTCACCCCTGGGATTCAGCTTTCAACAGTTAATGCATGCATTTGCCTGTTTATACTTCCAATTTATCCATTTCTATCGTGCTCGCCACCGCCTTCTGCCTCCAGTCCATTAGCGCGCCATTACTGCAGGCTGGGAGCAGCACAGGATTGTTTCAGCATCTCTGAAGCTGAAGCATCTCTACAAAAATTACACTGGGATAAATGGTCATTTCTAATTGCAAATACTTGGGAGGCCCCTGCAGATGAAATTGCTGATCTTTCTGAAAATTGGCATCGGTTGAGATCACAATCAGGAGGAAAGTTTAGCACCAGGCGCTGCTAAATCGTTTCCGTGCTGCTTTACCGATTCAATTTTGGTGCTCTCAAGAAAGTTTTCCTCGTTGCAAAATCAAATGCACATCCAAATAAGCGCTGGTGCTGTCTCAAAAGGATCAAAAGCCTCACTTTATCTTACAGCAGCTGGATTGGAGGGGGCAGGGGGCTCGGTCTGAAGCAAAGGGGAAAAGGAAAATTTACCCAGTGACTTCTGAATGCGTTTCAGAAGCGTGCGTACAGTGAAGCGACACTCACTCTGACCAGCAGAAAAGCTGCAATGGGCAGAAGAGAGACCATTACCATTAGGGGCACGTGCATCAGAAGCATGTGTCCCAGGCCACAGCTTATGTGGTTTTCCCTGGAATTTACTCCTCCTTAACTTTATCCCAAGCAAGCACAGGAAAGATAGGAAACTAGAATGCCTGCAAGCATGATGTCCCACATCTCTAGGGACTCGTTCTCCTGGGTACCTGAGGGCTAGGGCCTCGTGGGACTGAAGGCTACAGCTTTGTGCAGAGTAGTGAAGGGTGTTTTTCATCCAAAAAAAAAAAAAAGCAAGAGCTGCTCCTGCTTCGACAGTCAGTTTTGCACTGGGCTTGACGTGCAGCAGGGAAATGCCGCCCCCAAGTGAGAGACAAAAAGCAGCTGGCTACCAAAACCAGGGATGAAACAAGCAAAGGGTCCTGGGTGCTAAACAACAAAAGGAAACTGATACTGCAAATAGAAAAATTGCTGAAGCCATTGTTATAATTACTGAAGACACAGGGAAAACATCTGCAAGATGTGGGCGCCTGTCAACACACTATCAAGATTTACTGGACAAAGAGCTAATAACTAAGCCTTCCTCTTGGCTCCTGAGCCTCAAGGACAGACCAATCTCTCCTCTTCTAAGAGACACGCTTGGTAACATCAAGAATTCTTGACAGTATGCTCATTATCATGAAATTACCCCAAACTCCCACTGGCTAGGTCATGAAAAAGGGGTGCATATAAAGTCACTGGAACAACTGATAGAAGGAAGGTAAGATTTCAGGCAGACATTGCCTGCATCCTTATTCCTGGCAACTCTCTTGACCTAGCTTAGAACAAGCTGCACAGTTCTGCAGCAGAGATCTGGCTTTTGTTCCCACCCTGCTTCTCAACTGCTGGGAGATCCAGGGCAAAGTACTAAACTCTGAAATTCCCTCTTTCTCTCTCTCTAATGTAAAGTAATCTCTGAGCACAAGGTACCACTATTGACACAAAATGCACCTGATGGGCCACACCACTTGGGCAGTAAGCAGATAAAGTATCGTACTAAGAGCAGAACTTGAGCACCTCCACATTCAGAGGTGGTGGTAACTTTCTCCCCCTGATCTTCCAAGCAAAGGTGACCCTCACAACTGCAATACTATGTAGAACTTGGAGAAAGACTCTCAACTTCTCAAAATCTATTCCATTTACACTGTCTGCATAATCTCCCAGGCAGATGATGTGATGTAAGGGACACAATACCAAAGCAAACTGGGAGATGGGAAAATGCAGAGCATTATATTCAGGAAAGGATGAATCCCTGGAGATGGGACAGCCCCCCCTATGCCAGGCTTACAAAGAAAGCTGGTAGGTACAGGTAGGTAGGAAAATAAGGGGCTCAGGTGTTACCAAATTTTCCAGGTGACAAAAAAGCACCAGATTTGCAAAAACATCTCAAAACGAGAGCAAGCATTTGTTGATTTACTCTGAGCTGCAGCTGTGGTTGAGGCTGAGGCCAGACTGAGAATACCTCCCCTTCTCCTTGTTTTCCCTGATGTTTTCAATCCACACCTTGCTAAGACAGAGCACAGAGAGCAAAAGATTGTCACGGCTCTGCTGGGAATAATACACTTCTGTGATAGGTCTCCTCCTCTCCATCCTAATCAAATGGTGCTGCAGCCCCTGGGGAGAGAATACTGTGCCAAACAAAAATATGTGAGGTTGCAGCTGCTTCCTCAACAGCAAAGGGCAGCCTGACTGATGAAACTCTGCCAAGCCAACTGCTTCGAGCATTATGCAGTTGGCCAGTCCAGCATCTCCCGGACACACACGAGTGACTGCCGGATGCTGATGGACTCTCCAAAGGAGTCATTCCCCATCACTGCAACACCCATCAGAGAAGCCTCTGCCACTAATATTCTCCTTGTGGGCTCAGAAATATTCCTACCTCAGAAAAGCAGCTGAGTGTGCAGTCATAGCAGGAGTCCCTTCTCTTTTGCTGCTCCCCTAGCACAATTTTAACCCAACAGCAGAAAAAGATAACCTGGCATAAAATCTGTCTGTTGAGGGATGACCACAAATCTCATGCCAGGAGTAAAACAGATTATTAATATATCAGTGCAACTAGAAAACAATAGAAGAGCATCAGCTCATTCCACAGGGAAACAGCCAAAGGGAAAAAAATACAAATCATTTGGAGGGCACTAAAGAGAATTAATTTTGCTGTGCTGATCAAATCTCTAAAGTTGAAATGAAGGAATACCAGCACCAGATTCTGAAATGAATGTAGTGCCTGTGGGACTCTGGTTATTCCTCACTATTTAGGTGATCTGAATACCTCTCCTATAAGCACTTCTGGGATCCAGTAAGCAAAACGTTTGGGTTTTTTCAGACTGCATTAACCCTGCTTGAACTGGGGAGCAGTAGAAGACACGGTAACTAATGGGAACAGAGTCTCTTGCTATTAGATGTAAGCATAAATTTGGCAAGGGGGGAGCAAATGTTTGTGCATTGGCTTAATTTTGTGGCAAAACCTTAACTTCAGAAAAATGTATTTATACTTTTTTTTTTCCTTTGGATTATCAGTAGAATGAGTCCAGGCTCCAAAACCCCTGTCTTGATTAAAGCCAACTTCAGCACTCACTAAACCCAGAAAGAGGGAATCTCAAAACCTAAAAGTGGTGGCAATGTGACGCCCTGTGACTCCACCAAATTGTCAAGTTTTCTCCTACTCCTTTCTAGCAGTTTTTGCAGTACCTCCCCCCTGGATATAGGTTCTCTCCCTGTCAGTTGCCTCCAACTAGGTTTGATAGCTGGAGGGAAAGGAACAACATTTAGTTGATGAAGTCTGTAAATGAGCCAACAAAAATGTTCACTCTTATCCATTCATCAGAAAAAAAAAATGGTGGAATTACATCTCTACCTAAAAAAGCCCTTCTAATTTCAGCCCAATGAGTCAGCACTGCTGCATCTCATCACTGAGAATGATTCATTGTCACTGCACTTCTCAAAGTCAAGAATGAGGGTATTCACCCCAGTTCACCATCATCTCCTAACTGCTCTGGATCCAGGCACTGTGCTTGCAGACAGTGCTGTTATAATGATTTATGTGAGTGTGTCACTTCTAATTTAAAGGTATAAAAAGCTATAGTCAGCCTACCAACCATAAAGCAACATTTTCTTTGCAGTGGACTGACAGTTGACTATCATGCTTGCCAAAAAGGAGGGGTCTCAACACCCCTGTAGCCTAAGGGTGGTGATGCCTCTGAAGACATGAGTGATGGCCAATATCTTTGGAGAATACATCAGTGCTTGTTTAGGAATTAAGAGAAGCTTTTCAGGGGAGTTAGAATCTGAATAGCAATTCAGACAAAAGCAGTATGGATAGAAAGCCTCTGCCCCAAATGGAGGCCAGGGTGAGGGAGAGGGTTTTGTGCATGGATCAGACCCCAGCCAGAAGATCTGCAGCTGTATGAAATAAAGAATATTGGAAGCTAAGCAGCAGTAGAGCTGTACTTTTCAAGCATGTGTCCTAATACCACAGACATTTTCTACCCTTTCTAAGGCTGCTAACAACTCATACTGAACTGAGCATCCCTGAGTAGTCAGTGGCAGTACTCTAAGCTGCCTAAGGCCATTTGGTAGCTGGTGATGTGTGGTGATAGTTCAGAAAAGATGTCTTTAATGACATGTGTGTCCCTAACTATATCTCACTGTTATCCCCACAAACAGTCCTAACAGGAGCCCTCAAGAATGTCAGCACATTTCCCAGTGCAACTATGGTGAGACTGCCAGCAAATGCCATTGGGAAAGTGAAGATCCATGTTTAAATTAAACTTTTTTTTTCCCCTTCTGGGTTAATTTTAATCTAGTTTGGTTTCTTGTCCTGGCTCTGTGCAAGGTTGTGCTAGCTCAAATAAAGGTCAAGGAGGTGACTAAGCTAGCACCACCCTTGGCTTGTGAAATTATTGCCAGCATGTTTTTGGCACCCTGCAGAATGGAGGGTGAAGGGCCTAAGCCTCTGAGGGTCTCCAACAAATTTCAGACACTCTTGGAAGTTGCTAGGTAACAACATTCACCCCCACCCCCAGACAAGATTGTGCAACGTTTGCTCTGACAAAGCAATGCTTGGATTGCCCTTGCTTCCACCCTGGAAATGCTTTTGCTGAGGACCAATCTCCTCTGCTGCCAGAGTATTTCCAGTCTGGGTGTGTAGTTGGATTTTGCTCACTAAAGCAAACATTACATTTTAAACATAGCTATTATAATTAGCAGAAGCTCATTGCTCAATTCCCCTTCCAGACAGGGATTTCCAAATGTCACAGTGTGCTTAGCACAGCTGATCTGAGCTGACGGCTGCTCTAAAAGTGACTGGTCTAGGAGGGTCCAGAGCAAGGAATCAAGTCCTGACATAGCGGGTGATATGAAAAACCAAACAGGGTAACTGTCCTCCTTCATCATTACCTTCATTCTCTCATACTAACTGTAAAGCACTGTGAGCAAGGCAAGTTTAACAGACTCTCCTCTTTGATGCAGAAGGTATATTCACAGTCGAGACCGAGCAGGAATCTCTCTTGGAAGTTTATGCCTGCTCTGTAGGTCTGCCCCCGTGGATGATTCTGCCTCATCCTGGTTGTCCTGCTAGGGTGTCATGGCATACAACCCAAAGACCAGTAAGGAGGGGGAAAAAAAAGAGGGGAAAAGCAACCAAGTAGCCCAGCTACTGGCTGCTAAAACCATTTTGCAGAGGTTCTGGCAAATGCAGAGAATCAGTTTAAAACAGTATTTGCCTTCTCCATCTGTTTGGGAAAAGCAAAACCAGCCTTCACCCCGTGAGTAACACAGACCATTAAAAAAATTGCAAAGTCTCTTTTCCCAATGCACAGCTACCCACAACACAGGGCTCCTACCCTTGGGGAAGAATGCTAGCACTTACACTTCCAGGTATTGCACAAACCAGTGGTTTCCAGCCTCCTTGCAGACAAGCCTCACCTCAAGAGCCCTGGCAATGCTCCACATCTCAGCATGTCTCATGGAGCTAGCAAAAGTCCAGATGAGTTTATTACTGTAGATCTCATGGAACATCTCACCTGTGATGTACTTCTGCCTTCTCCACAACTCCTGCCTCACTGCTTGGAATATGCCAGTACAAACTTCCCCCACCTTCCCAGTGCCACGTGATGGACAGCAGATGATTAGCACCAACTGCCCGACAAAAGGAGAAACCAAGTGCAAAGGCCATCTGTCCTTTGCAAGGCCACAGAGGCAGTCACGGTGTACAATAACACTATTGTGCCAGGGGAGGTTTAGGTTGGATACCAGGAAAAATTTCTTCCCTGAAAGGGTTGTCCATCCCTAGAAGAGGCTGCCCAGGGAAGTGGCAGAGTCAGGGGTTTAACAGCCATGTAGATGTCATGCTGAGGGAAATGGATAGGATAGGATAGGATAGGATAGGATAGGATAGGATAGGATAGGATAGGATAGGATAGGATAGGATAGGATAGGATAGGATAGGATAGGATAGGATAGGATAGGATAGGATAGACCAGACCAGACCAGACCAGACCAGGTTGGAACTCAGTGGTGACCTGGCACTGCTGGGTTAACAGTTGAACTTGATGAACTTAAAGGTCTCTTCCAACCAGAATGATTCTATGACTGGTTTTGTACAAACAGACTAGGATTCGCCTTAAGTTGTGGGGTGGGGGGTGTGTGGAAATCAACCAAAAATAAAAAGGGGTTAAGAGTGCCTCTACCCAAAGACAATCCTTAGGCTGAAAAAGGAACAAAGTCCTCCAAAAGGACAGCTGGAAGAAAAACATTGTGACAAACACATTTTTACCACCCTGAAATACAATCAAACATCCCTCAGCACCATGGTCATAGTCCTGTAACTTCCTTGAAGAGGAACAGAACTCTTCTACTTTCATTTGAGAATATATTCAGAATAAACAAATCCCCATGGAATTCAAGCACACCACAGAGGCTCCAGCAAAAAGAAAATACTAAATTTAAAAAGAAAGAGAGAGAGAGAGAGAGAGAGAGAAGGCAAACTAAAAAGATCCTCTCTTGGCACACTCTTGAAAGGAGGATTCACCACATTTCTGACTGACTGCCACCACGGCTTAGATGAATAACCTATAAATAGGCAACGAACACAAAGCAAGCACTTGAAGGAAACAGCAAGAGGATTTTTTTTGTATGTTTGTTGTCTCTTGTTATTGCTTAATGGTTTGTTGGGAAGGAGATGGCTAACAAGTAGAGGAAACGTGGTGAAAACATAAAGAAACAAAAAAGGATGGGGTGTGGGAAGGAGGGATGAAAAGACATGAAGCCATTCAAATGTGTGAAGCACACAAATACGTCTTTGCCTCTAGTTTTCTGGAGGACTGGAGGATAAGGGATGGGAGAAGGCAGCCAGGCAGAGCAGTTAGCAACTGTTCCGTGCTTGGACTAAGCAGGGACAGAGAGGTATGAGAGCCAAAGAGGTAACATAGGCAGCATCTATCACATACCAAAACACGACACCCAACCATGATGCTGACTTCGGTGCAGTTCATTCAGAAGCAGCACTCGGGAACTGCTTTCTGCAGGCAAACAGAAGCTGGTGTTTCAGCCTTGAGTACACAGGGAAAGAAACATGCTTATGACTTAAGTCTGAAGATGCCCTTCATATCCCCAGGTACCCACAAGTGGAAGAAGGTTTTTATGTTATCAGTAGAGTCTTATCTCGAAACTCAAGCTTCTGTGGCCCACCTTGGACTAATTTCTAGTCTCTTCTACACTTCAGATTCAGGACATTACGGAGTGCAGCCACTAAAGCACTAGAAGTGCTCATGCAGTCATCTTGTGGTAAGAGTCATCCAAAATAGGAGTGGACTCAGAACTATTACAGTTAAGCAGCCATCCACATTATAAGAAAAGTGGAAATACTCAAGTCAATGAAGAACAGAGCTGGGAGAATCTGAGTCATTCCCTGAGAGGGTCCTCGTTTCTGGAAAGCATCAGCAGGAAAATGTCCAATAAAGTCCATTTTATAATACTGAGTTACAGCTTCTCAAAATAACTGGAATTTTTATCTCACAGCTCTTGTTCCAACCTGTCTGCTCACTCCTCTCCTCCCTCCCTCAGCAGGTCTGACTGCCCACAACACCCCCACTCTGCAGCTTTCCAGCATTCTTCACAGCAGCCAACTTAATTATCCTTTTTAATTACTCCTCTTAATCCTATGCTCCTTCTTTCAAGGCTGAAGGAGGCTCTCACAGAATCGAAGGAGCAGAAAACCTTCTGGGTTTTCTTTCCATAGAGTTTGACCAGCTTCAAGGTCCTTCATTCCTCCTGTAAAGTCCTTCCTTGTAACTCTGTGGCAGATACAGTTTGCCAGCAAGCAGCCCAATACCTCTTCAGAGCCTTCTCCTCCACAGGGCTGGAGGCTTACCCCCTGCCATCCCTGCACACATTAACAGCTTTCTCAAATGATTTCCTCCAGCAGGGAGAAGGCTATCAAAATGGCCTCTGACCCAGACTTTTAAACTCCATCAGTTAATATCTTCTTTTACTTAAAAAAAGAAAGGTTTGGAAATAGGTATGCAAGGCATATAAAACCCCCCAACTGCAGTGATAGGAACAGAAGTAAAGAAGCCACCCTTGCATAGCACAGGTGAGATATTCAGTCTGTGTCTGTCAACTATCAGTTCAGTTTTCATTGTAAGAACTTGCAGGAGAGTTTCTGTGAGGGCAAAGTCTGGGATTAATCAGTTTGAGGCCAAAGCCCTTTGTTTATCCATAAAATGGAGAGAGCAGAAGGAACAGAAGTGTGTATTTCTTTCCACTGCCCCATCAGTGCTTCTCAATTTTGGGCTGAAAGGATTAACTCCAAAGGGAGCACTGCAATTTTCTTAGCCATGGTCCACGCGTTCCTTGGCCCCTCTGCTGAGACCGCCAACAAAGATGCCAGACAGGATGATAGTTTTGAGATGTGAGTGTTTATCTTCTCTGAGTGAACCAAACAGCAACTTGCTTCAGGAAAGCAATCCAACAACTCACAATTGCTTCTTGCTCTAGCAAACGCAGACTGGCAAGGCAAAAGGTGAAACAGCTTGATGGTCCCATTAGGAACCTTTGAGGATCCTCGCACCTGAATGCCAGTCTAGCAAAGCTGTGCTATAGAAACATAAAAGATCTCCATTTGGCAAGGATAGGGAAGAAGTCAGAACATATGCCAAGATAATTTCAGTTATTAGCTCCTGCCACAAAGGTACAAGATGTATTGAATTGCTCCTCCACTGCACAGCATGGGATGCTCTGAGGCTGGGAGCTCTATTGCAGAGGCGTGCCCAGGCTCGCTGGTGGATGGGCAGCACAAGGGCTGCAGAGAGTTACACACAGCTAGTGCTGCAGGCAGTTAAATCGAGCAGGAGAGCTGGGGGAAGCCAACATGGAGCAGGACAGATAGCTCCCTTTGGTAAATATCTGCAAGAACTGTGAACACTGGATTTTTAACTGCCTATTCACATGTACATTTTCTTTCTTCTTAACAAAGCAGATGAACAGCAACGAAGATTCACCTTTGCCTAAAAGTAGCTGAGCTCAGGACACCTTCTCCATCCTAGGTTGATGAATGCCCAAATGGTGACTCACTCTTTTTGGAAGAAGCCATGGAGGAAAGGCTCCCATAAAATGCACCTTAGTTGTAGCTGTGCCACGCAGCAGCTCCCACAAGTTCATGAAGACTCAAGCCTGGCCCTTTTTCCTCTCTCAATCCCCTTTGCTCTTCAGAAACAAGAAGGTGTGGGATCCAAAGGGCAAGTGGAACGCAACAGAAACTAACATCCACAATAATTACAGTAATGTGTAGTGTTGATGGGCTGTAGAAATCAGATACAATGAATTTGGGTCTTGCCTGGCCTAAATAAAAAGGTGTTCATTATCATGAGAGGAAGCAGCACTTAGGAATGATAAGGTCAGGCCGAACTGTGATGGTAAATGTCATTTCTCTATACAGCTGTGATAGCCTCACCTACTCTCTTCAGAAATGTACATAAACAGGAAAGCAACAAAAAGCCTGTCAAATTAGCCTGGGACATTATGTTACGAGTGAATACAAGTGAACACGGTTTAGCCACTGTTTCAATGTTCCCACCTAGGGAAATACGGGTTTCTCAACACAGTCAAGCAGACATCACTCCTAGCTGTCCACAACACCTTTCATTATACAAAAGGTCACAGAATGCTTCAGAAGCCAGGTACCTTATTTTGCAGGGTGTAACTAGATCCTCAGAGGCCAAAGGAGCACTCATTCTATCTGAACATGTGAGAAATCAGGTCAGGGAGCTGATCTCTCCTGAGGTTCCTTTTCCCACCAATGAAAAGGCCTCTTATAAAGGGAATAAACCAGATGATTAAAAAGTGAAGAACACTGCACCTGCATGAACTGCTAATAAAATTAAGAGCAGAATATAATTGCCAAAGGTAGGCTTGGTAACAACTAACTTAGCAATAATATCTGCCACATAAAGATCATTGGTTTACTGCCTCCATTAGCCCCGTTCCCAACTGCATTGCACAGCTTTGACCTAAAGAAAAATTCTGAGTTGGTGGGCTCTCAAGAGATCCTCCCATAAATTAATACCGATACAGACATTCACCATTTCTTTGTGTACCTAAATAATGTATGGTGGCAGTCTTTACACAAAGAAGCCTCAAATAAGCCTCCCATTACACAAGATATTCTGCTCAAAATAACCTCAACTAAATAATTGCTCCGTTCACATTCCCAGCCACTGAATATATCATTGGGGTTTCATACATCAATGATAGTGTAACACAGAATCCTTCAGGCTTCATGTTGACTTCCTTTAAAAATTAAAAGTGTTTAGGTTTAGCAACTCTTCCAAGGCTCAACTTTTCAATGAAAAAGGAGCTGTTTCTGCAGTTTTCCAGAAGGGAGGAAAGATGATGTTACAAGGACTCGTGTCTGGGCGTCTGACGTGTGGAATGCAGGCAAAAGGACACAGAAGAGAGAAAAATCAATGCTTTAAACCAAACAAAACCAAAAAAAAATCAGTTCTATTTTTAATGTGGTCTTGAACAGAACTGAAATTTGAGTGTACATCTGTCAAAGCTGCAGCCATTATAGCCATTTAAACAAATTGAAAGCATAAATCAGTTCAATATGTCAAATCGATGTGCCGTGCATTTCATATCTACGTTACTGTCACCGCAGTTGGATTCATGGCACACGTGCTGCACAGCACCACTGCCTGGTTTATTAAACAGCATAAATAAAAGCCAAAAAAGAAAACTCTTACAACCTGCATCACAGGAAGACTGAGGCTTTTGCCAAAACTTTGCACTTCCAGTTTGCTTTGCTGTAGAACTTTTAGCGCGATCAAAGCCCATTTGACATTAACACTGATTAAAGCAAATAGATAAAGTCTCTGAGAAAGCAAAAGCTCTGAGAAAACAGAATTGTTCCTTACAATTTACTTGGGCCACCCCTGAACAGAGGAGATCTATATCAACAGCTTAGCTTTTATTCACAGCTAGGTGAAAACCACCATCAGCTGGCTTTTCACTTACTCTGTTCCCAGCCTTTCCCAAATATTCGTAGGCTAGTCACGCTCCAGTCAAAAAGAAAGAGAGAAATAAAGAGAGAATTCTAGCCACTCTCCCTTAAATTCTGTCCAAGGTAAGACTTGCAATGGTGCCATAGCCTAACTCAATACTTTAATATGAAACAAAACTGGGGAAATGGAGAAGCTGCAGCCTATGGATAAACCAGTCCATAGGGGAAGACAGGATGAACATATGGGAGCAAGTGCCACCCAGAACTATGGAGGAGTATGAAGGGTGAATAATAATTGAATGTTCTGAAATAAAGCAATTGCAACTGGCTCGTGCATGTAGGCACCATTCAACTGACTGTGCTCATGCACTATGCTGAACCAGGCTTTTTAGACTGATTGCTTCCCTGAAGAAACACATCTTCTACTACTGGTAATTAAGACCCAAATAAAGAATCAATGGGCTTCAAAGAGAAGAAAGCAAGAAAACAAAGACTGCAACTACTGTTGTTCTAATTGCCACAATAACCAAAGTGTTAAGCAGATTAAAGTGGATTCTATAATCTTTGAAAACTGCAAGAAGCAGGATCCACAAGAGCATGGGAACAAGCTTGTGATGATGTTTTCTCAAAGCACTTCTTCTGTTCACATATTCTGACTAGTTGGTAACAGGGTTTCAATAAAACTCTGTAGCTGGAGCCCACTGAAACACGGTGGGCAGAAATGTGTTAGAACCATGTAAGAAGCCTGCATGGAGGCCCTGCAGGAAACCCTCACAGTATGTTTTTAAATAGAAAATAATCATTAAAATATTAATCCCCCTTTCTTACAGGAGACTGCCATCATGAATTACAAGATGACACAGAAACACTCGCAAACACATACTTGAAATCCTAAATTATGCAGAGATCATGCAATTATTCTGAAATGAAGCACTACAAATCACAGAATTCAAATCCAATCATTACAAAAATCAACAAATCTCAACAAGTTCAGAACATCTCTTAAGACACCCAGGCAAGCTCTATGTCATTAATACAACACAGAGTTAGAGAACAGCTAAAAATTTCCATGGCATTTTCCTTGTCAAACATCATCCCAATGTACAGTCTTAGCTTTAACTCTTTTCATCAGATATTTTCCTCCTTTCTCCCCTGGAATTGCTTGGTTTCCATGGGCTGTTAAAGCTTTCATCAGCATGAAGATGTTCCTAAGTAGTAATTCTAATAATCAGGAGATGTTTAACATCAACCTTACCTCTGTGTCAGCACTAAGGCCTGAATCACCAATGCAGTTAAAAAAAGAGATGAGCTGCACTGGCCTGAGAGCACCTTTGGGAGATCCAGTGTAAATGGAGCCTGGTTTTTAGTTTGGGGAGAAACTGGCCAGAAATTGGACTGGTACATTTTCCCATCTCTAATGATCCAGGCACCAAAATATTTATCTGCTGGTGAGCCACATGAACACCCACCACACACTTCAGGCAGTTTTATTCTGGAAGTGTTCTTGGAGGTTATGGCATTACCTCCAGTGGGATCCCATCACTCTGCTCCAGAAAAAGGTATCACAGCCTGGAAGCTGTTGGGAAGCTTTGAGCATTCCCATCCAAGGATCACTCAAGTACCCTCAAAGAGAAATCCTGCTACCAGACATGTGGCACAGCAGTGATGTGGGCCATAGCTGCACGTTGCAAAGGGATGAGACCAATGCTACATAAATTACCATGCTTTCCAGCTTGAAAGAGATTCAAAGAAGTTGACTCTCTGGATTAAGTGCAGTTTGTCCTGTTTGTTGAATGTTTCTCTAACATTGCAAAACCCCAAATAATTCTTTAGTTGTGGAAAGCACTAGAGGAACTGGATCAGCACTGGACTGCCAGCCTTACTTCCAGACTGCCTGGCCTGCAACAGCAAGAGATGGAGACCAACGTAAGGCATAGGAACATATTTTCACACATTCAAAGCCTTCCCCCTTGAAAAGCTGGCAGGTGTCTGCTCCTAATATCATCCCCCAAAGGATGATATATTTCTCCTTCTGTCTTCAGCCTGTAAGGTCAGAGACATTATCACTCTGCTACTTGCCTGCTGATTCCAGCCCCCTGCTCCCACAGCTGCACAGGAGGTGGCATGCCCCACACTGCACAGAAGCAGCTCTTTCATGCAACCTCTTTGCTGCTATTTGCTGCCAGTGTGGCTACTGCTCCCACCCCAAATGTATTCTTGCTGCCTCCTCCACCTAAAGACATCTAATTGCAGAGCCTGTATCTCTAGGCACAGGCATGCAGGCTCTCCAGTGTAAAGCATTTTAAAGCTCTCATCACTGTACGAAATGCTCTCCCCTGTTCCATTGTGGTAAACATGACTCATAACTGCACATCAGTTATCTTCTCTTTCCAAAACATCACTGAGAAAGAACACAATTTTAAATCTTCTGTAGGAATTTAGACCCAGTTCATCTGTTTCTCTTGTCTGCTACAGCCAGGTACATCTGAAGCCAATCCAAATTCCCTAGGTCAAGCCTTGTTCGTGCTTGGTTATTCATAGCCTCACTAGAAAGAGGCTACAGAAAGATTTGTTCATACCAAGAGCACTTTTAGAGGAGCACAGGTTGGGTTGGAGGGAGAAATCTTTTTGTTGTTGGCATCTATCAGTCTCTATGGGGCCTAAGTGAGATCCTTCAGAGGCCAAGAACAGAAGCATTCCTATGTCCCCTGAGCAGCATGCCTAGACAGCAGGTTGATGACTTCAGCACAGCCTGACCTAGGCTAGGTATGCCTCCTGCAGACTGAAACACTTCAGAGAGTGGAGACTGCAGGAGTTCATCCTAAACTCCCTGCGCTGCTAACACAAGTGATGATTTATATTTATCATTGTTAGAGATTTTAAAGTTTAGAGAGAGTCAAGAGATGATCCAATCAGTCAGAGAAGCGGGGACAGAATGTCACACACTAGGTCTACATTAGGAAAATGACTTTCAGCGAGAGGTGATGGCAATTACAATGTCTCCCCTTGTTCTTGCTGCTCTCAAAGCACAAGGCAGCAGCAGAGCTGGAAAATGCTTTTCTGTCTCCTGCACTTCAATAGTCTATTTCAACATGCAGCCAAGTACAGCAAAAGGATCCTTATGGCTGCAACTGGTCATTTTTCTGGGGTCTTGTCTCTAAAATGACTTATCACAGGCTAAAGGTGAAGGTATTGTCTTAGCTGATTATTTAATTTACTCTATGCAAGCTGGTGTCGAGACATTCTTGCTTCTTAAGAACGATGAAGGCTTGCGCTCCCTTGGAACCGCTGAGTTAAAGCCATTCTTAAACTGTCAGAGCATCCAGACACTAAAAATAGCTGTGAAAATCTACCTGTCGTGAAAATGCTGGTTTGTGCAGAATACCTCCAGTGTAAGGCAGCGCCAAGGAATACTTCTCCTGGGCAATCACTGACTTTCAGCAGAGATCTAAAATGAGGAATCTTCTAAAGCAGAATTAATAGTAATTGAGTTTTAAAATCTAATTCAACCAAACAAAAAGTCTCAGATACTCAGAGACAGCCTCTGCCGCAGCATCAGCCAGTTTGAAGAGGCACTCTTCCACAGAGCAGAGACTGTCACCTTTAACAAATCATTAAGGCCCTTCCGTGACTTGAATTCCTCATTTATATGACACTTGTTTGCAAGGTGCTCTCCCAAAACACAGCCACTGGCAAGTGAAAGAGGGGAGGAAACGAATAGCTCCCTGACTTGACAAGGTCACTCAGGTCTAAGGAAGATGAAAAGTGTGAAAGAAGGGAGAACCCAAGATAATCCATTCTGGGGGGCTGCCGGAGGACACGCAGCCTGACCTGCTCTCCTTCACAAGAGGAAAGGTGAAGGACCACAGCGGTTCTCAGGAAGGCTGCCAAGAGATGCCAAAGCCTCCGAGTTCAAAATGCTCTTTCAACAAGGTGTTTGCTTTGTCAGAAGATGATGTCCAGCTCTGTGACTGCTTCAGCAATCAGTGGTCGCTGATGCATGGAGCACACTCACATCATCTCCAGAGAGAGCCTGTTTTCTCCCCCATGAGTTACACATAAGATGCTACAGTGACAGCAGAAGTCTGGGCAAGTGAAACATATGCCATGGTGGAGTGGCAGGAAAGCCCTAGTGACTTCTATTTGCTCCTCATGGACACCCAAGCAAGCAGAATAATCTTCTCACTGCTTCTTGTAGTTGTCACCAGGAAAAAAAGCAGTACACAAAGGTTGGATGGCAGCAGAGAGATGGAGAAAGCATGCAGAAGAAATCTGAAAATTAAACCACACTGCTCTGTACCTGGCACAGATGGGGGGGGGGGGAAATCTCTCTGTAAAGTTCCCATTATCATAGAAAACCCTTCTGCTATGTAAAGAAGAAACTTACCTTTGAGGGGGAGAGGAAGTAAAGCAGCTGAGGGTTAAAGCAACATAAACAAAGTGTGGATCAAAGGGAGGAAAATAAGAAGGTAAAAAAGTAGCAGCACACTGCTGGAAGAAGCCAGGCGAGATATAAGAAGGAACTGTTAAGTGCTCAAATAAACATTTTATTGCACCTGCATGTAAAATTTAAGCACTTTAAACACCGAGGTGACTGCTGAGTAACTCCCTTGGCAGGGAGCAGATTTGTGAGTGACACCACAAGAATCAACAACGCCCCGCTTCGACGGCCAGCAGATGCACTGCAGTTAGCAGGCGCAGATAAGGTGACAATATTTGGTCAGCGAGTTTCGAGGTCACCGGTAACGTCCGTGGTGGAACAAAAAACCACAGAGCATATGGCATTTCATGTGCTGAAGCTGTCAGGCTCGTAATTAACTGATTAGAGTACATATGGCGCTCACAGACAGTGGAAATCTCTCAATGTATAAAATGCTGGCGACCACTGAAGGTGTCAGCGTGAGGCTGCCTTGCAAATCTCTCTTCATTAAAGTTTCATATGGAGCCAAGTGTGTTGTAATAAAATCCCTATTAATGGAGTTATATTTATGATGATTTCTCTTTTGTGCAGCTGGATTTAACTTCTCAAACACTAAACCCCACGTCAGACCTTATGCACAGTCGCTGCCGCACGCACGGAAGCCTCTTGTTCTGTCACAGCTACCTTGAAATGAGAAATAATAGGAGCTAAGATGGTAAAAATTAACCAAGATTGGCAAGAAAGCCTGGTACCACTGGTACCAAAACAAAAATTCATGCCATGATAGAAATACAGCTACAATTCCCTGTAAGTACTTACAGCAGGCTGGCCAGGGACAAATTCATTCTCTCTTCAGTTCCAAATACGCACTTCTAAAAAGATGGTGAGTGACACTTCATTAACTACAGGAAATAGGCTGACACAGCCTGCTTGCTTTTCCAGCCACCATTTCAGATGGCATTTTTCTTTGCATCTCCCCCCTGCTTTACATTCATCATTCGACAAAGTGCTTTCTTGAACCTCTCCAGCCAGATCAGTGCTGTTGAGTAGGGAGCTGGGCTGGCAGCAGGCAATTCAAGGGAGGATAAAGCAATCATTTTTGGTCCCAGAAGAGACTACGTTTGCATGGCCATGCATTAGAGACCCAGCTTTTCTCATCTGTCATCACTGAAGGGGATTAGTGAAGTTCACCACCAGCTTTGCTTTGTCTCCCACTCCTCTGCTCCACCAGGCTCTGGTAGGACTAGTTCTTAACACAGCAACACTGTGTCTCTGAAGATGAGATGGGACGAAAGCACCTTCTGTATTTCAGTTTCTGAAAGGTGGCCACAGTCCAGGTGATGTCTGCAATGTGGACAGCACCTGCCTTGCCCAGTGAAGGCTGGGAATGAGGGAGTCAGTCACAACTCAAGTGTATCACCTCACTCCATCCTCCCAGCATCCATTAATAAACTACTCACATGTAACATTCCAGGGCTTACACTCCTCTCTCATTCCCTATGTTCTTTCAAATGGCTTCCCACCACCATTTATACATCAAGCAAAGGTCTTACCAGAGACACCTCACCACCCTAATGAGTTAAAAGCTGTTGCCTTAGCCCAAAATCTTCTTACTGGGTTATCACTATTACTCCATCTTCACCAGAGAGCTTCCTGCCTCACACAGAGCTGCTGCTCAAATGGATGGGAAAACCTCCATTTTCAGAGTATGGAAAAAATCCCTGTTAGGAAAATAACTTCTTCCTTCTGTGGCTTGTTCAGAGGTAGGGGATGCTGTTACAGATTAGAGAAGTTGGAAGAAACAAGTGGAAAAAACTATTGAAGGGCTCTCTGCTAGGGAGCACAGAAAGAGATTGCAGTAAATTAAGTACTCTGTTGAAAAAAAAAAAAACCACAAACAAACCTGTGATAAAAGTAGCCAGGGAAGGAAACCACGGTGCATGGTGTAAATGTATGGTTTCTGAAAAAATCTGAAATTACCACAAAATGTAATGTAAGAAGATGCACTGGCCTTAGAGGCTCTAAGGGCCTTCTTAAACTCAGGATGCTCCCGGACCACAGCGATCCCTGCAGCCTCCCCGGGGTGATGCAGCACATGGGGGCTGTGCAAGAGCTGCCGCTGCCACCACCACACAGCATTCCCAGTGTAAGCTGAGCTGCCAGAGCACTCTCTGGGCATAACTGTGGTTACTTGCAGTTAAATATCCTCTGTTAACCCGTGGACTTGTTTTCCACATTTTAGCCAACTTAGCCCTGCAAACAGCAGCAGTGTCAGCCAAGCCTCTTTAGCTCAGATCCATCACACTCTCTGCTCACAGCATCCCCAGACCATACCTGGATCTCATCAGCACAGTCATACACATTGCTGATTTGCTGCCACATGCACGATGCCCACAGACAGGTTGTTCTCATTCTTCAGTGCTGCTCCACAAGCTGGCTGTGTGCCACCCTCCCAAGTCCATTCACTCCAGGGGCTCCTGGGACACCCCAACCCTTCTGCCACCCTTAGACTTCTATGTGTTGAAGTTCTCTTTTTCCTTGCCTTTCCAGCACATCCCACCAGAGACTTTCTCCCTCATCTCAGAAACAATTGAGGCTCCAAGGTGCCTCATTCCTGCTGTCTCCTCTGTTTGTGAGATGAGTCATGCAGGTGTCAACATTTCTAAAATGTGTACAGAGGCTCAGCAGAGCTGGGAGAGTGCAAAGCATTATGTTAGAAGTTATTAATAGCTTCTATCGACCACTTCTTTGATCTACAGGCAGTTGATTACAGCTGCTGCTCCTGATGATGAGGCACCAAGAATCCTGCCTACACCTCAACTCCCCTTCCCAGTTTTCACATTTTTACTAGCACAAGAAATTATTCCCCAGCATTTCAAACCAGATGGGATTCAGCATCAACACTGCAGTTGGAAAAGGAAAGACAATCAAGCGAAGCATAACATTTTTCTTTACAAGGGGAATCTCAGGTCTTTGAATCTTGCTTCTAGCAAAGTCTTTGAAAGGCTTAAAGGTTGAGATCACAGAAAGCAAACCTCCAGAGAATAGAGCTCCTTTCTGAAATTTTCCATGTAGCCCTTAATCTGTAGCTATGAAAGCAAACTTCTGATTTGTTTCCTATAAATAAAAGTGTAGAGCAATTGGGTCCCATACTCTTCCATGCTTTCTCCTGAAGAAGAAAAGGTAATTTGCTGTTGCCCAAAGACACCAGGGACATCTGATCTATTCAGTGAAGCAGTTCAAGCAATCTCCCTGATTTGAGAGAGTCACTGCTGGAAACAGCTAAGAAGATAGTATAAAAGAGCCACCTATCGCTTTATGTTGTCAAATCCTGCTCTGTCCGGTGGTAAGCAGCGTGGTGACTGAAGGCAACACAGAGAAACATTCTGAGACAGACGAGTTCAGGCAAATTTCCCTTCCATCTGATGTTACCAGCTAACTTGCTCAAAGCTTTGCAGAATTCCCCTTGAGAGAAACAGGGATGAAGTGAATCTATACCATGATACTGAGCTATACCACACCATGCTGCTCTGCTTTGTGAGGCTTTACTGGTCACTGGAGCGAGCACTGCCTGATTTAAGCTCCCACCTACCAACACAAGAAAAGAGCATTTATTGAGATGCCAGAAGCAGCAAAGAGCTTTGTGCACCGTGGGACAATCCACTCTACAGCTTGAGCATGAACCTGAGGGAGCATCAATTTCTACAGATTTTACTCCATTTGGATTACAGCATCTATAAATCTATATGATGGTGGAACTAGGCACGAAGAAAGGAAAACTCACATACTTATGACTATTGTAAAGCCTATCTAATAAAACTGCCAAGCTTTAAGATCACAGATGTATTCCAAACATTTCAGCTCGTGACCATAAAGCCACTGTGATGAAGTACAACAGAGAAGAGAGGAGCTCTTTGGCAAATGCATGTTAACATTTGCCTCGTTACAGTCCTATTTCAGGTCACAAATTTTCAAAAGGAGAGCTAAAAAACGATGCAAGAATTCCTTCAAAGAAATGCTTCTATCTTTGGAAAGATTGGGGTTTTTTTCTTAGGGAAAGCCTAGTAAAAAGCATTTAATAGAGTTAGTGGTATTCTGGGGTTTCCAGGCCCAATGCCAGGAAGTGAAGAACAGCAGACACATACTTTACTCCTCCTGCCCTTAGAGTAAAGCCCTTATAAACACACACTCACTCACTCACACTGTGTGCAGATGAGCCTGGCTACACATGCCACGTCTAGAGAATGACTTTGAGTAGACCACAGAGAAGACACCACACCTGCTACACTTCATTACCCCTTCACTTCCCCTTTACACAACCCTCTAACCCACAGTGACTCGGCTGTCACTCCAGACGTGCAGTACGGCTCTGCTTAACACCAAGCACGCTCATCACGCCCAAAGATGATTATTCCTGGCTTCTGCAGGTGCAGGATAATAACTTGTGGGGTCTTATTGAGCTGGGAATTTTGAAGCCTGAATTTTGCAAACCTGTTTTCTGTGAGAGCAGATCACGTCACCAGGCAATGTGATCCTAAAGGCCTCTGCTGCTCCCCCCTGCTGTTAGAGCATGGGGTTAGGCTATGCCATTAAAATTTTTTCACAGATCTTGAACAGAAACTAGTAAAATGCAAATAAATCACTATTGGGTGTAACAAAGGAAAATAAAGATAATTCTGACCAATTCTAGTGGAGAGATAAGGAACTTAAATAGGTTGTACCAAAACAATTTTCCTCTTCTCTTCTCACTATTTCTCTCTGGAGAGATACTAACTTGCTTCTGCTTGACCTTGGCTGCATTGTTTTGCTGAAGTCTAACAGCAGCTTTCTCTGCTTCTTTATCTTGTACAGGGGGGTCTGGGTAAGCAAGGAAATAGAAGCTAGTATAGTATGATGGAATCAATAAGGTTGGAAAAGACCTCAAAGATTATCAAGTCCAACCGGTCACCCAACACCTCATGACTGCTAAACCATGGCTTCAAGTGCCATATCCAATCCCTTTTTGAACACCTCCAGGGACAGTGACTTCACCACCTCCCTGGGCAACACATTCCAATGGCTTCCAATTCTTTCTGGGAAGAACTTTCTCCTCACCTCAAGCCTAAACTTCCCCTGGCTCAGCTTGAGACTGTGTCCTCTTGTTCTGGTGCTGGTTGCCTGGGAGAAGAGACCAACCCCCACCTGTCTACAACCTCCCTTCAGGTAGTTGCTAGGGCTCTTGTGCTGTTTGTTAGTTGTAAGTATCTGTAAATCCTGATTATTTTGTAGGTATTCATTGTATTTCATTGTAGCTTGTAGCTTTGCCTGTAAATACAGCTTTCATTTGCTTCCGACTGGGCTGGGCTGGCAAAGTTAATGTTAGGGGGGGAAATTTCAACCCACCACAGAGCAGGATGCTTCCTTATTACCTCCAGCTCAGCGTTATGAGCATGCAGCTTCTGCACCATCTCCTCGGCCTCGCGCATGCGCCGGCTCAGCTGGGGCGAGTGCTCCGCGGGGGTCAGCTCGCTGTCGTACGACTCCAGGATCGCGCGCATCCCGTCACGCTCCTGCCAGGAACAACAGCAAAGACACCTTTAGGGATAAAGCCCCTGACCTCACTCGGAGGAGAAACTTCCCACACCCGTATTCTACATTTTTGTCCACTCTTTTTCTGCCTGTTGTTCTTTTCACAAACTGTTGCACTGGCTGGAAGGAACCTTGAGAGATCATCTAGTCCAAGCTCCCTGCCAGAGCAGCATCACCTAGAGCAATGCATCCAGGCGGGTTTTGAACGTCTCCAGAGAAGATGACCCCACAACCTCTCTGGCCAGCCTTTTCCAGTGTTTTGTCACACAGTGAAAAAGTTTTTCCTTATGTTCATGTGGAACCTCAGCTCCAGCTTGCACTCCTTGTCCTATCATTGAACATCACTGAGCAGAGCAGAGCCTGGCTCCATCTTCCCAACACTCACCCTTCACATATTCATAAACATTAATGAGGGTCCCACTCAGGCTCCTCTTCTCCAAGCTAAAGAGACCCTGCTGCCTCAGCCTTTCCACTCCCTTCAGCATGTTTGTGGCTCCAGATAGCAAAGAAACGCTGATGGATATACACCCATCATCTATATATAGCCATCAAGCCACAGATGAACTCACAGCCCTAGGAAAACAAATGTTGCTGCTCTTAAAACTCAAAAAATTAGACTATCTCAGGTATATAAAACCACAAATCCCTTGCAGGAAAGCAACATGCACAGACTCTAACAAGCAGATGGCAAAGGAAAACAGAGCCTGCCTTCTTCCTGGAGACACTATTCCAATTCAACATGGCTGAATGGGTAGCTTCAGCAAAATATTTAGTGTAGTGCTTGACATTTTTCCTGCCAAAGAGTTCCAGCAATGAAGGAAAGAATTGTCACAACAGAAATGAAGCACACTTGACAAGGAACAAAGCAGCTGAGAGCAAATATCCTCAAACTGGTACGTCACATAACTCTCGTTAAAGACTGCAACACTCAATGTTTATAATAAACATTTTTTTTCAGAGGTAAATATCTCACAGGCAATGTGTTTGGCTCACTTTCCTCTTTGCTGGCAATTATAACCCAGCCTTTGCAAAGACAAAAAGAAGGATCCCTCTCCCCTCCCCGAGAGTGTTTGCACTCCCAAGTATAAAGCTTGGGCTGAAAGATAAAGGCAAAACTTTCCGTGTGGGCTCCTGGTTGAAGTGTTTCCTAATGCATTCCCAGCTTCAGAGAGCACCTAATGACTACCTCCAAGGCATTGATGGAGAAGAAGAGCAGGGACAAAAGGTTGAAAATTTCAAAAAGTCAGGTTTGTTTTAAGGAGATTACTGTTTACAGTGCAATATGCATTCAGGGATTAGCCAGCTGATGAAGTGTTTTATCTTTTGACTGCATAGAAGAACCTTGATGTTTGTGAGGCTACAGAACAGGGTCAAAGCAGCACGGGCCTCTGGCATAAACCCAAGAAAATCTGACAGTGCTGCCTCCCTTTATTGTTGAAGTTTCCAGCCTTAGTATCATAGTATCAGTCAGGGTTGGAAAGGCCCACAAGGATCATCTAGTTCCAACCCCCCTGCCATGGGCAGGGACACCCCACACTAGATCAGGCTGACCAGAGCCTCATCCTGCCTCGTCTCAAACACAGCCTTGCCCTATCACAGGAAAGCTCCAGTGCTCTGGACAACCCAGTTCTCTCATCTGAATTTTGCCACCACAGAAATCCAAAATATTATTAGAAGATTACTCAGCTTTATAGCTGTGCAGTTCACATCCAGACCAGGCCACCGCTGTGGCACTGACCTTGGAACATTTCACATACCCAGCTTGGCCCACTGAAATACATCCCTGAGATCCTGCTCTCTTGGAGAAACCAGGAATTGCCAGGGTAGATAGAAGGTCTTTTTCCCTTGGTGATGTTAACCACCCAGCCAAGGAAACCTGTGCACAAAGGTTATCTACTCCTTCAAAATCTAAAGGTCAAAAAACTGAACATGGAGAGCAAGGGAAGGAACATTCAAATTCAAGGTGTGAAAAAAAGACTAGGAGCACTGCCAGAGGTACAGTGTGTTCAGAGCATGTCACAGATTGAAAGGTCAGCCAAGATGGTTGGGTTGGTCAGCAGGTAAAAGGACCCCAAGGACAGCCTGAGGCTACAGGAATAGAGATATTAAAATAATAAAGAAAATCAGGTTTTAACATAAATAGCACTAGAGGCTTTTATTAGCTCCTTGTTCAGGTCTGAGTGAAGAGAAACATTTTCCCAAGGAAGGAACAGTTTTGCCGTGCTTTACCAAGAACTATTCATGTGACAGACACATGAAATAAAACACTTGCTGCAGAAGGAGAAAACCCAAACCCAACCACATCACACCTGCCTTACAATGAACTTCTTTAGCAGAAAGGCAGCAGGACAGATCGCTCCATCCTCCTCCTCCCCCTCCAACACACACACACATCAGCCAGTCTGCCCAGTGCACTCTCCATTAGGCAAACTGCTTTTGCTCAGGAGATGGCTTTCATTTCCCATTTATTGCAGAATCATTGTCTAGAGCACAGAAGAGAATGTAATGACAGCATTTAGCAAAGGTATTGGTTTGATCCTTGCATGTTGTTGCAATTAGATCTGCAATTACAGCATCCTCTCTATTCCTATCTGCTCCGCTATCCTCATTTTCTACTGAGCATCTTTCATCAACGTTATAATTTAACTCTGTAATGTTCTCTCCATTACAGCAGGGCAGTCCCAAAATTCTTGACATTTTTTTCCAACAGCAAACAGGACCCCTGGCAATTCCCATCACACTTGGCTTCCAATTAGCTGCCATTCAAGTCATCCCTGGCAAGATCCTAGAAGTTGCCCTAGCTGTTCAGCTGCAAGGAGGACAAACTTCTGCTTTCATGTTAGGATGGGAAAACTTCATGGAAGCAGGACATCCTTGCAGGCTGTCTTTCCCCTAAAATCCACCACAGAACCTGCCCTTCAAGCCTTTCCCTTAAGGGAGAGTAACTCTCAAGAAGAAAAACAAGTGTGGTAAACACAGCACCAGCTGTATTGGAAAAAAGGTGCAGAAATAAAGGGCAGTACAATTAAGCACTTGATCCTGGAGCTCTCCTCTTTAATTATTTCTAAATATTAATACTGCAATGAAATCAATTCTCAGCGAACAAGTGTTCCCCAGATCCATTTTTTTATATTTCTCCCTATCAAGAGCACTTACTGAAAGCTTTTTCCTCCTAAAGATCTTGTTAGTTTGGCAGGAAACAGAAGTTCTCGCTGAGAAGTCTTCTGTCTAAAGAGAGTCTCTAAAATGTAGTCCTAATTTAATAATTGCTGCAATATCTCCTCACCCCACACAACAGGATATTCCCCAAGCCCCATCAAAAACCTCATCAGAGACTTCCAGATGCCTTGTCTAGCCTTTTTCTAACACCTCTGCCTTCCTGCTTTCTATTAGGAGAGCATTCATCAGAATTACTAACAAGTGGTTCCTCTGGGAATTTCCAAAGTTTACCCAGCTCAGGGCTTCTCTGCTAACTTGCCTTGGGCTTCAGACTGGTATGCTTCCAGGTGCTCTTTACCTTCACCAGTTTCAAATCAACACCAGAACACCAATCCAGCTTTCTCAAAAATATGTCTTAAAAGAAGGATAATTGGGTCTGATGTTCATTATAAACCTAGGAAATTAATGCCCTACAGCAAACTCTGGTGCTGCAGCTTGCAGCTGTGTTTGAGGAGATGCAAGTTTGACAAAGAGAGAGGATGGTGCTTTTTTTCAAAAGGTTGAACAGTTTCCCTTCCTTCTGCCAGCAACAGCCAATTCACCAACCAAATGTGCCTCCTACTGTTGCATAAGTAACTAAAAGAGAAAATATGCTTTATAATCTTAACCACAATCTAGAGCAAGTCCCATGAAAATCTGCTGAAGGCAAGTACAGGATGGTGCCTCTGAAAAATGCCATCCATAAAATAAAGCTTCTTTCCAGCCCTCCCTTCAGCTTCTCTCTTCCCCCTATGCAAAGCCAAAATTTGACCAGGTTGGTCAGTAGCTTGAAGCTAAGGGAAAGGTCTCTTTCCCCAGCATTCACACATCAGAGGTTTACCAGAGAGGTTCAGGAACAGCAGGAATGACAAACTGCCTTGGGAAAATGAGCTTGCTGGAGACAGGGAAAGTGGTCTGGGAGTCAAGATTCCTTGCACAAAGGGTGTGGAGCAGGTAGGTGCTCCCAGATCACAGGGCTCCTTTCCTTCTGAGGCATGTTGAGTCCCCATCCCTGGAGGTGTTTAAAAGCTGTGAAGATATGAAAGTTGGGGATATGACTTAGTGGTGGACTGGGTAGAGTAGGGTTGATGATTGGACTCAATGATCTTGAAGGTCTATTTCAACCTAATGCATACTGTGTTCCAAGGGGAGAACTGAAATAGGCTTCCCCAAGACTAACTCCCCAAGGTTAACTTCAGGGAAAAACCTGAGAGCTGTTCACATAAGCACTATCATCAGCCCTACCAACATCCTCCAGGCACTGAAGCAGTGCTGCTGCAGATCTCCAAGGGCAGCACGCAGCTTCAACTAGTCAGACACTGAGGAGTAGGAGAGCAACCAGCAGCTGTATACTGGAAGCAAGTGAAGAGTAAAACATAGCCTCAGAAAATTTACCAAGCCATCTGACCTTATCTACATGCACATCAACTCAGGCTCTGCTCCTGTTGGTGCTCGTTAGCCCCTCCTCAAGCATACATACACACAATTCACCACAGACCTACTAATTAGTTGAAGGCAAGGGGGTGGGGGGGGAAAAATCAATAAGAAAGAAATTAAAGTTACAAATCTAGCTGCAGTCAGTCACACACCCAGGGAAAATTTGTTCCTGGGGTAAAGTTTATCTAGTGTCATAATTTTATTGAAATCCTATATCTTTCTATTGACTTTTATCGTTTCAAGCTGGATGCCAGAGTTATCATTATTAGACTCTCAGTGTTGCTTGCAGGTCTGAGGTTTGGGTTAGCTTCTTTTATTTTTTTTATTTTTTTGGGGGGGTCTTTTTCCTTTTATAAACAAGCTGTAATTGTCTGGTTTATTGATCAATAAATCTTTCAACTGCCTCTCTTCACTCGGCTCAGTTCTTGTAAAGCCTCCTGCACCGCTCTCAGAAAGAAAATAAAGGGGTTGTTGTTTTTTAAAGAACAGATTGTTTTGTCATTAGCAATGAAAGAGCAGGAATTGTGCTGGTCAGGTCCGATAATGGCTTTTTAATGACAGATTCTAGTCACAGTGAAATCTGCTTTATTTCCACACCACTGAACTTCGACTATTAATCCCCAACCCAAATGCGCAGCTCGCTCGCTCTCTCGCTTCTGCATGGGTTAGAGCCTGGCAGAGGAGACAGACTTTGCAGAGAGGAATCATAATGATATTTCTCACTTGCTGAGGTTTGGTGGGTTTGTTGGGGGTTTTTTTTTGGATGGTACAGAAATATTCCTGCTCCCAGTGTTAGATGAGCTTTTTGTTTAATTAATGATAATTTTTGGAGAATGTTAATAGACTCCTTCATTATAGGAAATCAGTGGCGAGATTTCCCTCTCCTCTTCCTCTCCAGACTCCGAACTCCAAATTAGTTGTAATAAGAGAACATTTCAAAACTGAAGAAAGATGTGGAGCTCCAGCATCAAACAGATGCTATTTGCAATCAGATATAATTTAGCTAACTATTCCTTGTAAAAACACAAATAAAAGAGAAAGATGGCTGCGTAACAGAGGTCTAGGCTTTCTGCCTTTGAACTACACTAATGCATGAAAGAAGGGAGATGGTAACTGGGGCTTGACCAGATATTCAGGATTAGTAAAACCAGCAGCTTGAGATGTGGAAGCATAAACCAAAATATGGTCAGAAAGGACTGAATGCAGGACCTGTTGACAAAATATATCCTTAGGATACTTCAAACCCAGTCACAGTAATCTGGTCCACAATCTTTGGTGCACTCACAAATGGCAGGAGAGATCCTGAATAAAGGACAGACAATCAGACCAACCCTTTTAGAGGAGGAATGGGTGAGAAGATACAGACTCTGCAATTATAAATCAGTATTTTTGTCTCTCCTAAAATGCTTGAAGAAAACATTAACAATCAAATTGCAAGCAACTAGAGAAGAATTAGAGACAATGAACAATCAACTGAGCCTTAATATGAATAACACCAAACCAGTCTAATTTCCTTTTTTGACAGGTAACTTGTCTACTGAATAAAGACAAACAATAAACATCATAAATCTCAACTTCAGTGATGTGTTTATCAAAGAAGAGGATTACAATTCAACATCTCTGTAAGTTAGAGAAACAAACTTTTATCAAGGTGATGAAATTCATGAAAGCAAAGCACGGAGCCCTGTGGAGCAACACACAGCCCAGGTGCCATCAGCAGGCTGCGGTGTCAGTTGGCGTCTACCAATCATCTGCCAAGTACCTTCTCAAAGCTACCCATTTGTGCCTTCCTCACAGGGCACACCTGCATCCTGCTTTAAGCTCCAAGTCATGCAGGCAGCTACACAACAAACTGAGAGGGAATATACACAGTAGTGCTGACTATTAACAGGTTCTGCCTCAACCTGATGGCTGGAGGAATCGATCCATAGTTAAGCCTTACTTTGCAACTCGGCTTCTCTCTTCAAACAAAGCCTGTCTTCACATCTCATTGCCTTACAGAAAATGGGAGGGAAAACATAAAACCAAAGTGACAAGAAGATTCAAAAACTAGGGGCCTGAAGGCAGAGCTGTGTGTAGCTAAAGGCACATTTGGCCAGACTCAGCTATTATGGGTATGCATCTAAGGGAGCTACATCCCCTCAGCTCCAACCCTCTTGGAGCACTGATTAAAAAAGCCCCAAGAGTTCTGTGCCAAACAAAACAAGCAACAATCAAATTACCAAAAACTTTTCAAACCTTCCTTGTCTACAGCAGCATCTACTACCACCAGAAAGCAAATGGCTCCCCTTTCTCTTACCACCCTCAGCCTTCATACTAATCATGCTTAAACCAAAATGCTATATTCCCAAACCTCCAAACAGTTTCCTTCTCAGCTACAGCCACTTCCCAACATTTCTCTCTGTGGCTGACCTATTTTCACATTCCTTTGCAAATCAGAACTGACTGCAGACACATATGTATATACACACACCATTGACTTTCTACTCAAGACTTCAATTAAAACAGCATTTACAAAGAAGCCTGTTAACTCCATGAAAACATCCACCAGATTTCATCAGCCTTGCACTGACAAGAACATTAGGCAATGGGTTTTCCAAAATATCCTTACCTCTTGAAAGTGACTTCCTATACATCAAACTCCTGCTTGCATGTTTCGCCCCTCCAGCCAACATAAGGCTATTGCAGGAGGTGGATTTAACCTATCGAGAAGCCTTTCAGACGTATTGTGCCCTGCAACCAAGGCTTCTCCAACAAAAATATTTATTCTTTCTAAGTCCAAATACCTCCATCTATGCCTAACATGAATAGGAGGGAACCTGGTCAGAAAAACTGATATGCTCTGTAACCACAAGCACACAGCAAGCCAGGAATTAAGCATCCCTATCTTTCCCATCATCTCTCTACAACTGATGGTTTTCATCACTTTTTCTGATGCTCCCATAACAGAACCTTTGTCTTTCTAGGAAAGGTTCCTTATCACCAAGCTTGAACTCCAGCTTTCCTGGAGAAAGCAGCCAAGCAGAGGAAACTGCAGTGAGAAGAGGATAGACCCAGGCAGAGAGCCTCAGAGAAAGATGATCGAATGCTTATTTTAGTTGCCAGAACAAGGTACTCAGGGACGCTCTCAGCTTTCCAAGCACCACTGGTTTTTATAAGTGAGCAGTCTTCCCTTTTCTATATTCTGCATTTTCTATCATTTCTTACAAATTTTGCAGAGACTCTGCAATCTGACTGCTCTTTTGGCAAGCATTCAGCAGGCAGCTTTAAATGTGCACTGCAAATACCTGTGCACCTTACATGCTCTCATATTCTCTAAGTTTTTTGTCCAGATTTATAGTTCTTCCTCTCCCGCTCTCATCCCTCACCTCCACCACTTCTCTGCAGAGGGCTCAGCTTGCCTTATATCCTGGCAATGAACCAGAGCAAATAAATCCACTGTAACTCTTTTAATCTGCCTCTGATAAATCCCCTGCTTACTATCTTCTGGAAAATTGTGCATGGTCTCTAAAAGCCTCATTTCGCTTATAGCACATACATATGCCAGCTGACAAGCAATCATACAACTGACACTGTAGCAAACTAAATATTATCTGACTAAAATACCCCTGGGGTCCTCTTGCTTCACAGTGAGTTTAACATGTTTAGTTATGTTTCCTAACCTCCTGCTGCCATGAAATAATTCTATGATTTTTCTTCATTTAACTCCCTTCTGCTGGAATGCTCACCGCTGCCTGTCTCTCGCACAAGCTTGCTTTTCTCTCTCAGTGTATTTCTCATCACTTCACTCAAAAAACCCCAAACCAACCTCTCCTCCTTCTAGCATCTCTCTTAGCCCCACTGCTCACAGGGTGACAATGCTGCACAAACGTGAAGGTGCCTGATTACAGGACCACAAAATCACAGGGAACGGAATGGAACGGAACAGAACAGAACAGACCAGACCAGGCCAGGTTGGAAGAGACTTTTGAGATGATCGAGTCCAACCTATCACCCAACACCATCTAATCAACTAAACCATGGCACCAACTGCCCCACCCAGTCTCTTCCTAAACACCTCCAGTGATGGTGACTCCACCACCTCCCTAGGCAGCACATTCCAATGGCAAATCACTCCTTCTGTGAAGAATTTCTTCCAAACATAAAGCCTAAAGGGACCTCTGGAGATCATCGAGTCCAACCCCACTGCCAGAGCATAGAATCTAGTGCAGGTCACACAGGAAAACATCCAGACAGGGTTTGAAAGACTCCCCAACCTTCCTGGGGAGCCTGTTCCAGTGCTCCATGATCCTTAAAGTGAGGAAGTTCCTCCTCATGTTAAGGTGGAACTTCCTGTGCTGCAGTTTACATCCACTGCCCCTTGTCCTATCCCAGGGCGCAAGTGAGCAGAGGCTGTTCCTTCCTTCTTGACACCCAGCTCTCAGGCATTTATATGCATTTATTATATATATATATTTCTTAGCTCTATTATATTTATTAGATTTATTACATATATATATATATTCTTATTAGATCCCCTCTCAGATGTGGTTCTAATAAGCCCATGTAGAAGATGAGCTCATTCAACTTCTTGCTGATCTTCTGATTCAGCAAAAATCAGTCTTCACACACAAATGTCTTATCACAGGAATATTCTGAGGCAAGCAAAGCAAACAAGAAGAAAGGAAATAATAACTAAATTAGAGGTGGTTCTAAAGCACAGGTAAATCACCACTATCAAAACCAGGAGGCTAAATATGTGTTTTGACAGCTCATCCCTGCACTGGGGTGGAGCTTGACAGAACGCTGCGCTGCTCGTCTCCAAGCACTGTGCCTCTAGCACGGGGCCACTCCCTGCCTGACACTGTGTGCACAGTTCACATTTGAAAAATGGCCATTTCTTTACAAACTAAAATAAATTAATACCATACCTGCTTCAGCCTAGCCACTAGATTTCCATCGCTGGCAGAGGGAAGGCATACGACTGACAAAGAAATAAATTCATCCTTACTTACTGACAAGAAAAACTTATATTTTATTCATCTAGTCAAAAAAAGAGAGAGAGAGAAAGAAAAAAGTCTTATTCAACCCTGAAAAGTTTTTGTGAGGGTGCATCAGATTCTACTATTCTGCCGGTGTCTACAGCACATAAAAATTCAGCCCTATGTTCATTCCTTGCCCTCGGATTTCTTTTTCCTCCTGCCTACTAAGTAACCCAGATATTGGCCTCTAAACCTCTTAACAGGCAGTTTCCTGCAGTTTTAACCACTTAAATATCATTAACTTGGGAGAAAAGTCAACAGAACTGTGCTCTAAGCTGCTGCAGTTACCTCTGCAAAAATAGAGGAGGAGGAATTGCACCACTGTGTTAGTCCATTCCTGGGGTACTCAGAACTGAACCAGGAGGACCAAGCTCTCACAAAGCTCTCTCTGACAAAGCTCTCAGATTTTGAGAGGACAGGGGGGAAAGAAAAGATCAAAGGCCTGAGCTGATGTTATCAGCTTAACACAGCACATTTCACTGAACTTGAAAAGTAATTTCTTGGTCCTTGTAGGATGTGTCAACAGCTGGAGCTTTGTAGCATAGAGAAAAGAAGACTAAGGGGGGATCTTTTCAATGCTTACAAACACTTAAAGGGTGGGTGTCAGGAGAATGGGGCCAGTCTTTTTGCAGTGCTGCCCAGTGACAGGACAGGAGGTAATGGACACAAACTTGAACAGAGGAAGTTCCACCTAAACATAAGAAGAAACTGCTTTACTTTGAGGGTGACGAAGCACTGGAACAGACTGCCCAGAGAAGTGGTGGAGTCTCCATCTCCGGAGACATTCAAAATCCACCTGGATGCTGTCCTGTGCAACCTGCTCTGGCAGTGAGGGTTGGGCTCAGTGATCTCCAGAGGTCCCCTTCAACCATTCTGTGATTCTATGCTTTTTTGAAAAAGGCCTTTTAGCTCCAGAATATACATCACCTCTCTGCTTTACTGGCAAGTATTAATAATTCCCCATATTTTACTTCATTCATAAAACATTCCCTCTACTACCTCCAGGGTATGAAAGATCAGCAATTTCAGTAAGAGTTTCAGAATTATACATCAAGTGATCTCCTAGGTCACCCACAGCACATCTGCATCATCTTTAAAGGACTGTCGAGGGTATAGGGAACACAGCTCCTTGCCCTCACAGCTTAGTGACACCTCCTTAGGCAGAGGACACTATGCAGAGAACACTGAAAAGCCTGGCTGTGTACCTGCTGCAATAGGACTGTGCCAGGCTAATGAGATAAATATAGAATTACTCTGGACCCCTGGGATCATCAAGTCCAACCACTGATCCTACTCTACAAAGTTCACCCCTAAACCATATACCCAAGCACCACATCTAAATGACCTTTAAACACATCCAGGGATGGTGACTCAACCACCTCCCTGGGCAGCCTGTTCCAATGTCTGACCACTCTTTCTGTTAGAAAATGTTCCTAATGTCCAGTCTAAACCTACCCTGGTGCAGTCAGAGGCCATTCCCTCTTGCTCTGTTGCTAATTACCTGCACCCTAACGCCCATGAAGCCCACAGACAGAGAGACACCATCACACCATGTCTGACAGAATTTGCAAGCCATAGGGTGGAATGTATCAGCACAAAAAGTCTTTCTTTTGGATGGGGCACTCTGATCTAACTGAAGATGGCCCTGCTCACTTCAGGGGGGTTGGACCTTTAAAAGTCCCTCCCAACCCAACCCAGTCTGATTCCATGTAGAATAGAGGGTAAAAAACCCCGAAGAGCTCCCACACACAACAGCACACTGAGAGCCCACCCAGCCCTCATGTTCAATCTGATGATGAAGAAGCAGGAAGCATTTTGTTAAGTACAGGAGGCACAGTGTGCAACTTCCATACTACATAAGCCATCTGTAAGGCAAAAAGAATCCATAAACATCATCATCTTGAAATGATAACAACACAAAGGGTCATTTCTTAGCCAAGCCAAGCTCCCAATGGTAAACCATCTTAAAAATCAGTTTGTTTACTCACACCCAGTGATTTGCCCAGGGCAAAACAATAACAAACCATCACTTTGAACTACAATTCTGTGATTTACCTGTATGTGGTCAAAACACTCATTTCACATGACACAACACACATTCCATATTACCCAGATGCTGTGGGTTCCATGTTTTAACTTGCCCTCTTTGAAACCATGAATGAACAGTAGTTTTAAAGCTTTGAGTGTATTCAGCCAACTAAAAAGGTTAAAAACAGAAAACTGCACCAAGCAACACTTCCTCAACCTTTTTTTCTTTCTGTTAAGATCAGTTTATTCTCTCAACCCAGAGCACAGTTCAGGCAACACCCACACAATGTCTCATTAGCTTAATCAAGAGTCATCTTCAGGGCTGTCTGACAGCCAGCAAGTAAACACCATGAAGCTTGGCTACTCTTTAACCTTGTGAACTGCACTTCTGAAAGTTTTCTGCATTTAATAAGGGAAATGTGCCACCTCAATGCTCTGCATTGCAGCTTCTTGAGCAGAGGTTTGTCATATGCTGGCACTGGAATCCCGTACAAACATCAGTGTCGGCTGGCAGAGAAGACCAAATGGACAAATGGAATGAAGCTGGAGCTGGGGACATTCAGGCTGGACGTGAGGAGGAAGGTCTTCACTGTGAGAGTGGTGAAGCCCTGGAATGGGTTGTCCAGGAAGGTGGTTGGGGCACTGCCTCTGGAGGTGTTTAAGACCAGGCTGGATGAGGCTCTGGCCAGCCTGATCTAGTGTGTGGTGTCCCTGCCCATGGCAGGGGGGTTGGAACTAGATGATCCTTGTGGTCCCTTCCAACCTTGACTGATTCTATGATGCCATGAACCACTCCTCTGTGCCTGGGACCCTGTTCCTCTTAAGATCCAGATCCAGCAAAGAACAGAATTGGATTTTACAAACCAGGTAGAAGGACCACATCATATTTATGGTGCTTTACTACCATCCCAGTCACACCTCTACCTTGGTCTGCCCCATTCAAAACAAACAAAGCCCAACAAAAACATTTAATAACTACTTTTTTAAAATGAAGCTCCCATTGACAGCTCCCCCAGGCACTTTCACTGATCATATAAATATCATCATTTCCTGACCTTGCCAGTTATTTGATGGAGATTAATCCCATTGCTTTATTTCACTGCTTGAAAATATATTTTCTTTTATCAGTCTTTAATTTGCCACCTTTCAGCTTCATTTGAACATCTTTGTTCTTGCACAGCACAGATAGGGAAAACAGCAGCTCCCAAACAACTTCTCTGAACCATTCCTTCATTTGACTCTGTGCTTTCAACTTGTCACCTCTTCTCCAACTACTTTTTAAGGTAAACAATCTTCATTTTTTCCAGCATAACTGCTTTTCTTGTCTTTCACACTCTCATCACTGGTTTCTGACTGCTGCTCTCATTCTGCAACATCTTTAGCTGAAGTGGGTTGATGACAAACAATGAAGACGCACTGCAAGTCACTGGTACCATCCCTGCCACTCTCTGCAAGCAACTGGTACACCCTCACCCAGTTCCTGGCTAGCTCTAAAGAGATCATGAACACCCAGTTCCTGGCTAGCTCCAAAGAAATCATGATCCCAACACAGAATCACAGAATTTCAGGGGCTGGAAGGAACCTCGAAAGATAACCCAGTCCAACCCCCTGCCAGAGCAGGATCACCTACACCAGATTACACAGGAACACATCCTGTCCAGCAAACTCTTTAATATATGTTACCCACAGATCCCACTCCACCAGCACATCTCCACATACAAGGATCCCTAAAGTGTATTCACTGCCAACTGCTTAACAGCTTCAGAGGGCTCAGCCCATCGTCAGAGGAGCAAGACAAGATGCTCTCCCCACAAGCTGCTGAGCCAGGAGATGCCAAAAGCCCCAAGATTCACAGTTCAGGAACATGGCAGGCAACAACCTCCTCAGCCACACCAACAGAGAACAGAGGGGCAGAGGATGCACATCTGCACTCAAGAAACAACTTCCAGTTCTTCTGATGACATTACTTTAAAACAGCCTACAAGTTAGTAGAATAGAATAGAATAAAATAGAATAGCCAGACCAGACCAGGTTGGAAAAGACCTTTGAGATCATTGAGTCCAACCTATCACCCAACACTATCTAATCAACTAAACCTTGCCACCAAGCACTCCATCCAGTCTCTTCCTAAACACTTCCAGTGATGGTGACTCCACCACCTCCCTGGGCAGCACATTCCAAGCAGACCTAATATGAGCTGCCACTGGGTGAACACTTCCCTTTTAGTGTCACCAGAGTGCTGGTGAATTCAGGCAGATGAAGCCACGTTCCTTTCCTTGCTCTCCCTCCACTGACTCTGCAACATTAAGTCAATAAAAATCTTGCCTCAAAACTGTGCTGACATCAAGAATGTTATGCTCAAACCATTAGACAAAACGTGAAGCACTGAAGTCACGCTTCATTAAAACCAAGTGGGAAAATCACTTCACCAGAAGAAAAGCATTATTTAGGAAATACATTCATTATATACATCTGAAGGAGAATAATGATTGAATGTGTGAGACCAAGCTGAGTCTAGTTGAGAAATGTCTTTGCCCACAGCAGGGAGGTTGGAGTAGATGACCTCTCTGGTCCCTTCCAAGCTAAGCCAACTTATGATGCTATGAATTAATATTTGATCACAAAATTATGCACACCTCTTTCTATATTTTATTTTCAACAAAAAAAAACAAAACACCAAAAACCACACAGCAATAAAGACTACAGCCACAGGATCAAAAAAACCCACAATCTACTTTGCTGCAAACTAAACTCATTGGTTTGCTGTCATCCTAATGAACGTATTAGAGAACAAAAGGGACTATCAGCTTTGCTACCTCCAGGCACAACTTCATCAAAGTGACTGGAGTATGGTGTCATTACAGGAATGATAGGCAAAAGAAAAGAGACAAAAACAGAGGGAAGAAGTCTCATTCTGCCACAAAACATGATGGAAACAGCTGGGAAATCACAGACAGTTAATGCAGAAGATGAATTCCTACTTCCACACAGCAACACACCCACAATGTAGAACGTTCTGGATAACTTGGGAGGCACTCCAGCTGAAATTTAGCCTTCCTCAGGTTCCACATCCCAGACAGATAATCCAAAGGATACTCCATGCACCAAAGGCAGAAGAACAGAAGTTTTAGTTTGCAATCAGGTAAATCCTCAAGAAGACAGAACGTGAGAACAGACCCATTTGCACAGCAGTATTGAAATACACAACAATCATCACTAAATTTCTCCTATCTCTGGGAAAAAAGTCCATTGTGACATGCCAGGAAATACTATCAGAGAGATTTTATTATTTTAGATTAGATTTAAAAGAAAAAAAGGTTTAAAATGCAGTCTCATATATCTCTGTTGCTAAATCTGGTTCTTCTCTTTCCACTTGTGAAATACTGTTTAATAAAATGCCTTTCTCTCTCACTGCCTCACAACAAACCCAGCCAGCATCTCCTGACTCAGTACAACCCTTCTCAAACACAGCTTGATCTCATCAACGAATGCTAGATGAGATGATACCATTTTCATGTAGCCTCTTATCAGACTCGCTCAACAGTGGAGGTTAGAAAGCTGTCGTGGGGACTGTCTACTCCAACCCTCCCAGCTCTCCCACAGCCACCTTCTCTCCAGGAGCATATTCCATGGGATTCTTTGAAGCAGGTTCATGACACATCAAACCTTGATCTCCCATAGTCCAGGGCTGAGATCCTGCCTTTTGCCTTGTTCCCTCCTCTCAAGAGTCATTTATAACTTGCTTTAAGCAGCTTCCTTACCATCCACCTTCAGCTTTCAATCAGCATAAAAATCACTTGATATCACAAGCACAAAAATTTTAGTTTGGAGATGAAGGGAAAGCAAAAGGTAACAAAAAGAAATCATTCAGCTAGAATTTATGACCACTGCACAACCCTTCTCCTCAACTTCTTCCCAAAAAGCTGTTTCTATTTCACTTGCAAGTGTTATTTTTCAGACTTGTCCCTATTATTTCACCTTCAATAACAACATACATGAGTTCTACCACATTAAAAGAAAGCATGACTACAGTGTTGTCTGTGTCAGTGCAGTCTCAAAGATGTTGTCCATGATTACTAATTCACTAGAACCCTTCAGCTTATCAAGGGTAAGAACAGAAGCACCCAAAAAGCAGCAAAAGTTAAGCTTCTGACTGACTCCTGTGCACATCAGGAATGCTAAACACACACACACAAACAAAATCAACAGTGAAGGCTATGCAAAAGACTCCTTGTGCAAAACACCTGCCTCAAGTCCATGGAAGAAGCAGTGCAAGTTTTACAGCATATGTCAAATCTTTGCAGTTTTTTTCTCTCAATCAAATTAGTTACTAATGAAACAGTTTATGATTAATACTCACTTAAGTCAAGAAGTAAATTGGGGAACAAGCTATTAGTTGAATATGAGCAAATCAGACTGGCTCCAGAGATACATAATGAAATGTGTTTATGTGAAGAAAATACTACTGATGTATCTTTAGAAGTCTTCAACTTCTGATCACACTCTGTTAGATCATCACATAATATCCCCCAGTGGCATGTCTGAAACACGATGCAGAAGGAACAAGCAGTTGATGTACTTGAGAACTACTTTCTGATGTCTTTTCTGATGGCGTACCCTCTAAGGATCTAAACACATCAAGTCTCACAAGGCAAGTGTCTCACTGACCACACACACAGAGCTCCAACAGAGAACTCCATTCGGGGAAATACTGATTTTATCCACCTCAGGCTCATTTGCCAAGACCAGGCTGGCTCACAGGCTCTGTCATTTGAATTTCCTTCTTGGTTCAAGGCAGCAGGACACCAAAGAGGTCACGGAAGGAGGATAGGGTAAAGCGGAGTCCATCAGTCCTGCCTGTACTCTGAGCTGCTGGGGCAATAGCATGGAAGACTGAACAGAGCAGAAAACAGTTTGCTAGAAATGATCTTCTAAGTCTATAAGCACAATACTAGGCAAAAATGGATTACCTTTTCTCTAGAGCAGCCTTTTACATATTTGAAGGTATGTTTCTCTCCAGTATTCGCCGGTGCAATCCTTCACTCTTTCCCCTTACTTTCTACCACTTCACAAGATGCTTAATAAATACCCATTTAGCTCCAAAACCCAAGAGGAATACAGCAGCACCTCTCACACAGTTATCCAGACCTGACTAGAAGGAGAGCCAGGAATGAATGAAATGGGGATTAAGGACAAGAAATAACTTTTTAATTGAAAACTTAGGGCCAGCCACCATGAAAGTAAGATGCAGGAGACTGGCAGAGCCACGCTAAAAATCAAAGCAGAGAAGAAATGTCTGTGGCCCAGTATTGGCTCAGGCCCCAAATTTTATTAATATTCTGTACTTGCACATCCCACAAGTTATCCCATGGACCTAATTTTAACATCAATCCCTTGAAGCTTTGAATTTAAACCCAAACATGGCACTAATTGAAAACCCCTCCTCATCAAGCCTGTGGTGTAGGTTGTCTAAAGATCTATTTCTCCAGGGGACTCGGAATGGAAACTGTAATTGTATTTAGGTTTGGGGCACGTAGAAAAGGAAGAAAAAAATACTGTCAGTTCAGCATGTTCTGCATATATGGAGGAGGAAGACATTAAATGAGTAAATAGCTTGAAAACTAAGGAGGTCTGAAGTTTTCATTTCAAAAGGGGAAAAAAAAGCAGCCAACCAAACAAAATCAAACCCAACTCTACACACAGTTTTAAAAGGCAATTAATCTCCAGCTGAAGTTTGTGTGCTTCTAGAAGAACGTACCTATTCAAACATCTTTCCCTTTATCAACAGTTCAGAAACAACAACAAAAAAAGCCAGCAGCATAACAAATGAAGTTTTTAGAGAAAGTTTCTCCCTGCCTCCTCCTGTGGCATGAAAAAGGCAAACAGCTGCACACTGTCTGCATCCCAGGCACGGTTCTCACACTGGCACACTAATGGGTTTTCTGACAAGGCACACTCTAATATTAGATACCACTCTTATTAGCTCAGAACTAGAGAGTGTGCTGCTAAACCCTGCAGGTACCACACTCTGCAGAGGTTGCTCTCTATATTTCACAAATCATATGTAATTGCCTCTTTAATATCAGCCACTGAATTGAGTTGAACACCATCATTCTCCTCTAAATTCAACATTTGGGCACCTCAAACATATATATTTCATACATAAAGAATACTCTTTGCAATAAAGATATTTCAAAAGCTTAGAATTGAAGTTATTAGGCAATTTAACCCACTGATAGAACAGCAAAGAGAAGGCAAAGCCACTCCTCCCGTGCTCCAAACAGCAATTTCTGTTTCACTAGCCACAGGATAAAACAGGGTCTCCAAAGTGGTTTTAAATTCTTGTGTTTGAATGAAGGGTTTGTGATTGATATGGCTGTTGCTTGTAACACCACGGGAGCACGTTATAAATAACTTGGGTTTATTTATAAGCACTGTCTTGTTCAGCACACCAGCACAGCCCCAGAGGCATGGCATCCCACAGCCAACACCAGCTGGGAGGGAAGTTCCTCTGTAATGTTTGCACAGACTCAGGCACAGGGGGGGGGATCTCTGCTAGCAATTGCTGGAGGCTGGCAGAAACCATGGCACCAGGGATGGGCACATGCCTGCGCGGGCACTGCATGCTTGGGGCTCAGCAAGTGCAAATAGGTGAGGACCTCACAGATGTGGTGGGAGATGGGAGACAAACAAAATCTGGGCTTGCTTCTGCATTCAGCATGAAGAAAATTCATGTGGTGTCCTCTGTGTTTGTTACCAGAACATTTTAAACAGCCGCGAGGCTGCTGACCAAGAAATGACAGCTTGTCTGTGCTGGGTGGCTGAAGCAATCATTAAGCACTTGCTCAGTGTGGACCTGGAGCTTGCTGAAAGGGGAGGACAGTTACTCATCACTAATGCTTATTTTCATGCTGCTCTCCTACTAAGCCTGCTAATGGTCTGGTATGCTAATGGAGATTCAGGAAATTATTATTTTTTTGCCTTTCTTCTCATCTACATCTTACCTGCTATGCTAGAAACGCTTTAATTGCTGCCAAACCATCTCCCAACAATGCGTGCCAAGTCTGGCCTTGACTCTATCCCTGGGTTTCTCCTGCTTTTTCACTCCTTGTGGGAATAGTCAAACTGCACCTCCTCCAATTTGCTTTCTAAATGGAAAAGGTTACTGCCAAGAGGTGCAAGAGTTTCGCACTTCCCTGCCACTTACAGATGATGTAAGTCTTCCTTGTTCATGCCTGCTGACATGATGCTGTCTCCTGGCACGCTGACTTTAGACACAGTAAATGCAATTGAAGTTTCCACCAAGCAGCTCACACAGAAAGAGATCTGCACGTCATAATTGATTCCTCTTCTGATCTCACCAGTTAACGACAATAATTGAATTTGGTTCCTTTTTAACACATTTTCCTATTGCTTTACAGTTCTGAGCTGAATACACTCCCTGCTTTTGTCCTTGGTCTCATTTTCACAAACCTTTATCTTTAGTTTGCCAATCTAGCACAAGCAAGAGACTCCCCAGTCTGGGGAAAAGTGGAGCAGAGACAATTAAGACAGGAGGGAAGCAGAAGGAAAAATGCAGTATAATATATGCAAAAGCAGATGTTTTATGAGGACACTGTTAAAACTAACTTGGTCGTGGCTCTGTCCCATGAGTACAGAAGTTTAGGACTACCTTTAGGTTTTTATGCTGCACTTTTTAGCAGTCCATAATAAAAGCAGAGTATTAGGGAAGTTCAGCAGCACCACCTCCATTTTCCAGAAGGGGAAACATGCCCTGCAAGATGAGGTGGTTGTGGTCATTCAGTAGCTTAGAAGAACTGGCTTAGAACACAGAGCTCTTTCAAGTCTCTGTCTGGGAATCTTCCTAGTGATTAGGTCATTCTCATCAGAACCCAAAAAAAACAACCCTCAAACCGTTCATCAAGTAGACAGCATCTCTCTTTAGGAACAGATTACTGCCACTGTGCAGTCTCTTCTGAGATGATGCCAGGCAAAACCAGAAAGAAAAAGATGTTAACATGGAAGAACATTCTCAAAGTGTTCCTGTTACACCTGCTTCAAATTCTTGACATTTCAAAATCATGAAAGATAAAGAAAGGTCTACTTCCTTTCTATTTTTACAGAAGAAATGCTCAGTACCTACCATAATCATCCATAACACGGGTTTGAATTATAGGAATAAAAGAGAAAATATGAAGGTGCTGCCTTGTGACACTGCAAGGAGATCATCCCTCTGGAGATGCAAATCTGCAGTTCTCCTTGTACCCTCTGATACTTTGTCCTATCACTTGTATGAGCAAAGGAACTCTTACAAAGAAACCACTCACCAGCAACAAGCTTCTCCCTTTTTTTCTAGCTAGCTTTCTTCAGAAACTTCATTTTCAATCCAGTTCTGAGCAAAGAAAACGATTGGGGTATTTAGTTTGGGATCAGGGGAAGGGAAGATGGACAAACCACTGGATAGGCTGTGCTGTGAAACAGACCACTCCTCAAGCAGAAAAGCACAAGGTCTAAGTCACAAACCCCCAAACCATTTCATCAGGCCAAAGATTTTCCTGTAATCTGCATTTCACACACGAGGGAGGAAAGAAGCCCTGCTTCTGATCTCACAGCCACAAAGAAGGCATCCTTCAGCAAAACTGAGCAGAGCTACATTTGCAGGCTAACTCCTCAAGCTGCTGAATTTATATGCAGCAACAGAACCATGTAAGGATCAAATAAAATTACTTCTGTCTAATAACAAATTAATTGTTCATGCCAACCTCTAATGTCTCCATCATCAAATGAATTTCCCTGTTATTTACCCACCACAACTTCCCACAGGGAAGGAGAAAGACAGCTGCTTAGATTAAAGAACAAAACGAAAGAGCCTCCTAGACAAAGGCCCTTTTCATTTGCTAAATGATTGCTCTACTCCAAAACGTCTTAGGAGAAATAATGTTGGTTTTGGGTTTTTTTTTGTTCATTCTTTCAACAAAACCAAGATGCAAACTGCCTCGTTTGATGCTGCTGTTTCATTGTCTCAGGACTGAATGCAACAACTTCTGGTGGTAAGCAGAGACAGGCTTCTGCTGAAATAATGTTCCCATCACAAGAAAAATAGTCAACACAACTAACAAAGTATATTTTTCTCATTCTCTGTTATTTGAGGCCTGGATCACTGTTGCCCTCACCTTATTTATTGACAACAGGAATGTTTTTAAGAGGCCTATAGAATGACACCACCACCAGTCCCTTTCTGGTAAAACCAGCTAGCAATTATTTCAAATGAAAATGACACTTCTGCCAGATGCCCACTGCTCTTATTTAACAATCTCATTGTAATGTCTCTAAGACATTCAGAATTGTCCAGTTTCACCACACCAAAGAATACCTCTCAAAATCACAGCATCATAGAATCAAATGGGTTGGAAAAGACCTCAGAAATCATCAAGTCCAACCTAATACCTAACACCTTATGACAACTAAACCATGGCTTCGAGTGCTATGTCCAATCCCCTCTTGAACACCTCTAGGGACAGTGACTTCACCACCTCCCTGGGCAGCACATTCCAATGGCCAACTACTCTTTCTGTGAATAACTTTCTTCTCACCTCGAGCTTAAACTTCCCCTGGTGCAGTTTGAGACTCTGTCCTCTTGTCCTGTTGCTGGTTGCCTGGGAGAAGAGACCAACCCCCACCTGGCTACAACCTCCCTTCAGGTAGGTCACCTAATGGAGAAGTTTTACTTGGAAATAAAAGAATGCTGTCTCTAACAGCAATGTCAATGCTCCATCCCACCTTAACAATCTGCTTCTGTGCCTGAGACCCATCCAAGCTCAGGGAACCAGCTCATAACAAAGAGTTGACCCCTTCAATCTTGGAGAAGTCCTGGGAAGAGAATGGCAAAAGGGGCAAAGACAGCCCTCACAGAAGATTTGGAGAAACTTAGTTCTTTGACCTGATGAGTCCAACAATTCACTCTTTTTGATCAGGGAAGCAGTAGCAAAAGATATAAGAGACCTCTCACTAGACAGAAGTCAAAAGGGCTTTGTCACACAAGATACAATACTTACTGGAATGGGGTTTTAAAAGGTAATTACTTGCAATTATCAGGGGATAACCCCCCCAGTAACGTCCTCCAATTGCATTGGGATATCTTCACTTCAGAGCCACAGCAGGACTGTAGTGGTCTTAAACCTCTCAGACTTACAGTGGTCAAGAGTTCTCTAGATCACAGAGTGCTCCTGCCAAAATTCTGCCCTGAATCTCCCTGCAGCCACAGAGCAGAGCAAAAACCTGTGCACAAAACAACTACAGGCCATGACCTGGAAGAATTCTCACCCCAAAAAAAAGGATAAAATGAGTACAATCTATGAAATGGAGATTTAATTTATCCTAGCTGCAATGTTTTTCTACACAGAGGAGATTAGGAGCAACAGATTCACTCTTCCAAAGCAGAAACCAAACAACTTTTAGTTAAGAAGCAAGGCAGATGGCCCATGTAGATTAAAGAGTAGGTACAGCGCGATGCAAGAGCGCACTGCTGAGCACAAATCCCACAGTAATTACAGCGGCAGCGTTCTTTCACTAATGATGCTGTGCCTCTGAACTGGGACAAATTAACACAAAGACACACGTGCTGGTGACTTGCAGCCCAAGGGAAGGCAAACACGATGGAAAGACAGACATTTGGAGGAATCACAACAGATTAAACGCTGCGAGCATTATGCAGCCCAAACAAAAAGGGCATGTGGGAAAGGATGTATTCCTCACCTACCCTAGGTTTGTACTAAAATGGATGTTTTCCCCAGAGATGGTCCAATGGATCTCTCTCACCTCACTTGTATTTCAGCATCTTTACTGTTAGTCAGGAGAAGAGGAGGCTCAGGGCAGACCTTATTGCTCTCTACAACTACCTGAAGGGAGGTTGTAGCCAGGTTGGGGCTGGTCTCCTCTCCCAGAAGAAGACACAGTCTCAAGCTGTGCCAGGGAAGGTTTAGGAAGAAGTTCTTCATAGAAAGAGTGATTTGCCATTGGAATGGGCTGCCCACGGAGGTGGTAGAGTCACCATCACTGGAGATGTTTAGGAAGAGACTGGATGGGGTGCTTGGTGCCATGGTTTAGTTGATTAGTTAGTGTTGGATGATAGGTTGGACTAAATGATCTCAAAGGTTTCTTCCAACCTGGTTAATTCTATTCTATTCTATTCTATTCTACTCTACCCTACTCTACTCAGAATCACTGTCACTGGGATGATGCATCCTCAGTCAGGCTACACCAGCATAACCTCATCCATGCGTTACTTTGGTCCAAGTGTGAACTTCCATAAAGCAAACCCATACCAAACTAGATCATCTGCAGAGACATTTCACTTCCAAACACCATGAACTACCACAACAGTTACTCTGGGACTCTGTGTCTAAGGAACACCACACAGATGTCCCCACTGAAGAGCAGAAGAGTGTTGTGATGTACAGGAGAACCTCAGGGGTGTCCAGCACATCACCAGCTGCTAAGCAATCCAGCTCACTGTTCTGCACACACGCATCCACTTAAAGCCAAAGTGCAGCCTGGGCTCTCCTTTCTATGCTCAGCATTGCCAGAGTGCTCCAGTTCAAGGTATTACTAAACTCAAGCTACAGAACAGGGTGTGGGAATGTGAGCCCAACGTAGGGAAGAACCTAGAAAAAGCCATTTGGACCAAACCCATGAATTCCCACTCAAACCAGTTCCTGATTTATGGAACATGACACAACCTGCATTGCATCTGAAGAGGCAGGGCAGTTAATATCCCCTGCCAAGGATTTCAGGCTGTTTAGCCTGTCGGTAGCAGCTCGTTTTCCTGGACCTCTGGGGACAGAGGTGCAGTTTGTAATGTGGCTTATTGGATGTTATTGATGCTGACTATTTCTGGGCTTCAAGATTTGGCAGGCAGTAAAGAGTTTTGAGCTGTCCTGGTCTGGACCAGTGGAGAGCAATTCAATATCATTTTGTACTTCAGATGATTTTAAGCTAATGAAGGTCCTATTCTTTTTTATAACTCCCCATGCAAATGTTAATTTTTAATAAACTTTGCCCAAGTAGGATTTAAAGCTTATCTCACAAGACATATTTAGAGCAGTGCCATGGTGAAGTAATTCTGGGGAAAAAAATATGTACAGCTGAAAATAGGATATTTCTGCACTCTTGCTTCAAAGTCTACCAAGAGTTTTCTGCACAGCCTGCCTTGTCATCAGACTAGTCGTTGCACAGGATTGGAATTATTAATTAACAGTCAAAACCTGTGCCTCCCAGGCATGCTGCAGATGAACTTCTTTGTCACAGTGGGTTCTGCACTTTGCACCAGTGCCACAGGAAGGCTGGAGGTAGCAGAAAGGGTGGGAAGAGCAGACAGATTTTGTTTAAACATCAAAAGGCTGGAAAGGTTAATCTGATGCTAACAGACAGCACATTGACTGAGCAAGAAGCTTCAGTATCATCAGTCATTCTCTGTTGATGGGGATGGGAACTGCTCTGATGGAAAACATGCAGAGGCTGCAGCACTTTGTAGGCTAGAACAGACCATGCTGCCAAATAAGCTGGAAAGAGGAAAGCTGTGCTTGGCTGGGGATCCAGCTGAAGAGGGCTTCAAGAGGTTGCTGTTGGTGAGGGACAGCATAGGACTTGTTACACATCTATGCTCAGGGCCTTATAACTAATTCAAAATAACTAAGTTGAATTACAAAAGTCTTCTACATATCATTCTCAAAACCTGTTGAGCAGTCTCTTCAAACCTATAACCCCCATGGCCTCGTGGTTTGTTCCATCAGAAGTTAATTATGGGAGAGAGAGAGCTGCAAAATGTCATAAGAGCTATCACATGGCTAGGGGTCAGCTGGGCTGAAGACAGAAAAACACATTAGTGGGAAAGGTGCTGTGAGCATCTGAGCTCTCTCTGCGATGGTCACAAATGCAAGGACAGAACTTATGACTTATGCCAAAGAGCAGAAAACAATCTTAGAGGCCCAAGCCTCTTTAATGCTTTCATTTGCTATTTTTTTTCTATTTGTGTATATATAATCCATTTTTATATACATGACTGCATGTGCTGTGCATCCCACTTCTGCCCACACAATACTATTATTATCAGTAACTCCATTCAACCAGTACACAGAAGCACTACTTCTTCCCTCTCCTCTTCCCCCTCCCCTTCTCTTTTCCTTGCCCCTTTCCTCTTTCATTTCCCTTTCCTTTTCCTTGTCCCTTTCCTTTTCCCTCACCTTTTCATTGCCCCTTTCCCTTTTGCTTTTTCCTCTCCTCTCCCACACATACATCTCTCACCTTCAATAAATTCTACGTCTTTTCTGCTGGCAACCACACATCACATCCCCACAACCACACTTAGCAAAAAGATTTAGAATAGAATAGAATGGAATTAACCAGGTTGGAAAAGACCTTTGAGATCATCAAGTCCAACCTATCACCCAACACCAACTTATCAACTAAACCATGGCACCAAGAGCCCCATCCAGTCTCCTCTTTAGTCAGCAGGGATACTGAAATAATATTGGTTTCCTCTGCTATGAGGAAGCAAGTATAACATGTGAGTCTCTGAATTACTCAGACCTCCACAGGCCTGGGTAACAAGCCTTTAGCTACATCTAGACAGCAGGGACAACCTTTTCTCTGGTGTAGCTCAGATGACACTAGCAGAACCACAACAGGGAGAAATTCAGCCTTAGGCTTGTTGCACAGCAGCATTTCATCTTGGTCAGCCCCATAAGCTCACTAAGGAGAGAATGTGGAATATCAAGAATGAGAAAAAGCCTCAAACACCAAAATCCCAGGGCATCTCTCACCTGACATCCCTTTCACAGCATCTGTTTAGAAAGGTGTGCTACAAAGTCGTAAGCATGCAGGGGATCACTTGTGACTTTTCAGTGCTGATGACCTTCTCCCCCTGCTTGCCCCCAGCTAAGTCTCCTAAAGGTATTTCCCTCTCCCTCATCTTCAGCTTGTTCACAAAATGTCATGTTGATATTCAAGGCTAAAGAACAGCCATCTGACATCTTAGAGTAAGCCCATCATGTTTCCCACCAGGAAAACCACAAAAGACTACAGCGAAGAAAAGAAAAGGGAAAAAAAAGAACTAATGCCAAATAGATGTTTCAGAAAGGTCAGATGAAACACAGGGACTCTGGCCTCACTGGCAGTCCATGGTAAGAGGAAGTGTTTTGTTAAGCTAGTCCCTTCATATGTCACATGCACGTTGGGGAACAAAAAGCTGCAGAAGACAAATCTGGCTTTGACTGCCCTTGGTCCTTTGAAGCTTAATTACTTCCAGTACCCTCCAACTATCTGGACTGCCCTCACCAGCTGAAAAAACTCTTTACCTATGCTCAATGATACAGATGGGTTTGATAAAATGCAAACAGCAAGGCTCCTCATTTTCCCAAAGCATTAAACTCCCTCTTGAAAGGTAACTGGGATCAACTGTGTTGCATCTGTTACGTAGTGGTTTTAATAAAGTGTTAAAATGGAAGAGACTGAGAAACGACAGAAAATCAGCCTGTGAAATAAGGTGAAAATGGAATGGGCAAATAACAACACAACTGGAGCAGAAAACTATTACATCCACTCTCGGTTTGCTTGCACACTGAGCACCTGCTCTGCTTCATCTTTCCAAGAGAAGGCAACACCAGACACCAGTCCCCACCATATTCATAGAATCATTCAGGTTGGAAAAGTCCTTCAAGATCATTGAGTCGAAGCTGGGCCCTCTGGTCCACATCTTCTCAGTCTGCAGTAAACACAAAATCCTCAAGGCTGAAGAGGAAAGCAATTTCATTGTTAGGAAACTTGATGAAACAGTACACAGTCCTTCAAATCTTGAAGAGCACAACCCCCCTACCGTGACCACTAAACTGTACCCTGAAGAACCACATCTACAGCTCCTTAAACACCGCCAGGGATGGCGACTCCACCACCTCCCTGGGCAGCCTGTTCCAGTGCCTCACTACTCTCTCAGTGAAGAATTTTTTCCTAATGTGCAATCTAATCATAGAATCACAGAATCAACAAGGTTGGAAAAGACCTCAGAGACCATCAAGTCCAAACTATACTTAACACCTCAAGACAACTAAACCATGGCTCCAAGTGCCACATCCAATCCTTTTTTTGAATACCTCCAGGGATGGTGACTCCACCACCTCCCTGGGCAGCACATTCCAACGGCCAATTACTTTTTCTGTGAAGAACTTTCTCCTCACCTTCAGCCTAAACCTCCCCTGGTGCAGCTTGAGACTGTGTCCTCTTGTTCTGGTGTTGGTTGCCTGGGAGAAGAGATCAACCCCCATCTCCCAGGTTTTTACTGCTAGCAAAACTACTCATTTCTTCTGCAGAACAGAAGTTTCCTCTTTAGAATAAGGCAGACCAAACCAAAAAAACAATCAACCCCCCCCCCAAAACTTAAATCATAAAACTGCTTATGTAAAGATACTATAGTGAATGAAGTATTAAATTATGCAGTGTGAGATGTAATAGAGTGAATTATATTCACTAAGATCACACACTACTGAAAATATGCAAAAGGCAGCACTGCTGACTTTCAGTTATCAGGCTACACACACACATACACATATATATATATTGCTCATCTCATTATTTTCTACTGTTTCCATGTGTGATAACATGCCCAATGCTGACACTTCTCCTATTCTCCCTGGCAGACCCTACATTAGCATGTAAATAGCTGGCAGATAGGAGGAAATGAAAGCAAGGAAGAGCTCTTTAATTAACTTTAATCCTCTGAAAATCCATACAGCAATCTGTTCTGACAGTTTTCTACACGGGATCTTCTTAGGAGGTCCCTAAGTGCTGCCTGAGGATCACTGCCAGGCTAGAACGAGGAGAAAGAATGAACAAACCCATTTTGGAGACAGTATTTAGACAGTTTTCTGGTGCTGAATGATGACTGGTGGCTGCCATCTGGCATTATCAGAGCTGTCCTTGGTCCCACTCTGGATGGGAAACAAAGAAATGCCATAAGCAAGATGATAGAGTACTTCACACCCATCTGACAGTCTGGGATGAGCGTGCCAGAGCTAGCTCGCTCTCACACACACACTCAGACACACATTGAGTAACCTCCTCTGGTTTCCAATACTATACATTCTAGACCTCTGTGTTCTCTGGTCCACATCTCAGTCAGCAGTAAACACAAAATCCTCTAGGTTGAAGAGGAAAGCAATTTCATTGTTAGGAAACTTGATGAAACAGCTCTACAGTAGTACACAGTCCTTCAAATCTTAAACAGCAAAAAGGCTGGCAGAGTATAAAGGAGTAAGCTGAAATCATTCCTCAATGACTTACACTTCCCAAATGAATGTGACAAGTGTTATTCATAAGCTTCTATTAGAGGAACTCTCAAACAAATTTGAGGGGGATGGAGGAGGGGGAAATCAGGATAATTGGAAGGTGATGCAGTGCCCCAGTCTTTGGCATCACACGACTGCCAAATAACTCTTACCTAGGCTGGATTAAGCTCTGGAAGTGGTATCCTGCTGGTTGATGGGAGCTGGCACAAAGCTCACAGAAAGGTCACTGCTTCCAGCTATGCCATGGAGTGACCACTTTGAGGCCACTTGCAGCTCAGAAAGCTGACCTATAAAATTCTCAAGAGAGTCAAACAAAAACTGAGCTCCCTGCAGGGTGACTGGGAGAAGCTTTAAGAGCATGTACCAGCAAGAAAATGCAAGGAGTCAGCTCTCAGAACCTGGGTTTCTGCAGAGTTGAAGGAGGAAACAGCAGAAGTCCCAGACATCCAACAGATAACTTGGGGAAACTTCTGGCTGTAGAACAAATCACCTGCATGAAGAGCCAGGAGAGCAGGGGGCATGTGGGAGAGAATGACATCAGCAGCCTTTTCCCTTGCTCTGACTTCAAATCCAATTCAAGATAAAAAGGCAATGATGTAAAGATAAGAACCCTGAAAATCTACCTGATGAGGTGATATAAAAGGCAAGTAAGGGTGGAAAAGGAGGACAAAGCAGAAGGGATGCTTCTTTAAGGCAGGTCTGCAGTCTGTATAATGCAGCAATAGGACTAAGTCCAGGTCAGGGACCATAGATCTATTAAAAGGGTTGAAGGCACAAATTCCTGTGTGCCACTCAGATTCCTCCCATCCTTTTCAGCCTAGATTTCTACAATAGTTACAAGAGCTCTTTTCACAAATATGCATTCAAATAAGGCAAAAGATAAATACAAACCCCTGTCCTGGCAAGTCTGCTATTCCCAGAGGATTCAAAGAATGAAGACCTAAGATAAGCAAAAAAAATCTCTTTGACACCATCAGCCTGCAACTATCTACAGACCTGCTTCCCCAGGCCCATTAACTAGTTCTATCCCTAGAATTTCATGTTCTCCTGCAAGCTGAACCACACTAAATGTAAAGACTGTATGGCATCACAATCCCCCCCTCCTAAATTTTTAATGCTGTAATATCAAGAGCAGATATTTCACTTCATTCATCATAGCAGATTCCAGTGCTAGAAAGGCACAGAAAATACCCAGCATGGCAACTTCAGAAACTTGGTAACTGATAATGCTCATAAGAATGCACCCTTTTATGAATATGTAAGCATGAATTTCAATAAAGTGACCTTTAACACAACAGATCCCAGCTGAAGTAAGGAGGAAATCTCTACTGACACATAAATTACTAAAGATGAAGGTGTTCTTTCTAAGATTTACCTTACACAGAGTAGTCCTTATACATACTGATCACTAATCCTCTTTAAACTGTGCACCAGTTCCCACAGCTTTTAGAAGTCATGTTCTAATCTGAGCTAAATTTTCCAGCCAAGAGAAACACCACAAAAGTGGACTTAACAGCTCTGAAGACAAATAAAAGATGACATTTGGAGTTAAGTTCATAAAAACATTATAATCACTTCCACGATTAGTTAAAAGATTGCACTTTGGCCATGGGAACTGATACCTGGCGCTGATAATATCTGAACTATGGCTCCTCAGCTTATCTGCCATCTGATTGCTTCATCTTGAATAAGCAGGCAACCACCAAGCAGACAGTTTCTTTAAAACAATAAGATAAAAATAAATAAAATAATTGGGGTGGGGGGGAGGAATAAAGAGGAAGAAGGAACAAAAGAAATCCATTCAGTAATATTCCAGATGAGATTTGAAATCTCATCAAGAGTACCTAGCACTATACACCCTGCCCACAGGTGCACATTGCAGCAGGCTGATTCATCTTCAAGATTGCGAGCAGCAACAGCAACTGTGATCCAGTTCCACTCTTCTTTGCCTGAGAACACAGCGATTTGTTTACTCATTGCAACAGTGTTAAACCTCCTGGGATATTCCAACATTCATACGGAGGGAAGACAATGAACACTGCCGAAATTGCTAGCTGCAGCACATGAACTTGCAAGAGAATCTCCATTCTCTATCAAAATTTGAAAGCAAATCAGCCTACTGATTCCTCTGGGGATTTTTTTTTTTCCCCATTACCAGTTTCACAAAGATGAAAGCAAAGACAAAGGGCAAAACATCAAAAGTCCTGAAGCTGGCATGAAGGGAGGGAAGGTCGTGTAGATGTAAAACATAACGGAGAATTTCAAGTCAGAAATAAGCCACAGCAATAGCAATCACTTGTAGTATCAAAGTAGGCAAAATTTCAACACAATGGAAATGTAAAGCCTCCAAACCAACTGAGATGGACAGCTGTGTACACAGGGCAAATCTTCAAGCCCCTCTGAAGCATGAGGGACTGCAGCTGCACTCTGACTCTGACCCAGCAAAGAGTCAGGCTCTGAAAAGAATTAACACAGGTCCTCCACAAAACCCACGCTATTTTAACCAGAGAAGTGTGACAGAGGTACCTAAGTGCTTGAAGAAATTAAACTGCATTAAGGAGAAGACATAAGAAGACTAATAACAATAATAATCTCAGAGCTGGATGTCCACCCACCGCCGAAATAACAAAGGTATTAACAGACAAAAGGAATAAAATGATTTATCATTAAAAATGGCTGTTGTATTGGAGATGCTAGACAGCAGCCACTCTCCTATCTATTTCAAAAGAGGAGATAAGGCTGTTCTGAGAAATTAGAGTCACTGGCAATGAAGTTTCACCTGAACATTAAGAAAATTAGCTGGGAAGGTTCTGAATTACAAAGCATCTTTTTCAGCGGAGCGTAATGAGATAACGCAGAGAAAGATAAGCACAAGCTTTTGTTAAAGCAATTTAAATTGAACTAGTTAACAATTCTCTGAGAGAACTCAGAAGAGAGAGAACTAGTGAATGCAGAGGTTTCAAAGTCTCTAGAAATGACTGAGCACCCCTCAGTTTTAATCATTATGTGAGTCCAATACCTGTTGGTAAAAGCTGGCTAATGGAGGAGCACAGCGTTCTGCCTTGCCACAGAAAGCAATTAGCGACAGGCTGCACTGGGGATTAGAGCCAGAAGTTTCATTCAGTACACTTATTAGTGGAGAAAAACAGGGGCAAGTAGCAAGATGTGTGCTGACAACATAAAATATTAATGTTAGCAGAGGCTAGAGACAAGGGTGAGGCATTCTGAAGCACCTCAAAAAAAATTAATAATGAGGGAAGAGCAAAGGCTGATAAGCAGACTGAGCACACACAAATGCAAGTTAATGCAAAATGAAGGAAAAAATATTGGATTTCATGCAGTGTGCACACAAGCAGCTTTTAAACCACAGTCTCCCAGGTATTTGATTTGGACACCCTTTGGAGCTATGATATTCCCATGGACCTGCCAGTCAGACACGGCCTGCGGAGAGGAGAGAAGGGACTCCAGCCTGTGCCTATAAACCAGACCACAGCCTCCACAAACAAAACCACTTCAGCAACATGGCTCCAAGAGAAAATCTGATCCTTGTAGCAGTGCAGGTTCACTGAAATGATACTAGATGCTTCCAAAATATGACAAGAGCTGGCAGGCATAGAAAATCAGTGAAAAGCTGATGCTAACAACAGGGCAGGCATACTTTTGGCCATTGGAATGGGCTGCCCAGGGAGATGGTGAAGTCACCATCACTGGAGGTGTTTAAGAGGAGACTGGATGAGGCACTTGGTGCCATGGTTTAGTTGATTAGATGGTGTTGGGTGATAGGTTGGACTTGATGATCTCGAAGGTCTTCTCCAACTTGGTTAATTCTATTCTATTCTATGATGCAGCAAAGGACCTGCTCTGTCTGAAGGAAGGTCATTGTCACACAGGCAAGGCACAGAAAGCTGCATTGTGAGACTGGATAAAACCAAATATTCTCAGGAAGAGATGCAACAAAAATTGAACAGCTTTTCCACAGAACTCCTTGGGCTCAGGTCTTCAACCATTTGATCTGACCGGCTGAGTTCCCCATCCTATTTTATAAGTGAGATAATGGTGCTTCTCTATCTCACAGGAATGATAGAGGGGAAAATGCAACTCCAAACATCAAGTACCTCTAAAATGAGTGACGGTGTCATTGAGGTTCCCAAAATAGACAGCATTTAACCTTCATTAGTTGTTAACAGCTCTCATAAGTCTACCACGCATTGATATTCAGATATTTATAACACATCTAACTCCAGACCAAGTCCCAAGATAAAAAAAGAGAAAGGACATCCAATGTAACAAGAAGATTCCTCCCCCAAGACTTCCTTAGCACAACTTCTTGGGGGGGAACATTGGCAAGGATAAAGAACTTATAGGTGTGGATGAATAAACCTTCTATGTCCCAAAGATCACCCGGGGGAGCATCAGGCTTGCTTGTTGCACCTTAACAATGCAGCAAAGTGAGAAGAAACCATTTTTCTTAAGTTGCATTTGTATGAAGAATGTGAGCTTTCTAATTTACATGCAATTTTATTAGTCTTACTTTCAGCATGTCAAAAGCTAATTATGAATAAAAACTTTAGATGCAGATCGCTGGGCAGCCACTCAGTCAGGTGGAGGCACAACCACCACCCATGCTCAGAACAGCTTGCAGGCTGTCAGCTGAAGACCATCCTAGGTACAGTGAATTCTCCATAAAGCAAGCAAAGTATGATCCCATGCCTACCAGGCTGGGGTCAGCAATAAGTCCTTTATCTTCTGGTATTGCTAATTCAGTCTGTACATTGATGTTTTGGCTCCAGTTGAGAGATCAGTTCCTTCAGCGGAGCAGCTTGACATTAAAGCTAAACCTGTGTAACTAGTGGCTGACAAGGGGCAATAATTTCAAATTACTTTCTCCCTCTCCTTTAAGGAAAACTAATTCCATCAAAACAACCTCTACAGAGGCAGAAGTAGTGAATATATAAACCCTGACAAAGAAAACCCCAAACTCACCTGAATAAGCTGAAATATAAAAAGCCCTCTACAGACAGTCAGGGTAGCTGTGGCGGGAGACAGATTCAAGAGTCAATTTCAGCTGGTCCCTCAGAGGGATTGAATCCTTCCTAACGTTAGGGAGTGAGCCCCAGCAGAGATCAGGACTCATGACACAAAAGATGCACCAAGAGCTGCAGCAGAAGGACCTTCAGAACCTCAGAACACACTATTCCATGTGCAGGCAAGGAGGAAAGCGAGGCAGGGGAGGTATGCACATTTAATTGCTTCAGTCTGCATTTCTGGTTTACTTGTGGCATCTGAAGGAAAACATTGGATTTCAAACCTGTGTTTCACATTTGCAGGTGCCTCAAGAGAGTTAAATATAAAGCTGGCTATTATTTACAACTGTTCAGCACCCTCCTTAGGATATTTCCATGGGATTCAGCAGCTGTTTTCCCCCCTCTCTTTTATGCAAGTAAAAAACCAATACTGCAATGCAAGATCTATGAACATAGCCTCAGGTTAACAGCACACATGACAAATTCATGTGCACAGATGTTACATAAGCAACATGTTGGCTCACACAAAAAGGAGGTGGTGGGTTCAACAAATTGCTTGGGGTTTTTGTCATTTCTCTGGCAGGAAAGATTTCATTGAAAGCCTTTAAAATGTGATGAATATGCTTCATTACAAACAACTCACTGAGCTACCTGTGAACTCTACCTCTGTGACAGTTACACCTTAGGGAGAAAGCACAGGAACAAGCAGAACCAGCCACTCAACATCTCTTGTTGTAGCTCACCTGTTCCAAGAAGGAATGGCCATTAAACTAAGTGGTGCTTTTCTGCTCAGGAGCAGAAAGGATTATTTAGAGGCACATGAAAGGAGACAGCTCTCTTGCAGAAGGCAATCATCAATGCTGTTCAGCAAAACTGTGCCTGGAAGAGACACTGAGGCAGAGCAAGAGGAATATGCAGGTGCTGCTGCTACCTGCTCTTTAGGGAGGACAAGTAATGGCTCTGGGGAAAATAATAGTTTTGTGGTGATGAACTGGAAGGGAAAAGGGAAAAACAAACAGATTAGTTGCTTGGTATTTTACTAGAAGCAAACAGAAGAGCTGAGATTTACTTAAAGGCTGGGGGTCCAGGCTAGATGATCTCCAGAGATCTCTTCCATCCCCTACTGTTCTGTGATTCTATGACAGGCAGAGTAAACTGGGGGTAGGAAAGAAACTATTTCCAGGGAGACCCTCCAAGTACCATGGTGTAAGAGTTTAGCCCAACCCCAGCCCTGCACAGAGGCTTTGGTCTGTGCTGGTTGAGGCCACCCAGCCTCATGTATAGAACAGGAAAGAGAGAAGGCAGCTGATGGTCAGGATTACAGCAGGTGAAAACAGGGAGTGGGAGAGATGTCACTAGAGCAACTACTGTCACTTGTTCACATTCCCCTCATGCAGAAGGTCAAAAATTCTCTTGCATGGCAGGTTTTGTTTTTAGAACACCTAGAGTGGTTCACAAGCATTTTTCCCCCTAGCACCAAACTCTTACCTATCTTATCTTAATAAACATCTTCGTGTTGGAGAGGGATAAAAGGCATTTTGTTTTGATTTCATTCTATTCCCTGAAATTGCTTTTTTCTTTGGGCATTTTTTCCTTGCTGTTTGGTTGTGGTGGCCCTCACAGAGGGATAATGCAATAACACTTCTGACAAGGTCAGCTTTCCAATAACTCTGCAAATGGCATTTCCCAATGACAAAACAAGCACAGCTTTTCTTCTTTTGTAATTAATATAATAGAAATGTCAACCTGGAAAGTTGGTCTCCAAAGGTAGTACACTATCAACAGAAAATTAATCTTTTCTTCTTTTTTTGTAAGCCAGAAATGTGTCCTTGCCTGTAAAACTGAAGATATTATTTACATAGTACAACTACTGTTACAAGCACAAAACTCAATTTCTGCAGCTTGTGGACTTCTCTGAGAAAAAGCCCAAGACTGAGAAGAGTAGGATTGCTTAAATTCCTCCTTCAGACACTAGATCATTTTGAGAACTGCACAGTCATTTTGCCAATTCATTTTGCAGATACCCTGTAGAAGCACACAGCTCCATGATGTGTGCACATACTGCAGGAAATGCTATGTCACATCCATGCTTATCTTTAATTCAAGCACATGTTTAACCCACAGAATTCTTCTTCTCAGCTACTCTCCCATCCAGGTAAGCAATAACAATCAGCTCTTGGTCCCAGGCCTGCTTGTAACCCAGATGTCTCCCATCTGAGGCACAGAAGAAAGGGTGCAGGACCATCTCACAGTGGGAGGAAGCTTCTGCTGCTCAGAGGGGGAAATGGAGTGAGAATCCACTCTCCCTGAAAGGGGAATGAGTTCTTGGCATTGTCCCACAGAGGAACATGAAGGCATTGTTCACTGAAGGTTGAGCCCATGAGGCTTCAGGCACACTGGACATTCACCTCCAAACCGATGTGCTTTGCAGTCAGGTAGCCCGAAGCTCTACCTAGAACCTGCTGCTTGTTGTAATCTGAATCTCTCCTGCAAATGCACACAAGGACAGTGAGCCTTGAGTCCTGTCACCCAAATATTTCTATATTTAGTTTTCACAGCTCCTTCCATGCACATGGGACAGGAGAACATGAGCATCAGAGTGCCATGAGGATGGTGAAGAAAGTGAATGGAGGAAGCTGTACTCACATCTTGGGTGAGCAAAGGGTAGAGGGGGGAAGAGTATTCAGCTGCAGCAGAACAACAGGTCTTGCAGTAGCAATGTGGGCTGCCAAAGTGAATTAGCTGAATGCAAGCCTGTCTCTGAAATACATTTGCCGTTGATGTCAAACCTGGCCCTCCAGGTGTTTGCAGCTCCCTGGCATGAGATCAGCACAAACCTTTTCAAACACTTGCAGCAAAGTGATCAGTTTAAAAATGTTCCCCCTTTCAATCATTTGTACTTCAACCCCTTTGCCTCAATTCCTTACACACATTCTTGTAACATCCAAAAATCACACTGACCAGAAAACCAAGTAGGGTGCAGTGTCCTGCTTCTCAGTGCTGCATATGGGAGCCTATACTTGGGATAGCAGAGCACTGGAATAAAGCACATTGCACTTCCTACAGACCCAACACAGTGGCAAAGGGACAGCTTTGGAATCCTCAATCTTTTCTCTTCATTACCCAATGAACAGAAGGAGATTCAGACACACCTGCAGGCAGACATATTTAAACAAAGCTTCCCTACACTTAAAATGCCACCTGGATGTCCCATAGGGTTGTAGGTTCTTCCTGCATACAACCTGAACAAATCACAAGCATCTCAGGAAAATAGTCCTCCTCCTGACAGGTAGGAAGTTAAGGATTATCTTGATGTAAAAAGCATCTCTTCTTTTCCTCTCTCATGCTCACACTTCATTTACTTACTAATCCTCTTCCAAATTTCTGACTTCAATAAAGGTAGTGATATGTCTGGGGAAATCCTAGGGCTCCGATTCATACAGAGAGAAAATTAAGCCTCAGTTCCCCCACTGTCCCAAATTGCTTCCACACAAACAGGAAAATTTATGGCTAATGCTTCTTCACAGTTCTTGATCTAGATGTCCCACACAACACTGAAAAAAACCCAGCAGGTGGTCCATATATTGAGGAACTAATATCATAATCTCATGGCATCAATCAGAACTCACAACTGAAAACAGACCAATTCTTCAAAACTCCTGTACTTTTTATTAACCAATGTTGTTGTCTCTGAAATGCCACCTAAGCAAACACGCTCATAAAGTAGGGAGCAGTTAATTTTTCCTCGAGGCAACAAATCATAGCTCAAAGACCATTCCCACAACACTTAGAAAAAAAATTCATTTGACTTCTAATATATTCAGCAATAAATTCAAGCAATGCTTGACCTGAGATGCTGTAAACACACACTGAACAAAATAGTGCTGCAAGATAATGTGCCAGGAGCAATCCAAACCTCCTCAATTCCCCAGACAGTCCTTCAGTTTCATAAAGATTTTTGGGTCTTCATTTGAAAGGACGCTCTGAGTGACTGGTGTCTGAGTAGTGCAGCTGTTCTTACCAGAGGCTCACATCACATGTTGAAATAAGCTACTGTGCAATTACTTAATTATCTCTCTCTCCTATCCTCTTCAACTTGAAGCAAACTCAGTTAATCCAGTTTTATGGCTGAGAATTAAAACAGAGAAAAGTCAGAGATTCAAAGCTGCAGTTCTTGTGGCAGCACCACCACTCTAAGAGGCAAAGATATTCATGCCTTCAAACCCCAAGTATTTGAGGAACAAAGAAATGAAAAAAAAACCTTTTTGTGCAGCCTATTCTAGCTGGTATTTAAAAGCCTCTTGATGAAAGATCCTAAGTCTCTTGCCCTCTCCTTGGATGCTGCCCAAGCCCATGCCCAGCTACCTCACACTGTTTGCCCTTCCCTTGCCTGCAATGTGCAGAAGTGAGGCTTGTTCCACCCAGCTTCCCAGAACAGTAATCCCCTCACTCCTCCCATATATCTTCCTGCTTGCTTCCCTGCCATATCCACTCAACCATCCTTCATAATTCAGGGCTGAGGAGCTAAGGAATAAATGTTACAGCACACGCATCAAGGGAACTATAACTTTGAATTACCTGACCTGGGTGAGTTTAAATTCTCAGCCATAACATTGGATTAACCTAATTTCTTTTTATTGAATATTTTACCTTTAGAAGTCCTACAACCTTTTCTCTCAGAGAAATATGAGAACTGAAGGTCAAATAAATTCTTTTATGGGCATATTTCTAATTTTCATCATCTCACCTCTTAGGATTGAGTATTAATACCTAGTGATGGTAGAACAAAGCAGAATCCAGTCAGTATTCTGGAGGGGAAAAGATCACATTTCGATAGCCCTTCAAAAACACCTCATAAAACAACACATAACTTTGCTGCATATTCTGAATTGTTATCATTTTCTTTTTTAAGCCCTCTAAATCTTTGCTTAAATATAAACTGTCAGACATAACATCAATAAGAGCACAGAGGCTGTCCTTACGCCTCCACCTCAAAAGCGTCAGACACAAAGGGAGCAAGGAACTCTGTATTTTTATCATTGCAAGGTTTACTACCTACATAAAAAGGCAAGAGAAAGAATTACACAGAACTGATTCCCATAAACTTACTAAGATAATTTTTATGAGCTCTTTCATACTTCTAAGAGGAAAAGGGAAGCAAAGGCCCACGAGTCAATTCATCTCCTGCCTCCAGGCTGGTCATTTGAAGCTAACATTCACCATTTCCATGTCAAAAGCCCTCAAGTGACCAAGCTCTGCTCTAACAAAGCATATCACCTTCATGCCTCTGCGGGACAAATTCCTATAGATACCCATACAGGTACACAAAGAAGTTGAATACCCAAAGTCAGTGAAAAGGCAAATTTATCCACTAGCCATGAAGAATTAGGGCAACACCAAATCAAGGGTAGAAGATCTCACTGGTGAGGATCCGGTGGAATACATGAAGGCACAGGGAAGTCCAAACATCTGCAGTGCCCACAACCAGTGAATGAGCTCAGACATCTCAGCTCCAGAGATCCTTCCAACAAATGCAGACTGACAAGTCAGAAAGTCAGCTTTTGAAAAGTTGGTTTGGAGGAGGAGAAGAAAGTGAGAATTCAACAACTAGGCTACTTTCTTCATTTAGTAAAAGAGTGAGCAGCAAACCTATGGCCAAATCAGGCAAAGCAAAGAATCTAGTGTCAAAGAAGGAAAATCAAGTAAAGCCAAGCATCTGCTCATCCGGGAGCCCGTGTCAGAAAACATGCATTTCTCCTGCCTCTCATAAACCTGCAGATCTCACTTGAGGACCTTGAATGTTTTCTGGTTTAAAGCTACTTCCTCCTCCCAAATAGCCTTTGTGCACTGCTTCAGAACTGCTACAGACAGCCTCTCCTCCAAGCCCAACGATTTCAGCTCTCCTTATTCATTCGTTGCAGAGAAATTCTGCAATTGTCTTAGTGAATGATCTTAGCTGGCCTCGTGGAACAGCCTGTTTCAGAGGAAAATGGCTTGTACTCACTCTGTTCTGGAAGACAATTTCCATTTGCTTAATATAGTCATGATATTTTACTGAGGTAATTATACTCTTAGCTATCAGTAACAATTAAACTCTTAGACTAAGGTTGCTTAATAAAGGTCTCAAAATAAATAACACATTCCAAACAATGTTTTCTTAAATGTCAAGCATGCAAAATAAGATCTTGCAATGAATCTAACGAAGCACCAAGTATAAATCAGCACAAAGTTAGTCATTGTACAAACCTCTGCAAAACTTGCTGTTAGGGTATTGTGGGACTCTGCTCAGCACGCTACAGAAAGGGCAGAGCAAGCACCGCAGATGGAACTGTTTCATTAAATGCTATGACTGGTTCGTGAGGAAGGCAGGCTGAAGCACCAGCACTGCCATGTTTCTATAGCTGCTGAGATGAGTGACTTGTGGAAAGCAGTGAGGCTGACAAAAATCTATATTTGTTATTTTCTGTTTTCTGTGGCAACTTCCATGAAAACTAGGGTCAGACCATTCCATTACGAGCTGAATAAAACCCAGAAGCAGACAAATTAGTGGGTGCAGACAAAGGAGGAAAAAATCACTCTCAAACTCTGAGACCTAGAGGTATTTGAAATCAGGTCAATAGATCCTAGGAGGCTGTTACATACGAAAGGTCAGAGCAGGGTTTAACAGTCCTTACAATGCAGACTGGAAGATAACTAAGAAAGGTGAAGTAGACCAGTGACAAACACTTTAAAAACCCAACAGACAGGGAAAGTGCTGTCAGAATAAATATTTGCAGAATCTCCTTGCAGAGCATCCACTGGAGGCAAAGAGTGGTGCAGCAAATTACCTCCGACGCTGTTACATTTGGAAGGCAGCTGCCTGAGGTCCAGAAGGTGGTTTGGTGGATCAGGACTAAAACATGACATAGGAAATACTGGAAGAAGTTACTTGGAAAAACCACAACAAATCTGGGTTGGACAGAAGGAAAAAAAGAAAAAGGTTTAAATCTAGTGTTAAAATAAAAATCCTCTCTTTCCCTGAAGCACCTTCACCTCATAAGCACAAGGTTGTTAGAGGCCAACAAAAGCAAACACAAAATGTATTTTCTCAACCCCAACAGAAAATGTCTGCAGCAGAAGTCATCAAACCCCCAAATCCCACTTTCCTCCTCGCAAAGCTTAGCACAGTTTATTCAACAACCCCGACACTCCTGTGTAAACCATGAACATGAAGCTTGCAGAAAAGCTGCTACATGAAAGCATCTCCCTCATCTCTGACCTGTTAGTCCTCATCCTTTTAAAAAAGCACCCGACAAGAGGAGTCTGGGAATTAAAATTCATGAAGTTACTGGATAGTAGAAATTACAATTCAGCAGAGACCTATTCAAGCCCCCTGTACTCTGCAGGCAGCAATTACTGCTTTCTCTCTGTCCCACAGCAGTTAATGATCTTCCCTCTTCCCTTCCTATCTTCTCCCTCTGCCCATAACTACCACCAATCCCCTTTTCTCTGAATTTATTTAACTGATTAATATAATCATGCTGAAATTAAAGGGAACTGTGCTCAATCTAAAAGGCTGTTGAGGCTCTTTCAAACACAGAATGCCTTGTCTTCCCTCTTCCTAAGCATGCTGGATGATCTTGTAGGTACCTCCTCACCTGAGAAAATTTGCCTTGCTGGATCACAGAAAAGGGAGCAGTGGGATCACTTTCTAATGTATTTATATGCAGGTGTGTAAGAAGGAAGAGAACTTCTAGGGGTTTACAAAAATGTGAAGGGGAAACACGATGAGCAGAGCAAAAGGATTGGCAAGTCAGGCTGACAGCAGATAACAAATGCATGAGGAATGGCAGCTCAGCAGGTGATGCACCAGTAGTTGTGCTGCTTCAGTGATGCACATGGAGCCATAAAGCATTTTATGCTGTCCACAACACACCCAGTTCTGCCCCAAGCCACCACTGCTACCTGGATGCAGAGCCTGGGGTGCAATACTTCAAAGAAGGTCTGTTATAAGGAATCTGTTTGACAGTGTTTGTTTTATTGCTAGTATTTAAAGCCAGGTTTTTACACACATAAGAAAAAGGGTTAATTCATCTTCTTTGATGAAACCCTCCAACTTTAAGATCCTTCCTCATGCTTTAAAAATCATCCATCTCCTCAAAAGAACGCCCAACAATGCAGACCCGATACGACAGAGCAACCATCAGCATTATTTCAAATCTTTACTGATTACAAAACAAAGCAGATGGCAAATCAAGTCATGAACTCTGCATCTGCCATGCTTAATGAACAGTTTAATTACCCAGGCCCATTTCTGATGCATTTCTGCCACTCTCGGCTCTGGGAGTCGCTTAGATACTTTTGCACCGACTCTTGCGAAGATACCTCCAGGAACATGTGGTACGAACAGAGTCAGATGGAGCTGGTTAATCAATACTTGTTTAATCTCCAGCTTTTATGGTGATGGCCTAAATTACGTCTCAATAGAAACAGATTTCTTATCAGATCATGTGATCTGGTTGAATGCTCAGGAAACAAAATGGAATTTTTCAGCCTCTTCTGCGGGCTGGGGAGTACCCAAAGGCAGACGACTGCATAGACGGGAAATAAGCACGGCACAACAACATCCAGTACAATCAGCTCAATTCATTTGCTGTGTTATGCCTTATACAAGAGCAAGGGATGCAATTAGGACAGTCTACATGCACAAAGCCTACCAAGTTGAGAAGCAAATTGGACTCATTTGGGACAAGCTGTAAGAAGTAAATGAAACTGGACTTCGCATTTTGAGTTCTTGCATACGCAAATAGGCAAAAGCTTCGTGTGAAGGATCATGCATCAGCTGCAGCCGAGGAGGGTGTTTGGCTTCTGGTCAAGTCCACTGCATGTGCAGCAGGCTGGTTCCTTCTCACTTTGCAACTTTATGCAGTCACGTCCACCAGCTCTGTGCACAGAAGTAGTAAGTGTTTTAGGAAGTCATTGAACTGCATGCATGCAGGAGAAGAATCTGGCAGATCTGAACCCCAACAGCACCCAAAAAACAAATATAGCTAAGGGCTGATTCCAACCAGGTCAAATCACACCAGGAGAAGATGAGGTGACCACACTAAAAAGATCCATGCAAGCAAACTTTTGGCCTTCCACATCAGAGGGCTTTGGGAATTCTTCAGTTTGCCTTTATTGCTTTACTCTAATCTTACTTCTCCTGTGCAAGGTTCATTTGTGCCTTCTGAAAGCTGCCCTCCTGAAACAAACAGACCAGAGCTTGCTTTCCTCTAAATACTGACTCAATCAGCTGCCTGGACTCATATAAGGATTTTCAGAATGGTTTTTCATTTTGGGAGACCTCCATGTAATATAAAAGTTCCTTAGAGATCCAAATTTTAGCCCTTCAGTAGCAGAATTGACTGGTTTTAATAAGCCTACTTCATAAACGAAGACCAGGAACTGTGTGCAAAGCTCTCAGAAAAAGAAATACAGGCTTAAGGATAACACAAAAGTCAAATACAAACCTGTGTAGCTAAACATGGCATTCAAAGCTAATACACCAGTAAATCAAACAGGAAAAAGGGCAGAGGTGGACTAGGTCTTTCCTCAGCATTTTGGGTATCTCCCACTGCTGCTGTATCAGAAGTACCTCAGGTAACAAAGCAAAGATTAAAAATCTCCTTAAAACTCTGAGCAAAGCTGAGGCAAAAAGACAGCACAACAGACAGCAAATCCAGCCAAGTGGATTTCTAGAAGAGCAAGTGAACACATCCCTTCAAACATCAATTTCTTTTTCATCACCTTAAGTGAATAGAGTGACCCTCCAGGAGGTAACTTCAAGCCATCAATGTCTGAAAGCCTCTAGGGTGTCCAAATCTAGTCTTATGTTTCACTGAAAACATGTAGATCAGAAAACTTAAGTACTGCCCTGATTTACAAGGACATATGGGAGAAAGCAATCAACTAACACATTCTAAACAGCAGTTTATCAACAAGAGTAACCAGGATGCAGCTCCTATGCCAGCCTACTGTCAGAGGCAGAACTGATTGGGCTGGACCACTGCACTAGTACGGCCAAGACTCGAGAATGCTGCTCTTCAATTCTGCCAGGGAAGAGAGATTTGGAGTGAATTATCAAGCTATCCAAGACTGACAATTGTACCAACTCCAAACAGTAAACCAACTGGAAAGGCCCATGAAAGGTCAAAAAAGCCCAAAAGATGCAAATGATGTAAGGGAGCAAGCAATGGAGGGAGAAGTTGAATGTACTGAAATGGAAATATGAAGGCAACCAAGAAAAGCCAGAGACTGTGGCAAGCAGAAAATGAACAAGGCTGAAGAAGAGAGACAGGCAGTCTGTGACAGCCTGACAGTACTGCTTGAATCTTGAGGAAAAAAATTCAATAGTTCTGCAACTAAACTCATAAGGAATCAGAGCAGCAAAACAAGTTGCTCCTGAAGAGACTACATTTACTACTAAAATAATAGGTACTGGTGTTATCAAATGAAGAACAGCTTATCATTTGGTATTGATCTTTTTACACCAACCATATTAAAGGCATGAGACTTCCAGGTTACAATCTGAGCCCAGAGAAGGGATAGCTATTACTGCATTAAACTTGGACCATCAAAGACATCTGATGCCTTTCAATCCTTATTTGCCCAGATTCACTGCTCTACTAGAGGGTCAAATGTACACAAATGCAGAAATCACACTATCAAAAGCAATAGCAAGTCAATCATATATATAATAGTCTCCCCCAAATTAGATTTTCACAGTCTCTTATTTAACAAGACAAAGATTCAATAGAGAGAGCTCATCTTTTCCTTTCTCAAATTACATAGAAGCACACTGTGCTACTGATGCCACTAATTAGATGATTAAACACCATTCTAGGTGATATGCTTTCAATGTAAAATAATTATTTTTAACAGGCAATATATTTGCTCAATCTCATTTTAAATCACAAAATCATACTTTTTTAATTAAATGAAATTCCTCCTCCTGATTTTGCATGAGAAGAGCAACCAGTGAGAGGAACAGTACCAAGGATAGATTGCCCAAGTACCATAATGCACATTCCTCACAAAGGACCCTGAGCATTCTCTGGGTGGAATATAAATTTTCAGAGAGCAGCAAAGTCTTTATTCCTTTAAAACAGGTCAGTTGAGGAATGGTTGAGCACATTGAGTTTATTTGCCATGGTCTGATGAAGAATATTTCTAACTTACCTTCTACTCCTCTTCAGAGGGAGGACAGCAAACAAAGCAAAGGCTCTGCCTTTCTATATAAATTAGGGTACAATTCATTAGCTGACAAAGTACTGCTGGCTTTTTGTCCAGCACTTAGAGAAAAGTAATGATATTTTGTACTCTACCACAAAACACGTTTCTGCTGAGCACTGGAAATAAGTTAACAAAGGGAATAGTTCAGAAACCATCTGAGAAACTTCCTTCAGGGCTGAGTGGCCCAGTGCAATGCTAGACAGCTGAGAAGGCTGTAAAGGAAGGATATTTAACAGGTTCAGTATCCACCCGTCTCCTATCCAGCTGTGCCACTGCCAAACTAGAACACTGTGGAGGTCTGTCTGCTGCTGGGAGTATTAGAAATACTGAGGAGATGAGAAGCTTTTTCTGTTTCCATGGAGAGAGTTTGGTCCATCCACCCTGATTGCAGTGCCTACCTCAGCATGAAGCAGAAAGAACTGCTGTCATTTTTCTCTTCACATGTATGTGACACTCTGTGGCATCAAATTCTGTAGCCAGAAGATCTGATAGAATATCCTCTTGTAAAGTGGCTGCTTCATGCTTCAAGAAGCTCTGCTTATAGTACCATATATCACAGCTTCTTTGGCTTAACAATGACATGGAATAACATAGAATGGGGTGCAGCACAATTAAAATTGATCAAAATGCTTTAGGTGACACCGAAAATGAAAGCCTACAGCACAAGCAACACAACAGCTCTCTTCCCTCTTGCTCAGATGCTCCCATACCAGCATCTTTTCTCCCTGCATGGAGCGATGTGCCTGCCTCCCTCTCACCCTGAGTGAGTCTGACCTTATGCACACACAGCAGCTTATTTACGTGAGCAGCTTTTTAACATCAGTGAGATTGCTCAGATGAGTGAAGTTTTGTAAGGAGTACTCTTGGAAAGTGAAGTAGCTATCATTCTGACTGCAGACTTATTATTCCCTTTGGGGGAAGAGCAGCCTCAGAATTTAATATAAAGTTTTCAATGCTCTACAGACTTCAAAATTATTGTATAGAATTTCATCACGAGAGCATACCTGATGCAGGATAATGCAGACCTCTTTGATATATCCTATAGAAAGAATCTTAAAAAGCATTTTCAATTTACTGGTCTACTGCCTGCCATTACGTTGGAACAGACTTCCAGTGTAAGAGGAAGGCGAATCTCTTACTCTCTGTAAATTGTTTTTCCACAGGAACAGTTGACAAGGTGCCGTCGTTTTGTTCTCTTTAGGGAAGGAGGCGATGCAGCCAAAGCCATTATAAATTCCCTTCAGTGGCTCAAAACGCTCCAGTGACAACATGATTCAATTCTCTGCCCTTGCACAAATGCCAAGCCTGAGACCAAGTCACGTAGCTCCAACATAGCACGGGGCCCCCCAGGGGGGAAACACAAGCAAAACCCTAGGATGTGCTAGCACTTTTATTCTAATGCAGTCCTAAAGCCAAGTTTCATATCTCTTACAGCACACACCCAGCAAAGACCTCCAGAGCACCTCGGCAGCACCAGTTACAGAGGTGAACAAAGAAGAAATAACAAGGAGTGCACCTGGAGGAAAGAAATAAGCTTACAGGCTCTTCAAACACGATCTGGAAACCCACCTTGGTGAGCAGCAGCACACGTTTCTGCAGCCGCCTGACCAGCGCTTCATGCTGCTCACGTTTCTTCTTCTCATCCAAGAGCTGGCCCTGAATCCGTAGCATTTCCTCCTGCAGCTGCTGCCGGGCCTTCTCCAGTATTCGTGCACTAAGAGAGATAAGACAGACCTGTGAGAACCTGACCTCTGCCTCTTAGTCAGATCAGAAAAGCCCGAGAGGAGAAGCAACACCACGATGCCAGGACACCGGGGCTGGTGCCACTTCATCTTACGGCTGCACCGCTGGAAACTGAGGAGCTGCAGACTCATTATTAGCTGTTTCCAGAAAAAAAGACAAGAGAGAAGAAGCATCTCAGTGACAGCCTTCTTGCTCAGCACCAGTCAATTACAGGAATTACATGTATACAAAGCATTTAAATAATTGCATATCTATTTCAAAATCAACCAGTTTGCCTTTGAGAAGATGCCTTGTTTTCAACAAATACACGATCTTGGGTTCCACTGCATCTTTTCATGGGTTTTTTAACAAAGTAGAAGTAAAGCTCAGGTTTAATGTGATCAGCTTTGACAGACAGATAATACTCAGCAAGTAATTATAGCCACCACCTGCACATGGCTCTTGCCAGCAACCTATATTGGAAGAGAAATGTCTTCTGAGGCCAGGTGATTAGCACTCCTTTCGCAATATGGACACGATTCTCAATTAAGCCAGAATAGCTTGGTCCCTTTTCTTCTCAGCTCTCTGTGCAGCATGGTGTGGGGATGCACAATTATCCATGCATTCCTAGAGAAGTTCTTCATGCATGCCCTTCAGACACTCAGTCTACTGCTGGGACAGGAATGGACAGCTGTTCCAAGGCACACAACGAGCGTCTCATCACAGATCAAGTACGCTGGCAAAGTACTTGATCAGTAACAGAAGAGTGAAATAATCCTTGTGACTGTTATGAGTCAGTTCATAATTTGACAAGTTTATCCAGGCCTGCACTAGCTCTGAGTATTGACAGAGTGAGTGGGACATGAAAAAACCACAAAATTATTACACACAAGTCCAAAACCCTCAAGCGAGCGAGAAAGATCAAAACCAGATTCTCTAGCTTACTCAGGAACAGATGATCTTTGCTTCTCTGATGCTGAAACAACATTGGGACATTTCCAAGTGCTACAGAGGAATAGTCTTTACCATTATAATTAAAATAAAATAACTAAAAATGCTTCCCAAGAAAATAGCACTATTGCTAAGGTACCATTTAGACAGATCTGAAAGGGAGAGCTGTCTTACAAGACACTCTTAGCATGAATCAAGTACATCCTGCACTGCCAGGTCACCAAATTGTACTTGGGAAATTGCTGAAGGAATTCACCAAAATCCCCAAACAGCTGTCCTTTTACCTCAAAACCCTCCTCCTTGAAGAAAAACATCTAGTTTAAAACACTGGATGAACTAGAAGCCTGTTTAAAGGTCCAGTTCAATTTGGAACCATTCACAGACCAATTTAATAATCAGGGTCTGTGAGACACTCTCTCCATTGCTGTATTCAGATGGGAAAGTTCATCAAGAGGGCTTCAAATCTGCATTTGAAAATGGATAATTTCATTATCAGTGCACCATTACTTCCTTGCTTCTCTTTTAATTAATAGGTTAAACAGGGAACCTGTGCCTGAGAGCAGTATCTGTGGTGATGGAACACAAAAGCAGCATCAGCCTTAAACTGGATACTCCCTTTCCCATCCCCACCTCAGCAAGCATCTCAAATTCATTCTCATGGACACTTAATAGAAATACTGAACAATGCAAAAACTCTACCAGACAGACAGCCAAGAAGACATTACTTGCAGTGTACAAACCCTACATCATTCAGAAGCTACAGCTGCCAAACTTTAAAGCTACCCACCACTGCCCTCCAGCCCATCCTTTTGTTAGAGGGTTACCTCTTGGCACACTATAGCTGTGCACTGTGCTCACACCTCAGCTGCTCACTCTCTAATACGACGTCCTACACCTTAAACATCCCTTCAGGGGCCATTCAGGCTGACAGCCATTACCAGTAGATGGACACAACTCGGATGACATCTTAAAATGGGACAGCAAGACTCATCACACCATGTCTCCCCAAATCCTTGACTTAAAACACTTATCCCCCTTCTCCACGGGGCTTGTGCTACACCAGACTTTATGTCACTGCATACCTGTCAGGCTACCAAGTCTGCTACAGGTCAGTACAGGGTAGAATGAGACCAGGAAACCTCAGCTATTCACTTAAGATTCATCAGAGTTTGTTCAACTATACTCTTTTTTAAGCATCAGGTAAATATGAGTACAAAAACCTCATCAACTGTGTTAGAATCAACTAAATCACATTACAGAAACCTTACTGCAAATACTGTTTTCTATCAAGGAAACTTATCCTGATTAGTGTCAGAATAGAAGAAAATAATTGCAGAGATTAAATACTACAAACCAGCCAGAATCTCACATTTTATTATTGCAAAACTTTTGGATAGGACAGTGGGAGAAATCTTTCTTTTCCTTATCTCCCAATATTGTGACCTATTTCTAGAAATGCTGAGTGGACTGATGGATTATGATTGAGCTGACATTCACAAAGGAAAATGAGGTACGTGCTAGGTCTCCTTCTTGAAATAATGAAAAGCATTTGAGTCTCACATCTCCTGGAGAGCACAGACATTCAGCCTCATACACACCTCTTGAACTAGGTTGGCAAGTGACTGCTTCAAAGAGAGACAAATAGGCAATTTCCTCAGCCATGCCATGGTGTTTGGAAAGAACAGCACCATCTGTTTAGATTTCAGCCTCAGAGCAAATGTGATGTTAATGCACATAAAATTTAACTACCAGAGATGTCTATGAGAGCAGAGGCAATACTCAAGCTCCCTGGACTGACTCTGTTACCATAGGTTTCCTTGCTACAGGAACCATGAAATCCAACTTCCTTACTACTCTCTGCATCACACCAAAGCAAATTATTGAGAGCCTTTCATCCTCTCTTAGGACTTATTGATAATTCTTCCAGAAACTGCACCAAACTCAACATAAACTGTCTCTGTGAGAAAAAAAAAACAACCAACAATCCCAAAAGACAGTTATAGACCTTCTTGAGACAAAACAGGATTTGAAAGTAGGCACCCAGCAGCAAATGTTGTTAAAGTCAGACGTGGGCACTCTTCTTCCACGCTGATGGCACCTATGGCTTTGAAAAACGTAACTGCTCCCTCAAAATGAGCATTCAAAAAGTAAAATTGGCCCTAAAGTTCTGTGTCCAATATAAACCTAAAGAAAAACTGGCATTTAAAAAAAAAAATCTTGGCAAGTTCAAAGCAAAGAGAAAAAGTCATTTCTGTTTATCAGCCTATTAATGTCCCTTGTTCCACAGCTCAGTGAATGACATGCCAGCATCTTACTGTTCTGAGCTATTGAGACTCTTCATATTCTGCTCTGCTCTTCTATAATCCACTTTAATGCAATCTTAATGATAAAACTTCATTTTCCAGAATGTTCTTTGAAACACTGAGAACAATGACAGCAGAGAGTGAATACTGAAGCTGTAAGATACATTTTAATAATCTCCTTTAAAAACATTACAAAGGCAGCTGATAATTTGCCCCCACTCTCAATGATCCATGAAACATTATTTTAAGCATCCCATCCTTTCAGTAGCCAAGTTCCCACCTCAGAGGCACTGGGGGGAAAAAAACAGAGGAAGCAAACAGCATGCCAGAACCAGTCTGTATCTCAACTGAGAGGAAAACAAGAGGTCCACAGCAGCAGAGAGACAATTAGAAGAGGAACACTGTCTAGGTCATGTTGCAACTCGGGAAGAGATGAGACACTTGCACATACCAGGGCCAACTGTCAGAAACTAGGATCATATCAAAGAGAAAGCACCAAAAACCAGACAGCGTGGATGGGAAGAACACTGAAGATGCACAGAGGGAAAACACAATGACAGTGCTGTTGCACAAATACACCAGCAAAAAAAAAAAGAGACATGCTGCAGCTATCAACATCCTCATGCCAGAGTCCAAAACAAAAAGGTTAGCACACGAGCTAATGAGGCAAAAAAGAAGCAAGGGGAATTGTTTTGTAGCGAGACATTTGGATGAAGCAAGCAAAGCACACCCATTCCTGAGGCTTTACAAATTGCAGCCTTCTCAATATACCAAGACATTTATAGACTGCATACACAAATATATAAACCACACTGGAAAGTGATACATAGAGAGCAAAAATTGAACAAAAACGTTATTTTTCATTCCAATTCTTCTCTCCTGGGTTTTAGAAGCCAGCATGAGGGCCTAAGTAGCAACAGGGTAGCTCCAGCATGCCTTCATGTTGTTCAAAGGAGAGCAGCAGAACACTTCTGTCTGTGCCCTTCCCTCAAGGCTCCTTCCAACCTCCAATTTGTGGCCTCTTCCCCCTTCAGCCTCTGCCTAACCTGCCTCAACAAAGCTACCACCATTAGGGATGGGAATTAAAAATGGAAGAGTGAAGGGAGAAGATAATGACAAATAATAGTCTGGGGGACTGGACACGGGAAAGAAAAGGTGGGGTTGTAAAACCAGAAAAACTTCCATCTTATGTTGAAAAGAAAAAGAGAAAAAGATCTATTATAAACTACTGCTGAAAAGACAGATGGGAGCTCTGAGAACACTGCTGCAGACTGGAGCTGCCTAAGCTCATAAATTAAAGGCAGGTAAACCAGAAAAACAAACATCAGGAAGGAGGAGATGGGTTTGGTGCTACAAGTATTTCAGCTCCAAAGTCAAAGGTCTGGGTGCTAACTCTTATTAACATCAGATTGTTTGGCATCTTATTCTGCTTCATTGCTTCTTCACATCCAGGACTGTGAAGGTACCTGAGGCAGCAGGATCCATCCCAGCTCTCAAGCACTGTGCTGCTACTGCAAGGTGTACAAGTGGGGTCTGTGGAGGACAGCATCTCCCTCTTAGCTCTTATTTGCTTCTACATTCAGTGATGCAAAACATTAACATCTTTAGTGGAAGTTATCACATGGGCTGTATTTTATTCCAGGCTTTAACTTTGCTTTGTGGAGAGTCAAACAAAACACTGCTACAGAAAATACTACACAAAACAGTCTATAGAGACTCAGCAGGAAAAGTGAGCAGGAAGCTTTCTTCTGCTATTTATCTTCCCCAAAATCCTCTGCAAACATCTGCAAACTTTCTCTCAGTTCACACTTTGTATTCTCTCAAAGACCTTTTATATAACTCCCCATCATCAGGCTTCCATAAATCACAAATCACTCAAAGATAAGCAGTTCATACATCATGCTGCTGCTCTACATACAAGGAATACTGAATCTATAATGAAGGAACAATATAAAGAGAATTATTTTACTAGTGTGGACAGATGAAATGGGTGAGAAGCAGACAGGTGTTTGGAGCTTTGATGGTACACTGAAAATACATTTTATCATCGAGACTATTTAATTTTACTCTCCAGCTAGCAACATAAGTATCAGGCTCAGAAACGCTGTTCCTTCCAAGTGAACAGTTACAGAACAGAAATAACACAAATTTGATGCCCCAGCCCCAGTACAACAGCCATAATTGACTGGCAGGAGATAGGATTTACTCAAAGAAATTCACATCAGGCCCCCTCTGCTACCTTTCATTACGGAGTCAACGCACTGGCTGCAACACGCGTGGCCTTGCTGACCCCAATAACCCGAAGGAACCAAACCCAGGCACACTGCCAAAACCAGGATCAGAATGCAAGGGCCAGTGAGGCTCTAGCTGAGCAGGTATTTAATCAGCCACTTGACGTCAGCTTTACTGTCACGCTAATAAACATGTTTTTCACATCCACCATCAAGACGAGAACGAATGCAATATCTTAATTAATAAATGAGAGACTTCTGTGGTTTGATTTGGTTTTAAGTTGAAACATGAACAGCTTGTCAAATGTATCCCTCACTTAATTCTGGGATGTAAAATATTTCAAGGGTGAGAGAACTTCGGCATAAATATCCTTTTCCTAAGCCTCCAGACTTGAAATGTTCATCAGGGCAAAGCCTCTACTGAAGGCATTTAGGTGGTAAATAAAACTTTTACTGGTATTTAAAAGCCACTGAACCCACATTGCTTGTTGTATGCTTACTAACTTGGAAATGCTGCTGTCTTCGGTAAAACTGGCTAGAGGAGAAATCAGGCTGATAGTTAAATGCACCAAGTGATTTATAATAGCTTATGTAGGCCAATCTATTAAGGGCTTTCAGTACATCCAAATGCTCATGACTCTCTTCTGAATCAACAAGTCAGACACATCCTGAGCAAACCAATTCCCTTTGCAGTGCTTGGTAGAGAAGCAAATACTGAATGTTCTTAATAAAATGCAAGTAATTAAAGAGCAGGAGTTAAACCCAACAGTCCTCTGTGATTACTAACACAGCATATAGCCTGCACAGCATGTATCATCTATCTCTGTATCATTATTTTGTATGTGGCATTTGGCAATTATGGAGGACTGCCTATTTTTAAAGAGCACTCACTGATAAGGATTTTCCACTCCCACTCTGAGATAAGAATAATCCCCCCACCTCCCTGTACCAGTTTCAAGTGTCATTCCAGCACTGCAGGGAACAGGACTACAGCAATGCCTCCTGACCACAGCTCGATACACCAAACTGAGCCAAGATGTTCACCAAATTGTTCAAAATGCATCAGACTGAGTTGTGAGGAGAGCATCTCCACTCCGATTATCTCAATGAGAGAGTCATGCTCATCTGGTCCCCTTTGCAGGTCCTGTTTTCCGCTCTTCCAACAACCCTGGCTGGTGAGGAAGGTCAGCCTGTAGGAGGTATGTCGGTAAGGAAACACCTGGAGCTTCGGTGCTGAAAGATGGCAAATGGGTGCTCCCTTCCCCGTCACATCCCGTGTCAGCTTGGAACATTCATTTTGCTCCTCAGCAAGGAAGCAAAATACTGGAGAAAGGGAACTGTCACAGGAGGGAGGAAAACAAACAAACAAGCTCCCCCCCCAACCACCCCTGCCAATGAAAAAAAAACAACTCCAGGAGGAATTTTGAAAGAAAGCCTTTTCCTCCAGCCAGGATCCAAGCATCCTCTCTGCAGCTGGCTTTATTTACATCATCTCATTCCAATTCTAAATGCTTCAAAGGGTTATTACACTTTTTTTTTTTTTCCTTGAAAACAAAAAATGACAACAACTGAAACAAAACTGGGAATGAGAAAACTCAAAAGATTGAAATAATTACTAATCAAAGCAGAGGCCTGTATATGGGATGGTGAAGTCACTGGCCAGCTCTACCCAGTAATTTCTCTTCATGTCAGCTCTGATGAGTTTTATATTTCTAACATTTCATCAATTTGAATCACTAAATTCAATTTGCATTCACAGATAAACAGAGAGGGAATAATAAATACCCTCATCTGACCTTGAAGTGTGAGACAGAAAATTGTCCTCCATGATTTCATTTCAATCTGAACCATAATGAATAATGCAGTTGGCCCCATCAGTAACCAATCCGTAATTACACTCGTGGGCTGGGAGAACTCACGGCCGTGCTGAAACACGGTGAAGAAAGTCAAAGCTTCTCACTCTTTTTTTGTACCAGTTGTCTTCTGCTTCTCCCTCACTAGAAAGATGAACCCTCCAACTCTGTCCTTCCTTACTGACTCCACTCAGCCCCAAATACACAATTCAAGGATTTCAATTTCTCGTGCAGTCAAAAGTGGAAACGAGATGAGGGCACTGTGGAGTCCCTCCACCCAATCCAGCAGTACATGCATCGTAAAAAGTCTCCCATCAATACTGTACATTCAGCAAGAATTCTGCCTCCAGGCAGCTGTCCACAGTATCACTAAGGTTGGAAGAGACCTCAAGGATCATCAAGTCCAACCTGTCACCCAACACCTCATGACTAGACCATGGCACCAAGTGCCACATCCAATCCCCTCTTGCACACCTCCAGGGATGGTGACTCCACCACCTCCCTGGACAGCACATTCTAATGACGAACAACTCGCTCGGTGAAGAACTTTCTCCTCACCTCCAGCCTAAACTTCCCCTGGTGCAGCTTGAGACTGTGTCCCCTTCTTCTGGTGCTGGTTGCCTGGGAGAAGAGACCAACCCCTTCCTGGCTACAACCACCTTTCAGGTAATTGTAGAGGGCAATGAGGTCTCCCCTGAGCCTCCTCTTCTCCAGGCTAAACAACCAAACAACCCCAGCTCCCTCAGCCTCTCCTCATAGGGCTTGTGCTCAAGGCCTCTCACCAGCCTTGTTGCCCTTCTCTGGACACATTCAAGTGTCTTGATGTCCTTCTTAAACAGCCCCAACTCTCCAGAAACAAAGCAGAGAATTGGTGACATCAACATCACCAGTGACTAAGAATACTTCCAGTTTCTGTTATACATTCATACCAACACTGATCATAACAGCAGAAAAGTCATCTGGAAACAGGAAGTATGAGAGCTGAGAAGCTCTAAAGGATAAAGTAGTGATAAAAGAAGAGTGGGAAAAAAGGAAAATTTGCTTGAATTAGGGACAGGAGTAGGAGAACAGTTGAGCTGAACCAACTTGTCGACAAATAAATCTGCTGCAATTCTAAGCTCTTGACAGTTAGATAATAGCTTATCTTAATAAAATAAAGAGGGTCAAAGTGTGTAGATGAGAAAAACAAAACATTAAACCCTCCACTGCCATATAACAAGTGAGCCCTCACAGACTCGTGACTCATTACAGCTTTGTGAAGGTTCTGCAGATCTGTTTCAAATGACCTTTACCAATGAGACCTCATTCCCAATGAGCATTACCATATTCCAGTGGAATGAGTATTGAAATGAGTATTGTATATTACTGTGCAGTCACTTGCCTTTTTTTCCCTTTACTATCTGAATGTATGACAACCTAAATGAACCTACAGAAACACAGCTATCTAAAAGATCTCTTGCAGAACAATTCAGCAATGGACTCTCGCTAGAATTCATGGCTACAGCTCTGCATTAAAGCATCAGGATTTTGTCTGTGAAAACCCCTCTAGGTTATGTGATAAAAACCTGTCTAGGCTTTCACCAGGGACTCAGAAAAGAATTCCTAACAGATACTTGTTGACAACAAATAAACCCAAACAATTAAGTACTACCCCCCAGCACTTACCCATGGGACACTGGCACAGATAAAAGTAAAGGAATGGCTGAAAAGTCACTTAGCTACCTATATAACAAGCACTCCAACAGACTGCTGTTCTTGGCTTTTCTTTCTCACAAGCACCAATTTAACTTCATCTCAGATCTGCCTCCCACCTGCTCTGACTCAACTCAAGTCAAAGTAGTGTGCCATGATCCAAGCCGTACTAAGCACAGCATTGTAACACGCCTGCTAATCATTAAATGCAAAACACAGAAGCATATTAAGACTGCAAAGGCCTTAAAAATTCCATGATCAAATAACCTGACCTGTAGCCATGAATCTCTCAAGTGCCACCATGTCTTTGGGCATAAACAATGTGACATGGTAACATGACCTTTTCTACCATGCTCTAATAACGAATTAGGATTTGCTGCTAACTGCATCTGTTTTCCGCAGGATCTCTGCCTCATTTGCTGCAGAATTTGGAAGATTAATGATGCACAGAAATTGCTTAAAGAGGATGGTCTCACATTAAGGCAATTGAAAGCCTCCCAAAAAAGCCTGGTCCCAATTCTTGCCTATGCCAGAGCTCCTAGCTGATACCATGAACTTTTCAAAGGTAGTCTTTGGGGCTTAGTCATTAGGTAGTCTCCATGCTGAGCTCAAGTGCTGAGCGCTGACACCACTGCTGAAATCAACAGCAGCTACTTATAACATAAGAAGCCTTAGGTAATGCTAAATGTTTCAAAAGAAAAAGTTCTAAATATTCCAGAACAGCATCCCCAAAATAAGGCTACATTCTCCTTGGAGTGCATCTGGTATAACACAGCTAGCATAAGAAATAACTAATAATGCATTTTCTTTCTGTAGAATATCATGAACAGCTGCTCGACAAGTCAACATAATCCACCACCCTCACCAAGTGAAACACAAATCCTGCATGGTACAGGAAGCTAGACTAAGGAGGCATCAGGTGACTTCAGTTCTGGTATTTCCTACCCTCCAAGAGCTTCACCATGCAACTCTGCTATCATCTTCCAGGTACCTCTTTTCCATGTGAATCAAATATTACTTTCAAATTGGAAGGAAAAAGAAAAAGAAATAAAAAGCCAACCCCAAACTAACACTAAGCCATAAAAGCAAGAACACAGAAAAAAAAAAAAGAGTTAGCTGAAACTGCTCCCAAAACATCAGTTAAATTACTTTTTGTTCTCCTATACATCAATTTTGGGCATGTATATAGGCAAACACAGACCTAGAAGGCAGAGAAGAGCTGGTCTCCAGCCATCTGGTATCAGATAATGAGACTAAAGAGACTTGGATCTTTCCAAGCTGGACTATCACACCATGAATATCTGCCATTCCTCTTGCAGGGGCTCTGCAGCCCACCCCCCATCCATAAGCCCAAGACACACTGCACAAATGCACACTGACTCTGCTCAGCTGGAGTATTTGGGCAGCTGAGCAGAGACAAACTGCTCTCAGACACTCCTTTCCCCAGGGAAAGGATATGTCCAGATCAGACTTACTAATGAAATTGTGCTGACCTTACTCCTAAAACATTCTGTAGATGTTTGTTTTCCCTATTATCACCTGGAAATCCACACCACTATTTGAAGCTTCCACTGGACTGTTGACACTATTAGGACTCACCTGCAGGGCATGGAGACCTACTTTCCTCTAATTTTCCTTCCCCAAATTAGCTTAAAGAATCCTCAAACCAATCTAAAGCAAGCAAATAAAGAAATAAAGGAAAAGAGAATAAGAATAAAGCTGTCACTGTGGAAAGATAACTGCCAGAACAGTGACATTTAATAGCCCTGTTACATCAATTCTTCTGCATCAATATTCTTAAATGTTTAATAAAACAATGCTACATGCTATGCAATCTTTATGTAATGAATACTTCATACAGAAACCACTCAGGTGGACTTGTAGATAGCCTTTATGCAGCAGTTCCGGGGTTTAAAGCCACTAGATGAGCAGAGAGATCAGATGCTTTATTCTGAGGTGAAGTTGTGATAGGGAAATTAAAGACATAGCAACAAAGACATTTTGTTTCTGTATCTATCATAGAATCGTTTAGGCTGGGAAAGACCTCTAAGAAAGCCCAGCTGTCAACCCAACAATTCAGCAGCACCATGCCCACTAAACCATACCCTGAAGTGCCATGTCTATGCTTTTTTGAACATCTCCAGGGTTGGTGATTCCACCACCTCCTTGGGCAGCCTGTTCCCATGCATGACCACTCTTGCAGGAAAGAAATTTTTCTTAGTACCAAACCTAAACCTCCTCTGATGCAACTTGAAGCCATTTCCTCTTGTCCTATCACTAATTACCTGGGATAGTAAGACTGGATGAGGCACTTAGTGCCATGGTTTAGTTGATTAGATGGTGTTTGGTGGTAGGTTGGACTTGATGATCTTGAAGGTCTCTTCCAACCTGGTTAATTCTATATTCTGTATTCTGTAAGAAGCCAAAGCCCACCTCACTATAACCTCCTTTCAGGTTCACAGGAGAACAGCACTGTTCAACGCAATTTGGTTTCAGCCAGTTGGTATCACAAATCACACATCAACCAGCTCCACATGCCAGCACTGAATGTTGGAGGGAAGAGGTGGTAGTCCAGGGTGGATTCAACAGGTGTGAAGAGTTTCTGCTCTCAGCAGTGCAGCACCACAGCTCATCACATGAGCATCCAGATTGTTTCCGTGGTGCTTTTAACCCAGAAGTTCTAAACTGGATTGAAATGCAGTAGAAGCCCTTGCACACTCAGCTGTAGGGTTTGAAACAGCTGGTGATATCACATCTGCACCTGGAGCACCATGTCTGTATCCAGAGGGATGCAGAACTCAACTCTTCTTTTCCAAGTCCAAACATCAGCACCAGCAACGTAATGCAACAGTCACTAATTTAGATTGTATGAAAGTTCCCTCTGGACTAACCTGCCTCAATTTTCTGGGGAATTGGTTATGAGACATTTTTGGGTACAGTGGTTGACTCATCATTCTTCATCTCTCTCTTTCCTGGGATGTGGAAGCAACACAGCCATTTTCCACCTTTGTGGCAGCTTTTTTTCTGTAGCAAAATCGGTAGCACACCTAGAGAGCTACCTTGTGGGATACCGATGCTGTTTGCAGACATTGCTCCCCGCAGTGCAAAGCAATACCAAGCACTGTGTCATTCCCAGGAAGGGATGGCATCTATCAGACCCTCCAGTCACACCTGGGATCAGTTCTGCTTCCCAGCTCCCAGCCCAGGGGTACTGGGGCACACATATCTAACACAGCAATCATTCTTGCTCCCGTTCTGCCTTTTAATACCCACTTGTCGATACTGGCATCACTTCTCCCCTCTCCATCTAATGGAGAATAATGAAGACCAGTCCTGATAAATCTTTACCACCCAAACACTCATGCCCTTGTCAGATTCCAGTACTCAGTAACTAGGAAGAACTGATCTGATGCAGAAAATTAGATGTTTAGCTGCACTATATTCTGCTACAGCAGTCTGAGAAGAACAAAAAGCCATCGTGAGTCTGCAAAATCATGAGTGGCAGGAGGTGAAGAAGGAGCAATTGTTCACTGCCTCTTTCAATAGAACAACTAAACAAATTAATGGAGGAAAATTCATCACGGGCTATTAAGTACAAAAAGCTATCACCTTCAGCTCAAGAAATCCTTAAGCTTCAAACAGGGCAATGTGAGAATTATCAGAGCACATTTGCTCCTTTATTAGACTTTCCCAACGCTTCTGGCATTGATTCATTGGCTTAGGTTGATTTTTTTGATCTGATTTATAATTCCCTTCTCTAGATTTGCAAAGAGGATGTGCATTAAAAATGCACATCAGCAGATCTCACCTGACTTAAAGTTTACATGTTTTTGTTGCATTCTCTTAGGTGAATATTTTATTGTTTAGGCTCTCTCCTACCTTAGCCATATTCAATTTCTGAACAATAAATTAGTAGCTGGGAAATCATTTTCAATTCTCACAGGTGCAGTTTGCCAGCTCTTGGCTGTGGCAGCCAGGGGTCCAGCTGATCAGCCTGCTACCATAAGCTTCCCATGAAAAAATAGACAACTAACAACCAAACCTGCCAAGAATCTCCTACTATGTAAGAGGTAAGACCATAACTATCTGTTTTATTTGAAGACAGCTGTGTCCAGGTTTTCTCAGTGCTTAGAACAGGTAGGGCATTTGTTGTGGTTTAAAAACAAACATAGAGCTGAGTCCTCCAGGAGGGCCAGAAAGGTCCAGAGATGGACTGATTCTGTGATTCCATCCCATAATCCTGCTATCTCTTTTTAAATTGGCAGCAAGACCAACTAGCCCTCTTTCCTCCCTCCTGTCTGCTCTCTGGCCTAATTTGTAGTGCACAGTCTTGGCTTAGGCAAGGGAGGCATGGGAGGGGAGAAAACGAGCTCTAGGGCTTATGGTTTAGTCTGGTTGGGGGAAGGTTTTTTTGGGGGGTTTCAGGTATCCTGTATATGCATTAGATGTTAAGGATTCATGCATTGTGTGTTTTCCTGTATATTTCTCAGTACAATTTCTGTATCTCTCTCCAATTCAACAAGAGCATCTTTATTTTACTTCCTTTGGGAGGAAAATTATTTCTGTCCGCTCTTGAAACCAATACAGCATTCCACAGAGAACTGCTTCATTCCCTTAGCTCAATGCTGCATGCCAAAGGCCACTGCCCAGCACAGTTCCAACTAGATCATGACTTTGCTAGCCAGAAGATGCAGCCTTTGCTGAGGGCAGTGACAAAGGAGCGTGCACCGAAGAGTAGAACAGGTTTGCTGCAGAGCACAGGTGTCCCACAGACACATATAAAGCTATGGTTGAGGTGCATAATCTGTGCTGTCCAATGGATATAAAAAAGGGGGATAGCAGCAGCAGATGTTACAGAGCAGAACAATCAGGCTGATCTCACCTTGCCCTGCCTCATCAGCCAGGAATCTTCACAGCACCTGTCTTCACGTATTTCTGTTACAGTGTGAATAGGAATTAAAAGGACCCAGAATCAGCTTCCCATGCAAGAAGAGATTTGCTTATGATCTTCTCTCTGATTAACAGACACACAATATTCATTTTCAGCAACTGCAGGTGTCAATAACAACTACAAAGACCTGAGTTTTCCAAAAGGCTCTTCTTTTACATATGTATCTAGAGAAACCAAACATAAACCACGTAAATACCTAAAGGGCACCATAAAAAACCAAACAACAAAACCCACCATGTGTGATTTCACATCAAGTGGCCACCTGCATATAGAGAAAAACAGAAAATTAGTCCTATTTTCAATTCATTTGAAAATGCAGCCCTGAAAACACCACCACCATCATTTTCCTCTGTATGATGGGCAGGCAGAGCAGTCCTGCATTAAGAATTCATGGCTGGACTGGGCAAAGCAAGAAGGCAAAGAACATACAACTGGAAACCACAGTATCACAGAGTATCACAAAGGTTGGAAGAGACCTCAAAGATCATCGAGTCCAACCTGTCACCCAACACCTCATGACTAGACCATGGCACCAAGTGCCACGTCCAATCTCCTCTTGAACACCTCCAGGGACAGTGACTCCACCACCTCCCTGGGCAGCCCATTCCAATGACGAACAACTCACTCGGTGAAGGACTTTCTCCTCACCTCCAGCCTAAACCTCCCCTGGTGCAGCTTGAGATTGTGTCCCCTTGTTCCAGTGCTGGTTGCCTGGGAGAAGAGACCAACCCCTTCCTGGCTACAACTACCTTTCAGGTAGCCTCCTGAGCCTCCTCTTCCCCAGGCTAAACAACCCCAGCTCCCTCAGCCTCTCCTCACAGGGCTGTGCTCAAGGCCTCTCCCCAGCCTTGTTGCCCCTCTCTGGACACGTTCAGGTGTCTCGATGTCCTTCTTAAACTGAGGGGCCCAGAGATACTCGGCAAGGTTGATTTACCTACCACTTTACAAACCAGCTCATACCATGGGGGTTTTTGGTTTGTTTCTCTCTTTTTTTGGTGGTTTTTGTCGCTTTCTTTTCTAAAGCAAAGCAAGAAAGAAAACGCCGCTGCTGTGTCTATTTTTGCAAACTCCTTTATGAAGGGCAGAAGAAATTTTTAGGCTGAAAACCTTCAGTGGGAACATCTATGGGCCAGCAAAACAAATACACAAGTGCCAAGACCGGCACTCCAAACGGAACAGAGTAACTGGGATGCTCGCTCTCTCAATTAGCAGTGCCGGTCCCTCCACAGCCTACATGTCCCACATTCAATACAAGCACTTTGGCAGCCAATAGTTGGTCTATGCTCAGCATGCCCTTCGATTGCCACCTGCCTTCCATTATCATCTCCCCTGCTGCCTCCATTGTACCTGATTAATAAAGCCCATTCTTCCTGTTTATTTCCTTATCGATCCACTGTCTCCTGCATGGGAAAAGGCGTCAATGCAGTTAAGGGCAAGCACCTGCTTGGAGACTTCACCCTTCAGCTGCTTTCTGAAAGTGCATTTTATTCTCACTGGATAATAAGATTCTGTGGTTAAAGGAGCTTTTAGGTATTGGCATTGTCATAAAATGTTCCTTGTGTCCTACTTCACTGGAGCTGACAAACTCTCTGCTTGCTGTCAGTGGACTAATGAGAAAAGAAGCACTTCTAAAGAGCTTTGGATATTTTTGCATTGCAAAGTGAAAAGGAGAAAGTGAGATATTTCAACGACGTTCCCTTTCATTCCAAAGCCCCATAAAGGGGAAAGAAAAGAGGGAATGTTTCTGCACAATCACTGTATCAAGCGAGCAGCTCACATTAATCTCTCCTTCCTCCGCATTCTCTGGCTTGGGGGCTTGGAAAGTTGACACTTGACTTGAAAAATGCCAACTCTAAGCAGTTTATTTCCTCTTGAACTTTAAGAGCTGACTGAGACAGAAATGACCTTTAAAAAGGCAGGGTTAGTTCTTGTATGAATTGATAGAAGGATTCTTTGCTTACACAGCACAGCAAGGTACTGAGCAAATCTCCTATGCAAACACCCCTTTCTCACCAGAGGCAAGAAGAACACCATGTTCTATCTGCCACAAGATTCAGAAGACTGGAGAACCTGGGACCTGGTGACCTAGCTTGTCTACATCAAGATGGGAAGAGTAGCTATGTTACAACCATAAGCCAATGACCTTATATACACACAGGACAGACACTACACCGATATTCCTCACCTCAAGACACCTGATCTACTATTGCAGGGAAGCAGTGCAAGCACAATCCAAAGCAAGAACACCCACGGACTCGTACCAAATTCACACCATCAGCCCAAACTCCAAACCTGCCAAGCAGGCCTCCTGCCAGTGGGACACAGCAGGACACCAGGACTCCTATTCTGGGACATCTAGCTGGTTGTGGCGACTTCACTTCCATTAATCTCTGCTGAAGCTGCTGAAAAAGAAACTAATCACTACATGGCTCATTAATGGCCTTCGATGAAAGGCAGCTTGAAAATGCAAATCAATACACAACAATAACTACTAATAATACTTGCTGCCAGACTAGTAGCCAGAAATGTAACTGAGCTGAATATTCTTGTCTGAGGTCCACCACACAATTAATACCACCAGATGGCCAAAGAAAGGCAATTGAAGGGTTTTGTGGCAGCTGAGGATAACCTAGGAGTTCTGATAAAGGAAATTCACAAAGCAAATATCTGGGATGCTGCTGGGTATGGGAATACACTGGGGACAAATAAGTTTCATTTGCCTGCGTGCTAATAATGGCACTTAGTTGAACATCCTTTGAAGAGATAAAGTGCTGTGCTGACAGGAAGGATGCTTGTGCCTAAATCAGGACAGCAAAGCAAAATACCCAAATTACACCTCATTTAACCCAAAGGGTGCAAAAGTATTCACCTGTTTCTCACTCCATAATGAAAGCAGACATAGCTATTGCAACAATGGAAAATTGTTCATGCAGAAGGTGAGCAAAACCTTCAACTGCTGGGCAGGAAACATCCTGAAAGGTAGGGTTGGAATTTTACCTTTTAAAATTAATAGATAGACAGGGAGGGAGATAGATAGATAGATAGATAGATAGATAGATAGATAGATAGATAGATAGATAGATAATCTAGTCCTGATCTTCATCTACCAAGCTGTGCTGAATCCAAGCAGTAAAGGACTGATGGGGCTCAGATATCTCCAGTGAAGGATGAAGTATCACTTTGCCATCAGCAGCAATGAAATGCTTCCCATCTACCACCAGCCCACTTAGGCAGAAGCAGATGTTTTACAATGGGAACCCCACAGCTATTCTCTGTAGAATTTACTTTTGCTCTGGAAGGAAAGTACACATCAAACTCACCAAAGCAGACAGAAGTCGTCATGCCTCACATAGTCTAGGTTAGCTTATTAATAATGAATCATTTTGGTCACCATTCCTGAAGTTTAGTATCAGGCAGTATGCTTTGAGGAAAACTGGAGGGGGGGGGAAAGTGATGGGGAGCAGTATTTTGCTCTCCAGTGCAATTGAAGGCATGGCAAAGATCTACAGCATCAGTAAGATATCGAGGGGAACCTCTCAAATGAGAGTTTAGCACCTAAGAAAATTCCTGCAGCTGGAATACAGGTGCACTTACACAAACACACAGCACCTAGCAATGTTTTATAGAATCACAGAATTGTTTCAGGTGGAAAAGACCACTAAGACTTGAGTCCTGTGTCCAATTCTGGGCTCCTCAATTTAAGAAGGACATTGAGACTCTTGAACATCTTCAGAGAAGGGCAACGAGGCTGGGGAAAGGCCTTGCGCACAAGCCCTACGAGAAGAGGCTGAGGGAGCTGGGATTGTTTAGCCTGGAGAAGAGGAGGCTCAGGTGAGGAGAAAGTTCTTCACAGAGTTGTTAGCCATTGGAATGTGCTGCCCAGGGAGGTGGTGGAGTCACCGTCCATGGAGGTGTTCAAGAGGGGACTGGATGTGGCACTTGGTGCCATGGTTTAGCAGTCATGAGGTCTTGGGTGACAGGTTGGACTTGATCTTTGAGGTCTTTTCCAACCTTATTGATTCTATGCTAAGACCATTGAGTCCACCCACTGACCTGACACGACCATGGCCATTACACCATGTCCCAGAGTGCCATGCCCACATGTTCCTTGATGGGGTGCTTGGTGCCGTGGGTTAGTTGTTTGGGTGGTGTTGGATTGGTTGATGGGTTGGACGCAATGATCTTGAAGGTCTCTTCCAACCTGGTTTATTCTATGTATTCTATTCTTGAACACCTCCAGGGATGATGACCTCACCACCTCCCTGGGCAATTTGTTCCAATGTTCGATCATATTGTATTATCCTACCAAATACTGCAGAAGCAGCAAGTATTAGGATTAATTTGTTTGGTTTCTTTTGAAATACTGACTGATCTGTCTGATGGGGCTTTTCCTACCCACATCATCACTGGAGGTGTCAGAGAAACCTGACCACTCCTGTAATGCATGAGAGCATCTCCCACTTTCCAAGTTCCTTTACAATCGTTTCTTAACAGTCAATTTAACAGTGTTTAGCCTCCAACTGTTGCTTTCATGCACAGCAAACTACATTTGGGGATCTGACTCGTGTGCATAAAGAGGCTTCTTAACATCTGTATGGCAACATGACAACACAAAAGTACAGATTTACACCGTAGGTGTAGAGCTACTGCAAACCAGATTTGCTCGACTGTAATACACATCAAACAACATTAAACAGCACTAAGAAACTGCCATCTTATTTACATGAGATGTACTCTGAGACTCCTAACTTTTGCCTGAAGGTTTTAATTAAAGCAATTCATGTCCCAGGGCATCTTTCTTATAGTAAGCTGTCTTCTTCATTCATCTGCTTCAAGGACTCTGCTCTCTGTGCTTTGGCACAATCTAATCACTCCTGTGGGAGCAAATGATAACATGAACATGGATCAGAAAAATATCGTTGAGTGAATCAGGAGAGATGAAGAGTTTGATGTAAAGGGAGAAACAATTTTGCACCCTTTATTCAAAGGTCTAGTAGATCTTTGGAAAGACAACAAAGAGGAGGGGGGAAAAAAAGGCATAAAATTTGAGACTTATGAGTTCAGTCATTGCTTGTTGAAATACTCCTACCACATATGTTCCCAGCTCTGGCTTTTAGCAGTGATCAGACAGGGAAGTTTTCTGTCCTTTTACTGGAGACACAAGAAGAAGAAAGAAGTAACCAAGAATCCACATTTGGCAGCTCTTTCCTTTGTCACTTAATTCAGTCAGAGGCAGGAGAATTTACAAGCCTCATCCATCCACTTTGGTTACTCCAGGTACCTTAGCAGAAACATACCCAGTGACTCAGAATAAAAGGCGGAATTTTATCCCAGATTTCACGCAACAATACAGAAAACAAAGTTTACTGAAGGGTAAAGAAATGTCAACAGTCCTAGGCAAGGCACAATAAATAATCTTACTAGTGTAAGCAAGCTTCTAGCAGCATAACACAAAGCTGAGTGAGCTTTCACTGCAAATGGGGAAATCCATAAGGGATTTGACTCAAATATTAGGATAGCAACTGTTGGACTTGGAGGAGGGAGGAGAAAAAGACAACAACACAGCAACAAACTTGCTCCAAAAACCCACACCAAGTAGAATGGTGAGAATAGACTAGACTAGACTGGAATAGACCAGACCAGGTTGGAAAAGACCTCAGAGATCAAGTCCAACCTATCACCCAACACCATCTACTGAACTAAACCATGGCAACAAGCAACCCATCCAGTCTCTTCCTAAACACCTCCAGTGATGGTGACTCCACCACCTCCCTGGGCAGCACATTCCAATGGGCAATCACTCTTTCTATGAAGAACTTCTTCCTAGCATCCAGCCTAAACCTCCCCTGGTGCAGCTTGAGACTGTGTCCTCTTGTTCTGGTGCTGATTGCCTGGGAGAAGAGTCCAACGCCCACCTGGCTACAACCTCCCTTCAGGTAGTTGTAGACAGCAATAAGGTCTCCTCTGAGCCTCCTCCTCTCCAGACTAAGCAACCCCAGCTCCCTCAGCCTCTAAACTTGGAAGAGGGAGGAGAAAAAGACAATAACACAGCAAAAAACCTGCTCAAAAAAAATGTACCAAGTAGGATGGTGAGAAAGGGTAAACAGTGTGCGTGCCCCTCCTCTAATGGCTGGGCAGTGTTAATCCAACTGGACTTCTTCATAGGAAGCAATGCCAAAAAATGATGAATTTGTAATTTTTGTGAAATTCTTGTTCATTTTGCACAAATATTTCAAGCAAATCCCCCTCAGCTAATTCATCAGCACAGTAAAAAAACCCAACCAAACAAAAAGTTAAACACTGTCTTTTCCCAAAGTCTTCAAATAGCAATACAAGCAGAAGTCTGGATGGTTTGGTGCAAACATACCTGTGAAAAAAATCACAAGAGCACAGAAAACCACCTAATCCCACAAGCACAACAGTGTCACCCTTGAATGCCAGCAGAGTAGTTGCTTGTGGATTGACTGCTACTTGGTGGTGCTTTAAACCAAGCAGAGGTACCAGCTGTTCCAGCTGCAAGTGATGTTCCAAACCGAAGAGTATTTGGAGGTGCTCCACTATACGCAAGTGTCAGCCAGGAACAGTCGGGAAACGCTTCACAGGCTTTCTAAATTGCTACATAAATATGAGGTTTAATAGAAAAGATAACTTGCAGAGGGACTGCATACAACCAGAATTCTTCTCAAACAGGTTAAAATAAAAGAGAATGCTATAAACCCAACCAACTACCAAGGAAACAAAACCAAACAAACCCCCAGGGTGGAGCGCTGAAGTCACACATCAGATCATCAGGATTTGAAGGTGGTTTGTTTGTGTATGTGCTCTGCCTGAACTGACAGGCTGCTGGGAAACCTGGGAAAGATTCTGCTTTGCTGTTATGGCTGTCAAGAGCTATTTTCAAATTGAATAAACTTAGTAAGTAACCAAACAACAAAAACAATCTACAAAAGTTTCCAAATATACCATCCTGCACAGTACCATGCTGTAATAATGGCCTTAAAAAGCAAGCATTTTCTTCTCTCTAGTTAATTTTATAACATTTTTAATATCTCAGAAATGAGGATACACACTGAGAAGTCCTCTTGGAATCACTTAAATCAGCCTAACAAGCAGTCAATCAGTTTCAGTTGAATTCATTAATCTATTTAGAGATTATTGATTCCACAACTCCAACTATTAGCTACTGGTGGCACACACACACACACATATATATATTTATTTTAACAACCTGAAAATGCTTTCAAAAATCCATAAAGTTGTGATTAATAGTTACAAACTCTATACAGGAGTATTTTACAAGCCTAGCTCATCTCATTAGTGCTTTTCTGATTTTCCTCTATATCTACACAACGATAATCAATTCATTCTGAGGCTGTACATGCTCTCATTTTTCAGGATCCTGGTGAAACAACTCCCTTCATGGTTTCATAAAAATGTATGGAAACATTTCTATTGATTGTAAAGTATTAAAGGAGCCCTTCTGGGATAAATAAATAAATAAATGAAACTACCTGAAGGGAGGTTGTAGACAGGCGGAGGTTGGGCTCTTCTCCCAGGCAACCAGCACCACAACAAGAGGACACTAGGGGAGGTTTAGGCTGGAGGTGAGGAAGAAGTTCTACACAGAGAGAGCGATTGCCCATTGGAATGGGCTGCCTGGGGAGGTGGTGGAGTCACCATCACTGGAGGTGTTCAGGAGGAGACTTGACAGGGTGCTTGGTTGCATGATTTAGTTGATTAGATGGGTTGGATAATAGGTTGGATGCGATGATCTTGAAGGTCTCTTCCAACCTGGCCTATTCTATTCTGTTCTATTCTATATATACACAAGTGCAATGTTTGTACTTTACCAGGAGTGTTTACAGAATCAAACCACAGTTTCACAAGTTCATCTATAATTTTTAATTGGATTTGTGAATCCAGCAGATGGGATAAAAGCCTTGCAAGGGATTAAAGAGAATTAAGGTACAATCCAACATTTGCATTGCTCTCACCTTTCAAACCCCCACTGCCAGCTACAGCGCAGTGAATTCTTGCAAAGACTATGGCAGCAAATGGATGCTTTTAAAACCAGCCACTATCACTGAGGGAACAAAGGCTGAGCAAAAAAAAGATGTTGTCTGTTGGCTCATCAGAATGTTGGGTTGTTTTTTTTGTTTCCTTTTTAAAGGTTGAATTCAAGCAATAAAGTGAAATAAACACTGCATTTGAAACTAAAAATATATTCTTTCCCAAGCTAACCATGACACCCAGAACTCCAGTGAAACTGTCACCCAGAAGCAATAACAACCATGACTGAGTGCAGGCTGGAACACCTAGTTTTAGCTAACACTGAAAGAATAATGTCTTGGAAAATACCAGTAATTCATGAAGCGTTTGTACTCTGCCAAATGTATGTAATTTTCCTTTGGTTATCAAACTTCTCTCCTCTTTGAGCCTGCTTCAGCACACGGAACTACTACTTGCTTATTTTAGTAACCAGCATTTATTTACTTCACACTGTAATAGAACAAGGTAACTGCTTTAACCTGAGGCATGTGGGACAAATAATTTCTCTTTGGCTCAAAACTGAAGACTGAATTAAACCAAGCTCTCAGCATTTACTTTAAATATGGGGCACAGATTTAGTTTGCAGCCTCTATGGTCTAAGTTGGCACATTCTCAGGTTTTAGTTGGGGTTGGGTTTTATTTCTTTGCTTGTTTTCTTTTTAATGCTTTATTTTATTTTATTTTTTTATCCCCAAAGAAAAATGCCAGCAATATGGTTTGAGCAAACATATATAAGCTTCCTCTGAGGACTTACAACAAGTTGTTAAGTAAAAAGATAGTGGGTTTTAGAACTTTGCCTGTTTCTGCACCGCTAAGCGCTGGTGCGGAGCAGGGCAGCGACACGAACAGATGCGAAAACCACCAACCAAAAGACAGAGCAACAATACTGAATATTCAAGCAATTTCCAGTGCTTATTACACTTTTTCTTCAAGCTTCTATAAAAACATCATAAGCAATTGTGTTAAATAACATCAAATCTATTTATATAAAGCTAATTGCGCTGCCTGTCTCCGCTAACATCCCAAGACAAATCTTTCAGCCAGCAGAGAGCCCTGAAGAGAGACGTAAACTAAGCCATACAGCCGCCTGAACAATCTTTGCTTGCCTTCATGAGGCTCCCTGCTGAATCCTGAAAACCAAGATCAATTTGACATCAGCTAATTATGGTTATTCTCACCATCTTTCTAAGCGAGGGCTAGACAGAAATCCTAGGCAGCAGAGGTTAGCAGCACTGCGTGCAGCAGAGTTCTGACCTCGGAAGGCAAAACCTCGCTGGCCGAGAAGATTGCAGGTGCCAGGCTTACAGTTTCATTAGGAAAAATTAGTGTGGTTTTGCACAGGACCCAGTGGGCATTGATTTCAAAATAAAAGCTGAAATATCGAGTGCCATCAACTGCAAGCTTCTGCTGGTAGCTCTGCATTTTTGAAAAATCAATCTTAAAATCCAATGCCTCCAAAAAAAAAAAAAAAACCCAAAATCAGGTAAAAACACCTAATGATTACATTTAACAGCATAGTAGTAGATCTAAATGTAAATGCAAGGGGGAAAAGAGACTACAAACAAATATGAGGCTGTAATAGCTGCCTTTAGGAACATGTAATTTATTTTGAAAGGCAGGTTCTAAGTCTCCTGTTTGCTGTCCTCTGGGCCCCATAAACTGTGACTGTGCTAATATAAAGCTTAGTCTGCTCCTAGAGAACAGCTGAGCAGCTTAGTTTCTATTCTAATCTTCGAGCAAAGGTCATATCTCAAGCAGGCTTTTTCCACTCTTTTTTGTGTTGTATACAGGAAACGTGCCAGGGTGGGTTGCTTTTCTTCTGAATGATCCAGATGAAGTTGCAGCCCAAACTGGTTTGCAGGGGACACTGACATTTCTATTCCATTCTATTCTTCTTAAAGAATCTCAAATCCATACATTCAGAGCTCAAATGCTTGGGAGGGTCCCCTGACAAACAAGGGCTCTGTGCCGTTTTGCACAGCCTGCAGATAAAGTTCAAACCCAAGAGGGACAATTTCCTATTCGTTTCATGTGTTTGCTCTGGATGGTGGCAATAATTAACCAGAGAGATGTAAATTAATTTCATAATGGGTAATTTCAGTGGAAACATCCAGCTGTCTTGAAACTGGTTTGTGCCTGGAATTGAGACCAAAACTGGGCATTTTTCCACCCTCTGTTCTGAATATTCCCCCAAATGTATTCATTCCCTAAGCCCTGCACAGCAGGGAAATGAACTGCTTGAGAAAAATGCCAACACTGTGGCAGCTGACCTGTCCAACTAGGAAGCACATCCATAACCAGAGGGCTGCTGGCTGACAGAGTGGCTTAAGCATTTACTGTTAACTTACCAGCAACTACACATCTTGTTCTCTAATCTGAAGTGTGTGTGTGTGTTTGTGTGTTTTCAAGTAAGACACTAACAGATAACAGCACAGCTTAGGGAAGAGGAAATTGAAGTTTGAAATCATCCATAAGCCTGCAGTAACACTTAGTTAAACATCACTACTCCACGTACAGAGCCCCACTGACAGCATCCATCCTCAGACGTTTGTGTGCAAACACCAATGAAAATCACGTCAACATTTTTGCTATGCTTCCATTCAAGACACATTAAGCAGAGAATGGCATCACAGTGTGCTAACTAGGGAAGAGGCTTCCAAAATTGCCTCTGAATCACAGCAATTAAAGGAATTAGACGGTGACCCTCTGAGGTTGATTAGCGTGACATTGTTCAGATATGGAAAAGATTAATATGAAAGGCAAAAAGGCTGTTTGTCCACAATCCTTCTCCTGGGCTGGCCAGTGGTTAGGCTTTCACCATCATGTTCTGAATATCTCTGGCTGTGTTTAACCCTCTGAGCATGGTCATTTCCCCCTGAAAATGGGCAATGCTCCTCCTGAACAGATAAACCAGCAGACTCCCGATCAGATGAAGTGCATTTCCTAGCAACGTATCTCAAAGCTCTGCAGTTCATGAACAAGGGCTTTACCAGATGTGCCAAGAACACTGCTAATCCCCTCTATTTCTGCACCCATCCAGGAAACTGAAGAGAGAGATCCTGGGGAACAAAGGTGCTGTGGGGATGGGATGGGATGGGATGGGATGGGATGGGATGGGATGGGATGGGATGGGATGGGATGGGATGGGATGGGATGGGATGGGATGGGATGGGATGGGATGGGATGGGATGGGATGGGATGGGATGGGATGGGATGGGACCTTTGAGATCAAGTTCAACTTATCATCCAACACTACCTAATCAACTAAACCATGGCACCAAGTACCTCATCCAGTCTCTTCCTAAACACCTCCAGTGATGGTGACTCCACCACCTCCCTGGGCAGCCCATTCCAATGGCCAATCACTCTTTCTACGAAGAACTTCTTCCTAACATCCAGCCTAAACCTCCCCTGGTGCAGCTTGAGACTGTGTCCTCTTGAAGTGCTGCTCACCCATGATCAGCTTGCTATCAGCTGTCAGATAGCCAAAGCAGTCATCACACAATCTGTAGGGTACATAATTCTGTTGTGGCATCCAAGTACCAGGACAGTAAGACCGAGATCCATGATCCCTAACCACTTCCATCCTATAGCTTTATTTGCAGAACTTGGTAAAGTTTGTTTCTTTTTTTCCCTTAACTTTTTTCCTCAGGGATGTGTGTGTGTGTGTCTCTGTGGTTTTGGGGATTTTCTTGTGGGTTCTTTGTTGTTTGGGGTTGTGTGTGTTTTTTTGGTCTTTCTTCTCTTTTTTTTTTCTATACATGAAAAATAATGAAGAGATTGAAACTGGAGGTAAAAAACCTCCAAACTTAGGTTAGGTCCCTGCCATACCATATTTGACCCATAAGAAACTATTCAAACCCGACATTCTTACTTTCCAAATGAACAAAGAACCATGTTTAAAGCAAAACTTTTCAATACATAGACTCAAGAATTGCCTTCTTCATGTTTCTCATGGTCAAAGACAGCAAGCAATGCATCCTCACTAAAATGAGCCAAAAAGTCATTCTCTGCTGAAACACTAAAAGCCCTTCCTATTCACAAATTCCTCATCTCATTTTTCAAGGAGAATTTCTTCTTGCAGAAACATTACAAAACCATTTTCTCCCTCTTTCATCTCTGTGAAACAGCACATTATTTCCATGCAGGGAGCTAAGGTGCAAGGGCATTAAAATCCAAACAGAGTCATGATAATGACTGACTTGCTAGCGGTCATTTCTACCCAAAACCAGATGAAAATCTCTGTTCCTTCAGACCATGACACCTCTGAAGCTCCTCAGGCTGAGAAAAGGCTGAAGAATTTCATCCTCTACCCAAACATAAGGAATAAGGTAAATAATCCCACTGTAACTGCCTTAAATGGGACTGAACTGGCAGAGTGGGGATACAGAGAGAACAGAAATGCTGGCCCAAGTTAAATTACCTCTGTAGTCTTTTATACTGTATATGGCAGCTACCAGTAACAGTCATTGGTATGGGAAAAAGACCTTTGATGCTGTATTTCCAGTGACATCTTTGACACACAAGAAGAAGTTGATGCAAAGGAAGAATTAAGACATTTAAGCTTCAAGCATCACTCTATTCTATAATTTCATTTTGAACATTGAACACTGAGTACCAAAGCACCCAACATAACAAAATACAGTGAATACTTCCATAGGTTTTTTTTGAAGGCACACAACAGGCCTTTCACCTGCACTCTGAGCTAACTAAGAAGTTACCTAGTGGCTGATACCAGACTGAAGCCTGCTGAAAAGCAAGGTATGTTAAGGAATCTCCCCTACAGTACTATGCTGGGTTGTAGTCATTCTGAAGCACGGACAAAAGCTTGAGGAAATCTGACTAAAAAAAGATCATTAATGTATCTACCATTTCTTAGCCAAATGGCTCAAATCCCACACACCAGCATAGGTGACTTCTTTTAAGCAGCATCATTCTCAAAATGCAGTCTTACATGGCCTCTTTTATGGTCCCAAGCTTTCATTCAGGTGTCTTTGTCTATGTAATGGGATCAAATTGTTGGACTCTGTCCGTTCCAATGGCTAACAACTCTCTCTGGGAAGAACTTTCTCCCCACCTCAAGCCTAAACTTCCCCTGGCACAGCTTAAGACTGTGTCCTCTTGTTCTGGTGTTGGTTGCCTGGGAGAAGAGACCAACCCCCTCCTGGCTACAATCTCCCTTCAGGTAGTTGTAGACAGCAAGAAGGTCTCCCCTGAGCCTCCTCTTCTCCAGGCTAAACAACCCCACCTCCCTCAGCCTCTCCTCACAGGGCTGTGCTCAAGGCCTCTCCCCAGCCTTGTTGCCCTTCTCTGGACACATTCCAGCATCTCAATGTCCTTCTTAAATTGAGGAGGCAGAACTGGACACAGTACTCAAGGTGTGGCCTAACCTGACTTCCCTGCTCCTGCTGGCTGCACTGTTTCTGATGCAGGCCAGGATGCCATTGGCCTTCTTGGCCACCTGGGCACACTGCTGGCTCATGTTCAGCCAGCTGTCAATCAGTACCCCCAGGTCCCTTTCTGTCCACCCAGGGAGGTGGTAGAGTCACCATCCCTGGAGGTGTTCAAGAGGGGATTGGACGTGGCACTTGGTGTCGTGGTCCAGTAGTCATGAGGTCTTGAGTGACAGGTTGGACTTGATGATCTTTGAGGTCTTTTCCAACCTTGTTGTTTCTATGATTCTATGACTCACTTGCAGAGCAATTTCATTCCCACGGAGGAAAGACAAAGTAAAACTTGTTAAACCCTCACTGCAGGGCTGGGGGATGGAGACAAGCTTTCAGACATCTCAGCCTTTTTGCAGTGTCTGAAAGCTTGTCTGGGTTTACGAAGATTACTACGTGCCCTAGTAGGAGACACTGACACTGCATGCAAACCGCTTCTACATACTGAGACCAACAACATGACAGTAATTTCACTCTTGTGAGTGCAACATGTCATTATCCTCCTTGACACTTCTCCCAAATTCTGACTTGATTCTACAAAGGCTTCTCTGGCACTGAATGGGCTGCAAACAGGTCTCAGAGCTGCTGCTGCTGCTCTTTGTCCTTCATAAGACTGAAAGTCCAGAAGCTTGAAGAGAAAAGGTAGAGAAGCACAGTATGGGAAAGAGCACACTTCTGTGAGCAGCAGAGCTAGGAAAAATGGTTTTCCACAAATTCCTGTGTAAAATTAGAGTAAATTTACTGTGCCAGTGATGGGAACTATAATAGAGCCTAGGGCATTTCCACATCACAGAGGCTCCTACTGTACGTTCATGGGACTTTAACAAGGTTTGCACTCTCACTGGGGCTATTCAGTCTGGAGAAGAGAAGGCTCTGAGGACACCTAATTGTGGCCTTCCAGTATTTGAAGGGGGCTACAAGAAAGCTGGGGAGGGACTTTTTAGGGTGTCAGGGGAACAGAACAAAAATAGAAATGGGTAGATTCAGATTGGATGTTAGGAAGAAGTTCTTCCCCATGAGGGTGGTGAGACACTGGAACAGGTTGCCCAGGGAGGAGGTGGAAGCCTCATCCCTGGAGGTTTTTAAAGGCCAGGCTGGATGTGGCTTTGGGCAACCTGATCTAGCGTGAGGTGTCTCTGCCCATGGCAGGGGGGTTGGAACTAGATGATCCTTGAGGTCCCTTCTAACCCTAACAATTCTATGTTTGTACAATTCCTCCCCTACAACAGAAAATTCCCAGGTCATCTCCCCTTGATTCAGATGTTAGCTTCCACAAGACTAGTGACATCTTCCTATCTGTGAAAACAATATGGCAAGGAGCATTTAAGAGTTATTGGAGAGCACATTTATGTGCATATTTCCTCTGATTTTTTTTTTCCATGAGAAGACATTTAACTCTGATACAGACTAAGCTATAGGCTCCTAGAGTCAAGTCTTAGCCAACCACCTGTTGCACTGGCCTTCAGGCAACAAGTAACTGACATCAAAATTATGCTTTGGAAGCAAAGAAATCTGCTCTATTAAAAAATTAAAAGGAAAACCAACCAACAAGAACTAAACAGCTGTATTGGCAGTTTAGCCCATCTTAGAAAAACTTCTCACCTGTTTTGAGCAAAGAACAATTTCATGCATATAACAGGTGGGGGTTGGTCTCTTCTCCCAGTCAACCAGCAACAGAACAAGAGGACACAGTCTCAGGCTGCACCAGGGGAAATTCAGGCTTGAGGTGAGGAGAAAGTTCTTCCCAGAAAGAGTAACTGGTCATTGGAATGTGCTGCCCAGAGAGGTGGTGGAGTCACCATCCCTGGAGGTGCTCAAAAAAGCACTGGATGTGGCACTTGAAGCCATGGTTTAGTTGTCAGGAGGTGTTAGGTAATAGGGTGGACTCGATGTTCTCTGAGGTCTTTTCCAACCTGGTTGATTCTGTGATTCTGCAACAACTTTTCACAACAGCCACAACCACCATGGGAGAGAGGTCTCTGCAAAGTGGTCACCTTCAGTCTCCAGAAGTCTAAACAGTATATAAAATCTCCCAGGTAACTGCATGTACACAAAGAGGGATATCTGAAGGCAGACTTTATGACTGAAAAGCAATTTATGTTCCACTTTTCACAATACTTAGAAAACATTACTGATTGTCCAGTTCTTGCAAGTAAATTCTATCTAAAACTGATAAAATAACTCTTTTGTGTTCAGCCACTGAAATATTTTGTATTTGATGATATGGTTATAAATTAATTGCAGCAGCAACAGATGTGAGGGGAAAAAATTTCATAGGTTAGGGGTCTTATCTGGGATTCAGCAGATCTCAGTTCAAAGCTTCATTGAGCCTCAGGCTTTCAGCTTAACCTCAGGCAATTCATTTAACCTCCCCTGGACCTCTGTTACTCATCTGTACAGCACTGCATTTGAGAAGAACATCACAACACCTCTTATCAGCAGCGTTTGTATGACAAACATGCAAAAACTTCTGGCACTAGGATCTATGTGAGCATCTATAGACACACAGAAGATTCAAACCCCAAATGTTTCTCAGCAGAACCTTTAGGGCACAAATAATATCTCCTCTCTAAGAGAGGATAAAACCCCTCATCTCCCAAAAGCCCAGAAACAGCCATAAAGGACCTGTCAGAAAGAAGACAGCAAAGTTTTCTCTCAGCATCAGCAGCCCCAATGCAAGAGTACAATAAATGAGAGATACAGGTCTGTGAGGCAGGCAGACAGCTCAGAAGGAAAAATCACCTTCATTTCAGTCAACAAAAGAGAAAGGCAAGGACATAAAACTTGTTGGTTCTGCTCCAGTGTTATGGATGAGGAAATGGACTATTCCCTGCTGTTACAGAAGGAGCCATGCTGGAGGCAACATGGTGTCTGTGATTTCCAAAGGGGAAACCAAGGTGGCAAACAGGTGCTGCTGGTTGGTGGACAGCATAGCAGTATTTCCAATAAAAGCATCTTTATTTTCCACCTGTCTTGGTGTATTGACTTCTTTGCAAAGGGAAATCTGGACACAGTGCTGGCAGAGGAGTCCAGGACACATGAATCTGGAACCATGATGACAAAGCCAAAAATAAAACCCAACAGCTTTCCCATAACCTCAGTACTGCCAGTAACCTGTGGTCAAGGATGGCAGATAATGAAATACAGTGCATGAGGCTGAGCCATATATTAAATTTCCCAATGTATGGCTGTGACTTAGCAATCTGCTAGGGATGAGGAGGGAATGCAAAGCAAAGAACTGCACTTCTGCTTCCATACAGAGCTTCAACAAAGCAACTTCTGTCCAGAGGTGAATGGAATGCAATGGAACGGAATGGAATGAACCAGGTGGGAAGAGACCTTTGAGATCATCGAGTCCAACCTATCACCCAACATTATCTAATCAACTAAACCATGGCATCAAGCACCCCATCCAGTCTCTTCCTAAACACCTCCAGTGATGGTGACTCCACTGCCTCCCTGGGCAGCACATTTCCAATGGCCAATCTCTCTTTCTGTGAACTTCTTCCTAACATCCAGCCTAAGAACAGGTAGCCAAGAAGTGATCAAATGAAGCAAGAGAAGATGTTCAGACATGTCACTGGAAATAAACCACTTTAAAAAAACCTGCAGCTCAGTTAAGTAAAGAGAAAAAGCTGAACAAATATGACTGTGTTTCAAAAGAGGATGCTCACACCAGACTCTCCATGGGCAGCAGCAAAAGCAAGTTAGCTGCTAAAGCTGCTAAAGCAAATGGAATTCACATTCGCATTTAGTTAGTGGAAATCTACCAAGCTACCCAAGGGTGATGAACATTAAACAGTGTGAAATTTTATTGCATTTTGCTGCTTCCCTCCCGGGATTTTTATGAGGATAACCATTTTTTGTATCTAAACAGCGAGAGCTCCAAAAGCTTCGTCTTTAATCGAAGATGCTCCATGAAAATTTAACAGGCACAAAGGCTTTGAGCGCTAAGGTTTCTTTGTGAAGAACGACAGAGTCAAACAGTTTGTGAATTAAACCCATGTTCCTGTTGTGAATGGTAAGGTGACTTAAGAGATTCAGTCCCCAGCAGGTTCTAAAGTACAGTGAATTGGCTCTGCCGATAATCTGCAATGCATTTGAATATTCCTGGCGCACAGAAACTGAAGTGTCTGATCCCGCAGAAGATGGATTTCCTGAACACCCACCTACATTATTATTAACATTCATGTCCCACCACACTTTGCACTGAGCACATGCATATTCCATTTTTAAAGACTGCTGCTATTCCCCACGACCACCCCCAAAGCACTGCTCAGAGCAGTCACACTGGGTCACACCTAATTTAATCCGGCCCAGCGCTCTGTCTTTAACAGCAGCCAAGGCTGCCTTTAGAAAAATACAAAAGCAGGACAAAGGTACAGAAAAACTTTTGCTCCATGTCTCCAGCAACTCATAGCTTAAACTCTTTTCGATTCGAAGTGATTGGTAATTGTGGTGGGGTGAAGTTTCCCCCCAGCATTAACTTTTTGCCAGACCAACTCAGTTCGAAGCAAATGAAGATAATGGGGTCTGGGGAGACAGGTTGGACTTGATGATCTTTGAGGTCTCTTCCAACCTTGGTGATTCTGTGAAGCTGTATTTACAAGCAAAAACTGCACTCTACAATGGAATTCAATGGATATATACAAAATATACAGGATTTACAATATTATACAGGTATTTACAATTGGCAAGCAACAAAAAAAACCCAACCCTGGTCAAAAAACCCACAGAAGCTGTTCCACTGCCCTCCCCCCACCAGATCCCCCTGTCCCAGAGAGAGAGAGGAGTTGAGAGAGAAAGCAGTAGGTTAGACTTATCTAAGGCCAGCCAGAAGCACATTATCTCTCCCCTGAGCAAAGCAAGACAGCCAAGATCAGAAGAGAAAAAGAATGGGAAGTGGGAAGAATTGTTATGGTACAGCTCCTCTTATCCCAGACATTTATGCAATGAATTTGTTCAGAATAATCTCTTGTTTTCCTTTTCACACCCAATAGTGATTTCTTTATATTTTTCTACTTTTCTGCTCGAAATCTGCAGCTAAATTTTTAGAGGCATAGCCTAAACCCACCACAGTAATAACAAATTCAAAGGTATTTTTCTTCCTTCCATGTTTTCACTGCCTTCTAAAACTTCTACAACATCCTGAAGCATGAGATCCCAAAGCTTAATCACTACTCATTGTGATTCTGCTGGTTGAAGCCTGCAGATTTTATTTGCTGGTCTCTAGTTCCTGTAGAGCAGGCACTCAACGTTAGAGCAAATTGTGAGTTATCCTGAACACAAAACCACAGTAACAAGAAAGAGTGGAGAGGAAGTTGAGGCGATAAAGATGCACACCCACATTGTGAAGAGACAGACAATTCTTTACTAAGCAAATATTCTGCCTCACTGCAGGAACTACTGCATAGAGATGGACCCCAAAAAATCCCTACAAATTAAATTGTTTCAATGCATTTTTTATTGGCATCAGACAGGTAACAAATCTCTAAAGAAAACCCCAAACCAGATTACAGCTGGTTCTTTATAGCCCCAAGTCCAGGAGAAGTTTTATGAGACAGGAAAGAGCCAGCAGCTGCACAGAACACCTTTCATTTAAAAACCAGGATGCTAAATGAATATACACACAATGGAAGGGACAAGCAAAATAAATACTGTCATCTTGTCCTTAGTCATGCTTACAGCTTAAAAGGTGGGTTGGGGCTTGTTGTTATAATGCACTTGGATTTTAAGCAAGGAAGGCAAATGACAAAGAGAAAGGACTACAAGAATAAAATGTTTCCCGTGTAAAAGGATGGGGGAAAAACCAGAAGGGAAGAAGAATCTGAGCAATGTGAGCTGCTCAAGGACTTTAGGGCAAATGAAAAGGTGACAATAACAGGAAACAACCCACTAATGAAATGTGGAGTGAGGGGGAATAAGCCAACAAATAGCCAGTGAAATTTGAGCACAAGTGTCCTGGTTTCTGCTGGGATAGAGCTAGCTTTCCTTCTTAGTAGCTAAGATAATGATGTGTTTTGGATTCAGTATGGGACTGGCATGAGAAGAATGTTGATGGTACATTGATGCTTTTAGTTGTTGCTAGGAGGTCAAGGACTTTGACTTCCCATGTTTTGCCAGTGTGCAGTGTGCACAAGAAGCTGGGAGGGAGCATGGCCAGGACAGCTGACTTGAACTAGTCAGAGGGATATTCCATACCATGGGACATCATGCTCAGCATATAAACTGGGGGGAATTAGTTGGCAAGGGGCACTTGCTGCTCTGGCATCAGTCAGCAGATGGTGATCGATTATATTGTGCATCACTTGTCTTGCCCTGGGTTTTATTTCCATCTCTTTTCATTACATTCATTTTTATTACCATTATTATCATGGTTTATAATTGTTGCTATTACATTTTATTCTAGATCTCTATGCATGGATTTTGGTTTTGTGGTGTTGGGTTTTTTGGTCTCCAATTCTTCTTCCCATCCCACTTGGAGAAGGGAAGTGAGAAAGTGGCTGTGCTGCTGGCTGGGCTTAAACTGTGACAACCAGGCAAGAAGCAATGGGGCAAGAAGATACAGTAGTTCCTCTGGGTAACAAAATCACTCAACTCATAACAACTACAGGGCAACCGGAAAGGGAGAACAAAGCCTAACTGGTGATTCCTGCTTCATCAAACATTGCCCCAAAGTAATGGAATACTGAAGGAAGGGGACAGTTTCTTCTGCAGCATTATGAAAGGTGACTGGGGAACACAGGAAGGGGAATGATGTTGTGTTGACACAACACCCCAACACCTTCCATGGAATCCCCAGCACAAAGGTCAGCACACTCAGTTGGCAGGACATACGAGAGAAGCATCTTGGGAATCCTTCACCTCAAACCTAACTTTCTCCTTTACTTAAATAAGAATCCAAACAGAAGACACAAAGGAAGATTTCATTCCCAATTAGAATCCTTTATCCCGAGTAATGTGTCTCCTACTTCCTTCCATCTCTGAATTCACAACGGAAGGAAAAAATGTAGACTGTGAGACTATTTCTTTCTACTCTCAGAAAACTTGAATCAAAATGATCAGAAGCCCCTAGGAGCAGATGAAACCCAAAAGTTTCTGCACCAAAATACAGTTCTCTCTATCACAAAATCTTTTTTTTTTAAATTTTCCTCCCCCCCCCCCCTTCTTTTTCCTTTTTTTTTTTTTGTTTGTTTTGTTTTTAAGTTTTATTTATTTATTATTCTTTTGGAACATTTCAGCTCCATCTATTGACTTTCCTCCTCCTCCTTCAGGGAATATTCACAGATGTGCAAAGCCACCTCTAACAGCAACATTAGCTGAAGCAAAAAATGAAATTTACACTTGACTGCCTTCTTCAACAATGTGCAATCACCATTTAATAGGAAAATGGAGCAGAGAGCAAACAGGAAAAGGAAAGGCCTGATTAAAACCCACCAGTCCTGGAGCTGACGATACCCCCAGCATGGAAACAAGGCACACGCTTTGCTCAGAGCAGCATGAGCTCTGCAATGGTCCACAGCCCCTCCCCAGCTCTGACAAACACAAAACAGAAGCAGAAGTACCAAGAGGAAGCATTTTTCACTGAAAAGTGGGGTGCTGGCTATCACCATACATCAACTTGCTTCCCTTTATGTTGAAGCAAACAAAGCAAGTGCTTAAGATACATGCATGAGAGTCACAAATCCTTTTCACTAGCTAACAAAACCCAAATCCATCAAGAAATCCGAGAAGATGGTGTTTGAGCTCTGAGTCAGTCCAGCAGTGACATAACACAGCCTTTTCTACCCAAAGGCAACAGGGTTTGGGCTCAGCTCCACTATCTGGAAAAAGAGACATGCTAGCCAAGAGAAGCTGGCTGCCTTAGGAGCATGACTTCAGTGACCTCTCACACCCTGTGCCTGCATGGAGGGCCCTTGGCAGCAGGGCAGGTTTCAGATGCCCCCATCGAGTTCCACAGCACAGTCTGGGGTGCAAGACGCCGCTGGGGCTGCTGCCAGGGATAATCCCACCACAGCAGAACTTCTTTCTGTTCCAGAACAAGCAACTCTGAATCCCCTGCTTTGGCTTCACTTCAAAGCCACGTACACACGTGCTCCACACAGGAAACCATTAGCTACACCTGAGAGGCTGCACTGAAGGATACACTTCTCGCTGCCATCTACACCTTAGAGCCCCATGGGGTGGTTTCTGAGAAGACAGCAGTGGCATGGCCTCACAGCTCAAGCTGGGTTATCTAAGAGTATTCAACTTACAGCACTGCCCAGGAATTCACCTTCACACTCAGACCCTACTTGACAGGTTGATCATTTTTGTTGTTGGTTTTACCTTTATCATTTATGTTACAGGTCTGTTATTAATGGACTCTTCATTTACACATGTCAGAAGATGAGAGAAATCACCTAATTACCTGCTTTCCCCATCAGTGAAGAACAGGGGGGGGTTACCAATTTGCTTTCCACTCCTTTCTCCTCTTTCTTTTTACGTGTGTGAGATTTACCATCCCCTGTCAGCCACGAACTGGAAGAATCATTTTCTAATTATCAGGATTTCTTGCACACCAATTTCAAATCACAGGGCTTTTTTTTTCTCCTTCCCCCTCTTAAATTAGGAAAAGATTCCTTTGGAACAATGTTTCATTTTCAATTGGCTCTGAGGAAAGTCTGAATTTCTGCTTAGCTTTTAATTGATATTCATGATCCATTATTAATGACGAAACCAAAAGAATACAGCTAGAACAAGCAAGTAAACAGCTCCATCTCTGGAACTGACTAGCAATTTGAATAAAATGATTAGAAAAAGCCCTTCATTTAAGCCAGGTAGAAACACCACCTTTTTATTTTGCCAAGTGTAGTTTTATTTGTAATATGAGGGAATTCTGCCTCAGAAGCTTAAATTATACATTTATGATCACGTTGGTGCCGTGATGCTACACAAGCAGAAGACAGGAAGATCAATAGCACTGGGAGATGAATGCCTCCCACAACTATCTACTGCTCCTACCAGAGTCTGGTAGAAGTTTACACCAACTATTCCAGTCACCAAGGGATGAGTCATTTGCCCTGCTGCAGCTATTGAGTACTTTTAGAGCGTCTGATTCTTATAAACCTGCACATTCACACAGCTTCACACCTCACCTCCCTCCTCCAGTTACTCTGCCAAATTGAAGGCAGCTAACCCACCCTCTGAACTAAACAATTGGGGGACATTTCATGGGTAAAGTCAGCAGTAATTACATGTTCTAGCAGAGCTAATACATACAACAGGCTCCGAGAGCAGTGTCAAGATAGTAAATTATTAGTAAAGGAAATCTGCTGCCAAAATGGGCTCCTAGGCCCTGAGAATGAAAAACTCTGCTGTGCCCAAGCAGGCAAGAAGCTAAGAGGCATTTCAGTCTCACTCTGGTTTGCCCTTGCAGACTGAAAACACTGACAGCATCTCACTCACACACATTGTAAAGCTGTAGTAGTAGCTGCAGCATTACCCAGTGACACCCAAATCGCAGATCCCTTCTAGATCCCTGCACTGATACTATGCAAGACTACAGACAATCTTCAGAGCAAAAGCTTCCAAGAGAAGTATCACAGAGGAAGGAACACACTGCTAACATCTAGAATACTAAAAGATAAAGATAGGAATTTATCTAACCAGCTGCCTGGGGCAAAACATCTAGGCTCAGATAAGTAAGGAACAGAGATGCACTGCCCAGCTGTGTGATAGGCAGCATCTGTTATTACAGCCACTGAAGTCTGATTTCAAGAAAGCTCTATTGAACCTATATGGATCACTCCCCACCTTAAGTGAATGTGGAAAGGACAACAGCATCTGGGCACTCAACTGCCCAGCAATGTAACTCAGCTCATCAGTGCCAGGTACTACCTCTGTGTGCAAACTTTATGTCTGGCATACAAGAGCAACAAAACAAATGCTGGCAAGATTCCACATGTTAATAAAGTATCAATCATATTCCCCATCCATTAAAAAACATGCAAACAAAAACCCAAGGGAAAACCAACAAACAAATAAAACAAACCACAAAAAACAGAACAAGATTTCCAGGAGAGCACTGCTGGGAAAAGAGCAGAAAGTATGAAGAAGAGTAACACAAAGCTGGGGTGAATCACCAAGGTGTGAACAGCCACACAAACACAGATGTAAAGTTCAGATGCAGTCCTGACCAAGAGAGGTTATTCCAGAGGGCAGGACAATCAAAACAGCTGCTTGAGCTCAGAACTTTGGCCATAATGGCTCCCATGAAAGAGCTTTATTAAAATAATTCATGTCAAGGATAAAACTTCAGTTATGTAGTTTCTAATCAGGCACTACCATTAAGTCAGCTGTCTCAGTAAATGACTTCATACCTAAGGCTTCCACTTAAAAACATAATTTCTTTATCCTTATACATCTAATTCCACTGTTCCAAATATATTTAATGAACAACTCAAGTTCCAAACCTCCGAAACCAGATGAATCTAATTCTGGCTGGCTCTTTATGCTCAGCAACACCAGAGAGCAACCAGCAGCATTTTTTCAGGCTTGCTTTTGGATTTCCCTTGTTTGGTTTGCTGGTTGTTTGGGGTTTTTTAATGTGAGTTGGATGCTGGAAGATCCCAGTTTCTGAAGCAATACAGGGAATTAGTATCCCAGAACTTAGAGTCCTCCCTTATCCCACTCACAAGCAGCAGTCACAGGCTGCAACACTCTGATGCTTTCCTACTCAAATGGAAAAAGATTTAACCTAATCTGTAAGAAATGAAGTCAAAATGCCAGCACCTTGTAAGTAAAGATTAATCCATCTGGGAATTAGATCAAGCACAATGACACAGTAGCTAGCAGATTTTGCAGCAGCACATAGAGCACTGAGTTACAGGTATGATCTCTCCTCTCTCTCCCATATTCCACTCGGGTTCTCACGCCTGCACTATCACCATGGCACCAAGCGTGTTCCACTGCAGCAGCAGCATTACAGCTTTGACATATGACACAGCTTGTGGGTTTCTTTCCTTCTTTCCAATGCTGAGGAAGCCTGCAGTTTTCATTCATTGCTTGTCTGCTAAACCATTTGGCAAAGCTATTTTAATTATGGAGAGTAATATCAAAACAAGCATTCAGTTGAGGAAGGAGGAGCTATGAGCCAGGCTCAGATGCAGGAGGAGTTTGATTTTTCTCTTTTTTTCTAACAACCTGAAGAAAACAGTACCACTTCAAAGTGATCTTTAATCTAAGAAAGTTCTGTTCTACATGAAGAGCTGAGATGTCATTACAAGAAGTCTTTTAGATATCCCAGGCACTGATAATTAGAGCAGTGAACAAAACCACCGAGACCTTAGGTTTCTCTGGGAGGCGAGTACAAAGATTTCACAGTGGGTTTGATCTTTGTGCCACAGACCGTGCAGATGAGCCTGAAAATGCTGCATTTTGTAATCCCAGGACAGAATAATGCTTCAGTAAATTGCTATATTTTCTAGCCCAGTCAAGAAAGTACAGAGGTACATATAAATGAGGGCAGGCTGCCATTCAACTGGTCACAATAAAGTCCTTTAGCCTCAGTACAGTGCAGAACACAATGCTTACCAAGGCTGAAAACACAGAATTTTGGCTTAAAAAAACAGACCAGGAAAGCTGCTGTAGATATGTATCAGCCCTGACATTCACAGGAGTCTGTATCACAGCTCCAGACTCTTCCCAAATACTTTAGTCTGCAAGCCAGCATTATCTCTAGCAATATTAATAATTCATTTTAATATTAGCTGTTACCCAAGAGTTGCTTTGAGGCAAATATGGAGACAGACTGAAGACAAATTGTTCTGCCATAAGCTAACAGAAGTAGCAAAAGAAAAACAAGCTTAATGAAGACAACCCATTCTCTAAGAGGTTCAATCCACTACTGAAAGGCAGTATTATTTTAAATTCAAGCAGTTTTTTCCTCTCTGTACATAGCTTTTCTGATCTGTAGAGGTCAGGTAACCAGAAGGTGCTATGACAGGGCAACAGTTAGCATCCAGAGCTTCCAAAATTCTGTTTAAAAAAATATACAAGCCCCTTCAAATGACAAGAATTATACTGGCTTAAACAACTGGACTCCCTGCCACAGAAATAACCCAGAGCTTAATACATCATACAAGACAGGAGAAAATAAAAAAGCCTCAAGGGCTTCTACCTGTGAGTAATACAAGATCAAATTAAACTGTATAGGAAGAATAGAAAGGAATTTTCTCCTTCCTTTTCCGACGTGTCTGTGAACCTTCCCATTATAAACTGCCCTGGGTGACTGACAATGTGGTAAATTCTCAGCCATGCAGGCAAAAAAAATGCCTAGTTGTATGACAGAGAAAATAAATCTGACACTCAGCTGGATACATCACTGGCAATCTGAAGACCAGGCAACACCTTTCCAAACAGAGCGTGCACCAAGGACCTCTGCAGCATTTTACAGCAGCTTCTCTAGCTTCCTGTGCAGGATCTAAGTCCCTTTGAAGTGCTCTGAATTGAAGGCTCTCTGATTCAGATCCTGGCTAAGAAGCCAGCTTTTTTCCACACACCTCTGGCATATGAGTTCTTGATCTGTCACCAGAAGTCATTGAATAGAACCAATTACAGGTATTGATATGGCATTTCCTAACAAAGAGATGGTTAGATTGTGCTCCTAAAGCCCTACTGATCTGCACTAAGATCCATCGAAGAGAGACTCTTTTGCCTTAAAGGATTCCAGTAGATAAACTACTCAGTTTTCCAGGAAATACAATTATGACTTCATATCTGAACTGACAGATATCACAGAATCCACCAGGTTGGAAGAGACCTCCGAGATCATCCAGTCCAACCTATCATCCAACCACATCCAATCAACTAGACCATGGCACTAAGTGCCTCATCCAGTCTTTTCTTGAAGATCACCATCACTGGAGGTGGTTAGGAAGAGACTGGATGGGACACTTGGTGCCATGGTTTGGCTAATTACATGGTGTTGGGTGATAGGTTAGACTCAACGATCTCAAAGGTCTTTTCCAACCTGGTTAATTCTATTCTATTCTATCTCCAGGGACAGCAACTCCATCACCTCCCTGGGCAGCCCATTCCAATGGCAAATCACTCTCTTTGTGAAGAACTTCTTTCCTAATATCCAGCCTGAACCTCCCCTGGCACAACTGGAGACTGTGTCCCCTTGTTCTGTTGATGTTTGCCTGAGAGAACAGACCAACCTCCACCTGGCTACAACCTCCCTTCAGGTAGTTGTGTACAGCAATGAGGTCTCCCCTGAGCCTCCTCTTCTTCAGGCTAAACAACCCAGGCTCCCTCAGCCTCTCCTCACAGGGCTGTGTTCCAGACCCCCCACCACTTTTGTCATCCTTCTCTGGACAAGTTCCACTACCTCAACATCTCTCTTGAACTGAGGGGCCCAGAATCAAACACCTCCAAAGGTTTCTATCAATCTGACATGGACATAGACAATAAACCCAAGATTACTGAGACCCAGTGCACAGTTTCATTATCCATATCCCCAACTCAAACAGGTTTGGAAATTTTTTTGGTTGGTTTCTTTTCCCCCTATACCTGGAAATTTTACTCAAAATGTCATTGTACATTTGAAAACAGAACAAACTTGAGGGATTATCTCAAACCAATTCCACTGGGATTTGTGTCTGCTCTAATCCCCTATTCAGTTGTAGGCAGCAATGAGGTCTCCCTTGAGCCTCCTCTTCTTCAGGCTAAACAACCAGGCTCCCTCAGCCTCTCCTCACAGGGCTGTGTTCCAGACCCCTCACCAGTTTCATCATCCTTTTCTGGACACATTATCACAGTATCACTAAGGTTGGAAGAGACCCCAAGGATCATCAAGTCCAACCTGTCCCAACAGACCTCACGACTAGACCATGGCACCAAGTGCCACGTCCAGTCTCCCCCTGAACACCTCCAGGGACGGCGACTCCACCACCTCCCTGGGCAGCCCATTCCAATGACATTCCAGTACCTCAACATCTCTCTTGACTTGAGGGGCCCAGAACCAAACCATCAAAGACTACTGAGACCCAGCGGACAGTTTCATTATCCATATCCCCAAATCAAACAGGTTTGGAGATTATTTTTTTTGGTGGTGGGTTTTTTTTCCCCTCTATGCCTGGAAATTTTACTCGAAATGTCATTGTACATTTGAAAACAGAACAAACTTGAGGGATTATCTCCAATCAATTCCACTGGGATTTGTGTCCGCTCTAATCCCCTATTCAGCCCCAATCTCATTAACATACCAGGCTTAATTGGCATTTCATCCCTGCATTGTGTCTCCAAAATGAACAAGGTGTAATTATGTTAAAAAGAGCACTTCAACGGGTTTTGGTTTAATTCATGTCATTCATCCGCATCAGAATGAACGCAGATGTTCTATTGCGGGATACAGCAAGAGCTTGAGCAGCTTTCAAGCCACACTTTTTAGTTGCAAACTTTATGTTTATAAAAAAAAAAAAAAAAAAAAGGGGGGGTGGGGGGCTGGGGGGAGGTGAAAAAAAAAAGTTATTTAAGTGCAACATAAACCACAGTATTTTCTCCTTTTGTTTCAGTTGCTATACAACGTTAACTTTCAAAAGCTGGTTCTGCTTAATTTGATTTTTCATTTTCAAATGAACAGCTGTGTTTAAGTCTAAAAAGCCCTTTGTTTAAGCATACAGAGCCCCAGAAAAGGTTTGAACAAAGCATCTTTCTGTAAACACTTGATTACCAGGAAAGGCCTGGCTTTCAAAGTAATCTAGGGGTGGTTTTGCTCTAGGTTCTCTTTTAAAGGAGAGGAGAAGGGGGGAAAAAAAATTGCATCACTTCTCAGATGTCAAACAACAAAAGCAACAAATGGTTTGCTAATTGCATGGACTTCTTGTATTCAAGGTAAACAAGGGAAGACAGAAGAGGGTTTTCCAAAGGACCATTTTCAAACAAGTTTTCTTCCTTCCCCACTTTACAGGCACAAGCCCACATTAATGAAACCCACAAGTAATCAGCCTCGTGTTTTCATTGTCGGCAAACCGACCACTCTTGAATTGTGTGGTCGGGTGGGTCCTCTCTAATCCTGATAGTTCCTGCACAAATGGAGAATTTGTGTAAGAAATGCTATTCTAATGAATATTTAGGTTCAACAAGGCTACAGAAAACAAAGATGTCAGCTAAGACCCATCAGGCTCGAGGTAAGGAGAAAGTTCTTCACCAAGAGAGTCTTTAGCCATTGGAATGGGCTGCCCAGGGAGGTGGTGGAGTCACCATCACTGGAGGTGATTTAGAGTTTATGGTGATTTATGAATGAAATACTCAGGGTGTATTTGGACATTGTTCTCTGACTGGTTGTAGCCAGGAGGGGATTGGTCTCTTCTTGGAGAAAGTTCTTCACAGAGAGAGTTGTTGGCCATTGGAATGTGTGGAGTCACCATCCCTGGAGGTGTTCAACAGGGGATTGGACATGGCACTTGGTGCCATGGTTTAGTCATGAGGTCTGTGTGACAGGTTGGACTTGATGATCTTTGAGGTTCTTCCAACCTTGTTGATTCTGTGATAAGGATTATTAACCTAACATTGTTGTGTATTAAGCAGGCAGCTCACTGAAGAGGCCTCAGTATTTGCCCAGACTTGCAGCTTTAACATTATTTTGGTAGTGCTGTATTCCCCATTTCACAGCTCTTGTGAGGAAGTAAATACAGAAGTATAAATCTCATTATTAAAAACTAGATCAGCTTTCTGATGTGATTACTGATAAAAATACCTTGGAAATTTAAATATACTTCTGAAGCCATTTCCTGTTCTTTTTTCCCCAACTAGAAAACATGACAAATACAACAACTATTGTATAAATTCTGTAATTCCCTAATTAAAGGGCATCAGGTAAATATGAGTCAATTTACAGTAGCAGGTAAATGTGCAATTAGGAAATTAAGATGTATTATTCAGAATGCATAATAATGATGACTGATTCAAAGGTGCATCCAATCAAACAAGCAGCCTCTATAAAATCACTAATGCAGCAGGCAATGGTGGCTCTTAATTCATTACAGGTGAATGGAGAATAATGTCCAAATGCATCCTGAGTATTTCATTCATAAACTGATGTATAAAGATCACATAAAAGGTTCTGGTCAAAGTCACTGTGACCAAAAAATGTTTAATAGAAGGGCAGAGAGCATTCACAAAAAATGTTGGTGTCTCTTTAATAGAGTAATAACTAGACAGTGAAGCTTTATCAAAGTATGATATGGACCTGAAAACCACAATTTAAATGCCTCCTAGCAGGTACATACACACAACACTGAGCTTTTATCATCTTGTATGCAAAAGATGTAAGTTGTAAAAAAACAATATATCTATAAGCACCTTTGGATGCAAATCCCAATGTTTATAGTTGATGGGGTTTTAAAAATCATTATTATTTAAAATCAAGGTCAGACAACCATTTTGGGCAACTTTTTCCGCCCCTATATTAGCTGCATGAAGTTTTGTCTACACATAGAATCACAGAATTGTTAGGGTTGGAAGGGATCTCAAGGATCATTTAGTTCCAACCCCCCTGCCATGGGCAGGGACACCTCACACTAGATCAGGTTGCTCACAGCCACATCTAGCCTGGCCTTCAAAACCTCCAAGGAAGAGGCTTCCACCACCTCCTTGGGCAACCTGTTCCAGTGTCTCACCACCCTCATGGGGAAGAACTTCTTCCTAACATCCAATCTGAATCTACCCATTTCTAGTTTTGTTCCCTTCCCCCTAGTCCTATCACTCCCTGACACCCTAAAAAGTCCCTCCCCAGCTTTCTTGTAGCCCCTTTCAGAAACTCGAAGGCCACAAAAAGGTCTCGTTGTAGCCTTCTCTTCTCCAGACTGAACAGCCCCAACTCTCTCAGCCTGTCCTCATAGGAGAGGAGCTCCAGCCCTCTGACCATCCTCGTGGCCATTCTCTGGACACATTCCAGCACATCCAGATCCTTCCTGTAATAGGGGCCTCAGAACTGGACACAGTACTCCAGGTGGAGTCTCACCAGAGCAGAGTAGACACTAGACATCATAGACACTGGACATCTCAAAGATAATCCTCTTCCTACAAGTTTTGTCAGAATAAGCAGCTGGTGAGGGGACAATCTGTAATTCACAAATTGATCCTCAGTTCTTTAGCCCTTGATCTAATTGCTGGTGCTGAATACAGCAGCTTGCGTGCTGCCATCCAAAATACTCTGTAGGAGAGCAGCAACAGGGAGCAAAGGACAGTGGTTTTCCAGGCTAATGAAGAATCAACAGAAATATTAAGCAGAACTGAGTTTAAAGAAAGCTAATTAGCCAAGACAGAAGCTCTCAGAAAATTAAAGCCTTTTCATGGCTCATGGCACTACTTGTTTCTTCTTTCTGATACAAGCTGCTAAAAGGTCTTCTCAATATTTGAAAATACTTAACCTTAAAAAGTACTCTTCCCAGAGGACTGGGAAATCTCAGGCACTCAGTTCCAAGACATTAAAGCATATGCTCCATCATCTTGCCCAGTTTAAATCAAAATACACAAGTGGTCCAGTTCTTCTTTCAATGGAGACCCACACTACCTGGGGAGACAGGATTCCTCTTTTCTTCCTCATTTCTCTTGCTTTCTCTTACCAACACACAGGAAAAGCATGGGGGGGGGAGGGGGGAACAAAAGCAGAAGCTATTCCTAAAGCAGCTCATTTCAGATTTGCCTCTATGTCCCATTTAATACAAAACAAAACATATGCATTGATTGCCAGTAATAAAAGTCTGTTTATTTCACGGTACTGTAACTTGGGAGCCAGAACTTCTCTCCAGCAATACTGCTCCGTTTAGTATTCAAAACTTATAAACAACATCTGACCCCCTAGGCTTGGAAACAAATCCACAATCTGATCCGTGCTTTTACTTCAGCACTGCATTTCTGACCACCCAGTGCAGCTAGAATATAAACACTCCAAGAGCTGCCTGCTTTTGCAGGAGTTGTTTTTCATAATTAAATCATTTCCTATCAAAGTCATCCAGGTTATCGAAAAACATTTGGTTTTCCTTCATGTGCATAATCAAAACCAGCATATGGTATGAAATCAAAACATAAATATAAAAGGACAAGCAAAATAATGCCACTGAAACTATTACTGCAAATCTTAAACCTCAGAAAAAGCGACTAGCATCGCTGTCTTCATTCAAATAAGAGATGCCATAAAACTATGCTATCCTCAATGCCAGTTGCGTATTTTTTTTCTCTCCTGTGAGTGCTTTTTGACAGGATCTAGCATTTAGCCTGTCCATATCAAGTCTTCCCAGCAAAATCCCAAATACTTCTTTCCAGATCACTGCAGGATGCACTTCACATGGGACACTGAACTGTACAGTCCCTGTTTCTGGGCACCGCTCCCGCCAGCAGGTCCCATCCGAGCTTCCTGATCAGCATTTAGCAATGATGTTCACTTTGCACTGCACTAGCTCTTGGTGTGCACAAGCCTCAGTAGCCTGTTACACACCTGATTTGGAAGCAGGAAGTGCCTTTGTCGTGTCTCCTCAGGAGATGGAAACTATCTACACCTTCTCACATAGCAGAGAGGTGTCAAAGCACTGAGGAGCATACACCTCATGGCATAGCTATAAGGCATTCATAACTCCACAGCATCCCCATCACATAGTACACTCACACACACAGCCATCAGGTAAGATAATTTGGGTTCAACATGTGGCAATCACAAAGCTTTGTGAAGCCCAGGAAACAAGCTGCAGAGAGTGGACTACTGACAAAGATTCATATGGCTTACAGCTCACTCTTGCCCTTGTCTGAAAGTTCATCAAGAAGCAAAAAGCATCAGCTCAACCCTTCCTAAATGCCACTTAAGTCACAAGTGCCAAGTGAACCTTCTGTTTTATTAAAAGTAGTAGTCTGTGAAAAGCAAAATCCATGCAGTTTAGCTGCTGAAGAATTTGTGAGCTGGTAATAAAAGAGATTTAGGTAGGAGACTACAAAGGTATGCACAGAAGGTAGATAGAGAAGTGATGCAAATATGGACTTGCAGTAACAATTTTAAGCTTGCTCTTTAAAACTCTTACTCTCAAAAGACAATTTATCTTGGATTCATGGCAAAGTAAATGGAAGTGCATGAAAAGTTTATAACATACATCTTGGGAGGCTCCAAACCAGTCGTTTTTCCTGTAAAATCAAACATGCTAAAACAGCACAATAAAAATCAATGAGCTGGGGAGGGGGGTAAGGAAGAGTAGAGGAAAGCTTGCTTAACAAAAAGAAATGGAAAAGCAAAGGACTGGTAACACCACTGAGTGCAGTCAAAGGGGAAAAAAAGGTAAGCTTCAGAAAAGTTATCTTCAGAAAAGATAGGTGTTTAGGAGGAGACTTGATAGGGTGCTTGGTGCCATGGTTTAGTTGATTAGGTGGTGTTGGATGATAGGTTGGACACGATGATCTCGAAGGTCTCTTCCAACCTGGTTTAGTCTATTCTATAACACTGGAAGCATAGAGAGGTTAAAATAAAACAGTTAAACAGTTTTGTGTACAGTGATAATTGTACAAGGGATGAGAAAAGTGCTTCTTTACATAAGTTCAATGTGCTCTACTTGTAGATGAGGAAGATAAACTAGAATACCACCTATGTGAGCAATCAATTCTCCAGCAGCATCAGGGGGTGGAAGTGGGCATTGAATAGGTAACAGAAAAGATTAGGGAAAAGTCAGGTGTCCTGAAAGCAAACAGAGAACATATTTAGGCAATTTATAACTACTGCTATTAAAAGCAATCCCACTGCAGCCTCTTACACAGGACAAGAGCTGTAATGAGTATTTCCTAAGAGCTCCAAAATTCAGCTCAGTTTTAAGTACAGCATCACAGAATGAGATGGTGAAGGGAAAAAAAAAATTAAATAGGAAAACATCATTAAATTACAAAGCAAAATATTTTGGCATCAGATATTTTTAGCTGGGATTGGCAGAAGATGACACTGAAGCAGCTCATATGCAGCATCTCTCAGCAGAAATGAGAGAACATTTCACAACTCAAAAATTATGTTAATCTTGCCTGGGATAAAAATTGAAGGATCTGACAGAACTACCCCAGAAGTCAGCTCTTGGCTACAGTACTGGGTACAGAACTTTTAAATATTTTACTGTACCTTTCATTACAGATAATCAAATTAAGTCAGCAACAGGCCAACTGCTCTGCTCCAGAAAAATATATGTACCTAAAGTCATCAAAAGTCAAATACATCATGGATTGTGACACAGCCATATTGGTCTTTCCCTCAAATACAGATCAAAAGATGAAATGCAACATTGCAAATCTCACTAAATCAATTAAAAGGATATGAAACTGTCTCTACAAATTTGAGGTCTGGTCTAGAATCCAAGAGGTTTTTGCCAGCTCCTTCATTTACATGACACTCATGACCAAGCTGCAAGCTGCTAAGCGTTACCCGCCTTTATGCAGCCACCCAATGTGCTCTGCAAAACTCCAGTCCCAGAAAAGAAGAATATTATTCCAGTTAATGGATAGCACAAAATGCAAAGGCTGGGTGTGCAGAGCAACACTGAGACTGCCTCCCATGTGACAATCCCTTGAGGTGCTTGGTCAGGTTTGCCTCCTACTATCTTGATCAATCCCTGCTGGGAAGAGCAACAGGCTGGTGATTTAGCAAGCAAGTTTCTTGTTGGTTTAATGCCACATGCATTATGCCAGGGGGGAAATAAATAAATAAGTCAAAAGGAATCTTCTCTAGAAATGCCAGGGAGAGTTGCTTGTAATATTTCTTTAAATTTTAATGAAGCATCAAAATGTTTGGGGCTTCCCCCTCCCTCCTCTTCTATGGAAATCACATTCCATTGTAGGGAAACGTGCCTTCATGGTCCTGCTATTATTAAACCATCATGAAAAATGCATCAAAGACAGTTCCACAAAACTACTATTTATTTTCTCAAAAGTGAAAACACAACACACAACCAAATCCCAACCTATCAGCATGAAAGCAAGCAAACCCACCATCTAACACAGCATTCACACACACACACACAAATATTAAAAACTCCAAACTGGAAATACTGTAGAGACAAAAAAGGTGACAAGCTCAATACACACCTCCTCATAATGTGAAACCTGCGCAGATTCAGCCCAGCTGTTGCAGCAGCCACTGCCTCCCTGCCTGCTCCTTTGCCAGGTAGCTCAACAGCTGGAGTGCCATGAAAGAATGCCCTCACTTGTGTTAAAGAGTTAAAAATACTCTGTATTCCTTTCCAAAAGCCATTTTTAGTGTCTAGAGTTGAAGTTTCCAGGTTGCATCTTCTTCTCCCATGGACTACCTTGGTGTTCTCTAGACTTTCCATGTTAAAGAGGTTCTCACTTGTACAACCTTGACAAAGTCCTGTGTCTACAAGGAATGATGGAGTAAGCACTGCTGTAGGGTATTTTTCACTTGTGATCGTCTTTAGAAACTTTAAGGCCCTCCCCAGTGCCAAAAGGCTTTCCAGTCCTCTGTGAGGACTTCTAGAATGCTGACTTTTCATCAAGGACCAAGGGATCTCTGCTGTTTGCAGGGTGTAGTGTCATGATGCTTCATCACTGACAATGCTATATTTTTCATGACTTCAGAGCAGAAGGTACTTAAGGGCAGAGTCTGGTTAATCCTTTCAAGGTACAAATCCCACCAGGAAGATCAAACCAGTGAGGAGAGCTGCTTGCACTAGTCTCCACTGACCTACCCCTGAATAAAATCATGTACTTGCATGCTTGTTTGAAATGCACATTTTCAGGTCATACGATCCTAGGAATTGTAACTAGGGTCATTTCAGAAGGTACATGTTAAGTTTGTAGCTCCACATTCCCCATCTTTATGTAAGTAGGCCACTGGGAGATGTTAAATCTGCCCAGACAGACCCTAGATTATCCTCTATCTCCCACTATGGTGCTTGAGCTGAAAGAGGTCCCCTGACAGCAGCAGACACCCCTCAGGGAGTGCTGATTTTCTGCCTTGGCTGCTACATGTAACAGGATCAAAATATGTATCAGGAACTAACCACAAGCTCCTGATAAAGAAGGCTGAAAAGCAAGATGCCACATCTGCAACAATCTCTCCAGCTCAATGCAGGCACCTGACATTGCCCCTTAGGGAAAAGCAACATACACAGCTAGGCTGCTGTCATCTGGGGTGTATTAGAAGGGATGTGGCGAGTAGGTCAAAAGACGTTCTCCTCCCCCTCTACTCTGCCCTGCCAACGACACATCTTGAATATTGTCCAGCTCTGCACCCCCCAGTTCAAGAGGGACCTCAGGGAGCCACTTGAAAGAGTTCAGCTCAGAGCCACGAAGATGCTGATGCGTAGAACATGTCCCTTGTGAGGAAAGGCTGAGGGAGCTGGGGCTCTTTAGCTTGGAGGAGCCTGAGGGGTGACCTCCTTCACATCTACAGATATGTGAAGGGAGAGTGTTGGGAGGGCAGAGCCAGGCTCTTCTCAGTGATGCCCAAGGATAAGACAAGGGGCAATGGGTGCAAGCTGGAGCACAGAAGGTTCCATGTGAACATAGGAAAAACCTTTTCATGGTGAGGGTGACAGAGCCCTGGAACAGGCTGCCCAGAGAGGTTGTGGAGTCTCCTTCTCTACAGGCATTCAAAACATGCCTGGATGCATTCCTATGTGGCCTGCCCTAGGTGATCCTGCTCTGGCAAGGGGATTGGACTAGATGATCTTTCGAGGTGCCTTCCGACCTCTAACCTTCTGTGATCATCTAGGGCAGGTTGCCTAGGAACGCATCCAGGTGGATTTTGAAAGTCTCCAGGAAGGAGACTCCACAACCTCTCTGGGCAGCCAGTAAGGTAACAGACAAGGCATGTATTGTGTGGCACTCAGGTAATTTTGATGCTTGTGAGAGATGTCAGATCCCCAGTCCATGCTGCACCACTGAGTAAAAAAGCACACAGCAAACCAGCATTTGCCACGTCCAGGGTACAGCTGTGGGACCACAGCATGTAGTTTTTGAGAGCTTCCATACTAGGCTCTGGGGGCCTGCAGTAGCCAGCATTTTTATTTCAGAAAGAGACACCTCCCACATTCTCCCACATAGGGTTTATTAATAAGTCAATGAAACTTATTTACAGAATAGCATTGATGACACAGTAATTCCTGGATCTCTGACACCCTCTGATCAGCTGGATCTTTTATACCTTCCATGCTATAAATATGGCCTCTTAAAAAACTAAATAACAAGAAGCCCTTGAAAATTTCAATGTGCTAAGAAAAAAAAGATTGAAGATTTCTCATTCCCCAGTTATTTTCCTTTTTTTCCTTTAGCATTTCTGTCACCCTCCTTGTGGCCTGGGACAAAGAACCAAACAGGATTTCCCAGCACAGTGCACACTCGCTCCTCAGCTTGGCTGTTCTCTTTAGACATGAACAGACTATAATCAAAAAGATAAATAATCATCATAATACAAACAGCTGGGTTCAGATTTCCCTCCATAGACTGCAAACTCAACTAGTTTCTGTGCAAAAAGGTGAACTCTGCATTTCTCATGGCTAAATGTTGTTTGTATAAAGGAAGATTGCATCATGGAGGTTTTTAAGGCCAGGCTGGATGTGGCTCTGAGCAACCTGATCTAGTGTGAGGCGTCCCTGCATATGGCAGGGGGGTTGGAACTAAATGATCCTTGAGGTCCCTTCCAACCCTAACAATTCTGATTCTATGCTGGGCTGATGGTTTCACTTTTGTGGGGGTTTTATTTTGTAGTAACTCTTCTCTTTCCAAACCATCTTTTTGCCTCCAGATGAGGCGGGGAAGAACAGTAACAAGGTAAAACGTGAAGCGCAAATGCTTTTAAGGGTTAAATACAACAGTGATTCTTGTGAGATTAGTAAGTGCTGGCTTACTACCATCAGCCTTTCAGTTCATATTAGAGATTCCCAATGTCTGTTAACACATAAATCATGACTTTGCTTCCTGAAATATTCATCAGTCCTGCACTGTAGCCCCAGTTTGTAAATACCATTTGATTTTTAATTCTGCAAATTACATAAGCAGTGACTCCTCACTCTCTTTCCCCCTGTAATGAATGGTGACTTAAAAACAAGCAGCATACCAACGTTTGGCAGCCTACAGCCATCAGTTCTCATTTCCTCAATCAGACAGAGCACGGTGAGTCAGGCCACACCACTAAATCCCTCCACAAAGTAGTAGTTTGCAGCCACTGGAAGTTTAGTTAAACTCTGTATGAATGATTTATTCCTTCTCTGAAAGCAAGTTGTTTCTTGATTTCAATATGAGAAATGGCACACTAATAGCTTCGCTTCGCAACGCAACTCATACACCAAACAAATGAATTTAATTTATTGTCTGAGTTTCGATATTTCTCCCTTCCTCTCTACACCTTATCCTAATTAGCCTTTTCAGTTGTCAGCTTCATGGGTGGCAAACAGAAAACTCAGAATATTAATGCCTTACCAAAACCAGCCAAAGCAGTAGCTGGCTGTCTGAACAAAACAAGCTGCCCGTAGGAAACATCAGCGGTCTTTGCAGCCCCGAAAAAGACAACAGAGCAGACATGTCCCCGAGCCCTTTGGAGAAAATTGAGCTGGTAACTTAGTGACAAGGAATTAAGAAACTGATTTTAAAGTACAATGAGAAGAGCAGATAAACAAGCGATCACGCACGCTCCCAGGGTGCCACAAATGGTGTTACTTTACCTTCTTTTATTTTGTTGGGTTTTACACCTCAACAACTACAACAACTATCAACAAAGAAACCCCTGACTTACCACCCCAACACTTCTCCCTGTTTATTTACAAGCACTGAATTATTCATGCTGTGTAAGAGCATATACAGGAAGAGATCTGTGTGTGTAGAAAGAGAGAAAACATCAACTCCCAATCATCTGAGCCTTTACTTAGAAAACTAGGAGATATAAATCCAGAATGTTTAAGCATCACACAGTTTCTGTAAAACTTCAGTCTTCAAATTACTTTGGCACTTAAAAATTTACCTTATGTTCACAATCTGCTCTAATGCAAATCACATTACTGGAGGCTACAGCTCAATTTTATTTTTCTAGAGAGGAACTTTTATTGGCAGTAAAGCCTAAGAGAATAAAACTTGGCCTAATTAGATTGTTCACAGCGTCTTTCCTGCAGGAGAAGCATGTGCCACGCTGACAGCTACTGAACCTTGGGTGTATTCTGTCTCTATCACTCCAAGGGGAATTTTCACTTCCAACAACAGCAGATGATCACCATGTTAGTGTATATGGAGTGTTTTAGGGTACATGAGTTCAGCAGTCACAAATGCCAAGAGTACCAATGGCAAGAGCCAAAGGTCCTTTGCTTTTCTTCAGACAGCTCTTGTAATGCTTTCTAGCACTAACTCTGTGCTATACTCAGGCAGACGCAGTATCAGAATTCACAGCACCACAGAGAGTTGGAAGAGACCTCTAAGATTGTCCAAGTCCAACCCTTGGCCCAGCACTGAAGGGTCAACACTAAACCATGTCCCTAAGTGCCAGGTCCACATGATGCTTAAGCACCTCCAGGGATGGTGACTCCACCACTGCCCTGGGCAGACAATTCCAATGTTTGAGAACCCTTTCAGTGAAGAAATATTTCCTAACATCCAGCCTAAACTACCCCTGGAACAGCTTCAAACCACTTCCTCTAGTCCTGTTACTTTATACCAGGAAGAGGCTTCCCCCTCCTTGCTCTGACCTCCCCTCAGGTATCTGTAGAGAGTGATGAGGTCACTCCTCAGCCTCCTCCCTGCCAGCTCCCTCAGACACTCTTCATAGCCCATATGCTCCAGGTCCTTCACCAGCCTTGTTGCCCTTCTCTGGACACACTCCAGCACCTCACTGGCCTTCTTGTAGTGAGTGGCCCAAAACTGAACACAGTAATTGAGGTGTAGCCTCACCAGTGCTGAGTACAGAGGGATGATCACCTCTCTGTTCCTCCTGGCCACAGTGTTTCTAATACCAGCCAGGATGCCAGTGGCCTCCTTGGCCACCTGGGCACACTGCTGACTCATATTCAGTCAACTGCCAACCAATACTCCCAGATCCCTCTCCAAGACACAGCTTTGGGTCAACAGGTTCCCCTCAGGATAGTTCTAAGAGCTGTTCTGACCCATGCCAAGGATTTTATGTGGATTTTGGGGGGTGATAGATGGGGGGAATACCGAAAATGTTGTTTTCTTGGCAGGCGGACTAAATGATCATTGTAGCTCCTTTCCAACTGAGTTATTCTAGTTCTTTCTTTTCACAACTTGCAAGACTCTCTTCTCCTAACGTACCTCCTAACAAACTCTTGTCACTATTCCAAAACTATCCCACTACAAAGCCTTTTCAATGCATCTCCTCTTCAAATTAGTCACCCCACAGTTTATTAAATTCCCTCTGCTCGGCAGTCAACTGCAGCGCAGCTGCGCAGTCAGAATGATAAATACCCCAGGAAAGCACAGAAGAATCCCAGACACACTGCTTCATTTTGTTTGCTCCTTTGCCCGAAGCCACTTTCTCCTCTGACACAATATTTGATATTGGCTCAGAAACCTCCCATTTCTCCAGGCCATTGCGGGAGTCTCATCCGTGCACAGCCCTGACAGGGGGACTATAGAGATCAAGTAAGGACTGTAAACAAACCACATCCTGTTTATGACAGCCGGCACAGAAGAGCCATTTCCCTCCTGCTTGGCACTTCCCAACGTGTCACTTGGCATCTCCTCGCTTTGCTGGGAGGAAAGCTCATTAGCAAATTCACTTACTGCTAAGAAATTCTCCTTCTGGGTGACTGTTTCTCGAGCAGGAAGCATTGGGAAGGGATGGCAGCACATCCGGGGCCAGGGGGGGTGAGGATGCTGGTGGAAATTGCCAGTTCTCCAGGTAAAAGAAACGAGATGTTTCCAAACCACTGCGTTTCCACATGAAAATAAATGGATGAGGAGCTGCAGCTATTCGCTGGCTTCTACCACAGCCTCTGTGGCAGATGCTGCATGCTCCAAAGGCTATTTCTAACTAATGGATCTTTCTATGATGCACTTTAGTCTTATGACTATTCAATTCTACCTTTCTCTACTAAAATATAGATAGCATAACACAAATTCACCTCCTACAGATTGGACTATTGTTAGAATGTCCTTCTATCAACCTCAGCAGGAGAGCTTTGAGACAGAGAGAGGGGGGAAAAAGGCACGCATCTTCCTGTTTTCCAAACGACTTTATCCATAACGCCCAAGGCTGGATTGACTTTGGCAGATAAAAAGCTGGAATTTTATCTAACAAACCACTTCATTCTCTCCATCAATTAGCACCAGCACAAAGGATGCATACAATCAAGAATATGATAATACATCCCTAGGTCACATTGTACCTGAGGGTAGGAGAAAGAAGCAGCAGCCCATAGTCCAAATCAATCACAACAGTCTGCTCTGTACTTGTCTAAAGGTGACATGAAAACAGAAAATACCACCATGTGAATGCTGCAAAGAGGGGGAAAAAAACTTACAGTTGACAAAATCATTGTTCAGAATAGTTGAACTATTTGCAAATCCAGATTTTTGTCCTTTTTTTTTTGGTGTTTAATACCTTTAAAATGGACCTTTGCTACTGTGAAGGGCTTGAAGACTATCAAGGAGTGAAATGATGATAGGAAATGAGAGAATCTGAGGCCACAGTCATGAAATCACTGCTGACACCCCAGGAGTACTTAAGGATGTCACCATGCCAGAGGCAAAGCAGCAAGGGAACTGCAGCAACTCAGTTAGCTCCACAGGGCATTTAACAAGTAATTAGACAAGGCTGTACAGCAATTCCTCTAAACAGTCATCTGTTAATAACATTTTTTTAATTATTAGATGACTATGTTGACTCACTACTTCGAGATTATCACAGAGTTTAAACTCCAGATATTGTGTTAATTATTTTGCTCTGGCACAAAGCAGAGACACAACACAATGCTCTTCAGCTTGGAAAACATTCAGTACTCCTCTGGCCTTATCATCACTTATCATATCAAAGTTCTTCACTAAGACCAAAACCCATTCTTTTTAAATGTAGGGTAGATTAGGATGTGAGGGCTGTTGGTCAAGTAGCAGAAAAGTTACTATTGTTTAGACCTTAGTTACATGCCTTTCACAAAAGGATGCAGAAAGTCCACAAAGATGTTTTATTTACCACTTGTCCAGATCCTAATCAAGCAAAATGCTAGATCTGGAAAAACTGTGATCAAAGCCTCGAGTACAGTTAGTGCTTCCATAAAGTAGATCTCATGAGTTTCCATGTGTGGTGCCTTAAATCGCCATAAAGCAAAGAGATAATCCCAAATACCAACAACACTGCACAAAAAGGAGTCTGCAAATCCAGGACTTTGCCAAAAGTAATCTGGTATAAAAAGCTGAATCTGTAGGGGGGGTGCGTACACAGCCATGCCACACACACACAAAGGTAAAAACCAAAGAATAAGGATAAAAAGCAGCCTCTACAGAAGGTGTCAGTCAAGGGAAAATGGTGAAAGTCAGGCTGGAGAAGCCAGTGTGAAGGAACCAACTGGAATTTTAACACAGGAATGTCAAATGGACTACATGGACACCAGGCACAGCATCATAGAATTGCTAGGGTTGGAAGGGACCTCAAAGATCATCCAGTTCCAACCCCCCTGCCATGGGCAGGGACACCTCACACTAGATCAGGTTGCTCAGCACCTGCTTCATCTCTGAAAATGTTGAAGCTGGCAGTAAGTCTGCTGCAATACATCTTAAATACTGCTGCAAACTCAGAACACTCTGAAGTCAGACAGAGCAAAGTGAAGTCTGTTAAAGAGCAATTAACTACATTAAAAGCTGGGTTCAGCTGGCTGCAGGGAATTGACAGATCCCCTGGTTCTGTCCCTGCATATAATAAAACAAGCAAGCAAATGCCTCCCTCTACTCTCACACAGGAGACAAATCTGTTTACAGTCCTGGAATAAATAAATAAATGAAACTCAGCACTAAGTTTTCCTCAGTGCATGATATGAAGAGCAGAGAACTGAACAGCCAATTGTAGCAGTCGCACTCCATTAGAAGAGAACAAAATGAGAGCGAGCCTAACGTCTTTGTGTAGCAACAATATGCCAGCTATGCACACAAACTAGAAAACATCTGATAGAAACAAACATTACTCCAAGGCATGAGGGACACAGAGCAATATTGTGCATCTCACATCTGAAAGGTTTGACTAAAGCTACTTCATCACTGCAGGAAAGTTAACTGACAGCAATCTGTTCCAAGTACTGGAAGACTGACAAGCTGGAGACCTGATCCAATGGATTTAAGCACAGTTTCAATCTGGAGGTTCAGGAGAAAAATGCACTTCTAATTGCTATGGAGAAGGAAGCATATTTACACCCAACCCCACCAACTTCACTTCTGAGCTTCATTGATCCGGTCTGTGCTGAACTTGGTGTGCTAAATGCCAACTTTTGATGCAGCTGAGCTATTACAAACATCTAGGGAATACACAAAGCCATTAAGTACAAACCTCCTGTATTGTTGTTTACTCAGAAATAGAAACAGGCTTAATTTTGCACAAGGCCTTCATATCTGGCAAGGAAAGGTACAACCTTTGAAGGGAAAAGAAAGGAGAAACAACACCAAATTGTTCTTTTTGTTGTGAAACACCTTAGAACCATTTGGCAAGTTGTGGACTTCCTCAGTCTTGTGAGGGAGATTAAAAGAGAATAAAAATAACCTGCATTAACTACACAGAATTAGTGAAATTCACCAATCTCCTGGGAGTTGAGTCACAAGCTCTGAGGAGGTGCAAACAATCAAAGCTCAAAACACCAACATAAGAAACAATCTATTACAAAAGCAAAAGGCAGAAAGCAACAATTCTCCAGAGAAGAATGACTGACTCTGAATTCAGCCATCACTCTATTACTATCCATCACCCTCTCAACCTAAAGGAACAGAAACCAACACAATAAACATCTCAATGTTTACTGAGCACTTACATTAGGAACTGTAGCATTCTGTAATGGAAAAAGGAAAACTGAATCAGTACTTTCTGGTGAAAGCTCTAAACTGGGCTTATTTAACCCTATTTAAACTCTGTCCCAGTTGTCTCATCTGTAAAAGAGCTTTTGCCTGATAAGGGATTTCAACACTCAAAACAGTTAAACAACTAAACCCCATCTAGATGTACTTACCATATACAGTCTACCCAGCAAGGCTTATCATTCCTTCCCATTTTCCCCTACCACCTCTCTTTATACCCACTTGTTACATCTTGAATTAAATTACATTCCAAACTAATTAAGATAATAACCAGTTTGTGCTTTTGTTAAGCAACTGAAACAATGAGATCCCTCTTGTCTCCGATGGGCTGGGGGTAATAAGGAGCCAAAGAGTAACTTAGCTACCCCAGAGATGAAGTTTAATGTCTTTACATGTGTAACAGGGTATTAAGGAAAAGAAGCTGAAGTAGAGAAGAGAGCCAGCACGCAGCCATAGGATCATGCACAGGGCTTTCCTCATCTTGTGGGACTAAGTGAAAGCAGACTACTAAGGAAGATAGACATCTTCCAATCCACAGGATGTGCCCAACACGGTTTCAGCAAGCTCTCTGTCTGCAGGACACCAGGAAAGTTTCCCTTTCATCACCCTTCATGGTTTCAGCACCAAGTCCAGCTGCAACACTGAGGCACCAACACCTTTAAGGCGAAACGTGCAAGTAGTCAGCTACTTTGGTTAAACAGCTTGAGCAAAACACATTGGTTTCACTCCCACTTTCCTGAAACAAATTAGATGTGAATCCTTTTAGATGAGGGCAAAGAAAATCCAGCTCACTAGTGGGAGCACTGTTTGAATGCCAGTCTTACAGCACGCCTACTGCATTGACTGAAGAGGACAACGTTTTCACATAAAAAATGGTTTCATAAGTCTGTTTCCAAGAAAGAAAAAAATAAAGTCAAATTAGTTGGAAAAACCTCTCTTATTGGAGCTAAGCAAGAAAAGTCTGCAGGCATGGACCCAGGCATCTTCTAGTAAATAAAGGACACATCTGTGGAGATGACATTTTACTTACTGGTTCCCTAGGATTCTGTGTTTGCCCTAGGCACCACTTCAAGAAATACAACTTATTGTTTTGGGGACTGATCTAATTTAATTGTTTATGATCTTTCATAAATTGCTATTCCGGGTAGAAGTGATTAATAGACATAATTCTATGTATCCTCCTTCAGAAGTTTGGTTGTTGTTGTTGTTTTTTTTTAACAGAATAATCAGAACAACATTTTCATGGTTTGCTATATTAGTATCTTCCCCTTCTCTGGTAAAACAAAGCTCCCAGGGATCAGTGCTGGGCCCCATCCTCTTTAATACCTTCACTGATGATCTGGATGAGGGGATTGAGTCAGTCATCAGCAAATTTGCAGATGGCACCAAGTTGGGAGGAGATGTTGATCTGTTAGAGAGCAGAAAGGCTCTGCAGAGGGACCTCGACCAACTGGACAGATGGGCAGGGTCCAACGGGATGGCATTCAACAAATCCAAGTGCTGGGTGCTGCACTTTGGCCATGGCAACCCCATGCAGAGCTACAGGCTGGGGTCAGAGTGGCTGAGAGCTGCCAAACAGAAAGGACCTGGAGGTGCTGATTGACAGCCACCTAAACATGAGCCAGCAATGTGCCCAGGTGGCCAAGAAGGCCAATGGCATCCTGGCCTGCATCAAGAATAGTGTGGCCAGCAGGAGCAGGGAAGTCCTTGTGCCCCTGTACTCTGCGCTGGTTAGGCCACACCTTGAGTACTGTGTCCAGTTCTGGCCCCCTCAATTTAAGAAGGACATTGAGACACTTGAACGTGTCCAGAGAAGGGCAACGAGGTTGGGGAGAGGCCTCGAGCACAAGCCCTGTGAGGCGAGGCTGAGGGAGCTGGGGTTGTTTAGCCTGGAGAAGAGGCGGCTCAGGGGAGACCTCATTGCTCTCTACAACTACCTGAAGGGTGGTTGTAGCCAGGAGGGAGTTGGTCTCTTCTCTCAAGCAACCAGCACCAGAACAAGAGGATGCAGTCTCAAGCTGCACCAGGGGAAGTTTAGGCTGGAGGTGAGGAGAAAGTTCTTCACTGAGAGAGTTGTTAGCCATTGGAATGTGCTGCCCAGGGAGGTGGTGGAGTCACCATCCCTGGAGGTGTTCAAGAGGGGACTGGACGTGGCACTTGGTGCCATGGTCTAGTCATGAGGTCTGTGGTGACAGGTTGGACTTGATGATCTTCAAGGTCTCTTCTAACCTTGGTGATAGTGTGATACTGTAACTTCAGAAGGAACATTTCAATCTCTAACAGCAAGCACACATTTTATGAGTTACTGCAAGGGTTCTTAGCCTTTTTCTTTTTTAAACAACAAAACTGCATTTGACATCTAACACCACCATGCATGTTATCTTAAGACTTGGCAGTATTCAGCACTTATGTTTAAGGAAAGAGACTTGATTTCTGAAAGCCAACAGTTAGAACTGGAGGTTATTTTTGGTTGCTGGCACTTAGCTCAGCTCTAATTTCCAGTCACTTCTCTCTTCCCTTTCTGCCACACGAAGCAGGTGGATCCCAATGCCTGAGACAGTACTGAGGCCACCAGAAAGTAAAACAGAAACTCTTTAATTGTCCTGGAGAAGCAAGACAAGCACAAGGGGAGGAGGGAAAGAGGCCAGGGAGGAGGGAATACTTACCACAAATTATAAATATGTGGGGGGGTCAAGGAAGAGAGGCAGTGCAAGAATTATTAAACTTAAATCAACCCATTCAATCCCAATCACTGGCATAGCTGAATGATTAATTGATTTCTTTTTTCATTCAATGCCTGAGTTCTCCCTCTCTCAATTCTGTCCATGTATCAGTCCCTCCTTGACATTTCTAATGCTCTTGCTTGGAACAGAAAACAAACATCTGAATTTCCTACTGCGACTGCAGCCTTGATGTGGTGAAGGAAGCTGTGCAGACATTTTGGTGCGCAGCTGAAGTGGCAATTTAGAACCAGAGAGAAAGGAACTCCACATTTAAGATATGAGTTAAAGCCAAAGGAATTCAGTTCAAAAATACAGAGCACATTTGTGTCCACCCACTGCAATAGTCCCTCTTCTGCAATTTTCTGCCACAATGTTCTTTATAATTAGCACACCACCAAGCCTGTTAATCCTCAGAAAAATCAATTGATTCAACTTTGGAAAACACAAAATTAAGTTCTTCATACTGAAATGTCTCTCTCTGGCTGCACAGTCATTAAGAAGAGGAGGGCTTAAGAAAATCAGTTATGGTCTCAACCTGCTCAGTTACAGAATGCATGTCAGAAGAAACAATACAACTCTTTTCAACATCTGTTATTAAGCAGGTCACCTCACAGGTAGCCTTTGCCCATGTGAAATGATCTTATGCACACACACACACACACCAGATACTTCTGTAGTCCACAAAACCACTTGACCAATAAAGCCCAATTTCCTTGGCATTTTTGCTGTATGTCTCCCAATTCTTCCCATAAGGTAATAAATCAAATGTCCTCCCACATCAGCCCTCCATTGCCCATGTTTCCTCTTCTCTCCCCTCCCCACACTTTCTCTCCCAGTTCGCTGCTAACGAATGCGTGGGCTCAGGAACACACAGACCATTCTCCTTGCCACCAGCAAACTAAATCGAGCAAGCCAGCTGTCTTTGCATTTTGCTTGAGTCAAAGCCACATATATCCTCCCTCCTTTGTTGGTTTGCACAACACATCCAGGCTTTAGAAGACCTGCCCCTTCTCTCCAGCTTCACCAAGCTAGCCAAGAGGACAGGAAGAGACAGTGAAAGGCTAAGGGGATTGGAAGAGATGGTGAAAGGCCAACAAACACCACAAGACACATGGCCTTGTGAAACCAGTCCTAAGTAAGTTGCTTCTGGTTTTTTAATAACAAAATTGGTCTGATAGGCTAGGAAAAAATCCTTCAACAATGCAGTCCATCCAGTGCAAACACCACACAGAATCATGAAGGTTGGACAAGAACTCCAAGATGGAGTCCAATCATGAAATCGATGGGAGATGCAAACATCTCTGCATCTGTTGGCAAAAGTGGTGTTAAGACTGGAGCCTAGTAAAAAAAACACCCAACCATCCCTTTAAACAGTCAAAGGTTCAACCCCTTCACCACTTCTGCTAGGCACAGTGCATTAACCTCCAAGCAGAACAGCCTCCACCTGCCCATGAAGACCTTCTGGGTCTGGATGAACTGTGATGTGTCTCACTTGCAACAACACGCCAGGGTTTTCTACTGCACATCCACTCTTTTAGGGAGAACAGCAGCTGCCACAACTAACAAGACTTGCCCTAACATCCATCTCCAAGAGGTAGTCACTGATGTTGGGAGTGTCATGGATGTTTGAACACGGTGCTGGCTGATGTCTTGCTGAGGTTAACTGAGCCAGACAGGCAGCTTGAAAAGAGCAACATTTCCCCCAGGACTTCCAGGCACAAAGAAGTCTCAGACCAAGCACGTGTAACACCTCTGGTGTGATCCTCAGCACAGGGTAGGCACAGAGAAATCAAGTGTCAGCTTGGGCCAAGGGGAGCAAAACCAATGCCTAATCTTACATATGCTACCCCAAGTATAAGCCTTGCTTTTGTAGAGAACCTGGACAGGAAAAAAACACTGGAACATGCTGTGGCTATGATAAAAGCCTAAAGAATTCTCCTCTTCATTTAGAGCAAATTTCATCCCTTACACTTTTGCCAAGAATACATAGGAGAGAAACATGTTACCTATTGACTGACATTCTTTTGCCCAAATAGCAAGATACAAACCCAGAAATGCAGCCTTTGCAAAGAAATTCAGTAAGGTTTGTTTTTTTCCCCCCGATGTCTGAAGGTCTTTACAGACACAGACACATATGCCATGTATCTGAGCATCACCAGATGACAGTCTGGGGGAATACTCAGGCTTTTAAATCAACCACATTTTCAGTATATTTAATATTTTATTTTACATGGTCCTTTCAGTTGCATTTATGTGATCTATCTGCAGTGTACTGTCATGGTTCAGTGAGTCATTCCAGATGACTCAGGAAAATAGTCTTTTTTATAAGAACGGAAAAGATTAACTTGAACCACTACAGCAAAAACCATACCAGCTCTACATGATGCCACACCACACTGCTACTGCAAGGTAACCAGCATGCAGAGTTCTGCAGAAGTGCTGACCCTGTGTCTGCTACCAGCACCTCACAGAATGGTCTGGGTCAGAAGGGACCTGTGAAGGACATCCAGTCTAACCCCCTCTGCAGTCAGCAGGGATATTCTCAACTAGGTCAGGTTGCCCACAGCCCTGTCAAGCCTCACCTTGAGTATCTCTAGGGATGGGGCCCCAACCACTTCCCTGGGCAACCTGTTCAAGTGTTCCACCACCCTCACAGTAAAGACCCTGTCCCTATCATCCAATCTAAACCTGCTCTCTGTAGTTTGAAGCCATTGCCCCTTGTCCTATCACCACAGGCCTTATAAAGAGTCTCTCTCCATCCTTCTTGTAGCCCCCTTCAGGTACTGGAAGGCCACTATTACATCTCTCCGAGCCTCTTCTCCAGGCTAAACCACCCCAGCTCCCTCAAGCTCCTCAGCAGCACACTAGCACTGTGCAGCCCATCAGTGTTCCATCCCAATGTAGGGGAAGGCAAAACCAAGCACCAGTCAAAAAACGACACCCAAACTGAGTCTTGGTGCCATAGTGAAGAACCAGCACCCTACTGCAAGCCAGGCTGAAATTATTGTGACTCTTTTCCATACAGCATTCTTGTCTCTGTTGAATACAGAGTACCTGAAGAAGTTTAGGCTTCACTTTAACAGCACAGTACACATTCCTGATCATTCATTTATTATTTGGGCACAACTCAGAGCTAAGGATAATAATATTGCTCTCTACAACTACCTTAAGGGAGGTTGTAGACAGGCAGAGGTTGGTCTCTTCTCCCAGGCAACCAGCACCAGAACAAGAGGACACAGTCTCAGGCTGCACCAGGGGAGGTTTAGGCTGGAGGTTAGGAGGAAGTTTTACACAGAGAGAGTGATTGCCCATTGGAATGGGCTGCCCGAGGAGGTGGTGGAGTCACCATCACTGGAGGTGTTCAGGAGACTTGATAGGGTGCTTGCTTGCATGGTGTAGTTGATGAGGTGGTGTTGGATGATAGGTTGGACACGATGATCTTGAAGGTCTCTTCCAACCTGGTTTATTCTATTCTATAATGGAAAAGTTTCTTTCCCTACAGTTATTACACACATGAAAGAAAATTGTGTTTGAGATTACCAGTCCACATAAGAATTGTGAAGAACAAGCAATATGAAACTTCCCATAATTAGCATTGCATGTTTTCTAGAGGCACTTAGAACAGCAGTGCATAATATGGTAACAATGATTAATACCTGAACAAAGAGCAAGGGAAAATACTAGCTAGTATTTGAAGACAAAAGGAACTCCAGAGTAATTTAGGATTCCGCAGTGGCTTTCCAAACTACAGTCATATATCAAAATATCTTACACAAACAAAAAAACCACATTAACCTTCTTCCAGAGAATATGAAAGAGGATTTACACACTAAGGAGGGAAAAGCAACCACATGATGAGGTTTAAGAGTTGGGATCTTTTGCTTGCCATCATCTTGTGGCTGGCTTCACTGAAACTTTGGTCTGCAGTTATTCTGATCAGAGAGCTCTGGAAAAATCACATCAGCAAATGAACACCACATTCACCATTTTCTCCATTTACATTTGTTTATCACTTCTATTTCTCAGGTTATAATAAGAATTAGATACATGAATGACTACAGAAGCATTTGACAGAGAGGAGCGCAGTGCTCTCTGAAGGGGCTTCTGTGCTTTCCTTAAAATATTTAACATCTAGACAAACCTTCTTTCTCTACTGTTTTTTCCTCTACTGCTTCACCATGCCGCTTCTCTAGCATCACTAAAAGCTTTCCAAGGACTAGGCAACCAATAAAGGTAGGTATCTGCCAGGAAAGCCTTTTAGCTCAACCTGCCAGCATCTCATTTGAAATTCAGTGTCAGATGGAGTCTCACCAAGATATTTGCCTGTATAACAATGTCCTTCACCAGTGATTGCACAGTTCCAAAGCAACCAGGCAGGAATGCTTTTATTGCATGTTTAGGTATGAAGATTTCAACTCAAGGAAGACAAATAAGATTTGAAGCAGTAAGAGAAAGCAGCTTTCTTTGTTTCCTATCTCCTGAGAAGATCACAAAGGAAACATCTCTAAGGAACTCTACAGCTTACATCATTATTCCTCTGTAGCAGGGGTATCATATATGTATGTATATATATGTATCATATATGTATATATATATCTCATATATATATATATCATGCCTGCAGTGCACTGAGCTATGCCTTTTTTCTTCTGCTAGTTCTACCCAAGTCCAGTGCAAAACCAGAAGAGCCTCATGAGCCAAACTAGGCAGGGCCCCTTTAGAAATTAATGCAGACTCCCATGTTCAGTGAACATTAAAATGCCACCCAAATTAATCAGCTGAAAACTACAGAACATCCTTCTCTTTAAAAAAAATAGCTCACAAAAAAAAAAGGCTAACTGCAAACTTGTTCAAGTAAATGTGTCTTCCCTTACCCCTTACAGTTTCCCCCCATACCTATAGCACGCAGCCATGCATAATCTAAGTTGGTCTAAGGACTCTCATTCATCTCTATCTTTCCAATATTTAACTAAACTACTCATTTTTCAATTGTCAAGCCATCTAAATAACTTTGCCAGCAGCACAACTCATCTCTTTCATAATTATAAGAGATACTAAGAGTCTCCTTTCATCTTCCACCGAACACATATTTAGCTGGTTTCCAAATACCTGCTGCAATTTGTTATCCAGGGCTGCTTCTTGCCCTGGGCAGTCTCCTTTCTCAGATTCAGCAATGTTCTGAGGACCCAACAAGGCATTGCACAGAGGCAGTACATCACTTATTTTAAGATATTCAAATCGTTCCCTGGTACCAATGAGAGTATTTCTTCAGCCTTTCAAACTCCTGCTACATATCAGAATGGGTTTGTGGGGTTTTTTTGAACCACTGAACACAAGACTACCCAAACCAGTTTTAATTCATCTGAGTATACAGGCAGAGCATCCTTCTGATGGGCTCTGTACTGACAACTGGTTCTAAATTCCCGAACACACATTCCATTTATTAAGTAGCTTAAATGATCTACATCCTTTTGAATCTGGGCAAACTATTATTATCAATCAGAATTTGTTCTGCCTTCCACTTCCAATCACCTTCAAGCTTAAATTTCATTTAACACACTCATTTCCACTTTTGACATGGCCAAATCAAGGCAGCATATGAACCCAGTACAACCACTAAAACTGGTGGCACCCTCTTTTAAAGTCAACTCATCGGGCAAAGACTCAAAGCCGACACTGCAAAACACTACACCAGCACTATAAAAGACAACAACTTGTCTTTCACCATTTTGGCAGCACTGAGAAAAATCCAATGACTACAATCACAGAATACATCACACAGAACAAGAAAATACATTTCCATCAAAAAGGACTTGATGGCTCTGGGTCCTTCTCCACATCGAGTGGTTTGCTCAGCTATTAACCCTCTTGTGTGTCCACCCTTAATGTTGTATTTCTTGCCCTACAATCCCCATTGACAGAAAATCTCTTTCCACTTTGTACTGAGTCTGTCTTCTGCTTCTGCCCTATTAACTCATGTCAATATAGCAAAGGGAGCAAAATGAAGTAGCAAACTTGATACTCGTCCATCACAATTTTTGTGCAGCTGCTGCAGTGAAAAAGAACAGCTAAGGCATCCCTGATTTTGATCTAGGGAGATGCCCCAACCCTCCAGTCCTGCTGGCATCAGATGTGACCATAGCATCACTTTCCTTTGGCTTGAAACTCAAAACTGGTCCAGTCCCTCTAGCAACAAAAGAAAAGGCTGCATAGGTCAGAAGTTCGTCTACCAAATTAATATGGAGCATCCCCACCACTCAGAGCAAAGACCACATGCTGAAGCAGAGGCTGCTCTGATCTCCACTCTGCTTTTGCAAATAAAAATCACTCACAAGATAAACTGTTCTTGTTTTAGCAAAATCACAGACTGGGGAGGGGGTAGGCATTTACAAGACAGTCCCACCTTCAGTCCTCTGCTTTTTCTGCCCTTCCCACAATTGCATTTTTCTACCTAAATGACAAAGAACGTCTGGGAATAAAGGAAGGCATCATCACTGAACACTCAACTGGACAGGATGATCTCTTTTCTCCTCCAATCCCTGCAACAATAGGAACACTAGAGATCTGAATTCAGAACAAAAAAGAAAGCATTTATCAGACAGAATAGGAGAGATTAAAGCATTTCTACCTCTGATTGAATGACCACAGTATCACATTACCTCTGCTCCTGCTGCTGCAGAGGAAGTGATTGAGCCTTGGCACAGGGGCCTTGCTGAGTGAGGAAAGGGGCAAATCTGCTCACCAGAATTTTAATCTCCTGCTCCTGGTATCTGGAAATCATTACCCAGTGCAGCAGAGAATTGAATGCTACATGGCATCCAACGGTCTCCCTTTGGTAATTTCTATGTGAGATACAGCGTGTCTCAGAGATTGTATAAGGTATTGCAGACCTTCAAGCTGTGTGGAACTGATGAAGAGCTAAAAGAAACAAAAGTTCAAAAAGTAAATGAAAGAAAAGGAAAAATGAAATTGTGAACACAATTTAAAGACAGATGGAAAGAGCCTCAGTGAAGCCTGGGACTTGCACCGGGGAGCAGTAAAACACATTAACTCCTTTTGCCAAAATACATGCTGTAAAGGCCATAACTTTAGTACCTTTTATACACACCTGAATTAAACTCAAGCCTCATTTCTCCTTTCCAGTGGACAATGTTGGAAGCCCCAAGAGGAGAAAAAGGTAAGAATCCAACTTCTGGATTGATTCCCAGGTGAAGAGAGCTGTGACTCCTCTCCAATTCATGCACAGCAGAGCCAATTGTTGCACACACAGCCACTCCAGAAGCACAGCTGTGCGAGGTGGAACACACCAGACCTCACATCGCTGGACAGGTCACTGCTTAAAACTCAAAACCCATCCAGTACCACAAAAGCATGATTTGGCTTTCCCCATATTTGCAAGGCCAATTCCTCCAAAAAGAGGATTTTTCTCAAGTTACAGAGCATCAGAGACAGGTCTAATCAAGCCACATAGACCAGCCACCCTGTCACAAAAGCACTGCAAATTCAAGGTTAGAAACCTTAGCAGCATCTGTACATGTAGGAATGCTTGAGATGGTAGCAAAAAGTTGACTTGTTTTTCCTCTAAGAAACTACATCATATTTAGCTAAAAGTGACCCAGGGGAAGTACAAGCTGGCAACTGTTACCACAAGTCTTACAACACTTGACAGATTCCCTAAAATACCACTTCCTAGATGTGGAGTTGCCTAATTTCAGACCCAATTTTCCTAGTTAGTTACTGACCTTCATACTTACAGAGAAGAATCTTAATGAAAAGGCAGTGTTGGCAAAAATGAAAGCAAATAGAAAGAAAGATTTGTTGACTTTAAACGCTGGGGGGTGGGGTGTTGATTGTTTTCCTTTCCTGAGATGCATCATCAGCTGTTTTGTTGGGCAGAATGTCAATCTTGAAGAGATGTATGACCCCCTTGTAAGAAGGACAGATTTCTTTCCAACCCCATTCAGTTCAGAGCTATTACACTAACATGCACTGAAGAATAGATATAATCAAGCAAAAAAAAAAAACCACCCACAACCCCACACAAATTATTGAGGCTTCATCTATTTAAAAGTTGCATCACACATTTACTGATTTTTCTAGTCAAACAGCATCTTCCATAAAGGGAACAGGGAACAACTTCAATGTTTAAAAAAAAACAACCCCAAAACTTAAAAGTTGCAAGGTTTTAGAACAGAAAAATGCTGAGGTTTTAAAGAGCAGCACATTGGGCAGCTCTTCCTTCCCATTATCACAGAATGTTAGAGGTTAGTATCATAGAATCAGTCAGGGTTAGAAGGGACCACAAGGATCATCTAGTTCCAAGTCCCCTGCCATGGGCAGGAACACCCCACACTAGAACAGGCTGGCCAAAGCCTCATCCAGCCTGGGCTTAAACACCTCCAGGGACAGCACCCAACCACCTCCCTGGTCAACCCATTCCAGGGCCTTACCACTCTCATGGTGAAGAACTTCCTCCTCATATCCAGCCTGAATCTCCCCACCTCCAGCTTCATTCCATTCCAGGTTGGAAGGGACCTATAGAGATCAAGTCCAACCCCCTGCCAAAGGGAGGATCACTTAGGGTAGCCCACACAGGTGGGTTTTGGAAGTCTCCAGAAGAGACTCCACAATCTCTTTGGGCAGCCTGTTACAGTGCTTTGTCACCCTCACTGTAAAGAAGTTTCTCCTCATGTTAAGGTGAAACCTTCTATGGTCAAGTTTGCATCCATTTCTCCTTGTGCACCACTGGAAAGATACCGGCCCCCTCCACTTGATACCCACCCCTCAGATATTTATAGACATTGATATGATCCCCTCTCACTCCTCTCAAAACTGAACAGCCCCAGGGCTCTCAGTCTCTCATCATAGGGGAGATGCTCAAGTCCCCTAATCATCCTCATGACTCTCCATTGGATTCTCTCTAGCAGATTCCCATCTCTCTTGAATTGGAGGGCCTAAAACCAGACACAATACTCCAGGTGTGGTCTCACAAGGGCAGAGTAGAGGGGGAGAAGAACCTCCCTAGACCTGCTGGCCACACTTTTCTCAATGCACCCCAGGATAGCATTGGCCCTCTTGGCCACAAGGACACGTTGCTGTCCCATGGAGAACTTGCTGTCTGCTAGGACTCCAACGTCTTTCTATCTTCAACAATTAAAGGCACAAGAATCCACACGCAGCATTATGCAGAATTTACACAGGAACACAAGCAGTCAGGGCTTCCTAATCTTATTTCTTTGTTTCTGCCTCAGAAATCAAAGAGCAGTGGGAAAACAATACAGTTTTCAAAGCAAGAAAAGCTTAGCTGCTCAGGTGTTTGTGCAGATGCAGAGCAAGCTGGAGGAGTGATGGGATACCTGTTTTGCACTCCGCAAAACAAATCTGTGCTGGCTCCTGGAATGATTAAATGGATGCAATAAAGCAATTATTAAAAGAATTTTATTTAATATGGCTCAATGTCCACGTGCTGTGACCATTAAATCATTTGCACAAGCGAAAAAGCAGAGCGATTCATCACGGGCATTACTGGCAGAGGTAAAGTCATTAGATTTTTTAATTTAGGCTCCAGGTTAGTGGACAGAGGAGTCTGACATGCTAACTCTGCCTCAGACATGGTGTTTGAAGCTGTTCCCCCCTCATTTGTGACATTTTAGACAAGAAATAATTTAATAATTATGATGGATTTGGAGGGGAGTTATTGGTTTGGGTTGGTTGGGGCTTTGGTTTGGTTTGTTTTTAAACAGAAGCAGCAAAACAAATAGTCCCTGCTCTAATATGGCAAAGGTTCCAAGAAAGCTTACTCAGGCTCTGTTTCCTCTGGCTCTCAGTTTGTGCTGAATGTGGCACTTGGTACAAAGCTGCAAAGGGAAACCAGTTTGTGATGCGGGAGCTGAAGCTGTCACTTGCTGAAATCATCATAAATGTTTTACAAGAACATTTACTATCTGTTCAGCTGTGATGAAATCAGAACTAACAGGCAACAGCACAGGCACCAGTTCTCAATGTCAAGAGGTGTTAAATGAAGTTCTGACCCACGTGGAGATCACAGAGACCAGCCTTGCCACTCTCTAAAGGAAATTCCAAAGCCAAATACTCAACAGCTAAGAAATGTCAAATATATGCATGGAACCATACTCCAGTACCCCACCTATCTTCCCAAGCTATTTTGGCTGTAAGCCATAGCAGGAATAACTGGCACCCCAAGACAGATGTACAAACTCATGCTTTTAAAGATTTGCAAGTTTCAGAAAGAGTAATTGCAATCAGTAGAGAAACCAGAACTGTTCCTCCTCTCTGCATTTGTAGATTCTCTGGGCTACAGAGACTCACAGAATGGTTTGGGACACCTTCCACTACACCAGGCTGCTCAAAGCCTCATCCAGTCTGGCCTTGAACAGCTCCAGGGAGGGAGCATCCACAACCTCCCTTGGCAACCTGTTCCAGTATCTCACCACCCTCACTACAAGCCCTGATAAAAAGTCCTTCCCCAGCCTTCTTGTAGCCATCTTCATGTACTAAAAGGCTGCTATGAGGTCTCCCTCGAGCCTTCTTTTCTCCAGGCTGAACAGCCCCAACTCTGTCACAGTCTGTCCGCATAGGGGAGGTGCTTCAGCCCCATGATCATCTTCATGGTCCTCCTCTGGACCTGCTCCAACATTTTGATGTCTTGCTTATGCTGGGGGCATCAGAACTGGACACAGTGCTCCAGGTAGGATAGAGCAAAGAGCAGAGGGGCAAAATCACCTCCTGCTGGTCACACCTCTTTTGATGCAGCCCAGGACACAGGTGCCTTCTGGGCTACAAACGCACATTGCTGGCTCATGTTGAGTTTCTCATCAGCTGACACCCCCAAGTCCTTCTCGAGACTGCTCTCAAGCCAGTTTGCTTGCTTACTGTTTCCCTAGCACAGTCCTTGTTTAAGCAGCCAGGCAGGAAGGTGTGAACAAGCTTCCAATGGCTTTCAGCATTTGGCTCAATTTGCAAAAGCAAAAAATCCTTACTGATGGCTGAGAGCTTGTGGGAATAGCACCAGCATGTGCACGCGTCTCTCATAGCCCAGACATTCTAAAGACAGGTCCATTCATATCTCTTGGATAAAAATGAGCAGTCAGCTAGGTCTCAGCTACACCTTATAATAGCTATATATATAAAATGTACACTGTGCAGCTATATATAACAACTTGCTGAACCTTTTTTGTGAAAAGGAAGGAAACGGAGCCTCACTCCTCTCCTTGAATTTGGATTGATGCCTCAAAGCATAAACCAGCTCCTCAGATGAAAGGAAAAGGAGGAATTTTTTAACAGTGAAACTCATTCTCAGCTGTGACAGGGTGGGTTTTTTTTTTTTTTTTACTATTTCTGAACTGTCTTCACTAAGCAGATGATCCTAGAGTTTCAGTCTAAGCCTTTCGGTGACTTGCAAGCACCCTCCCTGCACTAAAAACATCATCGCAGTGGACACTACCTCTCATTTCTTAGATTTTTTTATGACCTACTATATTAAAACCAGTTTAAATGTAATAAAGTTTGCAACATTTACAGCCAGAAAATATGGGAGGACAATAAAATTAGCCAGGCATAAAAAATAAGGGAGTCTTAAACATCCCTGCTCACTTTCCAGGGACTATATACACGGAGCAGGCACGGACTGCAAAATCAAAAGGCATTTAAATCAATTTAAAATTCAAACAACCTTTTCTCCTGCCTGCTGGGGGCTCAAGGGACATTAACACACACACACAGAGATTCACTTTTCAGCATTGTTTCCTCAGGTTCTCATTCTAACTTTGCAAAATTTGTTTATAAAAGTGGTGATGTGAAATATTGATGATTTAATCATCTCTCATACACGGTTTCGCTCAGCTGCAGCTGGTTGTGCAGTAATGACACACTTTATGTCTTCACACTCCACCCCTTTTCTGCAGAAGATGGAGTTGGAATATATGATTTTTCTTTTTTAGCTTGCTCTCTTTCTTCCTATCTCTCTTACCTACTCTCTCCTTCTCTTAATAGCTACCAGTACAACATGTAAGGTAAACCAGCAAATCCACACTGAAGCAAAACTTCTGACTGTCATAACAAATTCTTGTCGTAGCAGCAAAACAAAGCTGTTCTCACAATTGTTCCTATCCCTCTGTCACTCCAGTAGGAGCATGAACTCTACAGGAGACTATAGTTGGGTCTCTTTGCCTATCAGTCTGTTCCAGAACCCCATAATGCTGCTACTTTCTTCCTCACCTTAGGAGGGTTCCCAGCATTTTCTCAGTAGGATGCTATTTAATGAATGTGATACAAAGCTGACTGAAGCAGAACAAAATTCATCTGCTTTATAACATGTTTATATTAAGTAGAATTTGAAAACTCTATTTGAAGCATAAGCAAAAGCTTCAGGAATGCAAGTGACATGAGCTGCACTTTGGGAAAGCCCTGCCTAAGCAGTGACAAAGATATGCTTTAGCAAATATTATCATAAGCCTTGCTAACTATCACTTCCACAAGCCAGTGGATAGATCCCTGACTTGCTCCACATCACACAAGAGTCCCAAGTCAGAATCAGAGCTGGAAACAAAATTGCTTCCAAAGGTTCCCTGAGTTTTGAATATTTCTGCAGTCCAGTCTTACACAGGTCTCTCCATTTCCATCCAGCCTCATTCTCCTCCTGGTTACCTTAAGCAGCTTTCATGCATTACAGAAGCACTACATTGCAGAATACAAGAAGAAACACATATCCTTGCAGACTGAGAAAGAATGCTGATCACTTTTACTATACTTCAGAGAGGATTCAGGCTAGGCTAGGTGTAAATACACAGCAGACAAACATTACTCATACCATCATCTGCCTCCTAAGAAAAATGGTTTTGCAAGACTCGTTTTGCCTCTGTTGTAGGACTTCACGGTGGTCCCAAACTTCCTGCACACCAGCTGACACTCACATAAGCATCTCCTGGCACAGTGATGACTACAGAATGGTACAAACCCCAGTATGGGAACATGTCACTGGCTTCTGCATCAGTAACAATCAGCAAAGTGTAATGGATTTTATGACATCTCCAATTCTTCTCTCTTTTAAACAGAAACACCACAATGCAACATCTCTTTTCTGAGATGGTTGGTTAGAAAAGATTTATTTCTGAACAGCAGAAAAGGGATTGCATTGGATACAGCCAGCTTACTTTAGTAATTCCCTCTGCTACAATGAGGTTTTGCATTTGGAGATATGGTTAATAAAAGACCTCCTCTTCTGGGATTCAAATCCCAGAGTCCCAAAGCACAATTCTAAACAGGGCATGTTTCTAGAATGTGGCTTCGTATCTTGCAGCAGACAACACTGGTGTGCTCTACTTTGAAGTAAGCTACCTAGAGAAAGAACTTAGTCTTTTAAAGTGCTGTGGGAAAAGCGAATCAAAAACTAGCCTAAGTGATCAAACATGGTGTCAACTACACTGACTTCTTGGCTTGGTTCAGTTCTTTAAGGACATGAGGAACTCCTCTGAAGTCTGTACACGTTATCCAAAGGTGCCACTCACTTTCTTTTTGAAACTTCAAACCCAATGAAGTCTGAGGCTGTCTGACCAGGACTGCTGGGTTTACATGGAGAAGGACACTGTAACTTCTGTCAGCCCCAATGACAGCTGCATCATCCAGGAGAGCTGCAACTACCTCTCTCTCTCTTGCTCAGTTCTCTTTCACAAATCAGGCAATGGCCTCCAGAGGACAAGGAAAAACCTCCTAAAACTTCACCAAGCCTCACTCTCCAATATTCAGTTCAAGACCTTCAGCATTAATTCAGGGGAAAGGTGAGACAACATTTAAAATAAATAAATAAAAATCAAAATTGAAAGCTTGCCAAAAATGGAGGAGTTTCTGCCTCATACTTGGCAGGTACATGTGAAACAATGTCCATATTCCATCATTCTCAAGGTTGCTACTCAGCCACCAATTTCCCAAGGGAGTGAGAATTAATTTCAGGTTTCCCCAGCCTTTAAGTATCAATGAATAATTCCTCTGTAAGTTCAGGACTGTTGCCCTGTCACTGTTGATACACAGACCCCCTCACCTTCAAGATAACACAGTCTGGGTGTTCATCTTTTCCACTGAGCAAAGCTCTCTCTGCAGCTCAGAGCAAGCATGTTATGAAGTTCTTCTGAAAAGGGGCCCATTCTTCAGGCAGTAGACCTGCATTCTGGGCTGGAGGAAACAACTGGAATTCATTTGCTCTTTGCATAAATGCATCTCTTTGGAGACATCTGCAATCCATGCAAATGAAAGGTTTCCAAAAAGTCACTGGCAATATAAAATGTAATTAGCTTAAAAACATCAAGTATTTTTAGGCACCACTTTGCCCCACGTTATCTTAACTGTTGCTTGTTTTTTATAATCACAGTTCTTATAATCAGCTTTTTTCCCCCCCCCACTTTTTGATGTAATCAGGAAAGGAGGAAAAAAATTACAAATACTCTGTTAAAAGATACTACCTTCCTCTCAACCAGGGGAGTTAAGAAGTTACCACCCATGGCTGTGCACTGCATCACACAGAAATGACAGTGGGTAACAGCAGCAGGTGCACTTTGACTAAATGGTTTTGAAACTACTAAAAGGCTTTCAAAATAAATAAATAAAAGACACAAAGCAGATGGAGAAGTTTGTCTATTTCTATTCTGCTTTGTCCTATTCTCTCCTCTCAAGTAGAAATGGTTACTCCAAACTGGCAACGTGTTTTGCCATGAATATCAGCACCCCACTGGGTATTGACCCCTGGCCCTTCCCAGCATCAGCACAGCCCCCAGTGCTGCCAAGTACAAGAGGCAGGAATGCCACATCTCAGGAAGCACACTTTATCCCAGAACACATCTGCACAAAGGAAGCAAAGCTCATTCGACAGTCACTGCAAGGGCAGCCTGAGACTTGCTGCTACAGCTGAGTGCCCAGAGGAGAGTCAAACAAAATGATTAAATGATTTTATTGACAGTTTAGAAAATAGTATTTTTTGTTCCTGTAAAACTGAAGCATTAGCCCCTCAGCTGCAAGTCTGACATACCAGTGCCGAGTCAAACACAGTTGTTACCGGCTCCAACAAAAACCTGATGCACTCCACCTGTCTGCTTCCAATCTCCTTCTGCATGGAGAAAGTTCACACTACTAATTGCTTGTCTTATCAAAGCATCCAAACCCTGGCTGTGTATCAGAATGATGTAGACTGAGTCTCCCTGCCTCTCACAGATGTTAACAGCCACTCCATCTCTCCTATCTGGTACCTCCCCCACATTCCACATGGGCCCACTACCTTCTCTCAAATTGTCTAATTGATTAATCAAGTTAAACGCAGAGCAATTGTTCTCAACCTGCATTTAGCTTGAAGGCTTTTGCTTCTATATCAGATCTGAGTATTGGCTGTGTGCCCAAATGCATGTCTGTCTTCTAATCCTATCACTTGGTCTAATAAAAGGTATTACTTCTCCTTACAGACCTTGCTTTGCTGATGGTTCTGTGAACCATCAAAATGCACTCTGGCTTTAACAGGCTACAATTCTCACACCAGTGCAAGGTTTGCAGGATGAAAACCAAGGCATGAGACCACGATGAGCAAGTCCACTCAATAAATTGGGAGCATGACACAGCCAGACAACCTGTGCTGCAGTCACCTCCTTGGTGGCATAGGACTCAGACTCTTTCAAGGAGAGGATGAAAGCAGCACTGCTCCATACTCCAGTTACAAGAGACAGGCCTACAAAGTGAATTTGGCCTTGCTCTGTAAGGAAGATAATGATGCATCAACATAAATAAACAATACATTTGGTTACCAAGGGTCAGTTAATGCAGTCATAGTATCAGTCAGTCAGGGTTGGAAGGGACCACAAGGATCATCCAGTTCCAACCCCTCTGCCATGGGCAGGGACACCCCACACTAGATCAGGCTGGCCAGAGCCTTGTCCAGCCTGCTCTTAAACACCTCCAGGGACGGGGCCTCAACCACCTCCCTGGACAACTTATTCCAGGGCTTCACCACTCTCATGGTGAAGAACTTCCTCACATCCAGGCATTGCCTTGGTGAGAATTTTTACCTCCAATACAAGGCACAAGAAGGATTCTTTCCACAGGGATAACCCACGGGTAGGTGCCACTTTTGTACAGTCTCATTACAAACAAACCCTCACAGCGTTTTCTCCAAGCACACACTCTCTTCCATTAGTTGCAGATACACTGGACTCCAGGGACTGTAGAGGGCAATAGGCTAGATCTGATAATCCCTTATTTGTACACCCAGAAAGGGACACACATTTGGGGTTATTTCCATAAATATTTCACAAGCTTTTTCTGGCTGAGAAACAGAAAGCCTCTTCAGTAGTTACTCCACTCATAAGAATTTGATTTCTGTTGCCTGAATAAAAGGCAAGCTGAGGGGGTTTGTTGTGGGGCTTTTGTTGGGCTTTTATTTTTTTCCTCCTTTTTTTTTCTTTTTAAACTGATTTCCATCTCTTAAAAGTAAGAACATATTTGAAAGCTTATGAATATGTGAGCATTGCTTTAAATATTGAAAATATGTAAAAAACAGTGCATGCATAAAATATGACAGGAAGGAAATTACATTTTGCTAGAACAATGTTCGGAACTCTGAGTACAATGCCTAAGCCTTCGAGAGTCCAGCCACAAAGGGCTCTCTGAGTGCTAGATCCCACCATAGGAAAAAAAGTGAAAGGTGAAAAACAAACAAACAAACAAACAACAAAACAAAGTGATCAACAAGAAACTGACTGGAGCAGTTGCCAGGCACCCCTGCTGAATCCGTCTCCAACTGTACCCCAGGATCCTTCCCGAATTCCTGTGCAAGACTGGCTGCACCAAGAAATTGGCAGAATTTCTTCTAAGCAACAGAGTGTGGCTGCACCACTGCTGCCAGCAAACACACCGGCTGCTGTCTTAGAGAGAGAAACTGACTACAAACACATTTCTCCCCTGTGATGCCCATGCAGGGACTAAGGAAGCAGTCTGAGAACATAAACAAATCTCCTTCAACAAGAAATCTTGCAGAGAAGGATGGGGAAAGGAGGAAACACTGTCAAAGCACAAACACACCCTCAGAGCTTTCCCACATCATCAGCACAATGTCCTAAGAAGGCCTTGCTTTGTCTCCCGGTGCTTGATTCCTCCAAACTAACCTCTCCTTCCTCAACCAGATGCCTCAAAAGTGGCTGATGCTTCACCAAAAGCTGCACCAGAGCTAAGTGAAAGGCTCCATCTGAGCTCTCCAGAGGAAGAGTTTCTGAGACAAGCACATTCACATCAAGCCATTCTGCAGCTTTTCGTTTCTTTCCTTTCACTTGTAACATTTTTTAGCTAATTGGCTCCAGAATTTATAATCCTGGTGACAGCACCCTGGCTGTGCAGGACAGAAAAGGTGGAGGAGGAGGGGAGGGAAGACAGAGCAGCTGCTAAGGCTGCCGGCACCATCTTCTGTTCTGAGCAAGTTACTGCAGAGCACCAGCTCCATCTCAGGATGCCGAACCTCCTCCCCTCGCTCACCCGGATTGCTCAGGGTGTCTTAGCTTAGAAATCTCACAAGACAACTTCGGAGGTTTTATGCAGACTCCAGAAAAAGCAGGAATCCAAATACGAAGTGCAACTAAAACTACCGCAATCTGAAAAGGAGAAAATTAAGCAGACGGGAGGGGTGGGGGCGTGGGGAGGGAGGAATGCAATTACAGCAGGGGGGGGGGAGGGAAAAAAACCCACCCCAACCCCACAACTCAACTTGTTTCACCATTAGCATTGCACAATAAGAAGGTTTGTCAGGCACCGGTTTAGCCTACACATGTTCACATCCGTCAGCATTTCCATGATAAATCCTAATTTTCGCCATTGTTGATCACATTGAACTAAAACTTGGTATGCAAGTTTTTAGCACAGATGCTCAAATAAATTATGCACATTAGTCATTTAACTTTCAGAGCAGCAAAAGAAAGCTGCTTTTGGGGGGGGGGCTGAGGAGGGGGGGAGCTGACTGCAATTCATGACAAGTTTGGGTTCTTTTTCTGCTTCACACAGCTAAAAAAGACAAGGCAGCTTACTTTTTTATTTCTGATTAAACTTTTCAACTTGCCTCTTGGAGAGATGAGGAAACTTTGACATGAGGGAAATATTTATAGCTACCCAAAACTGCCCTCCCTTCACCACCAGCTATGCGCTTAGAGCATTTGCTCCATTTACTACGCTGTACATTCCCACGTGCAGGAGAGCGGACTCAGGGTATTAAAACGAAAATACATAATGAAAGTATCAATAACAGCAGGCTGAGGAAGTCATGCAGCAGAGCTGATGTGATCCAGATGACAAATTGTTAAGCGAGTGATTAGCTGTGGAGCTGAACAAAGTTTACATGCCAACATGATCAAATGATGGAGAGATCCCAGCCAAGACAACCCATTGTTCAGACAGAACCAGATTCTGTGCAGTATTGGAACTGACTCTGCTTCACAGCAGTCCCCCAAACCCACAGAATTCACATTTACCTCCGCTCTGCCTGGGTGAGGGCACATGTGGAATATTGTGTCCAGTTCTGGGCCACTCGATGCAAGGAAGACCTCGGGGAACTGCTTGAGAGAGTCCAGCGCTGAGCCACAAAGATGCTGAAGGGAGTGGAACATCTGCTTTATGAGGAAGGGCTGAGGGAGCTGGGGCTCTTTAGCTTGGAAAAGACTGAGGGGTGGCCTCAATCATGTTTATAAAGATGTGAAGAGCAAGTGTCAGGAGGACAGAGCCAGGCTCTTCTCAGCGATATCCAGTGACAGGACAAGGGGCAATGGTGCAAGCTGGGGGCTTAGGAAAAACCTTTTGACTGTGGGAGTGACAAAACACTGGAAAAGGCTGCCCAGAAAGGTTGTGGAGCCTCCTTCTCTGGACTCATTCAAAATGTACCTGGACATGTTCCTGTGTGACCTACTCTAGGTGATCCTGCTCTAGTAGGGGGGTTGGACTGGATGATCTTTTGAGGTCTCTTCTAACCCCTAATGTTCTGTGATTCTGTCCCCATTCCCCATCCCAAGCAGTGGGAAACCATCAATCTGTTTAAAACAAACACTATCAGCAGTACCCTAAAATACCTTAGAGAATCCCAGAGTCTTCAACACCTCTGTTTTTAATTACAGCAGCCATAACATGAGTTTGGTATATGGATGGGGAAAAAAGAGACAGAAAATTCATTCTGCCACCAAAATTTCTCTTGCTTCCCAGGACTGCTGAGGAACTCTGTAGTATAGTCCAAGCATTACAAGCATTATTGAGATAAAATGGTTATACACAACCTTGTTTGACTGTTGACAGCTTAACATAAAACACTTCAAAGGAACAGCTCAAGAGCCACGGTCAGCACTAGAATTTTTTGATACCATATGAGAAGAAACAAATTTTTATCACATGCTTTTGGGGGAGAAGGGAGCAAAAGATTCACAGCAGGTACAGAGAGAAAGGAATTACTGTAATTTATCTGCCTGAAAAATTATTAGGTGCAGACTAGACAGGATATATGGAGTAGAGATGTTTGTTTTCACTCATGTGGTCTTCTGGAGCTGCATGTGAGAAGAGGAGGAACTCAGGTCACTATCAAGTATCACAGTATCACTAAGGTTGGAAGAGACCTCAAAGATCATCGAGTCCAACCTGTCACCACAGATCTCATAGTGACTCAGAAGAACTCAAGCCAACAAAAAGCTTCTCCAAAAACTAACTCCAGGCCACATTCTTCTACCACCTGCTCCATGGGACCATCCTTATGACATCAAGATTCTAAAGACACTAAACTCAAGTGCCCTCCTCTCTTTTCCAGTACACATAACATTTTTCAAGGCTTGCTGCCCCATTGCAGAGGCAGTAACAAAGCAAACCCCCTAACAACTGGAGATCTTAAAGCACTGCAAGTCCCAGAGTTCTATGCAAAGCTTGGCAACATGCTGAATTCATGACTTCACAGAACACTACTGGTTTCAAAGTAGATGATTTTTGTACTGCTGCCTATTGCACAGCTGAGATTATAATTTCTCTCTTTGTATTGGTATCACAAATCAAGATGGATGTGGGGCACTCTTCCTTTGGCCCACCAGCCTCACAGAAATCATTAATTTGACCATAGCATCTATCTACTAGAAAGGAAAGAACAAGAATAATGAGAAAAGATTTAGAGATTTGACTTCAAATTACTTCAATAATTCTAAACATTCATTCTCATTTCTGAGAACTCCAGACTACTATTAACCTACATCTATTTCATCTAGGACTTTTAGGAATTCCACTCTCTCAGAAGTGAAAGATTTATAGTGCAGATGTGAGTCATGCCTTGAAGAAATGCTGGGCAGACTTCTCCTTCCATAAGTTGTACAGTGCAGCTCTGTGTTAAAACACAGTGCCTGCTGCACAGCACACCATCAAGAACAGTCTATGCTTCCCAGCAAATTGATGGTATTCACCCATTTTTCTGGTCAATAATGCACACAGCTACCTGGACAGCCAAGGGAATCTCCTGAAGAGCAATAACAACTGAAAGCTACCATTCATTCTAGTGATTAGAAGATGCATAAACACCAGAGATGCTAGTGGTAACACCAAGGGTCATCAGTCCCAGTACAAGGGGAAAAAATATGAAGAACAGTGTTAAACAGCTTCTAGCATGTTTTAATCACCAGAAGTGATCAGAGAATTGAACAGAGACATGTCACAGAATACCCTTGAATGTGCTCTCAGAAGTAAACACAAGGTAAGAAACCAAACACTAACATTTCCAATGGTTTTGCACTATACAGTTTCTACAGAGCTCCAGGCTGAAAAGATGGTAAAATTACAGCTGGCTCTGTCCCCTGTGGGCTGTTCTTCAGGAACAAACACAAAAAAAGACTAGTTCCATGAGCTCCAGAAGTAAAGCTGCCTGGTTTCGTATGGATTTCTCTCTCCAAAGGTGAATATTGACTCAAGTACAATTCCATTTCTCATACCAACAGCATGAAAATGACACTAACAACATCACCACATTATTACCAAATGCCAGGAGCATCTGCAGAAGATGGCATAGCAGGAATTATGATACAAGTGTGGCAGCAGAACAGGGCTCATTTGCCACCAACGCCAAGGCTGAGGAGGTGGCTGAGGAGGCAAGAGCTCCCATAGGGCCTTACTGTCACTGTGACATTTAAGGGAGTCTTTTGCTGGCAGGGCTCTGACACCTAATGGGACATGGCCTCTGGTTGCAGCAACAGGAGGTTTCTCCTGGAGATGGAGGCCTCTTTTCCTTAAACTTGCTGCAATTTATTATTTTTGAGATCTAAGCCATCTGCCAAACTTGACAGAACACAACCAGCAAGTTCAAAAGTGTAGAGTAGGCACAGACAATCTCATCTACATACACACACAAAGCACAGTAATAAGCCTCACTTCCTGAGGAAACCAGACTAAAAATGACACGCTCATGAAAAGCAAAGGTCTGGGCAAAATCCCATGTTTGTAGAATTGGAAGCATAAGTCAGTGTCTTGGCTACATCATTTTTTGCCTTCCTATTTTCTGCTGGGGCCTAGCTATAAGATAGTAAAAAATTAGAAAAGCTTTGTATCTACCCAATTAGAGTCACAAATAACCAGATGTTGCTCTGGAATCTTACTAGTTGAATATGTTCATTTGGAGAGGACAGATTTGTCACTTAATGGGACACCATCAACTACCTTCTGGTACAAAAATGCATGAAAGAGCCATTTTGGAGAAAGGAAAAAGCATTACCTGCTACTCATTCCTTCATAATATTACTCTACAAATGAATGCAGAACCTGCCAGCAGTTAATATTGCCCTGAAGCACTGTGAATAAACATTTGTCTGGCATTAGGCACACACACACCTCCACATATAAATCAAGGTGCAATGTGCCATATAGATGAACAAGAGAAGGAAAAAAAAAACAACCCAGCCCTACCTTGTCCTATATTACACATTAAGTGCTTCTTTTGATCACAAAATAACTCATAAAGCCTATCAAAAAGCTTGCACTTCTCTCTCTGTCAGATAAAAGACATTTCCCTGTAATTAAACTTCTGCCCAACTTGCCAGAAGATTAGGGGGATATGTCTGACAGACTCTATTTATATTTGTGACTGACACTCCTTGGGACATCCAAGGGAAAGAGAAGATGGGCAACAGATTTACAACACAGTTCTGAGCTAACAGCACTTCTGGAGATGGATGGTTCTGAGCTTATCATCACTCATTCATTGCCTTTTATGTGGTTGTTTATTTTAAAAATAAATAAATAAGTCCCTGCTGACCAACTCAAAAACCTTTGCTGCTCAGTTTGCAGTCTACAGTTCCCAGCCTCCAATGGTTTAGGTTTTTATATTTAAGCAACAACACGCACAGGAGGTTGTTTGGGTAAATCAGCTTTATACAAATAAAGGCAGTAAACCACCATGTCTCTTCACACAACTCTGGGAGCACATGGTGAGGGAAAATGACTTTTTCAAACATTCTGTGTCGCCCTTTTCACACAGGAAACTGTATGTCAAAACACATGGCTGGGTTTCTGACACTAGGTGATGAGAATAAGCCATCAGGCTCCAGGATCCCGACACCAGAACCAAAGATTTACTGCTCTTTGTTTTCCGTTGCAGCCTTTATCCTGCTCAGTACTAACTTCACCTTTGCATTTCCTTGTATTTGACTTTCTACAAGACACCTCAATGGTCTAAAGTCAATATTACACAGAAGCAACGAGAGTAGATGTAGAAAATTAATAGTCACCTTGGGACAGACTGCAAATAACCAGAAAAGAATACTTTCGTAGCTTGTCTTTCAGAACTGAATCATAGAATCAACAAGGTTGGGAAAGACCTCAGAGATCATCAAGTCCAACCTGCCACCCAAGACCTCATGACTACTAAACCATGGCACCAAGTGCCACATCCAATCCCCTCTTGAACACCTCCAGGGATGGTGACCCCACCACCTCCCTGGGCAGCACATTCCAATGGCTAACAACTCTCTCTGTGGAGAAGGGAAGATCAAACTATAAGCAGTGTCATTCCTCCATGCTTAGCCATCTCAGAGGTCAACACTTATGAGAGGAGAAGTTTTACCTCTACATTCCAAATTGTAGAATGCTTTGCCAGGAGTTGTTTAGGAAAATCTCTCCAGAGACTCCAAATATGCCAATAAGATGCTGTAAAAATAATACTCAAAAATAGTTGAACCACTACATCATTTTTCCTTAAGACAAAAGCTTGGAAACCATTTGGCCAACTTTCCATATTATAAGCTACAACTATCAACTCTTCCTGAAAAAAGTACATTTCCAACATACCACACCTACAGCCTTCACACTCTGGGGGGAACATGTTTAAGCCAATGGTGGGAGGATGGTTAAACTGACTAATTAAACACCTTTCTTTCATTACCTTTTGTACAGCAGAGCAGGTACACTTCATGCTATCAAAGTGGCCCTAAGCAATCTTCTTTTGAGCTCTCTGGATTGTTATCTTTGCTCTGCAGTTACAGAGCTCCAAGATACTCCCTGCTGTTACCACTGAAAGTATAATTTACTCTATTTACACAACTTGTAGCAACACACTTCAGAACAGCAGTGAGGTTCCATCATGCGCTATTAATGGCACTTTCAGCTACATTACTCAGCAATCCTGAAGTTGTGAAGTGAGCTGGCTGCTTATGTGTTCAGTGCAAGGGTGACCCTCTCCTCTTTCCCCATGCTAGCACATAAGGCTTCCTTCCCCAGCAATAATAGCAAGATCCAAGGGAGTCTACACAACTCAAACACAAAATCACTGCTAAAACAAATGGATTTAAACCCACTGTCCGGGAAATCAGTTTGACTTGGCGATCCTGAGGGTCTTTTTCTGTGAAGTTCAGCCCTGTGGTTCTGTGTTTAAAAGCATCCCATCTGAGTGACAGAGCAAATATGATACACATCATCATCTGATCTCTGTGAGGCACTGGCAATGCATAGGTTACAGAACATACAGATTGTGCTGTAGGTCCCCCAGCCAGAAGCAGGAGGAATGCCAGTACAAAGGCTGATTTGTAATGAATGTAGCCTTTCTGTGATGTGATGACCTCTATTATCATTTTACTGTTATTAACACTGTCTCTAAAAAGAACAAAAACCCAAAACCCCACACAGAGCAATAGTGGAAAGCAGTTCAAGAATGGAAGAATGAGACCAACTGCATTTCATGTGTCGAGCAAAGCTGCATGGCAATAAAAAGCAAGGCGGCTGCAGTGTGAAGGCTCAGTGTAAAGACAGAGAGAAAGACTCATCAGCTTGCAAAAAACCATTCCAGGCACTCTTCTGCCTGTACTGAACTGCTCAGCAAGGACCAAATATAGAAGCACTGCGCAAAGACTCAGTATCAGCCACTTAGGGAAGAGGGCCACAGACCATCTTTAACACCACTCTCCACTCTAACACCTCCTCCACTAAACTACATAGAACAGAATAGAATCATAATCAACCAGGTTGGAAAAGACCTCAGAACTCATCAAGTCCAACCTATTACCTAACATCTAGCACCTCATGACAACTAAACCACAGCTTCAAGTGCCATGTTCAATCCATGTTGCAGTGTAGCAACAGGTAAGCCAGGACTACCTTACCTGCAATTCTCCACTTCATTGCCAGCTCCTGCTGATGTTTTCTTAAGCATCTACACCAACTCATTCCTTTTAATAGAAGAGGTTCTGTATCCAGTTCTGGGCTCCTCAGGTTAGGAAAGATGTTGACTTGCTGGAACGTGTCCAGAGAAGGGCAACAAAGCTGGGGAGGGGTTTGGAGCACAGCTCTGTGAGGAGAGGCTGAGGGAGCTGGGGTTGCTTAGCCTGGAGAAAAGGAGACTCAGTAGGGTGACCTTATTGCTCTCTACAACTACCTGAAGGGAGGTTATAGACAGGCAGAGGTTGGTCTCTTCTCCCAGGCAACCAGCACCAGAACAAGAGGACACAGTCTTAAGCTGCAGCAGGGGAAGTTTAGGCTGGAGGTTAGGAAGAGATTTGCCATTGGAATGTGCTGCCCAGGGAGGTGGTGAAGTCACCATCACTGGAGGTGTTTAGGAAGAGACTGGATGAGGTGCTTGGTGCCATGGCTTAGTTGATTAGATGGTGTTGGGGGATAGGTTGGACTCGATGATCTCAAAGGTCTTTTCCAACCTGGTTAATTCTATTCGGGTAGGCAAAAATTCTTTTGTCTTGGTACTGCCCAGGGCACTACTCACACATAACCACACACTGTGTAAATCAAACCATGAGCACTTAACACATTGCAAGGAAGGGCAAAAGAACTTGAAGCTGGAAAAAAAAACCAATAACCCCAAACCAAAACAATAGAAAGCTGAGGAGTGCTGGGCTCAATCACTAGAGGGAGTCATGATCACACGTTATGGTGCTGGAATACACAGACCACAATTATGAAACAAATAAAAGGGAAGGCCATCAGCTAGATCTGGATTTCATTCAGGGAAAAAGAGAGTATTAGATTTGCTTCCCCCCCTCAACAAGGTTTTATTTCCAAGGACCCAAAGCTTTCTCCTGGGAACTTTAAACTCGTCTCTGTAATGAAAAGTTTTTAACAATGCATCTCAGTGCCTAACATTTGAAGGCAGAAAACAAAAAGGTATGGGAAGGAAAAGACAGCCAAAGCCATCAGGTCTGGAAAGCGACACGTGGCACTGCGTCAAGAAGATGTTAGTGTTCTAATTGAAGCAGCTTTACAGCCCATTTCACTTGAAATAAAAAAGTAACCTTAATCAGGTTTTTATTTTTAAACTAAATTGGCACAATTACATCCAGCATGAATAAGCACCACCAAAAGGTGGTTTTGGGTTTTTTTAACCCCCCAACAGATGATTCCCCTTGGCTGTTAGTAAATTCAGGGAGGAAAAAAAAAAATCATTTCTCTGACAGGCTGTGAGAAGCAGACAATAAAAATAAAATAAAATATATATCAAGCACGAGGATGAGCAGAGGGCTGGAGCACCTCTGCTATGAGGACAGACAGAGAGCTGGGGCTGTTCAGTCTGGAGAAAAGAAGGCTCCAAGGTGACCTAATTGTGGCCTTCCAGTATCTGAAGGGGGTTACAAGAAGGCTGGGGAGGGACTTCTCAGGATATCAGGTAGTGATAGGGCTAGGGGGAATGGAATGAAGCTGGAGGTGGGGAGATTCAGGCTGGACATGAGGAGGAAGTTCTTCCCCATGAGAGTGGTGAAGCCCTGGAATGGGTTGTCCAGGGAGGTGGTTGTGGCCCCGTCCCTGGAGGTGTTTAAGACCAGGCTGGATGAGGCTCTGGACAGCCTGATGTAGTGTGAGGTGTCCCTGCCCATGGCAGGGGGTTGGAACTAGATGATCCTTGTGGTCCCTTCCAACCATGACTGATACTATGATATATCTATATAAAAATCAATAACTCAAATATTACCATCCCTCCTTTGTTTGATCATTTGATCAGCTGTGGGTGTGAGGGTTTGCTTGGCTTACTTTTAATACAGGAAATGTCTTTTTTTATACTGGGGAGATTTTGTAGTATTTTTTTTTCCTTCCCCTTTAAAGTTCACAGCAGAAACCACAAAACAATTTGGCTGGCTACAGTGGGAATTTACACTTGACTAACAGTTTTACAACTGACTAAACAGTTCCATTAACAGTAGCAGCACACATAAAGCTTTTAACACCCAGCTTGAATCCTGCCCATCATTAGGAAGGCGGAGCCCAGAACGCCATCATGTCTTGAACCAAAGTCTACCTCATACCTCAGGAGACACATTATGCAGCCCAAGACAGACTAAGAGTGCTTGTCCAGTGCTCAATCATGCAAGATTTGACTCCTTTACATTCAACAGGTTTACACCAAAGGTTGAAATTCTCCACACTTGTGTTGCTTGGACAGGCTAGCTAACACCTTGGCAATGTAAACAGTCCAGGAGCCTTCCTGAGAGACAGAGGTACTGCTTTTAACAAGAACAGACAAGAGGTTCCTCATGTGAGGAAAGAAAATAGTGTGAGAAGCAAGAATGTGTTCATCAAGTATGAAAAGCACCTTCTGGAACTGTGTTAAGAAAAGCTGCATGCAACCAGTGCAGTCTGGAAAGTTAATCTCTGGCAAACAAATTCCTTTCCCCTATTAGATATTCACTCCTACACCAGAGCAGAGGCTTAGACACACTCTCGTTTCAAATACATATCTCACTCTGTAAACAGACTGCTCCTCACAAAGTCTAGCAGTACTTTGCCACCAAAACTGCAACCTGCTTTCCACCATCATCTACATAAACAGGTCCTTTAAGCAGCTAAATCACAGCCCCCAGGGCTCATACTCCCTTTCCCATACCCACATAACTACTTTGCACATTTTGCTGTGACATTCCCTTTCCAGATGGGTCTGGGAAAGCAGCTCACTTCCCCTTGCAAACACTTTAGCTTATAAAATAAAGCTGGATAAAGTCTTCATTGCATCTGCCTGCAGTTCTCCATCTTTTTCTTCCTGAAAGCATTAAAGTAAGCAAAAACCATTTCCATCAACATGAGAAATGACAGAAGGTAGCAAGGAGGGTTCCATGGAACAGCAAGGAAATCTAAAGAACCATTGCCTCAGTTTGCAGTCCTTTTGGTTTTTTCCCCCTGTGTGCTTTAACAGTGTCTTGCTACTAGCATCTACTATTGGTACCACTCACCTGTTTGTGATGGTAGAGTTCTGCTCTTTCAGCACAAGCTCCCTTTGCTGCAGGGCCACAATTTGCCTTGAGAGATCATCAGGTGTCCTACACAATTAAAACAAAACCAGAAACTTTTAACAAGTCATTGGCTGAAAAATCTGTGTTCCATACAAAACCATAAAAAAAGGTCTTAGCAAAAGCAGATGAGGCCAAAATTGCTGCAGTCCTTTAGAAGGACACAGAGTTGCATCCTGCCCAGCTTACATATCCATGTCCAGCTTTTATCAAAGCCATTCCCGCATGCTGTAACCACCACCTGAGTCACAGCATCTTATCACTGGGTCACTTCAGCCCATAAACCAACCCTAAAGCCATGAAGTCAGCAAGATCAAATTCTTGAAAGCAAGCAGTCTGCATAAATATTCATGGCAGATGAACAGACATATCACTCCAACACACAGACTCTTTTTTAAGGTATATAAGAACAGGTGTTCACAGCCTACTCCTCCTCCCTGTGCTCAGCACAATCTCACAGGGAGGAGCATACAGCATTACTCTAATTACTACTCAACTATGGAGTCTCAGTGGTGCATGATCACAAGATTATTAAGAAGGTAAGAAAAGGAGGAAGAAAATGGAAATAGATTGTACAATTCAATAACTCTGGCTACTGCTGCATAGTCTCTGAGAGGGTAGAGGTTCAGCTACATCACAGGTGACTCAAAGCCCTGTTTCCCACACAATTACCAGTGTGCTGACTTCAGAGTCCTCACACAAGCAATGACTCCAGAGCTATGGTGGGAAAAGCAAAAAATAATCCATGAGCTCTATCTAACACTTCAGATGCCACTCTGATAGCCTTTTCTTGTCAAAGAGATCAAAGATTTCTACAGATGTTAACAACAGCTCTGCAGTTGTCAGGAATAGGTTTATTTTTCCATCAAGTCCAATGATGATTTCTTAATGCTAGTGGAATGGGATCAAGATAACTCCGGTCTGGCAATCCCAGAAACCACTATCTCACATCAACAGTCTCTGCAGAAGATAACTGCTCTTTTTGGAGACCTCTCTTTAAATCAGGAGTGTAAGAGATTCAGCTCTAAATGATGGCAGCTTATGAAAAAATACAGGATTTTTCTCTTGAGCCACTGGAAAGGGTTTCCTATCCCAGAACAGAAGCATCTGTGTCACACTTCTCAAAGGAAAGAAAGCTGGAAAGGGCATCACAGTAGTACTGGGTACACCCTTCTGCTACAGCAAGATCCATCACCCCAAAGGGGTGCTCCAAACCTTGAAAGGGTTTTTTCATGGGGAGTGTGTACAAAGCTAGTTTTGCAGAAGGGAAACCTGTGGAAACAGATTCTGGTGTGTCCTCCAGGATGTGAGCAAAGGCTTCACTGTTGCTGGCAGATGAAATTAAGCTTGGTCAGATTTTACATTATTCAAATACAGCCCTGAAATTAGGCTCCTGCCACTCCAATAAATCAACAGGTAGGAAATGTGCCTCTGGCTCAACCACTGGGGTTCAGAGTGAATCTAGGACTAAAGAAGCCATTTCTGTGGCCGCTACACAGTCAACTATTCACCTACAGAAAAGGCATCACTTTTTTTCTTCAGTCATCTGTCACTTCCAGCCAAGTGAAAATATGTTCAACACTGAACTGATGCAGATAGTCAGAATTCAGTTCTGGCAATCCCCTTTCCAGAACAGCACACTTGTATCATTCTTCAGCAGAAAGTTTTGCAGTCCCTAATACTATTTGTGCTATATGAAAGCCTTAGCAGTTGATACATAGTAAAACTGATGGACAGTGGTCTCGCCTCCTGCTGCAGCAAAGAAACACTTCAGCATAGGATGAAACATGATCTTTCAAAGACACCACACTCAATGGCCAAGTAAACTATGAGAAGAAATCAAGATACTAACCTGCAAATGGCCTAAAACATGTAAAATTCCATTCTAGTAGCAGAGATAAGGCAATTTTAAGCCACTATGCACCTGGGTTTTAAAACTCCTGTAGCTGAGCCCAGAGGGATTCCTAATTAAAGTAGTTCATCATCTCTCTACTGAAGGCTGTTTAATGGCTGGGCACCAGAGCAAACACTAGAGAACTAATTCAACCCACTCTGATGCAAGCCACACCTCCACAACACCCAAGAGAAGAGGGAAAACAACACTGGTTTCTTGTCAGCTCAGCAGGACTCAAAACTAACACTTCTCTAGCTTTGTTTTCCAAGTTGGAGGACTCAGGATCTTTGTGTTGGTATATAAATGGAGAGCTAAATGATAACATGTGCCAGGAAGTGGAAGGCAGTTGGTTCTACATGCTCCACACTGTCTGCAGAGAGAAAAAAATAGCAAAAAAACACCAGAAGAGAAATAAAGATGCAATCTGATTTCAGCAGGGTTCTATCTGAAGGAAGCTGATCTCTGACTCAGATTTTTCCCCATGATTTAAGGAAGCAGATGTTGTCTTTTCACTATAGTTTCTAACTAGAAAAACCTAGAGATAAGGTAAAGATAAAAACAACTTTCTGTCAGTGCTGATGGGGGGGGTAGATTACCAGTTGTGTTTGCCTTTCCACTGCAATATCTTTCACCTACTAAAGTCTCCAGAAGCTAAAAAACCCACAAACTTAGAAAGAATACACCAGACCAGACCAGACCAGGTTGGAAGAGACCTTCAAGATCATCCCATCCAACACCACTTAATCAACTAAACCATGGCACCAAGCACCCCATCCAGTCTCCTCCTAAACGCCTCCAATGATGTCGACTCCACCACCTCCCCAGGCAGCCCACTCCAATGGGCAATCACTCTCTGTGTAGAATTTCATCCTAACATCCAGTCTGAACCTCCCCTGGTGCAGCTTGAGACTGTGTCCTCTTATTCTGGTGCTGGTTGCCTGGGAGAAGAGACCAGCCCCCACCTGGCTACAACCTCCCTTCAGGTAGCTGTAGAGAGCAATAAAATCAAAGCAAAACAGAAAACATCAGGCAGAAATGGACTGAGTATATTCAGTCAGTTTGGCAGAAAGCAGCTGTAAGCAGACACACCAATTTCAACATGGACAATCTTGGTAAAATTTCATGTCAAATCAACAAGGCTCTGAAAAAAATGTCATTCTAAACCACTCATAATTCACCCAAATACAGCAGATTTATCCAAAGAATAGCTCATATCAGCCATATCTCTGGCCATGTTGAGTGCCAGCTCCCAACACCAGTGTCTGTTCCCTACATCAATGAAAAAATTGCAGAGATGATTTTTTTATATATACACACATTGCCTTGATTTTTTTTCCCTCATTTTCTCACAACTCCATAGCATAATGCAATAGGACTGAGACACAGAAATGAAATTAAACCAATAGTAAAATGAGATGGGTTTATGAAAGCCACAGTTTGCAGTAATGATGGCTACTGACAGATTTCCAATTGAAAATAAACAATCATCCTCCTCTGCTCAGCAATTCAGATCAGCACTTGGCTTCCAGTCTCAGTTGTAGCAACTGGCAGTTTGGGCTCCATACTTAGTTCTAGAGGACATTTTATTGGCATCAGACAGAGGGGTTTGTTGGTTGGGGGTTTTTTTTAAGTGGAACAGCATAGACAAGGAACAAAATTAAGTCAAAGCTCCCTCTAAAAAAGAGTACTACCTAAATCATGTCAGGTGATCAGAGCCCCTTGCCTGCACTCTGTCACCAAATACCTTTATTGAGAGGTTTCAAAGCCCATTTCTGAGGTCTGCATCCTATCTTGATCACACAGAATTTGGCAAAAGCCAGATTTACACAGTTCCAAGTAGAGGAACAGCACTACACGCACCATGAAATTAAATCAGATGAATTTTCCATCTGAAGAGAATTGGTCAGCTCCCAAAGAAGCAAATTAGAATTGGTCAAGTCCCAAAGCACTGCAAATACCAAGCAGCTTCCCTGCTGCAACCAGTCCTCTCATTTCACAAGTTTCTGAAAGCAGAGGTAAATTTGTCAGCATCCCAACACGCACAGGTAACATGTTCTGGCCTTGAGAGCCTTTGCCTTCTACCTATTCCCTACGGAACAGCTGATACCAAACCCACTCCAAGAAGTCTGCTCTAAGAGAATCTGTAGAAGTGCAGCTTACCAACACTACTTGAACCACTATGGCTACTTGAGGCAAGTTTGAAATCAACCCCACATAAACATACCCAGAACTGAAAAGCTGCTGCTTTCTGCACTGCCACTATGCTTGCCCAGCTTCCTGCCCCGTGCAGCAGCAGAGCTCACAGAACCACGGAAGAAAACACACTTAGCTTGCACCAGCTGTGCAAAGGGCTGTGAAAGAAACACACTTAAGGGTATGATTCAAGAGTTATTAGAACTAAATCCCATGCTAGGGAATGATAAAGATAATACAAAGAAGTCATGGCAAAGTGGTTTGCAAAAATGCAAGTGCAGCTCACCAACTTCAGTTCCTTTCTCCTGGGAAAAGCACAAGGAGCCAAATGCTAGAATATTTTTCCTTTGTCCCCCATCTCATCCTGAGATTGCATTTCCTCCTGCAATAAGCAAAAATCAAACCCCCAAACAAACAGGAGAATTGAAGACTAATTTGTAAAGAAGATATTTATTCGGTTTTGCTTTAAACTAGTAAATTAGGTCCAGCACAGCTTAGCAGCACAGTAAGGCAGGAGAGGGACAAAATTGCTGTTAACCAAAGCTCTTCAACTTCCTTTGAAGTGCACATAATTTGAAAAGGAGCAATTCAAGAACGATAAAACCCTAAAACTGCTCAAATGAAGTGAAAAATTAACTTAAGGGGATGCCCATCCAAGTAATTCAATGACTTTCAAGTGCCCACTGGCACATTTTTTAGCTTCCAACAAGGAAAATGGCTTCTGCAATTTTTTTAATGCTTTTTTCCCCCCCCTTCTTTCTCCACTGCACTCTGACACTTCACAGGCATTTGCTAGAACACTCCATTGCACCTTAGTTAAGGTCCTGTTACCACTGCAGTATATACTATGACAGTTACATGCTGAGGATTAGCAGCTGAATTAAACCAAGACTCAACAAGCAGATGAAGATCATAGAATCAATAAGGTTGGAAAAGATCTCAGAAACCATCAAGTCCAACCTATCACCCAACACCCCATGACTAACTAAACCATGGCTTCAAGTGCCACATGCAGTCCTTTTTTGAACACCTCCAGAGACAGGAACTCCACCACCTCCCTGGGCAGCACATTCCAATGGCAAATTACTCTTTCTGGGAAGAACTTTCTCCTCACCTACAGCCTAAACTTCCCCTGGTTCAGTTTGAGACTGTGTCCTCTTACTCTGTTGGTGGTTGCCTGGGAGAAGAGATCAACCCCCCACCTGGCTACAACCTCCCTTCAGGTAGTTGTAGACAGCCAGAAGGTCTCCCCTGAGTCTCCTCTTCTCCAGGCTAAGCAACCCCAGCTCCCTCAGCCTCTTCTCATAGGGCTTGTGCTCGAGGCCTCTCGCCAGCCTCCTTGCCCTTCTCCGGACACGTTCAAGTGTCTCAATATCCTTCTTAAATTGAGGGGCCCAGAACTGGACACAGTACTCAAGATGTTAAAGTGGGAATACTTTTGAATTCATAATTTATTAGAATGACAACTTCTGATTGCTTCTATAAAACATTTCTGAACTGACAGCTAAGGAAGAGATTCCACCATAGCCCGAGATCTGTCATTACATTTTAACTCTGGAAGTGCAAGATAGAAGTAAAATTACACAGCAAAAGAGGCACTTAGCTCCGTTTGGAGGTCTAATGTTCCTCACTGCTGCTTGCCTTTTTTTTTTTTTTTATTCCCTTTTAAATTAAATTTGCTTGAAAGTACCAAACAAAACCCACACTTACAATACCAAATTACTCAGAATTAACTTCTTTTGCAAGTCTGTTGAATTATCATTGCTCTCTCTAGTTTTAACTCAGTCTGAACATCTGATGACGCAGATTGGGCTCAATTAAGTGATATTAAATTGAAATGGAATATTCCTAGGGGGTTTTTTTGGCACTACATTTTACATGGATCCATGAACTGGTTTACACTTCAGCATAATTCACTGACAAAGACCAGAGACAGAAGTCTTTACCAAAGTAAGAGAAGCAGGCGCAGAAAGGCAGCAATAAACATGCCCTTTCTCATCAATTAAAAACTGCTTCCAAAGTTGGTGGGGTTTTTGTTTTGTTTGGGTTGGGCTTGTTGTTGTTGTTGTTTGTTTGTTCTGCAGGGTGGAGGTTTTTTTAACTGCAGTCTGCTAACAGTATAATTTCTGCATTTTTTCCTTTCTCTGGTTTTATATCAAGTATAAGAAACAGCAGAAGATTTTGATATCCACCTCTCCACAAAAAGGACCTTTTCCTACTCTTAAAAACTAATTTCATCTTCTTGCTAGGCAGGAAAACAACAGCACCTGAAGAACAAACACGGAATGATAACATGACAACAACAGAAGGCTTCTGGAAAGGCATTTTAGTTGTTTTAAATATTTCTGTGTGATTAGAAAGGCTGTGAAATGTCTGCAGTAGTTTCTTCCTGTATGTTTGAAGCTAGTCCCCCAAACATCTTATTTGTTTATTTGTGCTCTATAACTGCTTTAACTCTTCTGTCTCTGGTTTACAGGACTCCTGCTTCTTTATGTGTTAAACTCCAGCAGCAAGTCCAAAAGCAGCTCAGTTCCTGCATGACCTGTCCTTCAAGCAAAATACAGCAAATTACAATAATCAAAACATCCTAATCCCAAGATATAGCAACTGAGAGTCCTTAAGTTTGATTTGGTCATACTAACTCCAAGTTTGTCTCAACACTCCTTTCCCCTTGAAATATGGCACTGCCTCCCTGGGAGCATACATTAGCTCCCCTTCACCACACTAGAAGACAACATTGCCACTAAAATTTGGTGTCCAGGCCTGGAACTTTAGAGAGTTAATCTTCACAACAGTGAAGCTCTTGCAAAATGGTCTCTTCAAGCACCAGTCCAGCCTGTTACACCTATCTGCGAGTGTCTCCATGCCTACGTCCTTCCTTTCTAGTGCTCACTACATTAACTAATCCATACAGTAAAGAATTAGCTGCACACAGTGTTCACAAAAATAAATTCTCAACATTTCCTAGGCATTTAGGACACATTTAATGTTGTGTGGCAGCTTGATTAAAATGTTTTGAAGAGCAATCACCTACCCCTTTATTCATTCAAATGAAGGTACTGAGAGCTGCTAACAAACAGAGCAAAGCTCAGGTATACCTTAATTGCTGTTTCTCCAATAAACTCCATGCTTAATCTTTCATGTACAAAGTGAACAGAGGGAATCTGAAGTATAAGTGAAGGCAATAAGCAATCTCAGCTCCTAAGGTTGCCTCCATTTAGAAACCTCAAATTTGTGTACAGATAAGACTCAACAAATCCAACTGCTCTTTACCCAAGCAAAGGTCTCCATTAACCACTTGAAGCAGAACAACTTATTTGTAAGAAAGCATTTTAAGTGCTTGTAAGTGCCTTGACAATTCTAAAGACAATTGAAATATGTCTTCTGAAGCAATTGTAAAATTAGGAATTATTCCAATCAAGACATCTTAGGTGCAACTCAAAAGACTTTTTGGGTGTTTGAATGAAAAATGGCTTCTTCCTCCCAAACTTAACAACATGCCATCATAACAAGTAATCTTGAAAGTTTCATTTCTACTTTAAAGATGTACTTAAGAGCTCAGCAAAATTAATTTCATCTTACTTTTGACAAGACAAATCCTAATTTGGTGGGCATCTCAACATTCCACACTTCCTTCTCAACCCTTGCACACAGTAAGCACAGAACAAACCACTGAAACTTGGCTGGTTTCAGATTAGTTGAATGTCAGATTGCAAGTGAAAGGCTTGAACAGACCTCAAGAGAGGGAAAGTAAACATATATACTAGCACCAGACTTGTGGATTTGAAAGGTAAGAAACAAAAAATAATCAGCATTTTTTCCCCCTTCCAGATCCTTGCCCAGAAGTCAGCTCGTTGCATACTGAATCAAACAACATGTGGTTTAGAGCTTTGAGAGGTCATGGTGAAGCAATTTTCTACAGTTTGATTGAAAGAGTGCTAGAGCACATGGCTGAGGTTTTTGCACAGCAAGGCCAGCGATGCCTTTCCAAACAGGGTCCAGCTCACACCGCTGTAGACTCTCAGCCTTCTGTGGGTGCAACTTGGCCAGAGCAAATCTAATTGCCCTCTGCCACTGAAGGGGCAGTCATTTGCTTTCCCCTTGGTCCATTTTCTGCCACTGAAGGTCTGAATCAGCTTGCTAAAATTTCCCATTTCAACAAGCAGCTGCCAACTGGCTCAGCTGTCTTCTCATCAAAACATATCCTCAAGCTCTCATTGATCTTACAGTACTCCACTCTGAGTCAGGTAGCATCAGCCACATGGACAAAGCAGTAAGGGTGCTCTAGGGTGAGACATGAACCATCAGTCTGGCTCTCAAACACTGGTGAGAAGTCAGGCTGCCTGTATTGTAAGGGATCCACCATCATATCACACACTGGGTTCTGGGGTGGATGAATAATTGAACTTGTCTCTATCTCTCTTTGCTACTGGCAAGACTTCATTAAGAGTCAAAACTAACTTAAACAGAAAAATGACATACCATCACCAAAGAAGTATGTAAGCAGCAAGGAAAACAGAGAGTTAACCAGAAAACCAGCCTAAACTATCTTGAGTTTCCTAGCAATGACAAGTATATCCTCACACTAGCTCAATTTGTACCACTGCTAACCCACAGGGATGGCCTTTAATTGCTCTGCTGTTCCACATTACAGCCCAAGGCTGACCACTTGGGTACAACCAGAGCCAAACAGAGCTGGCTCTCTACTCAGATGCCACTCTTTGGGGCTTTTGGCACAAAAGCTCATGCTCTGTAGCATAAATAAGTAATAATAAAAAGGGTATTGACTAAAACTCTTACTTTTGCTTGACATTTTCAAAACAATCAAAGCATGCTTTGCTTGACTCTCTCCTCAGACAAAACCCAAGAAACAATCATTTTGGTATTATGATACAGATGAAATCAATTCCTACTGGCAGCACACACTGCTATGCCTGATCCCACAGGACCAAAAACAAAAAAAAAGGGAGAGAGAGTTCACATATTTCAATCATGCTGTAGCAAAAAAAGGAACTTCATCTGGCTTGAATTCAGTTGTATAAAATGACACAGTTAAAAAAACAACAATAAACCATTTAATAGACAACTCCAGAAGCATGCGGAATATCTGCAAAGCTACCATATGTGCCATATCCTACATCTTCCCAACACACAAAAACCAGTTCTTAAAGTCTTCCCTTTTGCCTGTTTCAGGTTATCAAGGAAGCACAGAAGCCATATTGGAGTCCCTAATCCATAAGAACCTTTGAAATGCTTTCAAACTGTTGTTTGGGTGTGACTAAGGAAAGCCCTTGGCCTCTAGCAACAGAGGCTGCCTACAACTGCACTCTGCTCCTCAGCATTGACTTCTCCACCCCACTCTTCTCTATTTTTTCATTTTATCTCAGCATTCACAGAATCACAGAACGTTAGGGGTTGGAAGGGACCTCCAGAGATCATCCAGTTCAACCCCCGCTGCCAAAGCAGGATCACCTAGGGCAGGTTTTGAAAGTCTCCAGAGAAGGAGACAGCCTGCTCTCTGGGCAGCCTGCTCCAGGGCTCCAGCACTCTCACTGTAAAGAAGTGCCTCCTTGTGTTGAGTTTCAACCTCCTGTGTTCCAGCTTGTACCCACTGAGCCTTGTCTTATCACTGGCCACCACCAAAAAGAGCCTGGCACCTTCATCCTGATACTGTGAGATATTTATATAGATGTTAATAAGATCTCTTCTCAGCCTTCTCCTCTCAAGACTAAACAGCCCCAGGGCTCTCAGTCTTTCCACATAGGAGAGATGTTCAAGTCCTGCAACTATCCTCATAGCTCTCTGTTGGACTCTCTCCAGCAGATCCCTGTCTCTCTTGAACTGGGGCACCCACAGGATCACCAAGGTTGGAAGAGACCTCAAAGATCATCATTGCTCCATCTCTTACTAAAAAAAACAAAAAAACAACAAAACACAATCAATAAAACCTGCCTTAAGGAGGGTAACTCTTAAAGGGTCACAATCAGTTTGGAATTCTAAACCAATTACAGCCTTGTACTAATCAAGGCTCTAAGATGACATCAGGGGGATGACAATTTTTTTTTGCTCAACTTTCTTCAAGAACAAAACCAAGAAACCCAACCCATCAGGGATCAATTCAAAAGGAAAATATAAAAAAGGAAAACAAACACAAACTTCTAAAGCATCTTCTGGCTATTTACTAGCAGGAGCACAGAAGCAGCCAAGCTGGAAATCATCTTAAAGGACTTTCAGACCCGGCTGTCATCGCTCACACAAGAGCAGATATCAGGGCAGCCTTTACAATTAAAGAAGCAAGTGTGAGTTGTTGGGGTTTTTTTAATTCCCCCCCCCCCATCAATCTGCAATTTAATTTAGTGAATGCAATTATACATTAATGATCCTGATGAAAAGAAATCATTGTGGCATACAATTTCATACCTACCGCCCTTAAGATTTCGAGCACGCAATGTAAACAGCCTTAATAATGTAATGTTTCATCTTACTGCAGCAGCAGTGAAAGCTATTTTAAGTCTTTTACCCCATCATGAACTTACTTTGAGAGAACAAAAAACACACACACACACCCCACAGCTAAAGGGGGGGGTGGGGAAGCCAGGAAATTAATAAAATAACTTATTTTAGTGAGTCATAACTTGGGTAGTTTCTCCTGCAGTTTGCATTTGTCAGCAGAGGTAGAACAATCTAGACTTGGACAGAGAGGATAATGTAAAGTATTTGATGGGGAAAATTAAGGCTTCACAAGGGGGCTGTAGAGCAGGGGGTAAATCAACCTAATCTACATAACAGAATCACAGCAGAACACCAATTATTTAGTCTAACCACAGGGGCATCCTAAGATTTTTTTTTTCCAATGCATTTGGACAATTTTAAGTAATCATAAGCAAAAAATTGGTATCTGCAAACCACAGCTTGAAATACAAAGATATGCTTGTGGGAAGCAAACTCTGGATAGACAGATGCATCTTTCAAAGAAACAACATTTAACAGAGGATCATTAGAAACCCCAAAACCTACTCCAAGCCAGTTACTGGGATTGCAGGATGCTGGGAGAGTGGTCCTGACAGTCGAAATAAAGGTAATGAAAGAAAATGCCAGAAGATCAGGCAGCAGCTCCTCTTTTTAAGTCTCATGTCAATGAATAAAAGCTAGTTCAGAAGCTTGCTCTTCACTAAGCTGAAGGCCAGCACAGATGGTTGGTTACAACAGAAGGATCCCAAGTCAAAAACTTAACTCCTTAGCTTTCAATCAAGGCAAGAATGTTTATGCAAATAAACAGACCAAGTTAGTAGTCCTGACATGATTTATTGAACCTCTGCCAGTTCCATTCTGCTGGGTCACCTCAAGATATTTGGAGAAACTTGGTAATAACCTAGAAATCAGACACCACCAACTTCTTTTCAAGGAAGGGGTGAAAACCAAAACCAATTAGCAAACCACAGCTGACATGCATCCAGCACACCCTTCTGGCATAACTTCTGCCCACATGGAAATCACTAACGTGGAGACATCACTTTTAGTGATACCCAGGGCTTCTGTCTGATAAGGAACTGAGCTAACACTGGAACCAGGGCTAGGCACTGACAATGTAGGTCTATTAGACTGCTTTACAGATGACTCTAAATTGATAGTCTTGTTCTTCTGACACCTGTCTGAGATAATCCTTGCAGAATATTAATTCACTGCAGTTCTTGTATTGTTTTCAACATTCTTATCCAGCACATTGTTTTCCCTGGCTCTTATCAGCTGAAAATATTAGCCAGCAGTAACACAAAATCCCTAATCTTGAACAAGGAGAAATGCCATTAATGACTGCCTGCAGGCCCTTGTGAGAGCCTAGAGCATATTTTCAGCTGCTTTTCTATAAACTGATTTGACATCCCATATGTTATTCTTATTTACTTCTGATCACAATCACCTACCTCTTCAGTCTCACAGCAGGAATGGACACTTTAAATTGCAGCTTTAAGCTACAGCAGAAGCTATTTTAACTGGCATTTTTAATATCATCCAGCACCATCAGTCACAGGTATACTTCTGAAGACAATTTAAGAGAGAATGAAAAGCATACTGCTTCTAAATTCAATGGAATACTAAGTGATTCTTTCAGACAGAAAATTGAGGTCAAGCCTGTTGCTTCGATTAATTAAAAACTATCCAAACTCAAGCAGAGACTATTTCAAAGCTTTTCACAGCAGATAGCTCACCTCTGGCAGAATCAGAATGTAAAACATTCTGATTTCAGTAAATACAGGAGGTTAAAAACCTTATTGAAGTACAGAAAACATAGAGCTGATAAATGATTATATTTAACAGGAAAAGCAGCAGTGGAACAAATGATGTAGAAAATGCCTAAGGAGAATGTTTGTGTTGTCAGCAGCATCATATTCATCACATGGTTTGGGTTGGAAGGGACCTAGGCCATCCCCCCTGCAGTCAGCAGGGACATGCTCCACTAGAGCAGGTTGCTCAGCAGCTTGTCCAGCCTGATCTTGAGTATCTCCAGGGATGGGGCCTCAATGACCTCCTGGGCAACCTGTTCCAGCGTTCCACCAGCCTCCTGGTGCAGAATTTCTTCCTAACATCCAATCTAAATCTTCTCTCTTTTCATACCATTGCACCTCGTCCTATCACTGCAGGTCTTTGGAAACAGTTCCTCCCCAGCCTTCTTTTAGGCCCCTTCAGATACTGGAAGGATGCTATTAGGTTTCCCAAAGGGTCTTCTCTCCTCCAGACTGAACAACACCAGCTTGCTCAGCCTATCCTCGTAGCAGAGGTGTGCCAACCCCACCCCATTTTTTGTGGTCCATGTCCTTGCTGTGCTGAGGGCTCCAGAGCTGGACACAGCACTCCAGGTGAGGTCTTCCCTGAGCAAAGTGGCAAAATCACCTCTCTCCATCTCCTGGCCATGCTTCTTTTGATGAAGCCCAGGATGCCATTGGCCTTCTGGGCTGCAAGTGCACACTGCTGGCTCATGTCCAGCTTCTCATCCACCAGCACCCCCAAGTTCTTTTCTGCAGGGCTGCTTTCAATTTCATCATCCCCCAGCCTGTATTGACATCTAGATTGCCTACCAGAAAGCTGAAGAAGGACTGTTTCCAAAGACCTGTAGTAATAGGACAAGGGGCAATGGTTTGAAATTAGAGGAGATTTAGACTGGATGTTAGGAACAAGTTCTTTACCATGAGGGTGTTCCACCCTGGAACGGGTTATCCAGGCTCCATCTCTGGAGATATTCAAGGTCAGGCTGGACAATGCTCTGAGCAATCTGATCTATTTGAAGACATCCCTGATGACTGCAGGGGTTTGGACTAGACAACCTTTGAAGGTCCCTTCCAACCCAAACCATTCTATGATTGAAGCTACCCACTGTTAAGAGCTGTACCTTAAATCTTTTGTTTCTTAGCTCGTAAAGCATTCAACTATCAGTGTGCAATGCTAATTTTGAGTGCCACACTAACAAGTTAATCCTAAAACATGAGTTTAAATCCTAGCTTTTTGCTTAGTCTGGCCTCACATTTAGCTATCACATCATTTCCCATTGAGTTCATTTACCATTTCGAGCCTGTTGCTCAGTTACTGGCTCTAACAAATCCATAAGCACATGAGCTCACTATCTATAACCCCCCCCACCATCTGTCTCAGGCCTCCCCACTTAATGAAGCATATTTCTCACTCAGCTGTCCAGAAGCTGGCAAGTGAGCTTAACTTCAGGAAAATGAATTACACACATCCCCAGACACATGTAAATAAAACGAAGACATCTCAGATTTACAGGGCTGCCTTCAAACCCGCTCCCCCAGCTCAGGGAGGATTAAAAAGGACTTCAAAGAAGCTTGAGTTCCAATTAAAACACTGTGACCACCCTGGGGACACAAAAACATTCCTCTGATTAGTGAGATGTGCTCTTTGAACTGTTTAGCTAAAAAAAAAGCTTTCAGAACTTTAAACAAATGCAGTAATTCTCTCTCAGACTTTTTTTGGGGGGGGGGGAGAAAGGGGGAGGGGAGAAGAAAGTTGCTAAAAATGTAATATTCAAAGTGAAGGACAACCAACATTTGAGAGCAGAAGTTTTGTGGAAGCCCATTAGCACATCAGCCCTAGGCATCTACTAACAAACACGAGACACAGCAAGAGCCAAATATACTGCAGTCCCAGGACAAAGCAGATGACAAGTTGTAGAGCCAAAAATACTGCAGTCCCAGGACAAAGCAGATGACACAAGTTGTAGAGCCAAATATACTGCAGTCCCAGGACAAAGCAGATGACACAAGTTGTTAGAAGAACCCAAAGAGTTCCACTGTTGCTCCAGCGGTGCTGGGACCCCAGCATTACGAAAGGATGGCACAAAATCCCAGTCACATCAGCCCTCAGAACCACTCTCCCTCAAGGGCAGAGAACATCAAACCCACCTCATTTTGAATTTCTGCTTTCTTTCCTTAGCATCCCAATCTCCCCAGCAGCACATCCAAGTCCTTTGACATGCCATGACAATAGATCAGTTGCCCTCAGCTGTGGCAATAAGGACAGATTTAAACAGAATGCTCTTCCTCTGCTTCCCACCCAAAAAAGAACAAAACAAACCCAAAACTCCCCTCAGTCTCTCCTTCCCAAAACCAGAGTGGAATTACACACTCCAAAAAGTTTTAACATCAAGCAGAATAATGAACATTAAGAACAAATGCTGGGAAAAATAACTCGAGTCTTCGAGCATGCCAAAGCAGTCAGAGCTAAGTGGATATAATAAACCTGCCTGTGAAAGCCAAACCCCAATCACCATCATCCATAAATAATGAATAATTCATGTTAGAAGAAAATAGCAGCAGACTTTAAGACTTGTTCACAGAAAGTGGAGCTGCTGTAATCGCATTAGAGATGTAAACAGTGGCACTGCAGCAATTACTGCTCTCCTTTTGCCAGCTCCCTCTCCAAAACCAGCGCATCAGCTCAGCTGCCTGCATCCAGCACGGGCTCCAGAGCAGCCAAAAGCAATTACGACTTCCCTGTGTCTTTGCCACAGGCTCCTGTGACTGGGATTAAGATAAGGACTGGATTGGTGTCACAAGCACTCTGACACCATCTTGGCTTCCTGCTATCAAGTTTTAGTCACTTTCAATGCTGGAAGCTACTAGGGGGGGACACAACACATCCAAGTGCCGGGTTCTGCACATTGGCCACAACCCCATGCAGTGCTACAGGCTGGGCTGGAGAGCGGCCAGGCAGAGAGGGACCTAGGGGTGCTGGTTGATGGTAGGCTGAACATGAGCATCCTGGCCTGGATCAGGAGCAGTGTGGCCAGCAGGAGCAGGGAGGTCATTCTGCCCCTGTACACTGCACTGGTTAGGCCACACCTCAAGTACTGTGTCCAGTTCTGGGCCCCTCAGTTTAGGAAGGATGTTGACTTGCTGGAGCATGTCCAGAGAAGGGCAACAAAGTTGTTGAGGGGCTTGGAACACAAGCCCTATGAGGAGAGGCTGAGGGAGCTGGGGTTGCTTAGCCTGGAGAAAAGGAGACTCAGTAGGGTGACCTTATTGCTCTCTACAACTACCTGAAGGGAGGTTGTAGACAGGCAGAGGTTAGTCTCTTCTCCCAGGCAAACAGCACCAGAACAAGAGGACACAGTCTCAAGCTGAACCAGGAGAGGTTTAGGCTGGAGGTTAGGAGGAAGTTTTACACAGAGAGAGTGATTGCCCATTGGAATGGGCTGCCTGAGGAGGTGGTGGAGTCACCATCACTGGAGGTGTTCAGGAGGAGACTTGATAGGGTGCTTGGTGCCATGGTTTAGTTGATTAGGTGGTGTTGGATGATAGGTTGGACACAATGATTTTGAAGGGCTCTTCCAACCTGGTTTATTCTATTTGTATTCTAATAAAATTAGATGACAAGCAGTATCTAAAATTTGAAATGTGCTGACAGAAGACCAAGAGGTCCTGATCTGTCCATTAAAAGAAACAAACAAACATCCCTGTTTCACATCACTTGTGCATCTTTCCTTGCTTGCACATTTAGCTTCAAGATCTTTTTATTTCACCCCACTGTACAACACAGCACCCAGGACTACCATCTGTTCACCACAGAAAATACAATGGTTTGTGGGAACAGAACCAACCAGGCAACAAAGAGTTAAAAAAACCCCTTCCTTCTGGAAGTCTTCACAATGTTTGCCCCCACTGCAGATCTTCTCCTTGCTCTTCCACCATCAGCAGCTTCCCAGTTCTGCTCCTTGCTGGCCTGACTGCAGTTTTGTACACTTCAGGAAAAGGTGCATCTAATACCCTAACTCCTCAGACTCCACTTGAGCTTGATTGGGAAGATACTGCAAAGTATTTATAACACAAGTGTAAATGGGAGTCCCAGTCATGATATTCCATAACTCAGATGCTAAAGGCATCCAGCTTGGACAACAGTTTCCCTGAGCAAGCACAAATGAAACCTGCAGTCATTAAACCACAAAACAATTTCAAGTCACTGGTGCAGAGCTACCACAGTTAGTTTCTTTCCTCCTCAGCTTCTCTGAATTCTCAGGTTCTACTGTTTTGTTACCGAGGAAGAAATTTCCATGTACTTCAGCCACTGTGGTTGATAACTTGAGCATTTGCCAGCTAACAGCTTCCTCCCATCGCAGCTCAACCCTCCCTTCCTCTGCTGAACCATGGCTGCCCTCAGAAAATTCTCCACTTCAGAAGCACCTCAAAGAAACACTGCCAGAATGAGGCATGCCTTGGAGAACTAGGTATCTTCACTCTGCTTCATACTTAACCTTTGCAAAGGCAGGATCGAAAACAAAGGCATACCGAACACAAGTCCCTCCGCTCAAAAGGAACTTTGCAAATGCAAATGCTTACAGAACACTTGGGCACATGCTGAGTGTTTACTCTTTGTTGAGTCATGGATCAAGCCCAGGATTTCAGAATTGCTGAAACACCTTTTTTTCTGCCACATTTACTATAATTTTTTTTGACAGGAAACAAACAAACCAAAAAAAATCTGCACGCAGCATATGACAGACAGATGACACTCTTAACATCCTGTAATCATGCATGCAGGGAGGTTTTTGCAAGCCTGAGTAATGGGGAACTGACTGGGGGGGAGAAAAAAGAAGGTAAGGAGATGAACTTTGCAATCAGTGCAAGCAACACACAGTAAAGTCCAACAGTACGAGCCCCTGTGTGAAACTACTGCCTCTCTGCACAGGCATCTTGCTGCCCTCTGCAACTGCTTCAAGGAAGCTGAACTCAAGACAAGCAGATACATCCTCCACTGGCACTCCTTTTTCCAGAGAGGACCACTTTAAAACTCCTGGGGGAATGGGCACAATTACTGTAGCAAGAGATTCAAATACATCTTACAAATAAACTTTTCTGCTTCCAACCCAGGGAACTACATAAACAATCACAAATCCCATGTGCACAGCCTCCACAGTCTGTAAAACTATCCATTTTTTACCAGGCTTAAAATAAATGCTCAAACACAGCTCCTCCGAAAGGAGAAACGAGAGCTGCCTATTGATTTGGTATCAGGGCTACCTCAGAAAGGAAGGGGAAGAACATAATAGTTGAAACAAATGTTGTGTCCCCCCCACACACACCCTCCCTGCAGAAAGCACAAGGGCTTTAAAAACACAAAACCAGCTCAGCTGTATAGTTACCCTCTGAAAGGCCATCAATTACTTAAATTGGGCCATGTGGCAGAGAGGAATAAAAATGAGACAGGGTCAAACCAGCTCTTCAATTAATTTGGGGGGAGGAGGGGGAGGGGAGGAATCCGTTTCAAAAGAGGGAGGGCTTCTACTTCTGCCTTCCCTCCTCTTTTCCTCTCTAGCAATCACCATGGCCCAAAGAGACAGCGGCAGCAGATTTCATTAATAAATTTATTTCAACTTTCTTTTCAATGGTGCTAAAAATGTATGCAAATCCATTCATAATTAGGTTTAAAAATTCCATTTCATGGGATAATCAGACTTCAAAAAACTCAATTTTAGTTTTAATCAGATTTTAACAAGGATATTAAGTCCGTTTCGTTCAGAAGAGGGAGAAACAGTGAATTTAACACAAAATGTATTCAAGCTTAGCCCTGGGAGATAATTAAATAAAATTAATTTGGCAAGGGTTGTCTGTAAATGGAAACGCTCCAGACAGCAGAGCACATTTCTGAAGGAAACAAAAGCAGTTCATTACTGTACAAACAGATACAAAGCTTATTGTTCAGACAGAAGGGAATTGCAGCTCTTCCACAACAGGAAGACAACCTGAGCCCTCAAGCTGCCTCTGACAAACACAGGAGTTTGTCGAGGAGGAGAAGGTAGTTATTTCCTTCTCGTCTCAGCTAAGTCCTTTAACCTCCCCTGGCACAGCAAGGAAGATGCAGGGGACAGCATACACAGACCTAATGATAGCAAATTATCAAGCACTGAAAAAGATACACAACCTAGTGGGAGACAGCTCCTTAAAACTATGAAAATTCACATGCAGTTTGAAGCTGTCAGCAAGATTCTTGTCAGATACAATTCCATCAAATTCCATGCAGTGATTTTGTCCCCACACCGCAGGCCTGAATCCCATCTTAATAGCAGAAGCATCTTGCTCTTCCTGACTAAAGCCACAGGCTGATAAGGCTAAAACTTTGGTACCTGTCCTTCTGATGTTTCAGTTCTGAAGGGTCAGGTTGGTATTTTGCAGCCTTTACAATCTCAGGCACAAAAGTACAGTTCTTTCAAGCCTGTATTACCAGGTTTGCCTGACACTGAACCACTAACTGGAGACCATCCATGACAATTGCTTCTGGAAAATACTTAACCAATGTACATCATGAAAACATAAACCAGAATGGCTGACTGTAAAACACAGGAAAGGGCTTCATTTGTACCCTCCAAACTTTTCCCCAACACTGGACACTTAAGATTTGGCTGGGCCACCTCATGCAGATTGTGCCTTTGCCATGAAAGGTTGAACCAGACGATCCTTAAGGTCCCCTCCAACCTAGTATTCTAGGATTCTGTGAAACTCTACTGACCTAGACACACACATTGAAAGTAACAGTACAGGATTCAAGAAGCAGGCAAGTATTTTAGAGAAAAAGGTTATTTTCATTACCTAACTGTAGTTAAAAGACATGGAGAAATAGCATGTTTGTCTTTAGCAGCTCTCCTAAGCCATGTAGACAGAGGCACACACATTTTCCAAGAGCTTTGTCTACACAACTGGAAAAAAACCAAAAGCACTTTTTCACTCTACCAGCCTTCTGAACAGATCACTCATCACCAAGTGCCAATTGTATTTCCCCTTGCCAGCCACTGGCAGACAGGCGAGCCGACAGGTGTTCTGTCACCTTGACAAGTGGGCCAGCTCTCCAGGAGGCAGATGATGTCTTTGCCAAAGTCACACTGGAAACCATCAGGCCTAAATGAAAGGCTTGTCACAGAATAGGTTTGATGCCATCAACCTTGGCTGTTAAATTTGCAAGAAACCACCTGAAGCCACAAAGCTTTAACTCTGGGGATACAAAGAGCACCCAGTCAGAAATGTTATTTGCAAACATACTAGCAAAGCTGAGTGCAAAGAGAAAAGTCATAGCTAGATCAAAGCAGCATCTTCTGAAGTGAGCCAGCAGCAGAGCTGTGAAGTATCACCAAAAGCTGTCCAAGCTAACTGATGAACAGCTGACTCCTCCAACATTCTCAGACAACCCCATTTCTGACTTCCTTAAAGAAGTCAATAGGATTTCAAGCCCTCAGTGAGCAGCTCCATGTGTACCACAGAAAGAGAATGACTCTTTCATCAGAGCAGAAAATAACCTGGTCAGCAAGGTATAACTCAGGAACATTCAGAATTTCATAGAATTTACCAGACCAGGTTGGAAAAGACCTTTGAGATCATAGAGTCCAACCTATCACCCAACACCATCTAATCAACTAAACCATGGCACCAAGTGCCCCATCCAGTCGCTTTCTAAACACCTCCAGTGATGGTGACTCCACCACCTCCCTGGGCAGCACATTCCAATGGCCAATCACTCTTTCTATGAAGAACTTCTTCCTAACATCCAGCCTAAACCTGCCCTGGTGCAACTTGAGACTGTGTCCTCTTGTTCTGGTGCTGGTTGCCTGGGAGAAGAGACCAACCCCACCTGGCTACAACCTCCTCTTCTCCAGGCTAAGCAACCCCAGCTCCTTCAGCTTCTCCTCATAGAGCTTTCTTCCTGCCCAAAAAGTTCATCTTCTTTCACTAAGCCATTCATATCAGACTGAGTCTGGAAGAGAGTTTGAACTAGCAAAGAGAATTCAAAAGCAGTTCCAGCAAGAACAACTTGTGCTCCAAAACGGTTCTTGCAACAGTTACTCATTCCTCCCCACAGAGGCACAGGAGTTACTCCCAAATCTCTTGTCAGTGAAGTTAACAACAGGGAGAAAGAGAATAAGGATTGAGTCAAAGGGGTACTAGAAAAGGAGAAAATAGATACTTGAGATGTGAAGAAGCAGCCAAAACTGTACTGACATTGGAGGGTTAGGCTTCCTGACGGAGCCCATTTCCATTTATAACAAGCAGTAAAAAGCTGAGAGCTGCTTCCCTGTGCAGGGGTTTCTAACACGCAATTCCAAACTGTGCCAACCTCTGACAAGAATGCCATTCTGCAACAGGCATGGCTTCAGTAGAAGAAACATTTCACTGCCAGGTGATGATCAAAATACATGCAGAACACATTGCCATGCATCAGCAGCCACCAGGCAAAAAAAGAAAGTTTGGAGGGGACAAAACCAAAACACCCCCCAAAAAAAAAACCCTAAACCCTTTGCCAATGCACCCTCTGCATTTCACACTGCTGTCAAGGAGGGAAAGATGACTGCCCACACCTCCACAACTGCCTTGGCTACACAGAATACTTGGGCTTGTTTTATCTTCTTTTTGCTGAAAAGGCCTGGTTCCATGCTCTGCAAGCTGCTCTAACCCTACAGAAAATTCCATTTGAAAACAGGAGCCCTGGGCTCTTATTTCAGCTGTCACTGACTCCACATATTCACTAAACACAGGGACCCAGTCATTCCCCAAGACTGTGGGCTTTCAAACTGGGAATCTTTCCAATTATCACAGGTCACATTCTCTTGAAGTGTGCTGTGTCTGCTGTCATTCAGGCAGCTCACTCCAGTCTGGTCTTTGAGAGTTCTTCCTCTTCAGTTCAGGAAGAACAGACACACAGCAAACCAACCTGCCTACCACTTAACAGCACAGTACACAGAGGAAGGAGCAGTCACACAATAAGGGTAAGACAAAAAAAAGATACTCTTCAGTTTGTCTCAAACAGAACTGCAAGAGAAAGAGGCATCCTTGATATAAACAGCAGCAATTTAAGCAGCTCACTTCTCAATACTTCACTACTGCATATTGTTTCAAGTAAGACAGATCATGGCTAAAAGAACAGCAAAGCAAACCTTCTTCTATTTATGCCAGGCACATAACCTCCAACCTGCAAGGGTTTTTACTTTTAAAAGTGTTGGGGGACACCAAATAAAATTCTTCATGCTTCGGTAAAATCCATCCTGATGAGAGTTAACAAACCTCCCTTTTAAAAGTCTGCTTCACCTCTTGCACATTACTCTGGATTTTCCTCTCTAGACCAGGATACCTTTGTCTCCAACACAGAGCCTGGAGATGGATTAGTAAATAATCCAACCCAACATGGCAATTCTGTGCTGTAAGTCCCTTTAAAAATAACAAACAACACTTACATAACCACAGCTACTTCAGGAGAACCTCGAGGCCCTCATCACATTAATCTTTTAACGCACTAACATTTCAAGTTCACTGTGCCCTTTAAGAAATGTTGAGGAAAATATTATGCAGTGCTTTTGCTACTACAAGCTACATTAATTTCCCTTCCCCCCTTCCCCCTCCAAACAATGCATGCACAAGATATATTTACAAGCATGTTGCCTTTAATAACAGCTTGTGAGAAAAGAGAACACAGCTCAGGTAAAGACATGCTTCGGTCAAAAACATTCGCTGGCAAAGAGGTCCCCAAGGGAGGAAAGTCTGAAGCTTAAGGACGTGGCTTACATAATGATTTCACAAGGCATTTAAGCTGGCTTGTCACAACTAGGGGCATTTTAAAGATACTAAAAAGCTGATACTGTTTAATGTTCATTCATTTCCATTCTTCCCCACCCCATCTTGATGTTGCTACCCCAGACACCCTATTAAGCACAATTAAACCTGAAAATTTAGCCCTTTCCTGGCTGATCCTGTACAGAACCCCCTGCACTGATGACAAACCAAAGATAAAGGAGCACTTCTTAGGCACCATCTGAAGGATGAATTCATGCTCAAGGCATCAATGAGGCTCAGCACTAACCAGGAGTGAATCATTTTCAAAATGCCATCAAGATAACCTGCACCAAATAGGCTCAGAAAAGCTTCTCAGCTGATACAAATCATATTTTGGTCTTATCTAAACTGGCAGATAAGCTCCTCTTAACAGTTCAGCCTATTTCTGAGCAAACTGCTTATTGCTCAACGTGAGGAAAGGTCAGTTTTTCTCACTTTGTAGGTCCTTGTCCAGAGTTGTTGGTCTCTGCAGGCAGGAAGATGGACATGGTCTGCTTCTATTCACCAACCCACCCTGCTCTGTCCCTCCTGCCATTTTCAGAACCTTTGTGTTAAACAATGTCAGCAGCTCCAAACTGAAATACACTGCTCCACTCTTCCTGTTCCTGAGTCCATTCCCTTGCTTACAGATGGGCACATATTGTAATCGTATAAAAGTGTGACTGAAAAGGATCTTTTAGTTTAGATCCTGTCTAGTCTTTTGCTATTATGAACTCCAGTTATATCTCCCATAACCTTGTGAAGCTTCAGCTCAAAAGCAGTAATTTGTTTACTTTTAACTCCACTGGAAGCTGTATTCAGAACTTAAGTCTTTCCAAAACTGAGACCCTCCCCCTAGCTGCATTCACAGCAGGGTTACAGCGATTTGATTTAAATGCCAATGCTAGCCTTGAGTAGACATGGTTCCTTCTCTCACTGCTATTGATTCCCCTTCCTCCTTCCACACATGTATTTCTTGGCAACAATTACATCTCCCACCAGCCTTTGCTAGAGAAGGCCAATCCTTCCATTCACCACTAGATCAGGGGGCACTCAGACTCTAACCAGCAACCCTTTTTTGCATTTAGTTCCCACCATCTGCCTCCACAGTGGGTGACTGGAACTGAGAAGCATCTCCCAAGCAGTTTACAGTGGCACTGGAACACTTTCAGCCCCAGGAAGTTATTCTCCTGGTGTATCCCATGTGTAAGAACTAACAGCCATCCTGTTGTGCACAAGCATACAGCCCCTTCTAGCCCTTTCAAGAAGTTTGCATCCAGCTCCCAATTCTGTGGAGCCTTGTGCTTTGTTCCACTGAATTTTGTCCCACTTCTTCACTCTAATCCTCAGGGTCACTCAGTTCTGCATATCCAGCTTTTGTGTATTTATGAATTCTCTGAACTTGGCATCATTAGTCAAGTCTTATCAGCACACACCAAATTTTTGCACCAAAACCATTAATAGAAATACTAAATGAAGCAGATCCTAAGGCTAATCTTGAAGGAATTCTACTTATCCTTGCATTTTCAACAACTCTGAATCCATCCTTGCTTAAACAATTTCTCATACACCCCACAATTCTTCTATTAATTTCCATCTTCTCCCTCATGGTTTATATGTTCTCAAGGGCTCTCTGGATCAAAAGTTTCAGTGAAGTTCAAATAAATAAGATCTACTGTGTTCTATTTGATAAGCTAATCAATTTTCTAGACAAGGACAGCTGTTCCATTGGTCTGGCACAATCCATCTTGGTACTACTTGATCCAATGAAGAAGGCAGACTCCTTGCCCTGCAGGTAAATGCCATGCTCAACAGGACAAGGGAGAAGCACAATACAGGAGCTGGAAAACTTACTGAAGTGTTTTGTTTTGCTTCCATTTAGAAAAGGCTGTGCCTTTTGAGAATCACCCTCAATAAGCATGTACAGGATCCTTTTTTACTGTTCTGTTTAAGCTTCCCTACAAAAACAAAACTTTGGGGATAAATGAGCTACAGTACACCGCACATCTAAGGGAGAAGGCAGAGCATGCCAACAGCCCCAGCAGAAAGTTTAAAAGATACTGGAAGATGCTAACATGCAAGTGGAAAGGCAAAATTAAGAATGAGCTAGAGATTATAGCTGTTACTTGGTTTGGTGGCAATGATGAGCTGTAGATTATAGCTGTTATTGGGTTTGGTGGCAATGACCAAATGAGAGGCTGAATAAAAATCAAGCAGGAGCTCTCTGACAGCAGCAGATTAGTCTCTGCTATTTAAATGATAATTTCACTTTAAGGCAAACAGGACTGTCTTAGGAAAGTGGCTCTTTATAAAGTCTCTGTACTTTTAAAAGCTTCTCCTTCACAGCAGAGTGAGCACTGAAGTTCAAGCCATTTGCACATAACATGGGTCGCTACATGACGGAAGAAAGCAAGCTCCTTTTACCCAACTGTTTTTCAACAGCATCTCAAACACTACTTTGCAAGACACAGGGCAGCAACACAAAATGAAGTGTCTGACCAGAGAGTCCTGGTGGCAAACTGATCACCTGCTACACAGAAGACAACATCAGCACACATGGCTAAAAATACTCCTGTTTCTAGTGGAAAAGGAGCCTTAAGTTTATTGGCTTGGGAACTGCACCCTATATTCAAGCTAAGACAATGCTCTAAACTCTGATCAAAAGAGGCAATGGAAAAGGAAGTGATATTAAAGTGATATTTTCCTGTTAAAAAAAAGGACTGGCATCTTCACTTCCAAAATAAAATTTTTATTCCCCTCCTATGAATCATCCATTTTTAATTTGCCAACATTATTCTCCACACAGCTCCTGTAAGCAAACTACTGAAGTTCCTCAAATTATTCTTCAACAAAGAAGATGGATGGCATGCTAAGCCACTGTTCAATAGTTCTCCCTGTGTCCAGAACACCAGATCTGTGATCTTGGAGTGACACTTGCTTTAACTGTTCCCAGAGCTTTGAAATGCAAAGCAAGGACAGACATATTCTTGATGTGAGCTTGCTTACTTTTTACTTTGCTTCTCTGATTATACATTACAGCCTCCGTCTGCCTAGATGTCAGGTGCTCATCCATTATGTTTTACACTCTTCCTATCTTTCTTCAGCCTCAGGACTTATTACTGTGATACACTCAAAAGGAAATAAAAGCATTGGTGGCAAAGGAGAAAGAACACTAATATTTTTGAACATCAAAGATAAGTACATCATTTCTGAAGCAAGTTAATATTGGAGAGGAAAATACGGCAGGATGCTTTGCCCAGCGTTTCAGTGAAGCACTGGCAGAAACAGACCTACAGTGTTTTCAGAGAAGAGGTGCAGATGGCTGCCATGTTAACATTAAGTGGATCACCAGCATAAGAATGGGAGAAAACCAAACTCTAACTAAACCACAGATCTGATCACCAAACATCACATTTAAATACCTTACTCCCTTCCAACACCCAACCATGGCCTGAAGTCTCCCAAAGCTGTGTTCTGACTACTCTGCAAACTGGAGCTTCAGATTTTGAGATGACAAAGGAACACTTTCTCCCCACCATGCACGCAAAGCATTCTGTCCAGCAAAGCTAAAACCAAAGATGCTGCAGGAAATGAAGAATAATGTCCATTTTAACAGGATAATGAAGAACAGAACAGCTCACAGCAATACTCCAGCATATGCTGCATGTCACATTTTATAGGCAACAGCTTCCCCCAAGACTTCTCTATGTAAAGAGCAGTGGCTCTAGTAGACATACTGCAAAACCACACAATTACTTTTCCCTTGATTGTTCTACTTCAGCCTCTGAGGGCAAAGATCCCTTTTGGAACTGTTCATGCACTTCTCCCTCAATGCAGCACATTTTTGTTGTCCATACAAGACAGCAGCAGCAAAGGTTTCCATGAGGTAAGCCAAGACCTCACAACTAGAAATGTTTCTCTAACAAGTATAGCAATTTTTTGTTTGGCTTCTGTTGTTTCTGGGTTTTGGCTTTTAATTAGTGTTTCCCTCTACCTAGTGTTTATCTCCCTTTTGGTGCCCTGGGAATTCCCACTGCGATGAGACAGCTTGCTTTACACTGGGAATCTCCTGAAGAGCAGCCGTGCAGTTTTCAGTATGTTTACAGATCAGAAATTGAAATTTACATAAAACTTGGATGGATAAAATGAAGTTTCATGCAATGTTAACTCTAATTTTCCTCCCCAGTTAGCAGCTTAGCCCTAAAGTAGGGGGCCACCATCAGCCAACCCTGACCAACCCACTCCCTCATTTCACCAGATGTCAAAACTTAAGTTCAGCTCAGCGGTACAGTTAGAGACAGCAGCCAGCACAGAGCACTTTTCAATAGATCAGTTTCCTGCTTGGTGACAAAAGACCAGAGGGCCACAATAGGCTACACTCCAATACAAATGTTTGCTTAAGTATGGAGGGATCGTGGCATTGCTGGAACTAGCAACAGTAACTCCCAGTCTTGTCTTGATTGGTTGCAGTTAATTAAGTATCCAGAAAAGCTTATGAGCAATTCAGATTATTCAACATGCACTGCTTTGTATATCTGTCAACAGATTTTGGGTTTTTTTAAACCAGTAACCACTTATTCATAAGGGACATTCATAGAAAGGTAAATTACTACCTTGTGAGAAAGGAGAAGATTATGAGCTCCATTCACTGCTGCAAAGATATTCAATGCCTTGCATGGAAGAGAGTGCAGAGTAGCTAAGCATAGTTAATCAAGATTCAAAAAGGAAAGCAGAGAACTCCAATATTCTCCCTTCTCTTCTATTCACTGTAAAAAAAAGAACACTAATCCACCACTAAATGCAGAATCAAGAAATCTGATTCCCTCTTCCCTTCCTCTCTCCTCCCTTCCCCCTAGCTCCCAAAGCAGAATGGGCACAGAAGGACTTCCCGTACCCAGCGTAGCACCTGTGTAATTACAAATTACAACTCCGCTAACCACTGTACTAAACAGAGATGCTTGCCACTTAATTAAACCCTTTCTTAGAGAGGAAATGCATACACATTCACGCTATCTCCTCTCCTTAATTGGTCTCAGACGTTGCAGGAAGCTAGTCCCCAAGATTTGTCAGCCAGCCAGCCCACAGATGTTGCAGAAAGAAAACCAGGTCAGCATTAACAGGTTCACTTCTTTGGCTCTAGGCGACAGGTCAGCAGATCAGTGTCTGCTGTCTGCAGCTGGCAGGCTCCACGAAGGGAAAATTGGTCTTTAGGCACTGGCCTGAATTCCTGTCAAATCTGCACTTCTCTTCACAGGCCTGGACAGCAAGCATGTGAAACAGCTACAGCAGCTTAATGTGATGATATCACTGAAGCCAACTAAATTTACCCTTGCAAACTGAAGGAAAACTATAGGTACTATCCAAACCCATGCTCCATTAAACCTAAGAGTCTCTCCAGGTCAGCCTTACACTGTAAGCGTCAGGGGGCTGAGGACCTGCCTTCCAATGTAACTACAGTTAGATGAACTCAAGAATGTCTAAAGACCTTGACAGGAGCTTCTGAGCAACGCAGAAGAATCCAAGCACACTATTCTGACACATCAGCTTCACCTTCCAGTCCCATAGGGTATTCCATGGCCATTCACAAAAGGACAGCTGATATCTCCAATGCTTCCCTCTGATGGACATAGGGGAAAAGGCTCTGACAAGCCTTTGGCTTTATCTTCCACACAGAGGCATCAAGCCTGAGCTGACAGTACTATTTGTAACAACAAATGGTGTCCCAAAAAAGGGATGATCTACTTAAATAGGTTGCTCTCAATACATTTGATCATCTTCCAAACACCAATTGCTCAAATATAAAAAAATTTATTAGTGACATAAAATAATTCTGCTGTGTATGAAGACCTTTAAGACCAGTATGTAAAAATGTAAGAATTTCACACAGACAGGTTGGATGAAGCCTTCAGCAACCTGGTCTAGTGGAAGGTGTCCCTGCCCATGGCAGGATGGTTGGAACTAGATGACCTTCAAGGTCCTTTCCAACCCAAAGCATTCCATGAATCTATGAATCACATACTATTATTTATTCTCTCCAAGAGAAAAAACCCCTGTACTAAAAATCCTCTAAAGCTCTTGCTTGTGGTCTGCCTGTCAGCCTCCATAAATCTGCTCAGCTTTTCAGCAAAACTTCAGCCTTTCAAAACTTGCAATCTTCTGCCACTGACGGTTAAATACAAAGACAAATGCAGCATTAACGTTTGTCAGCTGCTATCAACAGCTCTCAGGATCTTCAGTACCTGACTTACTAACTGCCTCATCTTTAAAACATACCTGAGGCACATCACTTTGCATCACACTGTACTTCAGGGTGTATCTCTTTACCGACAGCAAGATGACCTGGCTAATTCATTACAGGACAAAGGCAATGCCAGCCAAACACAGGCAAGCAGCTGCAGAAGTAACAAAAACAAACAACAAACCACCACAAAACCCAAGAGAGAAAAAAAATACCACAACAAAGCCTTATTTAGATTCAAATCTCACAGAACAAGAACACTCTTTTTTTTATTTGGGTATCTTCTACGTGCTGCAGAAGGGAAAGTCAAAACAATAACAGTGCTGTCTAGAGGATGCGATTCTAAGGCTTAGGATGAGGAGGAAAGAACCAAGCCTTGAAGAACTCCTATTAAACAAAACAAAAACACATAATGGGCGGTGTAAACACAAAGTTTACAGACAAAGGTGGGACAAACACTCTACTCTCTACGCCATCAGAGAAACATGCACAAATACTTCTATACCAAGTTACTACCCTAAGCACAAGTACTACCCTAAGGACAAGGAGACCACAACTGCATGCATGTAACACTGAAGAGATTCTAAAAGATTCGATAGGAACAGTGACCGAACGTCCCCAGAGTAGCTGACCCCTCCCCACGGTGGCCAGTCGCTGGGTTTCTGTCAGGCTGCGGCTGGCAGACGCACAGCAACCCAGCTCTACCCGCAGCAGGAGAAAGGTTGCCATCTGGTGGGGGTTCTGCGCGCTGCCATCCCAATCAAGCGCTCGCCTTCCCTAGCACATCGCCCTCCAGCAGCACTTGTCTGTTAAAATACGTGTTGCTTAATAGCAGTCAAGAAAACTAGCCGGAAAGCATCTCTAAGCTACTCGTCTGTCTGTCATGTTTACCCCGGTTCTTCAGCGAAGATGGTCAACAACTCAATTGCACAGATGCTGGATCTCGAAGAAACACAAACTGCATCAGCACATCCTGGGGAGACAGAGTAGTAGCTGCTGGTTTTCTCAGCATGACTCCTTCCTAGTAACAAAAATCTTACAATAGCCACACGGAAATAACCACCTCAAAGAGAGGAAACTCCAAAATAAAGACACTTTCTACTTGCAAAGACAATACATTCAAAATTTAGGGGTGCTCTCTTTTACAGCTGAAACCAAATGCTATAGCAGGAATGTCAAGTCAGAGCAACACATGACAAATGTATGAACATCCCTGGCAGCATAACAGTAACACACAAAGGAGATCTAAAAGACAAAATTACATCCACAACAAAAAAGAGCAGAAAGCAGGCTCTGAGACAATCAAGATCTCAAAGGGTATATAAGAGAACACAAAGAGGATTATCCAGATTCAGTGCATAACATGAACCATACATCACTGTGATGGGCATTATTCTATTATCTGAATGCTGTACAGCTTACAAATACATTATACACCACTGCATAAGGCAGGTGTAATTCCAAGGGCAAATTTCTGGGAGGGATCCTGCACTGCAGCAACGCAAACACACCAACACGCCCCTCAGCTAGAGACATCTTTGTTCCCTAGTTTGTGAGAGTAAGGGGAAAAGCCAGGAGCTTACAAGGGAGATCTGGAACTAGCAAACAAAAGATTAGCCTTTGAGTAAACTGTTAATGAACTTGTTTCTCCCCCTAAAAAGGTAAAGCATCATAAACAGCCCTTTTGCTGTTACCGAGAAGGGACCAGCACTAAACCAGCAGGATTACCACTGCACTCCCAAAAGCTGCACCTCCTTTCCAAGTGTTATTACTCAAAATTACATTCAAAGGTCTGACCATAAGCCAATCTGACAAAAAGCCTGCTGGGACCAGGCAATCAGTGAACAGAAACCATTCAGAGCAGACACAGAACAAGCCCTGTGGAAGTGCTGGAGGAAATGAAAAACCATCTTCTCCTCCAACACCGCACGCTGTACGAGCTTCCCTTCATTCTCTGTACCAATGAAGAACGTGATAAGAAAAGATGAGAAACCCTAATGCATTCCCTTTTTCTTTGCTTATCTCGTTATTAGCAAACAGCACACTGCTCTGGCTCTTTGGGACAACCATTCAAACTTGTTCTCATTTTCTTCGAACTATGAGATGGGCAATTAACTTCTCTCAAACTTTCACCAACAATATATCCCCGGAACCTAACTAGGACAATGATGTCTCATCATCTTCATGACCCTGCCTGAAAACCATCATCATTCATGCTGTAAGAAGACTGAGCAACCAAAAAAACCCCACCCTACAGGGAGAGAGAGGGGAAATCATCCAGTTCCACTTGCTACAATTGCATGCAAAAGATGATTTTTCTCAAGAGCAATTCCCTTTTCTGTATGACAAGATGCCATTAATAGCACTAAACAATATGGCCCAATCAGAAACCTAACACTTTACAGAGAATATTCTGATTTTAAATGAAGGAGTTATTAGACTTCAACAGGCAGAATCACTTGGTTCCATTTCTCTCCTGGTGTGAAATTACATCATTAAACCTTTAACAGCTTGAGGTAAGTAAAAAGCTTTTACTCCACTGCCAGAACAGGCTTTGTGAAAAGGATTCATACAATTTCTGTCCATTCCTTGCCATAGCAGATTTAGCACAATTCTAACTTCATCTAAATGTATGTATCCTCTGCAGTTGCAGGAGAGAATCTCAAGCATGCTACCTACTTTCATGCCTCTAGAAAAGGGTCCATTATCTGCATCAAACAGAAAACACTGAGAAAACGAAGGGGGCTTTCCCAAGCTGAACACAGGTATCTTCGGCATGAAGCAGTAATGTGCCCAAGCCACACACTTATCCAAACACCCCAACCTCCAAACACCAGCAGCCTGCAGATAGCTCTGGAGCTAGCCATGTGGAATGAAAGGAATAAAGAAACAACTAATAAAACAAGGTTCTGTGGTTTGTGAGGCAGCTCCAGAGAAGGGCAACAGAGCTTGGGAGGGGTTTGGAGCACAAGCCCCATGAGGAGAGGCTGAGGGAGCTGGGGTTGCTTAGCCTAGAGAAGAGGAGGCTCAGGAGACCTTATTGCTATCTGCAACTACCTGAAGGGAGGTTGTAGCCAGGTGGGGGTTGGTCTCTTCTCCCAGGCAACCAGCACAGCACCAGAACAAGAGGACAGAGTCTCAAGTTGCACCAGGGCAGGTTTAGGCTGGATGTTAGGAAGAAGTTCTTCATAGAAAGAGTGATTGGCCATTGGAATGTGCTGACCAGGGAGGTGGTGGAGTCACCATCACTGGGGGTGTTTAGGAAGAGACTGGGTGGGGCACTTGGTGCCATGGTTTAGTTGATTAGATGGTGTTGGGTGATAGGTTGGACTCAATGATCTCAAAGGTCTCTTCCAACCTGGTTAATTCTATTCTGTTCAGACCTTGATCCCGTCTGAAAGATGATCCAGTCTATAACACTCCTATCAAGACAGTTCTTTACATAGAAGCATCTCTCCATCTGCTGTAAAACCTAGGTAAATACTTACAGAAAACAAAGCAGTGCCAAAACACAGGCCACACAAAAGCATCATTAACTACACAGAAAACCTCCTGCAGTGGAAGGAAACAATCAGGAGATGCACCACTTCCACTCACTCTTTATACATACCAGAGACCTTTAAAAAACCAAATCTGCTTCAATGCTCCAAGTGTCAGAAGGTGGTTACGTGACAGTACAGAAAGAGACTGGCTGGTGTTACAAAACACCACTGGGAGGTGGGGTTCTTTCCCCCTCTTCTATAAGAAATGGAGTTTATTCTATTTCTCTTTAGACAAAATAACTGAATTAACAAATCTTCTTCAGCTACTTTAGGGAAGAAAAAGTCACACCACCAAGATCTGGCAGTTTATTTTGATACCCAGATTTCAAAGAAATGTTGTTTACATCCACAAGTAACACACATTCTCTTCTCTAGACATGTCCTAAAATTCTTTAAAGTTCACTCATTAAACCAGCAGAATCTCTAACTAAACAGGAATGCAGATATATCAAAGGCATTCAAAGAACTCAAAATTAAACCCTGGCCTCAGAGACATCAGTCAAGATGACTTGGTGAAAAACATTTGTTAGTTCCCAGTGATACTTTTACACTGTGAATCTTAGGGTTCTTCTCATAGAAAAAGTACTGGAAGAGATTCTACATGAAGAGACAGTGTGATGGTTTCAACCCACCATAGACAGTAAGAGAGCATGACCAATACACTTCAGAGGTCAAGTGATTAAAAGGAAAGAAAAGTTGTTTAGAAGTTTTTCCTCCCTCCAGAGGTGTGAGCACATACCTGATATTCAAGCCAGTGCTCTGGTCCAGTTTCTCCCAGCTTTTTAATCTCCCCAGAAGTTTCTAAAGCAGAGATCAAAGGAAAAGTCAAAGGCACAGACAAATGTTCTAGCAGCAAATTTCCAAAATCCCCCAAAGTCAGTCTCTCCTTTTCCTCCTGTGGACTTCATTATCTTTTCATCTAGCACTTTTGGTTTGTCATTCTCCAGTCCTCACAAACATTTTCCTGTCATCACAACTCTACAACCACAGAACCCACATTAACACTTCAGCATGAGAGAGTAGCCAGCCCTGTGAGCTACCATCCCTGTGCTACACCCCTGTAGACTAGACTCTTGGCAATGGAGAGGAAAACAAGCTGTACTCTCAACACCAGTTCTATAGCAGCTGAAGTGCTCATTTTGCCTCTTCAGTTTCTCCTATAGCTTTGTACTTCCAGTCAATACCAGGCAGCATTATTTGAACCTGATCAAGCACCAGCAGAGTTCTGCAGATCAACAAGTTTACACTCTCGTGACAACTCACTGTATAGCTTGATATGGAAATGAGACAATTTTATTCCCCTGAGACCACACTCTGGCCCTGCTGGCATTGACAGCAATCCCAGTGTGTATTGAGGTTCATGGTGTTCAGCAGCACCGTGTCTGGACAGACCTCACCACCAAATAAGCATTTCCAAGCAAGGCAGAAGACAAACAGCAAGGCCACAAAAGACACCTTGTGAGATTGTCCTTTACACAAAATCTCTAGCTGCAGTGTAGATATCCTTTTGCCTTTTTCACCTTCATCGCCATAGATCCTCTCATGCTGACATCTGAGCTTGGGAATGCCTGCTTCAAACCCATCACCTAAAACAAGTATCGTATCTCCACCGACACAATACAGCAAAAGCCTACAAGACAGGACAGGCAAGGCAGAAAACCCCTGTTCTGCTCACCCACCACATGTCCCTAGCTCCTCACCTCATTTTCCAATTCAACGGCCACTAGCTGCGCTTGGACTTTCTCATAGCGTTCCAGCTTCCTTTGGAGACTTTCTACCTCCTCTTTAAGCAGTCCATTGTTTTCTTTCATTTCCCTGGAGTGGGAAGAGATGATTAAAAAGCCATGCAACCCCATTCACTCCCACAAACTTCCAGATACACATGGAATCACTGGGGAATCGAGGCATTTATGACATTCAACTGACTCAGCCCCATAACCTTCATGGCAAAACCACTGCTACAAAATAACCTGGCAGCTTTATTTAGCTGGTTTGGTTTTAGCTTCTCCAAGCATCATCCTGATGATATCCAAACAAGCTGAAGTTTTGTATCTTTTTTACTGATTGGTGAACCAGCATGAAGGGGAGTAAAAGACTCCCAGCTCTGATCTTCGGTCAGGCTGAAAGCGGGATTGGAGCACAGCAAGAGAGAGACACTTGAGTTTTTGAGTACCCTGTGATGAATAACCAAGCACTGAGACTGGTGGGTTTTTACTTCAATAGAGGAGTGCAAGGGTGTGATGAAACTGGATTAAAAAATCACCTTCAATCTGTTGATACCATGTTTCTGTGTACAAAAAAGCAGCATGAGAAAAGATTCCAAAGATCAACAATTTAAAACTATAATGAAACATGAACAAAGCCAAGGGAAATAGTTTGATCTTAGAATAAGAAAAAGATTTAAGCTTGTTGTATTTGGGGGTTTTAGGGAGGTTTGGTTGGATAGTTTGGGGTGGTTGGGGTGGGTTTTTTTTAGGGGTTGGTTGGCTGGTTTTTAAAGTGCATTCAAAAAAATGGAAATTAAGTTTGCTTGAAAAACAAACCAAAAACAAAACCCTTTAAGGCAAGTTATTTCACAGGGCACAGGAATTCAATGTTTCACATTAATTGCTACTTCAAAACCCCAGAAATTCTACTCTACCAAGGGCTTTAACAAAGTGGTTTAGACATTTAAACAAAAGGCTTCCAGAACACTATTCTGGAACAAAAGGCTTTTAGAACAGTGGTAACAATAACTAAGCAAAAGCAGTTATTAAAGAAATGTTCAGCTGTCTCTTTTCTCCGCAGGGATTTCCCTCCTGAAGCTCTGGAGAGTTCACCACTATCTTTAAACATTGAATTTTGTGCTAACAAACAGGTATCACCATCCAGAATGCTCAATGCACATTCTGTGAGGCTCCTGCTGTGCTGAGGAAGATCACCCAGATCTTGACGAAGCCTCTCATCCAGTAACCGTTGCATGTCACACCACTGCTCAACTCCTATGCAGTATTTATATGAACCACATTTCCCTCCTTCTTAAGTTTCCCACATGGAAGCCCAGCAGAGGGATTTGAAAGTGCATACAATGCAACTGTAGCAGGTAGAGAAGAACACAAGATGACCCTCTCAACAACTGGACCCTTCTTTCACCTGAAGTAGGCATTTTCCTCCCTGAGCTGGCGCAATTCCCGCTCCATTTTTGGGAAACGGGCCAGCTCTGCTTTCATGTTCTTGACAATTAGAGCATCGTGTTCCTGCTGGGAGAACTTCTGCTCCAGATCCTGGAAAACGTGGGATGACAAGAGAACAGCAATGATTAACATGGAACTCACAGGAGCTACCCCTCCATCGTATTTTCAAACTCAAATCAATGACTTGAATGAAGTCGGAAGGGGATGCAGTAGGTCTTCTGCTCCAATTCCTTGCTCGAAGCAGGGATGACTCTTGTTCCCCTTCTAACACCTGGGCTGGCCTCTCCTCTACCCCTGCTCATCCTAAATTCATAACAAAACCAGATCTCTGCTAACCATTAAAAGGATCTTCTTCTATTGACTAAACCAAATATGTGATTTTCTCCCCATGAATCTCTCCATCAACAGTCAAAGTGTAGAGAGAGACACTGGGATAGCCTGCAAGAATTAGAAATGGAAAGAAACACAATCTTGCACTTCAGCATTATGGTAGAGGAAAATTTTTTCACCTCAAAAATTAAATTGACATTTAGAGCTGTACTGCAGTCTAATATCCTGTGTCCTGACCTTTCCTTTCAATGGAAGGTTCTTGCAATGGCAGAACTGGCAGTGAGGCTGACTGCCAGGAACCACAGGCGGTGCCACTGTCAGCAGTGACTCCCCCAGCAACCTGCACATTGATTTGAAAGGACCTAGAGCACCTCACATGTAATTCAGTGTGGCTTTGAAAGCTTTGCAAGTAATTGTACTTTCTAAAAGAGCCAAACCCAGCTCCAGAGGAAAGATTGTTCCATGAAACAGAAAAGTAACTGCAGCTGCTGGGTTCATCCTCCTCCATATGAAAGAGACTGCTCTAGAGGCAAACTTCTGCTTAGCAATTTTGTGTTCTAGGAGATGATCAAACAGAGCATTCCTCCAGAACATTGCACAAGGATATAAATCATCTTTCCATAGAGAAAGCATGGGTAGATTTTTTTCCCAAGAAATTGATACAGCAAAGGTGAAGAGTGTCCTGTTAGAGCCAACTGTAGGCAGCCTGATCCATCCAACTGAATTTAGCCAACTTCAGCTCTTGCTGGCCACCAAATCAGATTCTTCAATTACAGTCTTACCTTTTTTTTCCTCCAATAGTCATTATTTTTTAAAAGCACTATTCTGTCCTTTCATGGACAGAAATCAAAACTGAAGCTTTACACAGGCCACAGAGTTTCTTACCTTAATCTTCTGCTCATATTCTGTCAGAAGGGATTGGTTTGCTTGCAATGTCTGGATTTGCTGACTGGCCTCTTGCCATTTTCTGTTAGATGGAGACACAAGAGCTATTTAGCACCCAGGCATCACATACCAGAAACAGCCAAATGCAGAATTAGCTCTGACAACTATTTTCAAACACTACTAAGAAGGTATACAGTGCTGTTACAGAAGATGGTCTTTCACACATTTTCTCACTCATACTATCTCCCCCTAATTTAGAGACAAAAATACCCATTTTGATAAAAAAGAGCATCTTGAGAAATATGTGGAACTCAAGGTACCTTAACTCTGAAACCCAGAAACATCCCCTCACAGCAAATAAACAGCACCTTTGGACCTGAAGAGTTGAACCTAGTAAGCAAAAAACAAATACACTCCTACCTTTCAACTACCCCTCAACTACAACCTAAGGCTTGATATTTGTGTTCTGCTCTAAGGTTCAGATTAGCCTTTCCCACCCACATGCCTTCTGCTAACTCTCTACCATGCGCATGAGACACCACTGAGATTTTAAGCTCAAGTTTGCCTTTTTTTTTTCTCAAGGTAACAATTAACTTGTACCTCAGAGCTAGTTTCAAACAACAGTTATAACCCACACATCCAGATCAAAGAACCCCTTTGAAGAGTGGAAATCAAACACTGTTGAAAGTTTTCTGAGTGAAGACAGCTGCAGCAGACTGAAGTTTTGTTTGCCTTTTTCTCTCTACAGTCATTCATCCCCTGCTTACTTCTGTTGAACATCCAGCTGTTCCATCAGTTCCTGCTTCTGAGAGTCTTGGCTTGTCATCTGCATCTCTTGATTCATTATATTCCACTGCAGCTCAGATATTTTCCCTTTTAATACAGTGATTGTCTGAATTAATGGAAAGAGAGAACAAACACACAAGGCTATGACTCTCCAAGCTGGACATTATGGATGGTGACAGACAAGAAATCATATCCAACTAAAAAGTACAAACACTGCATCTAGAAACAATTCCACTCTCTGGCAAACCTTCAGACTGAAATTCACCTCAAAAATAAAGGCAAGAGAAAATCATTGTCATGTATCTGTCACCCAAATTGTCATTTCCATTACCTAGTAAGTGGGTGACCTCAAACTGGCATGAAAAATATCAAGCTTCAAAGCTAAATGATGATAAAACACAAGTGTATATATATACTAAAGTAGAAGAAACCCTAACAAACTGAAAATATCTGGGTTTGCCTAAACCAATCACAATTAAGTATCAGGCTTGCCTTAAAAGTAGGGGCCAGTGGTTTTTAAAATTGTCTTCTAAATATCTGAAGCCTAAAGAAAACCTCAGAGGTTTGTCTCAAATAGCCATTACTCAGCTCCCTTCGACAGAGTAATGGAGAAAAACCTCCAAGTATCACTTATGTAGGATGTGTTCTACACAGAGGCACTCAGGGATCTCATCTTGGTGTTGAAAGATATGGAAGGAACAGAGAATTAGAACTGCTGCACTCATTTCATGTGTGGGCTTAGTTTCTTTCCTGTGCCATGACTACCCCCCTGGTTTTAATCACTGGCATACTAAATCTGTTACAGAATCACCTGATTTATCACCTGCTTTATCACATAGATACATTTCTAGTGACACCTAGGCAGGAGGAAGGCTAAGGAACTTAGTGGTTGCTGATCCACAATTGATGGAGGAAAACAAATGAAACAGGTAAGTTGCAAATGAACAAGTTGAAGTTAACTGTAACAGTATCTGAAAAGTCTGAGGGTTGACAGAATGCTCTCTTCATCCAACAGAACTGAAGTTATTATCCAAGCATTTGTTCTGCAGTGGAACAAAGAGGCATTTAAAACACATTTTGTACATAACTTTGGTCTCATCCACTCTACAGCTCTCCCTGCTTCCCTAAACACCTTCCCATCTTATCTCCTCCATCATTTCCCCTTTCCTTACTCAGTATCATGTAATCTGACTTCTAAACCTAACCCTGTACATGCCCTGTGCTTTTTTAATCTTTCTTCATAACAACCTACCCAATAAATCTCCTCTCATCACTAATTAACACAGCAGCATATTCTGACCTGCTCACTTCTGTCTGGACTTGGCTGGGTTCTAACCTTTGACAGCCAAGACTCTCACCACCAGGGTTGTTTCCAGATGATGGATATGGTGATTCCAAGGTATTAAATATTTTTTTTAAATCAGAAAGGGCATTTTCAGTTCCCCAGAACTGCAAAGTCAAGTGATGCTAGGAACAGATTAAAAAATTACTCTCTCCTTACTTCGTTAGCTTCAGCTAATTTGCTCTCCTTCTCTTGCAGCTTCTTACTCATTGTCTCCATGCTCTTCTTGTAGGATTTGTTCATCTCCATTTGTTCTCTCAGTTTATTTTCAGCTTCTGTTTCCCTTTCCTGATACTGCTTTATGCGTGTGAGCAGCTCCTGGTTACGGTCAGCTTCTCGCTTGCAAAGGGAAAAAGAAGAGCAAACAGATATAAGAAGAAAGTAGCACCAAGATGAAGCTTTTTAGTTCCTCCTGTTTCCATTCCTCATTACTGTGGTCATCAAGGCATCCCCAAGAAGCACTGCTACTGAGACCACAGCTTTAGCCTTTGCATTAGCAAGGGCAAAAGAATCAATCCAGTGTCAAGGAAACACCCAGGACCATGGAGCTAGAAAATGAAGAGCCAGAATCGTCCTAATTTCTTAGGCTGAAACATGACTATGAGAGCACAGACTTGGTTTCACAGACTCCACTGCACACCCTCCAGCAGATATAAGATGAAAACATCTGATGCTCCAATTTAAAGCTGACCCATGCATAGCAAATTGACTTTCAGAAACTCAGATATCAGGAGTTGGGTTAATGAGACAAACTTCCCTCTGCAACTTCTGGAAATTGCATGAGGCTATTTAATGAGGGCTTAGTGCTCAGGATTATTGATGAACACAATCAATATTTTTGCACTCTGATGACCTTCCATAAACCATTTCAGTTTATTCCTACCACAAATTGAATAACACTTATTGAAAAACTGTGTAGTAAATTGCTTTGCTAATCAAAGCAAATCGAGACATGGATTTACATAGTAAGCAAGGATTATGCAAAGCAATGTGAGGTGCCTTAAAACCTTTATCCACATGACTCAAAAAACTACAGAATCTGAGCTGGGTAATTACCACAGTGCTGGATTAGTGCTGCTCCCTTTTTTTTTGTACCAGTATTTTAAGGGTTTCTCTGACTGACTCAGCTACATTCCAGTTTGAACTCTTCCTAGCTTAATCCCACACCACCTGACTTCAGAAGAACAGGGAATTTAGTCACTGGCTCCCTAATTCACAGCTACCCATTCAATCTGTTGCCCAGCACCCTTGTAAAATACAACAAAAGGTGTTTATTCCTTTTTAATTATTTCTTTTTAAATAATCAGCAGCATGGAAGACCTTCACAATACAACAAACCCCACAGATCTACTGCTTATTTCAGTAACATAGTTAAGCAAACTTATGTGGGCATAAAACCAGCAAGCAATAAAAGCTGTTAGTCCCTGAGTGAGGCTCACTGCTTTATCAGAGCAAGCTCTCTTGTGTGACAGCACATGGCTGGCACTGCTGCCATTCCAATTAATTACAGGCACACAAACTAAACGCTTGTGATTGTGCCAGCAGAAGTTTACATTCATCTGGGAGAAAAACACTTAAACACTTCTGGGAGAAACAAGCAACAAATCCCTTCTGTTATTGTTACTCATGACAACTTCAGTGCTAAACTGGCAGAGTCTAGTGATCAGACCATCAGTTTGTCAATCAAACAAGGCTTTGCTGTTCACACCCTTGTGCACATTAGCAAGGTAGCACAATGCACTGCAAGGGAGTTGGTAGAGTGAAGCAGTTGGGGCTGAGATCTGGACAACCACATCACCACCACATCTGCAGTAAATGCACTGCAGGAGCATTTAGTATGGATTCACTAGTGTTTTGCTCTGAAGATAGCACCCATTAGCAGCTGGAGAACACTAAGTTTGCTTCTGGACTGCATCTTTTAGTTAGTTTCATCCAAGAAAAAAAAGCCAACATTGACTAGACACATTTTAAGACACACCACTGCAAATCAAAGCACAGCACATGAGAGGTCAAGAGCAAAGTAAAACATCAGTCTAGACATACCACTTATGCTCCAGCTCACCAATATGAGACCAACCCATCCACAGCTGCTGTACTTACCTCATAGTTCCTGGCATTGGTATTAGCTGCCTTCTCTAGCTCAATGCGAGCTCGTTTGTGGATAACCTCCATCTGCATCTTCTCCCGTTCCACTTGCAGCAGCTGGGATTTGGAGTGGATCTGCCCAGCTTGCTCTTCCAGCTGGCCAGTTCATGTGTGAAGAGAGACACCACACACCATTAACAAAACTGCAACATCATCATCATCTCCCACCTTGTACTACCCATTGCATGTCACTTTACATTCAGAAGCAAACTGTTTGTTGCACTTGTCTCCTCACACCAGGTGCAGAGGAGGAAACAGAGAGTTTACCAACACACTCCCAAACCCACACCAAATCAGTGTTGTTTAGACATAAGTAAATTTCAAGTTCTTCATTCAGGATTTCTTAATCTCTGGAGGTACTCTAACAAAATGTACTTCACTCTGTGGGAAAAAAAAGGCTAATTATGAACTGCCCAAGGCTCATAAAAGTAACAGCAGCTACCCAAGAGCAGAGGTCATGCTCCCCATGAAATTTAACTGCTGAGCATGTTTTTCTATTACCTGCTACATCATAATGCTTCCTTTTTTATCATTCCAATTACCTTACAGCACAGATATTAATTAAACACCTGACATCTAAACAATGGCATTCAACACACAGCCTATGAAGACTCTCTAGAGCCAGCCACCTCTAACCAACCACCTTTGTAACCAGAGAGGTGCCACAGACACAAAATGCCTATTTTTCTGTCAGCATTCCAAATGCAAAGCTTATTTTATACTTAGATACTGAAGTTAAAAAAAATTACAAGACAGAATCTTTATTCCAGCCTAATAAACTGATCCAGCCTGCTTTATAAGGCAGCTTACAGGAAAAAGATCACAACCACCCCCATGGATACAAACAGAATAGAATAGAATAGACCAGGTTGGAAGAGACCTCCAAGATCATCGTGTCCAACCTATCATCCAACACCACCCAACCAACTAAACCATGCAACCAAGCACCCTATGAAGTCTCCTCCTGAACACCTCCAGTGATGGTGACTACAACACCTCCTCGGGCAGCACATTCCAATGGGCAATCACTCTGTGTAAAACTTCCTCCTAACCTCCAGCATAAACCTCCCCTGGCGCAGCCCGAGACTGTGTCCTCTGGTGCTGGTTGCCTAGGAGAAGAGACCAACCCCTGCCTGTCTACAACCTCCCTTCAGGTAGTTGTAGAGAGCAATAAGGTCACCCCTGAGTCTCCTCCAGGCTAAGCAACCCCAGATCCCTCAGTCTCTCCTCACAGGGCTTGTGTTCCAAGCCCCTCCCCAACTTTGTTGCTCTTCTCTGGACATGCTCCAGCAAGTCAACATCCTTCCTAAACTGAGGAGCCCAGAAGGCACAACTGGTCAGCCTGTCAAAGTCACAACATAAAGCAAGTCTCCTGTGTGTGTGCAGGCAAAGAAATTTTAAGGAAGCTTGTGAAAAAAGGCAGCAAATGACTTATTAGAAGAGTAACACATATAAAGCTCCTTTGTTCAGCAATATGAAAACAACTTGCAGTTTAATTTCCTGAGCTGATACTCTGATACAACAAGTAAGGAAGCAATTCAAAAGACCTCTCTTAAATTTTTACAAAACAGAAATAAATATGTCTGACACTTAAAAAAATAACACAGTAAAGATTCTCAGGTGTTGACCAAAACCCAGCTTCCATTCTCGAGCCTGCATGAATACTAATCTTAGAAAGAATGGCCAGATCTTAATTAAATCCATCCTGATCCCTGGAAGAATCAAAAGGAGTCTACAACCACACTGAAGAGACATTAAGCTGAGGACACCTCACCTGCATTCTCTGCTGGTATTGAATCTGTAAGGAGCTTTGAGATGAACTCGGCGTAGCCACCCCAGACACCCCCTCCATACGCTGTGAAATAAAGTTGTTGAGGGATCTCAGGGTGGAAAAGACGGTGGTGTTGTCTTGCAAGTCCTCCATGGCTCTGGAAATACACAAAGTAATGAGCAGAACATTCAAGAGCAACCTTTGATAGAGTGGCTGCTTTGCCAGAGACACATCCCTGCTCTGAGGAAACCCTAAATGTAAGATAGAGGCTACAAAGCCCAGTCTACTCATCACCCCACCCACAGATTACTGGCTGGGGTCGGCTTGAACCAGAAAACACTACCCAACCAGGGCTGAAGCTCCAGGTGTCAGAAATGAGACACTGATGAAAGACAGCAGGTGCTTCCCTGAACTTCCCACCTGAAACTGTTTGGGTTTACTTAAGTAATTCTCGCCCCCGCAAACCTCATCCCAAAAGCAAACAAGTAACAGGTGTCATAAATGACACAAATCAAGACAGAGTCTGGGACACAAACTAACACTGTGGGAGGTGAAGATCTACTGCACCTAACACGAACAAACAGAACTCATTACTCTGCCTCCAAACATAGGAGGCTGATGGCAGGGGGAGGAAATAATTCCATATTAGCAGCAAACTCTGCTTTCCACACAACCTGATTCTGGTTTCCAGAAAGCACTTTGCAACCTAACTTGCAGGAACAAGACTTCCCAAGTCCACAGATTGCTTCTCTAAGTAGAACTGTCTCCTCACTCACATAGAAGCTTTTAGGATGCATTTTGCAATTCTTCCTTCGTATCTCAAAGGGTAATGACTAAAGGGCCAAACACAAATCAAGCCTGGAGCTCAGAAAAGCCAGCAAGGTTTCCTGGAAGAGTTCAGGAGCTGAGTCCCTCTAGTGACTGCATGCTCCACAAGGTCCCAGAAGCACAGAAGAAAGTCTGGGACCAGGAAAAGGCAAAGCTCAAGATTCACACAGGCTTGTGTGACTTCATCCTCTTCAGGGATCTGCTCAGCAGAGTGCCATGGGATAAAGCTCTGCGGGGAAGAGGAGCCCAAGAAAGCTGGTCAATAATCAAGGACCATCTTCTCCAAGCCCAGGTGCAGTGCATTCCAAGAAGGAATGAGGCAGGCAAGAGTGCCAGGAGGCTGATGTGGATGAACAAAGGGCTCCTGGACTTATTTGGGCAAGAAAGGAGAGTCTGTAAGCAACTGAAACAAGAACAGGCCATGCGGGAAGACTACAAAGAAGTTGTCCAAGCAGCCAGCGATCAGGTTAGGAAAGTAAAAGCCCAGATAGAATTACATCTGGCTAGGGACTTAAAGGGGATAAGATGAGCTTTGGAGGTCCCTTCCAATCCACACCATTCTGTGAGTCTGTGTTAACCAGCATGGCTTCACCAAGGGCAAATCATGCCTGGCAAACTTGCTGGCTTTCTACAATGGAGTTACAGCATCAGTGGAAAAGGGAAGAGCAACTGATGTCATCTTCCTGGGCTTTTGATACTGTTCTATGCGACACCACAGTCACCAAACTGGAAAAGTACGGACGTAAGGGGCAGCCCACTCGCTGGATAAGGAATAGGCTGGATGGCCAATCAACAGCTCAATGTCCAAATGGATACCAGTGAGAATTGGTGTCCCTCAGGGACTGGTACTGGGACCAGTGCTGTTTAACACCTTTGTCAGAGGTAGGGACAGTGAGACTGAGGCACCCTCAGCAAACGTGTGGATGACGCCAAACTGCATGGTCTGGCTGACACGCTGGAGGGAAAGGATGCCATCCAGAGGGACCTGGACAGGCTTGAGAGGTGGGCACAAGGCAACCTCATAAAGTTCAACAAGGCCAGGTGCAAGGTCCTACACCTGGGTCAGGGCAATCACAGGCAAATATAGGCTGGGTGAGGAGTGGCTTGAGAGCAGTCTCAAGGAGAAGGATTTGAGGGTGTCAGCTGATGAAAAATTCAGCATGAGCCAGCATGTGCACTAGCAGCCCAGAAGGCAACTGTGTCGTGGGCTGCATTAAAAGAGGTGTGACCAGCAGAAGTGTGTCTAGTAGGAGGCGATTCAGCCCCTCTACTCTGCTCTGGTGAATGCCCCCCCTCCACCTCTGGTGGCCCCAGCATAACGGGGAGATGGAGCTGCTGGAACAGGTCCAGTGGACAGCCACAAAGATGATCAGAGGGCTGGAGCACCTCCTCTATGGGGACAGGCTGAGTGAGCTGGGGCTGTTCAGCCTGGAGAAAAGAAGGCTCCGGGAAGACCTTATAGCTGCCTTCCAGTACCTGAAGGGGACTTTTTCACAAGGGCTTGTAGTGATAGAAGGAGAGGAAATGGCTTTAAGTTTGAAGAGAGCAGATTTAAACTAGAAAGGCCAGGCTAGATGGGACCTTGAGCATCCTGGGCTAGTGGAAGATGCCTCTGCCCATGGTAAGGGGGCAGGACCCAGGTCACTTCCAACCTGAACCATTCTATGAACTAACCTATAAACTGCCAGCAGGCAGGTACGTCCCAGCCTCCACAGCGAAGGAAACCCTTTGGCAAAGGCTCTCTTGCAGGGCACCAAGGGACGCCCTGCGCTCACAACCGAACGCCGAATCGCCGGCAGCAGCCGCCGCGGAAGCAGGGCTGCTCCCTTGCAGCCGGTCCGCCACGGGCACTGCACGGGCTTGGTCCTCGCGGACCTCCTCGAGGTCGCGGATGGGGAGCGGGGCTCCGGCAGCACCCACAGCCCTACCCCGCCTCGGAGGCGGCGAGCGGCCGCCCCGGGGAGGGAGGAACGGAGACACGGTACAGCCTCCTTACCTCTCTCTCACGTGTCCGGGCTCGGCCGCTCACGAACGCCGCACCGGGCCGAGAGGAGCCGAGCGGAGCCGACGGAGCCAGCCGCCCTCCTCCCTTCACTCACCCGCTGCGGGCGGCGGCGCGCGCCCCGCTTGGATCTCCCTCCTCGTCCCGGCGCCGAGCTCTCACGCGAACTCGCGCCCAGCTCTCGCGTGATCAGCGGCCCGGGCCGCCGTAACGACGGGACTAGGCGCGCACTGCGGGACCTCCCGTAATCTCTCTCCTCGGTGCGAAAGGGCTTCCAGCTCAGCCTCCTCCCGCCGCCCCCGCGCAACGGACTCCCCCATAACCGCTGCGTGCCGGGGACCGAGCTGCAGGGCTCCTGCTGCAGCCCGAGGAGCAGCAGGGCGAGCACACACTCAGCCAGCGCACTGCTCGCTCCAGCGCCTGGGGCCAGCCGCCGGTCATGAAATTTCCACGGAGTGAAACTGACATCGGGTTTTTGCCTTCCCAAGCAGCACATAAAGCAACCCCGCTCCCCGGTTTAGACTGTTGGGATAACGCGCTCACGTTCAGGAGACTGGTTGGCAAAGCGCCTTGGGAGGCAGTCCTGAAGGGTAGGAAAGCTGGACATACTTTAAGAAGGAAGCCTTAAATGCACAGGAGCTGGCTGTCCCCATGTGCCAAAAAACACGGGTCTAACTGAACAGGGAGCTTTGGCTGGGCCTCAGGAACAAAAAGAAGAGTTTATGGCCTTTGGAAGAGGGGGCAGGCCTCTCAGGAGGACTCTAAAAATGTAGTGAGGCTATGTAGGGAGAAAGTTAGGAGAGCCAAAGCCCAGCTAGAACTCAATCTAGCCACAGCTGTTAAGGACAATAAAAAATACATTAACAACATCTCCAGTGACTGCATTACCAGTCATACAGCATCCTGACGTGCAGGAGAACATCATCTGGTTTAACATGTGCTAATAAAGCTTTTAAGGAAGGTGAAGAGGCAATAAATTGGCTGAAACTCCACTTGCTGTTCCCTCTCATCCTGATAACCACCTTTATGGTTAGTCTCATGTATTAATAGTGCAATGATTTTCAAGCACACATTAAAAATTCATATAATCACTGTTTTATTTCCATTTCCACTACACCAGCCTCAGAGGTGGCCTTTCAGATTGCTCCTCTCCATTCTCAACTATTTTCTCCACAAGTGAGAATCTAGATTAGATGTCTCTGCTTGTGAAATCAGTGGATAAACTCAGTAGGACACCACCCTGGCTTATTTCTTTTAATTGGGAACTCACTCAAGAGATGTGGCAGATTTTCCTAGGTTCTTCTCACCAAGGGAACAGTTCAAGTCAGGGGTCTTATTCCTGGTATTTTTCTTTAAACACATGCCAAGTTCAGCTTTCCAATCAATGCCTGACCACCTGTTTGATAACCTGCAATTCTCAGCTTTCACCTTCCCTTGTACAGTCTTGCCAAATAATAGGATTCAGCAGAGTCCTTGCGGCTGGCCTGAGGCTTTATAGTTCTCACATCTTGGAAGTGCTCCTTCAGCCGGTTTTCCAGCAGACGGGACTCATGTCCATCCCAGAATTTGCAGAGCATTGTTCCTTTTGGCTTTAAAATACTTTGGGACAGATTCAGGAGGCCTAAACATAGACTGATCACCTTCTGATGATCCAGATCTTTAATGCCTGTGGCATTAGGTGCCATGTCACTCAAGATAACGTCCACCTTCTCTGCAGGAAGCAGGCTCTGAATTGTCCTCAGTGTGGCTGGGTCTGCAATGTCAGCCTTTGACAGGAAGACGGCTCCGTCCAGAGGAGAAATCCGCAGGAGGTCGACGCCAAGGATGAAGCCAGTGGGGACAGCAGGATCTAGATTAGAAGAATGACAAACTGAACACCCAAAGCTTGCAAATAACCCACAGAGGCAAGAGCTCTGTGTTAGTCAATAAACAAAACACCTATCACCTGCCATGTCTGGTGGTCCTGTCCCTAGACCACCTGCTGCATTGTTTGCTATAAGCTAATCTGTTCAAGACATGAAAACTCAGTTTCTTTGGTTAAGCAAGGGCTGTTTTTCTTATCTTTCTTCTGCTCTTTCAAGACTGGTAGTCCAGAAATCCTGGACAATAGTACAGATGGTAACACCTTATCTTGTAAATATTAATGGCTTAAAACCCATAACCAATATGTGGAGGTTACCACCACTTCTCAATGGGAAATGAAACTACAGAAAAGCCAAGCTACCTGCTGGAGGCTACACCAATTTCAGAACCAGATGAAGGGATGTGCTGCTATTCACCAAGACCTGGACAGGCCAGTGAGTTGGGTGGGAAGAAATTGAATGAAACACAAGAAGGGTAAGTGTAGAGTCTTGCAAATAGTTAAGAACAACCCCACGGACTAGCATAGGCTGGGGGCTGATCTGTTGCAGAGCAGCTGTGGGGAAAAGGACCTGGAGTCCTGGTGGACAACAGGATGACCATGAGCCCAGCAACGTGCCCTTGTTGCCAAGAAGGTTGTACCTGGAATATTGTGTCCAATTCTGGGCCACTCAGTTCAAGGAACTGCGTGAAACAGCACAGAGCCACAAAAACGTTAAAGGGAGTAGAACACCTCCCTTATGAGGAAAGGCTGAGGGAGCTTGGTCTCTTTAGCTTGGAGGAGACTGAGGGGTGACCTCATTCATGTTTATAAATGTGAAGATCAAGTGTCAGGAGAATTAAGCCAGGCTCTTCTCACTGATGTCCAGTGATAGGACAAGGGGCAATGAGTACAAGCTGGAGCATAGGAGGTTCCATGTAAACATAAGGAAAACTTTTTCACTGTGAGTGTGACAGAGCCCTGGAACAAGCTGCCCAGAGGTTGTGGAGTCTCCAGTGAAGGAGACATTCAAAACTCATCTGGATATGTTCCTGTGTGATCTGCTCTAGGTGGTCCTGCTCTAGCATAAGGGTTGGACTAGATGCTCTTTTGAGGTCCCTTCCAAGCCCTAACATTCTGTGATTCTGTGTGCTCTCCTCCAAAACACAGAACACTTCATTATGCCTACAGCAGCACCTCACAGCAAACCTGTATTTCACAATATGATTTCTCCATCCCATATGAAGATTTATGATTCTTCACTGCCACACAGGCACTTCATGCTTCTGCCAGTGACTCTGACACCTGCCAGCACCCATGTGCCTTCCCCACACCTCCACCATCTCACACACTTTAGGATGAGCATCACCCTCACCCAGCCGGCCAAAACCATGCACTTACCAGTACCCAAGGCGTTGACCCTCTCTACAGCAACCTGGCTCCAAGCACCTGGTGCAGCTCCACAGTCAAGAACAGAAAATCCTGGACGAAGAATATGAAACTTGTCATCAATCTCCAGCAACTTGAAGGCACTCCGGCAACGGTAGTGCTGCTGCTTTCCTGCCTTGACAAAGGGATCCTTCAGGTGCCGCTGCAACCACCGGTGCTCAGTTCCAGTTTTCTTCAGACACCTCACAGTCGTGTGGAGACACTTGCTCACCAAACCCTGACAGCTGCCCAGACAGACAGGGAAGGTGATCAGTTAGGGCATAATCACCATGCATGTCAAAAGCCTCTACAGTAATCGGTTGTAACCTCAGCTGCAGGCTCAAAAAAAAAGCCAGCCTCCAAATCTGAGATTCTTGGCACCTTTTGTTAGCTGGTCCAACCACAGCAGCAGGGCTGGATTTTGGATGGAGGCCTCACGGGTTACCTCCTGAGGAAAGAGGGTCCCACACCTCCACCTCTCTTCGCTGCTGCTCTGACCTTCGTGCTAAAGGCCCACAGGGCACATGGCAGACAGGCCCCAGGGAGGGGCTGGCAGCCTCCGCGGGAGGAAAGGCCAAGGGTGCCTCAGTACCTCCAGGGCTGCCCCAGCCCCTGGGGACTCCGGGCAGAGCACACTGACTGCCACAGGCACTGCTACCACCACTTCCCCAGTAACTAAGCCCCGCTCCAGCACTTCCAACAACGACAGCACAACACAACACCCCCCCCCTCCCCTTCCCCACTCGTGGCGGCAATTAAAGTGCTGGGGCTAACACCGCACCCCAGCGGGGTCACCCCACCGCCCCCCGAGACTAGCGCCGCAGCTCCTCGGAGACACCTCACCGCCCCCCGGCTCGGGTCAGGGCAGGACCCGCCGAAGCCGAGCTCTCCTCATCAGCCCCTGACACGCACCTGCCCCCCCACCCCGCCATGGCGGCCGCCTCGCTCCGCCCTCCCCTGACGGCTGCCGCGGGGCGGGGCCGGGGCGGGGCCGGGGCGGCGGCGGCGCGGGAAGAAGCGGGCCCGGCCGGAACCGGGGCCGGGGCGGCGCGGGAAGAAGCGGGCCCGGCCGGAACCGGGGCCGGCCGCGGCGCCTCCGAGGGCCAGAAGGAAGCGGAGGGTGGGAAAGTCTGTTAGAGGTGTGTGGAGGACAGGGACGGGGGAGCCAGGGCATGGGAGTGTCGGAGAGGGGTTAAGGGTTTAAGGAGAGGGCTGATGAAAATCCAGAATGTGGGGAAGGAGGTCAGGGAGTTGGGAAGGGGATTCTGGGAGAGCAGGGATTTGGGGAAGGAGGCGAAGCGTTTGGGGAGGGGGTTCTGGGGATCAGGGGTTTGGGGAGGGGGTTCTGGGAGGACAAGGATTTGGGAAGGGAGGCTGAGGCTTTGCGGAGAGGGCTCATGGATGTAGTGCTTAGAGGCATGGATTAGAGGTGGACTCGGCAGTGGGTTAAAAATATTTGATTATTTAAATGTTTTCTCCAATCTAAATGATCAAATGTTGGGTTTTTTTTGGGGGGGGGGGCGGTGTCTGAAGGAGCAGAAGAGCAAGGTGTAGTGGGGAGTGGAAGTAGGCTTCGGGAGAGGAACTAGGGGACCAAGGGTTTGGGCCAGGGATGGTGGGAACCAGGCACTTGGGGAGGGAGTGCTGGGTGTTTGGGGGGCTTAGGGACTGTCTGCCCCCCAGCCTGTGCTGGAGGAGCAGCCTGGCCTCCTCTCGGAGGGGTACTGGGAGCCTTTGACACAGCATGTTCTCCCATCTCTCACCCAGGAGCCATGTTCACCTCCAGGCTCTTCACCCTTGTCCTGGTGGTGCAGCCTCCCCGCGTCCTCCTGGGCATGAAGAAACGTGGGTTTGGAGCCGGGCTCTGGAATGGCTTTGGGGGGAAGGTGCAGCCAGGGGAGAGCATCGAGGAGGCAGCTCGCAGGTGAGGCCTGGGCTGGTGCCCTGAGGCAAGTGGGCATGGGGGCAGGTTGGGCTGTGGAGGTGCTAGACCATTTGTGGTGGACTGCAGGTGGAGATCTTATGGCTCTACTGATAACACACTTGTAGCCAGTGTGCTCCCCTTGAGTGCAGCCATGAGCCATCTCTGAACAAACAAAAACCACCTGCTCCACAGGCAATGGGGGATCATCCATGTGTACAAAGAAACAGGACTGATTCCTGCTGCCTGTCATCTGCAAATCTTTAACTGTTTTCCAGTCTACAAGTAGCCAGTTACCAAGTGTCCTCCTTCCCATATCTCAGACTGATCTAAACTGAGACCTGGTTTGCTGGTGGTGAGGCAGAGGTTCTTACACTGTTCAGAAAGGTGCACTTTAATTTGGGCTGTACAGCAGAACTACAGTTTATGCCATTGTACTGCTTGCTGTTTGAATTCTGAAGCTGTTGAACAGGTGCTACCTTCCAGTAGCATTTTTAGCACTGCATAGAAATGTAGTGACAGAATGCTAGAACCTCTCAGAGATCCCCTATGAAAGGCACTGCAGAAATTTATTATCTGCCTGCATGGCAGCATTTGCAGTTCCTAATGCTGAGTTAGGGAATTGAACTCCATCAGTATGCAGGTACAGTACCACTTTGGAAGCTTTTACTACTTACTCATTGGAGTTCTTTCTTCTATCTAGTCATTAAAATTAAATAGCAGATTGCAACTGAATTGCAAAACTCTTCTAAAAATGTGGTACCTTGTTCTGTACATGAACGTTGCTGGCTCACAGCCTCACTCTTGTTACCACTTCATTTTCTGAGGTAGGCCCAAAGTTTGCCCTTGCACCTGCAGGAAGATCAGTGTTGGTGTGCTCAACAGCTACCTAACAGTTTTTGCCCTGAATCCTCTCCTCAGCTGTACCGCTGCAACTGCCTGGGTTTTGTGGTGAGCTCATTCAGGGGACAGAGGGTCCTCTGTGCAGATGTGCACCCAGCAGTGCATGGCCCTACTGTACCTGACACATCATGGCTTTTCATGGAATTCATCATCTCTGGAGGAAGGGAGAGCAGTTTTGTTACCATTTGCTAGGCTTATGTTGCCACTGACCATGAGGCAAATCTGATTGTTTATCATTTGATTTCCTGGGTGCATGCTTATCTGTGCTACCCCACAGCTAGCAACCAGAGCTCTCAAGTGATAGAAGTTTTGGAGATCTCACTGCAGTGTACCGTGGCACATCCAGCACCTGCTGCTGTGGGCTGCGGAACAGTCCAGTCCTCAGCCCTTTGGATTTAAGTGGCACAACTAACTCCTGCCAAGGTCAGCAGAGCAGGAGGCAGTCCCCAGAGCCAGGGCCAGCTGGGCATGCAGCCTACCTTCTTGGCAGGAACACCACCACTGCAGAGCTGCTTCTCCCAGGAGAAAACCTGGGGTGCAGCTCTACAGGAGGTGTCACACAGTCCAGATCACACTTAGCTCACCATGTCCATACCCAGAGTTGAGGCATTAGGCTGTGGTTCTCTGTTGTAATGTCTCAGCTGGGTTTGCAGTGGTGAAAGGTGTGAAGTGTCCTTACAGCACAGATAGTTAGATAGTGGATTAAATATTAAGCTAAAACATGAAGTTTCCTGTATCAGGCAGATTTCTGTCCCCTGCTGGGTATGCCACATTTCTGTGAGGGCCTGGGCACCACAGCTCCTCAGTGGCACATCCTGTAAGGGGAGCAGTCAGCTCATTTGTTATTTCAGTTTTGCTACCTGTAGTGTTGCCACTTGCTATACACAGAGCTAAGCAGCTGACAAATTGCTTGGAGAACCACAGCAGCTTTGTGCTTTGTTGTTCAATTATCACAGCCTGTAAAATGAGGCTTTTAGCTTTGTTGCTGAAAAACTGCTTCTGGTTTAGAGAGTTTCTCAGGAAGATAAACTAAAATTAGCTGAGACATTAAGCTGCATTGTAATTTTGAAGGATGGGATCCATGAAATTGATGCCAAGGAAAGCTGGAGCCTTAAAGATCCTTTCTATTACATTTTTAAACTGTTAAGTTCCTGCCAAATATGCAAGTACATTAATTATTAACTGAAGACACACTTGTGGCAAGTGCACCCACCCCAACTGTTTCAAAGTATTCCTTATTTCTGTACATTAGAAAATCCATGACTGGCTTCAAGCCATGCTGATTCTGTTAGAGGTAGATAAAAAAAGCCCCTAAGTGTGTAGCATAAACAGAGCAAGTAATTGAATGTGCTTCAAGTAGCCGTGCATGGTAATGCATGGGGAAGAGCTGTCTGGCAAAGCCTTTCAAAGTGCTCTTAAAAGTCTTGCCTTCCAGTCTCTTGTTATAATAAATGTACTTCCAAGGAGCAGAAATGGGAAGTTTGCACAATTGCTTTGCGTTTTTCATGTGGCATTTGAGTGGGGGGTGGCATGCCCAATGTTCTGTGTGCACGTAGTGTTACTTGAATACGCTTCAGTTAGCCTCAAAAGTAGCTGATTTTGTGGCAAGTGTGGATGCTGTACTGTTTGTTACCTGCTTCCCCACAAATCTAAAAGCTTTAGCCTGGAGGTGGCAAAGCTCTTTGCCTGTCCCAATGAAGCATATCTCAAAAGTTCACAGGATACTTTGGGTTGGAAAGTACCTTAAAGATTACCTACTTCCAACCCCATGCCATGGGCAGGGACACCTTCCACTAGGTCAAGTTGCTCAAAGCCCCATCCAACCTGACTGAACACTTCCAGGGATGGGGCACCCACCACCTTCCTGGGTGACCTGTTCCAATGTCTTGCCACCCTCACAGTGCAGAACTTCTTCCAAATATTTAATCTAAATTTCTCAGTTGGAACCAATTACCTTTTATCCTATCACTAGCATAGGACTAGGAGGGACTCTTTGTCAGGAGACAGGACAAAGAGTCCCTCCCCATTGTTCCTGCAGGCCCTCTTTATGTACTAGAAGGACACTATAATGTCTCCCTATAGCTTCTAAGTGGCTTAAAAGTTCTTGAGCCACATGCAGCTACAGTGACAGGAGTGCTGGTGCACTTCTATCTCATCTCAGAGAAGACCATCAAGCTGCAAGGAGTGTAAATCACACAACCATTTTCCTGAATCTTCCCCCTCCAGTATAGACTTTTCCTGCCAGCCTTTAGGAGCTTGAAATAACACACAAGCCAGCCTGACCTGACACCACTGTGGTGTAAGTAGGCCAATTCTTTGGTGCCAGCCAGAACTCTGCTGGGCCCTGCTCTCTTTTACAAGTGCAGCTTTCACCTTTGGTTCACTGCGAGTCTTCTGAACGTGGCAGTCAAGTCAGTAACTGCTTTTTCTGTTGTCCCACTGCTTGCTTTTACGTAAAGAAGTGTATTTCTTGCACAGGGAGCTCCTGGAGGAGAGTGGACTGACAGTGGACACCCTGCAGAAGATGGGTCAGATCACTTTTGAATTTGTAGGCAACTCTGAACTGATGGATGTTCACATTTTCCGGGCAGATGATTTTCATGGAGAGCCAACAGAAAGCGATGGTAGGTCACTGGTGGAGGGGAAGGATGGACACACAATAACCCCATGCAGTGCTACAGGCTGGGGTCAGAGTGGCTGGAGAGCAGCCAGGCAGAAAGGGACCTGGGGGTACTGGTTGATAGTAGGCTGAACAAGAGGGCCAAGGGCATCCTGGCCTGCATCAGGAACAGTGTGGCCAGCAGGAGCCCCTGTGCATTGCACTGGTTAGGCCACACCTTGAGTACTGTGTCCAGTTCTGGGCCCCTCAGTTTAGGTAAGATGTTGAGTTGCTGGAAGGTGTCCAGAGAAGGGCAACAAAGCTGGGGAGGAGTTTGGAGCACAGCCCTGTGAGGAGAGGCTGAGGGAGCTGGGATTGCTTAGTCTGGAGAAGAGGAGGCTCAGGGGAGACCTTATTGCTGTCTACAACTACCTGAAGGGAGGTTGTAGCCAGGTGGGGGCTGGGCTCTTCTCCCAGGCAACCAGCACCAGAAAAGTTGCACCAGGGAAGGCTTAGGCTGGATGTTAAGAAGTTGTTCTTCACAGAATGAGTGATTTGCCATTGGGGTTGCTGCCCAGGGAGGTGGTGGAGTCACCATTGCTGGAGGTGTTTAGGAAGAGACTGGATGAGGCACTTAGTGCCATGGTTTAGTTGATTATATGGTGTTGGGTTGGACTCGATGATCTCAAAGGTCTTTTCCAACCTGGTTAATTCTATTCTGTTCTATTCACATTCCCTTCTGAGGCAGGATTACTCTTAAGAGGTGCAGAACTATTCATGCCAAAATCCCTTTGAGAAGGGAGGCAGCTGGGCTGTAGAGGGAAGCTGCTTGTTGATGGGTATGCAAAGCCTTAGCAGCAAAATAAAAGCAACCCCAAACCAAGAGAAAGTCTCCTGCAAAGTTCTTCTGTTTTCTTCCACCAGAAATGCGCCCACAGTGGTTCCAGCTGGACGAGGTGCCATTCAATCACATGTGGGCAGATGATGCCTACTGGTTCCCCCTGGTGCTTCAAAGAAAGTTGTTTCGTGGCTATTTTAAGTTCCAGGGACAAGACACCATCCTGGAGCACACCCTGGAAGAAGTGGAGGAAGTTTAAGAAAACAGAAGCACTCGACCCATGTGCTGCTGCCCACGCTGGGGTAGAACACCACGAGTGCTACTTGGAAAGGTCTCCTTTCTCAGCTCTCCAGGAAAAAAACAAAACAGAAAGACTTATTTGTGTCAGGTCACTGGGAAGGAAGGAAAATCAGGGGCTTTCTTCAAGCAGAAGCAAAAGTAATGAGATTTTTCCATGCTGTAGTATACTTTGGTGGTTATGTGATGAGTATGATTAAACACTTTGTGTTAACCCTTTTCTTTGCAGGTGGTTGAGGGTTGTTTGTTTTTTTAAGCCTTTCCTTTCTGTCTGAAAAAGATTAAAAGTATTTTTTAGTAAAAGCATGTGGTATTCTGTTGTAAACAGCTAGCTGCCTTCTAGACTGATGAAGGGCCTTTCCAGGGGTTGGCATCCTTTCACAGAAACATGAAGTGGATGCAGCAAAATCACTTTTCTTCTCCGTGCCTGTTTCTAGACAGGGATTCAGCATTGGTCCCTGGTACTAGGTAAGGCTTGACCAGTGCTGTGAAAAGCTCAGGTGAAGATCTCTCCAGGATTCCCCAGCTGAAGGTAGTGTAAGATTATAGGAGTTAAGAAAACAAAGGTGTTTAGGAGGAGACTTGATGGGGTGCTTGGTGCCATGGTTTAGTTGGTTAGACGGTGTTGGATGATGGGTTGGGCACGATGATCTCGAAGGTCTCTTCCAACCTGGTTTATTCTATTCTGTAAGTCAGAGGTAAATTAATGACACTGAGCCCTGCTTTCACTCTTGCAGCTCCTGCCCTGAACATGGCATTGTTTTGAGCATTTCAGGTAAAAACATGCTGAAGAAAATCGACTTTCAGCAAGCCCATGCTGCAAAGTGTCATCACCTCTGGCTGCAGGCTGTGCTGCATGTGGAGTAGCAGGGGACCTGTCGGCAGGGGCAGCAAACAATGAAACTGGGCTAGAAATAACACACCACATATGTAACTTCTTACACAAGTTTTGTTGGTTTTAGTCTCTTAAACACTTTTACAAAGACATGTAACACTTACAGATAGAATCTTGGAATGTAATACAGGATCTGTAAACATTTCCAGTCTACCAGCTGTAGTAATAGTTCTTTAATTCCTGCATTTGGATAAAGTGCTTCATACATAAGGCTATTTGAGCAAAGCAAAGATACAGGATATCCCAGGCAGGCAGAATTCACACCCTCTGAACAAGATTGCTTCTTGTGTCCCTCCAGCAGTTCTGAATAATTTATACCACTCAAAAATGCCCTACTTGATATGCTCAGTAAGCCACAGCTCCAACTGAGAGATAAGAGTTAACACCTTTTCTTTTTGTGCTGCACACCAAGTTACTTAGTTTCTGATACTTGTCTCTGGTTCTGACAAGCAGTAAGGGTTTCTGGCTGTTCTAACAGAATGGCTCCAGGCACCTAGAGAAAATAAGCACAAGGGGATAGACACTAGGTGGCTTGAAAGCTACTTTACTTGAGTGGTAGAAGGGGAGTGGCTGGCAGTCAATACCTCTTGTCTTATTTCCTAGTGAAAACTGTAAATTGCATGGAGAGAGAGAGCAAAAGAACTCAGGCTCAGGCTTGCACCTCTATTTGCTATCCCCTCTTCTGCAGTCAGCTCCCTCCTTTGATGAAGATGCTTTCACCAGCACTGACTTTGAGCTCAAGTGACATTACTACTGCTGCAGCTGTGGAGACTGACATGTTTTATTGAAGTTCTGTCCCCAGATGGTGATTTTTGTCTTTTTAGGAAGTGTCACAAGCTGTAGACTGCAAATTAGCCTGTTACAAATTCCAGAGATATTCCCTTGCACCAAGAAGAGTGAAAGCACTGGAATGCAGCAAGGCACTGCTGAAAACATGTTACAACCCAGGAGGAGCAACTTACGAGGAAGATGGAAGGAGCAAGGTGGGGAAAGGATTTGAGATTAAGTTGTAAATGTAGTTTGGAAAGGGTTTCAATGCATGGTGCTGGTCAAAAAGCCTCTCTCTTGGCATGTCACAGCTCAAAGCAGAGACCTCAGGAGCAACAAAAGCATACAGCCCTTTTGATAAAACAGTTTCCAGGCAGTTTCAGGATCTCAGCTGTTTGCTACCCTGTTACCTCCGTGACAGACACTGACATAAAGACAGGAGGCCTTTTCTGCCAGTACTGTTCTGACCACAGGGAAGTCCCCTGACCTCAAGCAATGCATTGAAAGCTTCCACTCAAGAAGGCACGTTAACTCTTTGGCGCTACAGCTCAGAGGAGCATCAGTTCTTGGATAGGCAGCATGCAGCACCCTATTAATCTTCTGGTTTCTTAGTGTTTATTGCAATCTACCCAGCTACCAGCAATGGAACCAACTTCATTAAGTCTTGTTCCCATTTGCATATAGCAGAAGGCAATAGCATGGAGGTAACTAGAACTGTTTCCCCTACACTAACTAGAGGACACAGCTGGTCAACTTGATTGACTCCCTGCTGCATCCCTCTAGAGGAAGGAAGGTACTTGATGCTGCACTCTTAAGTCTGACAGATCCCTAAACTAAACAGAACAAGTACAGCAAAGAAATCCCTCACATAATGAGGTAAACAATGGTGCTATTTGCACACTGACCAGTCTCCCAAAACTAAGGTTTGCACACTAAGGGTTGTATGAAATAGTCTGTGCAGGTATTTAGACAGAAGCTTGGCAGTCCAGTACAAAGTAAACTCAAAAGTGCCACTAGCTACATCAGCTTTGAGAATACCAGGCCTCTGGTCCCAAAATGCTCAGTGAACAGAGGACAATCAAAAGAAGAAAACCCCATCCCCAAAACTGCCCTCCTCAAAGAGGCAGGGGCTGGCAGTGGGGCAATGAGTGTTTTCTCAAAGCAAACAAATTCCAGTTTCTTCATAGGCAGTGAGCTCTGTGGTTGCCATTATCACAGCCTCTGCATTTGGACAGCAGAATTCTTGCTTTGAAGGAGAACAGGAAAAAGAGGAGTTAGTCTAAAGCCCAAATATGGTTTTGATGTTTGTTTGTTTGGGGGAGTATTTTGTTTGTTTTTAAGTCAAGTTCAGCATTGTAACTTCTTCCTAAATGTGGGAAGTGCAAAGTTTCATTCCAGCTAATACTTTGCAGGTGCTCCTCAGAACACAGCCTGGTCATCTACCCCAGCCAGACACATTACATAGAAGATCTATTATGCAGATATCAGATCTTGCCCAAAACCACACAGTATTTCCTCAGCCTGACTGTTCACCATATGAGGCAAACAAGGCTAAGTGAGGGAGAACAAAGACTAATCAAATGATTGGCCATGACCAGCCAGCACCTTCTAAAGATGCTAGGGGTGAGGAGTGTTGGAAACTATGGTTATAGGCTTTCTGCACTTGAACCACAAACTGTCTTCTTAGTCAAGACAAGGTCAAGCAGTAAAACCTTTGGTGCCATTCTTGAGATGATACTAGCCTTGTTACTGCACTGCAGAAGCACTTCCCTCACCAGCCAATTTGTTCTGGCCTGTGAGCAAACCTCTTCTGCCTTGCTTTGGAGACCTTCAGGAGAAAAAAGCTAACCTGTCACCACCATTCACAGCTACTGTGCCTCACTGGACAAGGCCAATTAGCAGGAGGAAAGACTCATTGGAGAGTTAACATTTGAACTGCTATTAAAAGCTCTTAATAATGGATTCTGAGCAAGGCTGTTAAACAAGACACCTCACACACTCCTTAAGTCCCAGCACCCAAGAAATTTACCTAACTGCACTTCACCATGTTTTGAGGGCTGTGTGTAATAGTTGAGCCAGCCTCACAAAAGTGGACAAGTAACTCATTACCTTGCTCCTAGCTAAAGAAACTAATCCTTAATTTCCACCTAGACTAGGAATTGCTTCATGTTGCACTGAATTTTCTAAATTGAAAAGGGAAAAAAAAACCAAACCCAAAAAAATATGAAAAGAAAGATAAAAAGCTTTTGTGATTGGAGGATTTAAATACATTTCCTGCTAATGGGGGAAGTTCCCCAACAGGAAAAATACTGTTAACAGCTCCAGTTTGCCAGTGAGCATTCATCCTTGTTTAGTGTGCTTCCTTTTTACCCACTCAAAGAAAATGCTAAGAAGCCAAATCTCAAATTCCCCTTTGGCATTTGTTTGGTCCCAGAGAAGTCAGGATCAGCAGAGTCCTGTTCACGTAGGTTTGCTGTGTCCCTTTGCAGTCTCCTCAGTTACAGTTTCCCTGGAGGATGTGCACAATTTCCCCTACAGTAACAGGACACTTGAGCTTTGCCTCATGAGGGAAAGTCACTGGAGATAGATGGAAAATGTTTAGTCCCTTTATCACAAGCAGAAATCATTTGGAAAACCCCATTACCAAGGACTGTGCTATTTTTAGAGAGAGAGAGCTCTCACTTAATTGTCTTCTCTCCTTCACTAACACACTCCAATGCCACTCACAGCTAGGAAAGAAGAACGACAGTAACATCCTGATAAATACTGATTTTTTGCTCATGAACTTTATCAGCACTGTGTCCCAGCATGCTGGTGGAACAGGATATTCCACCTGCTATTAGACCCAAGAAAACACTGAGCCTTTGGGTCAGTAGCTCTCCGAAAGTCCTCAACAGCTACTCGACAGATGGATGTCAGAAACTCCAGAAGAAAATAAACAAGCTACCTGTAGCTGTTGTGCTCATACACTACGAGTGGTTCACCATTAGGGAGTGTTGGACTCAATTATTTTCTCATTTATGTCAGGCAAACTCCTCTGGGTTCCTGAACCCAGCTGTCTTTGGCCCCAAACTGAAAAAATCTGAGCAAGTCCCCAGGCTGCCCTGCAACCATGAATTGGAACACGCTGACACTGCAGCCTGCCCAGCCTCACTGAGAAATGACTGTCACACAGCAGCACTAACCCCTTCCCAGCTGGGTCAGGGACTCCAACTACTTCATTCACCTACTTTGTGCTGAAGTCTGACAGTAAGAAATTAAATCTAGACACCTATCAACAGGATGGGGGGGGAGGGGGAGGAGGCGCTCAGCTTCCTTTACACACGAATGCCCCTAACACAGGCCCTCCCCGCGCTTAAAAGACAATTCATCTCTCTGACAAGCTACTGCTTCACATGTCCTGCTCACCTCAGCACTTCAGAGAGGTGTTGGCATGCGTGCAGAGAAACAAGACTGGAGAACTCTTAGTACAAGGTACAGAGGCTTCAGCAACAATGGGCAGCAAATGCACCAGGTCTCACCCAGACCCCATGAAGAGTGTCTGTAAGATAATGAAGATCAGCTCTGCCCCAGAGCATTTCCAAATTAAGAGATTGTCTTTCCATCCATGTCCTACCCCACATCCAGTCTGTCTAAATCAGAGCAGCTCAAAGCAGCGGTATCAAAATAAACAAAACAAAACAAAAACAACAACAAAAAATAGCTGTTTGGAGGATTCATTCTAGCATCTGGAGGTAGAGGTCCCACCCCTTTCTTGATTGCACTTCTTGCTCCATGTTAGGTTCTCAGAGCTTTAATTGGAGAAGAAGTTTCCCTCTGGAGGTGACAATGGTGGAGTTGGCATATTAGTAGATCCCACAAAGAGGCAGCTCAACTTGGGCTTCAGTTCGTTCCAAACTTTACTCATCTGTGAGTGGAAAGAGAGAGCAAACAGACATGACATCACAGCAGGCAATCATCTCACCACGCTGTATTTTAGCAGCAGGTTGAGAGTACTCAAAGGCACAACACATTTACTGAAGTAGTTTGGGGAAGTCCAGGGCACCCAGATTGTCCCTTTTTGACCGGTGCATTACAATGCAGCTCTGCGAATGTTTTACAGGGCACGCACGGGAGGGAGATTTCCCAACCTTGGTTAAATTCCTTCACTGATGGGAAGGAAGGGGAGACTAAAGGAGGTGAGACTTTTCTGAAATAACAAATGCAAGAAAGCCTGTGAAAGGAAAATGCTGAAAGCCATATTTCATCTTGGATTCAAGGCAAAAAGAAAGAAGTTGCTCTTTATTGCATGATTTCTGCACAGCGCAACAAACCCCAGATTCATCTAGCAAACACATCACTCATTACAGAACAGCCAGTTACTTCATGGCTGGGGCTTCTCCCACCCTACAGATAGCTGAAGCAGAATTAAAAAAGGAAAACAAAGCAACTTGCTGCAAGAAGATATGGTCTTTCAGAGGGGTTAGAGGCCAGTCTTAATTCTCAGCCCAAAGTGGAAAGACCTTCGGTGACTTAAGTTATGAAACTGGACAGATGATTGAGGGAGGAAGGCCCATGGATGAAAACAAATACACATTCTCATTCGAGTTTTGGGAGGCAGAATACAATCCAGAAGCACTCACCTCTTTGTGACCCTGGATCTGGGAGTTGACAAAGGCCCCCAAAATGTGAGAGGTGAGAGGCAGATAGATGTGGATGAGCTGCGTCTCCTGATGCAGGCAATAGAGAGAGAAGTAATTCCGCAGCTCCATGGTCAGGATAGCATTTTCTTGCTGAAAGAGGAGCAACTCTGAAATGCATTCCCAGGAACAGGGTGTCGAGGTTCACTTGCAGCAGGAGGAAACAGCATTCCTCACCACAGAATCACAGAATCAACCAGGTTGGAAAAGACCTCAGAGATCATCAAGTCCAACTTATAATTCACAGCAGCCATTCAAACTTGTACCAAACCCCTAAAAAGGTTCCTGGATCACTTTGATACAGGAGCAAACTGCACTTTCCACCAGGCAGCAGGAGAAAACAGCATTCCTCACCACACTAGCAATTCAAAGTCATACCAAACCCCTAAAAATGTGGTTCCTGGATCAGTTTGATACAGGAGCAAACTGCACTTTCCACCAGGCAGCAGGAGAAAACAGCATTCCTCACCACACTAGCAATTCAAAGTCATACCAAACCCCTAAAAATGTGGTTCCTGGATCAGTTTGATACAGGAGCAACTGCACTTTCTTTCTACTATGCAGACTGCTGTTTTCCACAGCTCCTGAAAATATTGTGTTGCCAAAGAGCAAATAGAATAGAATAGAATAGGGTGGAATAGAATAGAATAAAATAGAATAGAATAGACCAGACCAGACCAGGTTGGAAGAGACCTTCAAGATCATCGTGTCCAACCTATCATCCAACACCACCTAATCAACTAAACCATGCAACCAAGCACCCTATCAAGTCTCCTCCTGAACACCTCCAGTGATGGTGACTCCACCACCTCCTCGGGCAACCCATTCCAATGGGCAATCACTCTCTCTGTGTAAAACTTCCTCCTAACCTCCAGCCTAAACCTCCCCTGGTGCAGCCTGAGAGTGTGTCCTCTTGTTTTGGTGCTGTTTGCCTGGGAGAAGAGACCAACCTCTGCCTGTATACAACCTCCCTTAAGGTAGTTGTAGAGAGCAATAAGGTCACCCCTGAGTCTCCTCTTCTCCAGGCTAAGCAACCCCAGTTCCCTCAGCCTCTCCTCATAGGACTTGTGTTCCAAACCCCTCACCAACTTTGTTGCCCTTCTCTGGACACCTTCCAGCAACTCAACATCCTTCCTAAACTGAAGAGCCCAGAACCAGACACAGGACTCGAGGTGCGGCCTAACCAGCGCAAGCGGTGAGGAAAGCAAAGGCATTTTCCGTGTAGCACAGCAGGTCGCTCACGCTACCCAAAGCACAGGTTACCCACTCAGCCTGCAAACACGACTGAGATTCACAGCAGCAGCATTACAGGAATCCAGTACCACCTTTTGTTCTCCCAGGCACCTGCCCTACCTCCACTATCCGAGACTCCAGTTGCTCCACCGATTCTGGTTCTTTGTTCTGCACGGTGGCGCTCATCATCTGCTTCTTCATCATGCTGTACTTGTGCAATGCTCGCTGGTGCTTGTGCAACACCCCCTTCTCATGTCTTTCACACAGGTCCTTTGTGGGAAAAGCCAAAAAAAAAAAACCCAGGTACTCAGTGGAAGCTAAGAGACAGCAAGCACACAAGTACATCAGGAACACAAACACACAATCACCCTTTATGTAATTTCTATGTCACAGATTTTTGTTTCTTTTTCAAGAGGGTCAAAAAAAAAACCCCAAACCCAAAAAACAAACATTGGCAGCTAAGAATTCAAGGAACAAAACTTCCTGGACCCAGACCAGTGAGCTCAAGAGGCAATCTAGAGCAACACTTCTGCCAACACTTCGGCTCTTATCAGGCCTCTTATCTTTTGTGCCCTTCTCAATAAAGTGCCTGCAATTAACTGTGGTAAGAGCTTGCCAGTGTCCTTCAATTTCAGACCAGGCCTGGGAATTGCAGGAGAGGCTGCCACAGAGTTTCAGTAGGTGCTTCTAAAACAAACAAACAAAAACCAACAAAAAAGTGCCTTTGACACAAAGATTAGTATAAACAAAACCTCTTTCATTTGCAACTGAACTCATATCTCCATGAACAAACCAGCAGGGATCTAATTCACTGCTTTGACTCAACAGCAGCCAAAAGTTAGCTGATCCATATAGTTCAAGCAGTCATATTTTTAGCTTCTTTGCAGGGTTTGTAATTTGCCAAGTCCTCATCACAAGATGAGCTGATCAGCATGGCTACAGAGCTAGCTATGGCCAACAGCCACTCCCCTCCCTCTACCAGATGCCCAGTTGGCCTCTGAACTGGCCTCCCAGACAGTTTTCCATCCACTTTGCGTTACACCCTACGAAGGGCACAAGCTTGCTCTAAATAACTTTCTCACTGGCAGAAGAACAGCAGAGCTCACTTTATAGGACTGGAGTAAATCCAGGAAAAGGTTCAACTTCTCCACCACATAATTCTCTTCCTGTTTACCCTAGAAAACAAGGGGAAAAAAACACATTTTGTGTAAGCCTGGCAAGAACAGACATCGCTGTTCTTCACATCCTTACACCATGCCTGCCTGTATTCTCCAGGGCACATCAGCACTTGTACAACCCCATCAAAAGTCTTTCAGATGGCACTGGAGTGTTTAGTCTTCAGTATGCAGGACGAAGATCTGACTGGAACAGGAACAGCTTTTCCAACTGACTGCCTATTATGACAAGGGGACTTAGTTTCACAGTCCTGCACGTCAGCCCTTTCAGCTCACCCTGCCTGGAACTTCTTGCTCTTGCAGGTCCTTCCAATCTTTCACCTTCCCTTTTACAAGACAACTAATCCATTAAGGCTGTAAACACCTCCATGTTCTCCCTAACAGTTCATGCATCAGAAGGCAGAGATGAGACAACCAAGCCAAATTTCACTGCTTCTTTGTTGTTATTTTACTAACTACTGTCTTCTCTTCAGGTACCAATAAAGCTCTCAGGAGCATCAACTCTGGAGAGAAAGACCTGGTCTGACTGATCTACAAAAGCATGCTGAGTATTTTAACACAGAGAGAGGAAGAGAAGTGAAGACAAACTACTACTCTTCCTCCCCAGACTGTCATGTTCTCTCATTATTCTAACAGTCATTATCACACTGCACACTTACACAGGAATATGAGGCTTCTGCCTGAATGACTCTCATGTAAAGTTTAAGTACACAAATGTCAGAATTTGGTTCAGCAATAAGTCCTTCTGGATTCTCTGCAGATGAGCAAGATAGAACACAGCACTTTTGGACAGCTCAGTGTAGTGGTACAACTTGTCCAATTACCATCTGAGATTAAAAAAATAAAGTAAGCTTTTCCTTCCTTTTTATTTTTTTATTCCCCTTCCATTTAAACACAGCCCAATTTTTTCAGTCAAGATTGAACAAGCAGGCTGGTGGTTGAAGGTGTGAGTTTGGACTGCAATCTCCCTCTTAATTCTAAGTGCCTATGTCCACAGAGCTCATGACTCAAGACGAAACGGAAGGCAGCAATGCAGCTCCTTCATTTTGCAAAAAGAAAAGAACTCACCTGCTGCACAGCCTTATCTGCCAGAAGTGCAAATTCAACAGACAGACCCTTCAGGGCTTGTTTCAGAGTCCCCCATGTGCTGTTATTCAAAGCAGCCCAGGAAGGAAGCGGTGTAGTGTCGGAGCCCAGAGCACTAGAAGGAGATAAGTAGTGTTCACATCTAGGAGACAAATTCCACTTCTTTTGCAGAGAGCAGTTCAGAGTTTCAAACCTGCCTAAACAGGTGGCAGTGCTGAGCTACTACAGCACAATCACAAACTCAGAGCTGTGTAAATCCTGGGGGAAGAGGCACTGCAACCAGCACCTGAATGTCAAGGTATCTGTATTTCAACTTGCTCTAAGGAATGCAGCCTTAGTGGAAGGTTGACATTTCCTTCTTTTATAGCAGGAAAAAAAAATTATGATGACCCTTAGCATGCTCTGAAAAAACTCATTCCTACCAGACCACTCACAGATAAACCTTACAACACTTTTGTGTTCTGAAGAAAAAATCCCCATGGTATGAACACTGACATTAGCAAATCCTCTTGCCCCCAGCCTACCTTAGCTCCTTTCCAAATATGAGAAGATCTGAGGCATTATCAATGGCTCGAGAAGCTATCCTCTCTGCACGGTCCCGGAGCTTATAAAAGCTATTATAAATATTCCTGATGAGCTCCCTGCTGGCAGCAAACTGGGCCTGTATGTCAGCTGGAAGGAAGTCCTGAAGAAGGGCAAAAGAGATTTCTAGTGGACAAATCAGAGGCACATTCACATGCAATAACTGTGGGCACAGAGAGAAACTGGCTTCCCTCCTGTGCTCACTCTCCCACGCCATGCTGTAACAACCCAGAAGAGATCAGCTTCACAATTTAGGTGTCCAAGTCAGATATCATACAAAGACCTCTCTTTCCAGAGGAAGAAATAGCTTCAAATACTGGATGGTAGACAAAATCAGCAAAATCTGCTATGGATTTAAAACAAGGTTTCAAGCTCACAGGTTGTGATCTGGTGCTATGACTAACTGTCAGCCTGGCAAAGTCAAGCATGCACTGAATGTTTAGCTTTTTCTGACTTCTGTACTGCTGGTAAAAGCCTGAATTAAGCTCTAGTTGCAAAACCTTTTGCTGGCATTGCAGGAACCTGTGCAACAACTCGCTTGAAAATTGCTCAATGAACAGAGTGAATGTGTATTTAAAACTTGCCATAGCACTAATCACTGGGATAAACAGATATGGAGAACTCGCAACTAGCTCCTTTAGAACAGTCCAAATTACTCTCCCACAGGGAGAAGATGACAGAATGAGGGCATGAACATATGGGGAAGCCATCAATCTAGATACTAGCTTTTAAATTGTGCAGTATGTGCATTTGCTTCTTATGCAAGTACAACAAACTCTGAGAAACACGTTCTGAGCAGGATTCTTTGTTTAATCTTTGTTACACTCATGAAGCAGCATTTGGCTGGAAATACCAGGCCCTTAAGAGTCAAGCAGTTAGCTGATCTTTTTGATAAAAATACAAGCTTAAAGATCCTTCACACTTCTGGAAACAACTCTCCTACCTGAGATCTCCATCACTCAATAAATGCTGTAAACTGATCCACCCGGAGGAAAGAGCCATTCAAACCTGAGTGAAATGTTGCAAGAAATGTGTATACATACCTTGGCCTGGGTAGCTAATCTGCAGGTCATAAATTCATCTCCTACTCCCTGGACCAACTCCCTTAGCTTATTCTGTACATCCTGGAGAAGATCCAGAAACAAATGAGCATGAAAGAACAACGTAACACACAGGAAGTTCACACGGGTCTCGTAAAGCGACGGTAAGGCACAACTTAGCAACTACAGCATTACCCAGCTTAGGCTTGATTTAAGGAAAAGTATAACATGCATTCCCCTAGGAACAGTCATCACTTTCAAAACACCACACTCCTGACACTGAGTGAAATTACCTTCTGCTTTCCAGCTGTAGAAATATGTACTGAGAGAAAATTCTCCTCACCGTGGGAAGCAACAACATGCAGGTGAAAAGCAGCTCTGAACTCTGTGCCCAGTGAAGAAGGCAGACTCAAACTATTGCTAACAAGTACTCACTGAGCCACTGAAGGACAGAAAGAGTTTCAAGAGTACATCTTCTGAGAAGGGGGGATGTCGAGCCACCAGGTTTATAAAGCGCTTCAGTGCCCTCCTCCTGGATTCTATGAATTCTCGATCAGCTACAGGAAGAAACATTCAATTTCAATTCACACACAAGGGCTGCTGAGAAAGAAGAGCCTTGTACTTAAAACCTTTGCTTCAGTACTCAAAACCACAGAATGGTTACTTATAGCATGTCAGCTCCCTAAAACAGATCTTTTGGCTTGACCACCAAAATAAAAATCCATCGAAGAGGCTCCTTACATCTTATTGAACTCCAGCATAATTATCTCTGTGGTTAATTCCACAGGGTGGGTTAGGTAAGCAGGATAAACAACCAAATCTAAGACCTGAAGCCTTGGCCTGCAAACTGTGGGCATACAAAGATTCTTATTCCTTGGCATCCGTTCTGCAGCTGGAACCCAGAGGGGACCTCACCGCGTTTGGGACTTGGAATCGCAGCACAACACTCTGTTGTTTGCCACCGCAAGGATCACTGCCACTTGCAAAGTGATCATCCCACAAATAGCTATGGAGTTTTTGCTCACTATTCTGAAGTCGTAGCTTCAGTCTCCTGCACCCTCATCTGTTCCTCCTCCACACTTTTAAGCACTTCAGGGCTAGAGTGACAATAAAAGGGTTTAAGCTGCCTGTTCAAGATAAGTACCCATCTTTCTCATGCAAGATGTCAGGAAGTGATTTGCAGATTGCTGGGCAGATCCTTGTCAACCTGAGAAAGTTCTGTTCATCTTCCTGAGACAGGAATACTTTCTATCTTACTGCTGTAAGGCAGTAAATCAAAGTCCCTGGAGTTTTTCAGGAAAGATGACAAATGAAACTACAGTAAGGCTGAAGGAAAAGAAAGCAACACAGAGGAAAAGCAAAGAAATCTCTTCCCCATGACAACAGCCAGATCATGATAGGGTATTACTCTTCCAGCCTCAGTTTTAAGTTGGGAGTTTGCTGCCTGCAAGGACTCTTTATCATGATCCTCAGTGCAGTATCCCCCATCAAGTGATTTTTCTGTCATTAAGGTTGCAGATCTTGCCTTTGCTTTGTTCACTTTTTAGCCTACATGGAGATTTCTGGCATCATCTACACACTTCCTCAGTTTGCTGCTGTCTTCCAAAATGAGCAGAGCAGATGATTATTTCCTCATCAGACAAAGTAGGCCGTTGTGAAAATAAAAGAGTAACTGAGAAGAGAAGCATACGGAGCACAAAAAGCATGTAGCTTTGTCCGTCCACCTCTGGGACTGAAGATATTGCAAGGGTCACACACCTACACTAATCCATCAAACCCTGTGTCCTGCCATTCCATTTGTCAGCCCATTAACCTGCTCAGAAACAAGAACTGCCCGTTCCATTTCCTTCTTCCTGTTTGCAGACCACTCAGGCAGCTTTTCTACATGCAGTCACTGGACTAAAGACAATCACCACTGTCTGTCTCAACACATTTTTGGGCTGCATTAGGACTGTACTCCTGGCACAGTCTGGGAACTCATCCTGTCAGATTTTTTCCTAAACATATGATAATATGGGCCTGGAGAATAAATGTTGTGAAGAACAACTGAAGGAGCTGGGGCTGTTTAGCTTGAAAAAGAGGAGGCTGAGGGGAGACCTCATTGCTGTCTACAACTACCTGAAAGGAGGTTGTGGAGAGGTTGGTGCTGGTGTTTTCTCACAGGTAATTAGTGATAGAACAAGAGGGAATGGCCTCAAGCTGCCACTGGGTAGGTTTAGACTGACCATGGCAGTGGTCAGGCACTGGAATGGGCTGCCCAGACAGGTGGTTGCATCACCAACCCTGGATGTGTTTAAAGGTGGTTGGGATGTGGTGCTTGGGGATATGGTTTCGGGGTGAACCTTGTAGAGTAGGGTTGTTGGTTGGACTTGGTGATCCTGAGGGTCTTTTCCAACCTGAATGTTTCTGTGATTCTGTGATAACTGTGGGAAGAAATGCCCTGGGGAATGCACAGGAGCACCACCAGGGTGGTGATGCAAGGAAGCAACAGTGACTGACAAATGATATACATTGGTAACTTCTTTCAAGCATCCTCCCTCCACTGAGGTCAGAGAAGATGACTTTGCTTACAGGTGTTGGATGAATTGGAAATTTTGTCAGTTCTGGCTGAGAACACTTAAATCAGGTCAAATTTAACAGACAGGGTTTCACAACCCCAAAAGAAAGGTATTCACAGTTTGCATTCCATCCTAAGGACATGTGACCACTGAAGCTTTTCAGCACTATTATTTTCCTTTGCTCCACTTCACTCTGCTCCCTGCTTTGCTCACTGTTTACCAATCCCTCTTCACTGTAGCAATACATTGACTCCTTGACTGAAATCAATTATTTATTGAAACAAGGTAAGCTTAGCAGCATGGGCAAGGAGACAGGCAGTGAAGAGCTTCTTCTCTCACAGATGCAGTATAAAACAAGACAGGATTTTACACAGCTATACAACACACAAACTAACCAAAGTTTAAAAACAGTGCAAATATTTCAAATTAGTGAGAAAAAAAAATATACCTGAAGGAGCTTTGATATGCCTTCAGTCTTGGGGTACTGCATTGCTTTCTATTCTAACAACTAAAATACACTTGAACAAACTGACACACTGACTGCAGCCTGTGAGGAGCTATCCTGAGCAGATCAATAGGCTCCTTTTTAGAACAGGAGACCAAAACCAGGGGTGATAGCTACTTTTAAGGCAGTTGGTTTATCTGTCAGAAAAACACCTTTTTGTACATAAACTGAGAAGGTGCAATTACCATTGCCTGCATCATAAGGCTTTTTGTGAAAGCCAATACTGTAACAGGCAGTGCTGAACCTGTTCACATCAGTGTTCACTTTTCAGCTGAGTGTGTGAAGTCAGGGCCCCGCAGTAACTCAATGGATTCAAGCCTGCTCCCACTGGAGAGGCCACTTTGCTGGTTGCACACAACCAGCTCCTCTGCAGTTTTAAACCTTTCAATACAGATCTTTCTTTTTCTCCCACTATAGAAAAGCAATGGGATTTCCACAAACCTTTTCAACTCTGGACACTTCACCAGACACCAGAGTACATCCCACAGCTTTTCAACAGCATGGTACCGACTCCACGCCCTTAGCACTGCAGCACTGATCACCATCACAACCTAGTTTCCTAAACCCCAACACCTACAACTCTGCCATGCTCTTGCACAGAATGACAAATCTTACCCAAAAAGTCAGCAGACATTGAACTTCCACACAAAGGAACCCCAATGAAATTTCACATTCATATTTTACCTACAGGGAATTTCTGGGCTGGCAACAATTCATACCTCTGAACCTTAGAGCAGCAAAGCTGTCTTCTGAGCCAAGCAGAAGATTGTTTTCCACAGTGTGCCCTTAATCATGCTTGCACCACAGCCCCTCCAGTCAAAAGGTGACCCAGGTTTACCTCCCAGCATCCTCTTTGGTGGAAGTGCTGGCACCATTCGATATGGGAACTTCTGAAGCAGCATCTCATGGAACACCACAAAATCATTGTAGCGCCTGTAGACTGAGCATCTGAACCGCTGCAGGTAAGGGAAGGGGGAGAAGAAATCAATACACAGGCAGGACAATCAGCAAACAAAACAGAAATCCTACCCAGAGGCTGCCAAAACAATGTATTTCTTCTCTTAAGAGGCATTGTGGTTGGAAGGAGGGAGAAGACTCCAAAGGCAGTCACCTTTCAACTGTGACAAGAGATGGCATTCTTCTAACTACAGTGTCTTGGGTTTGTGTGGAAAGGTTTTGGTATTGCATGGGTGGCAAGGGTGGCTTATGTGAGAAGCTGCTAGAAGCTTCCCCTATGTCTGATAAAGCCAATGCCAGTGAGCTCCAAGATGGACCTGCTGCTGGCAGTCTCTCTGGTAACACATTTAAGAAGGGTAAGAAGTTCAGTAAGAGAAGGAAATGAGAATATATGAGAGAGACAGCCCTACAGACACCCAGGTAAGCGAAGGAGGAAGTGCTCCAGCTGCCACCGCAGAGATTCCCTTGCAGCCAACAGTGAAGACCACAGTGAGGCAGAATGCTGCCCTGCAGCCCATGGAGGATGGAGGACCCCACACAAGAGCAAGTACAAGCCTGAAGGAGGCTGTGACCTCATGGGAAGCCTGTGCCAGATCCTGGCAGGACCTGTCACTCCAGCAGTCACAGGAGCCCATGCTGGAGCAGGTTTGCTGTCAAGACTTGTAACCCCATGGGGAAACCCTGGAGCAGTTTGTTCCTGAAGGACTGCACCTTGTGGAAGGGACACGTGTTGGAGCAGTTCATGAAGAACTGCAGCCCATGAGAAGGACTCAAGTTTGAGAGGTTTGTGAAGAACTGCCTCCTGTGGGAGAGATGCCATGCTGGAACAGGGGAAGAGTGCAAGGAGTCCTTCCCTGAGAAGAGGGAGTGTCAGAGATAGGTGTAATGAACTGACCACAATCCCCATTCCTTGTGCCTTTGCACTGCTGTTGGGGAGGAGGGAGAGAAAAATTGGGAGCAAATTTGAGTTGGGAAGGTGTGTTTAAGATTTGGCTTTATTTCTTGTAACCCTACTCTGAATTAAACTAATTTCCCCAAGTCTGTTTTGCCCATGATGGTTATTGGTGAGTGATCTCTCCCTGTCTTTACCTCAACCCACAAGCCTTTCACTGTATTTTCTCTCCCTTGTCCCACTGAGGTGGGGGAGTGACAGAGCATCTTTGGTGGGCATCTGGCATCCAGCCAGGATCAACCCACCACTTGCTACACTGAGAATAAGATTTTCAGTTCAAAACTGGAATTGGTAAGTCAGATTTCATTCACACACAGGATGACACAGACTACAAAAGGAAGAGGAGAGGGTTTCCCATGAAATTACAACTATCCCTAAATGTGCTGTGGTCCCATTCCAATACACCTTCAAACTGTCTTCCAAACTAGACAGAACATCTAGAAATTGTGCTGACACTCCTAAAGTGCTCTGGAGAGCTCTTTTCTTGAAAGTAACTACAAGTCCCTCAGCTCTTGCTCTTAGGAACTCTCTCTAAATCACTTTCAAATCCAGAGATGGCAAAATAGTCTTAGATCATGTTAAGTATTAGCCCAAATGACTGATGCTTTAAGTGAACTTCACAAGAGAGAGGCCACTTACTGATGTTAGATCTATAAACAAAGATTGAAAGTTCCTTTAAAACCTTAGCCCTTCAGTCTGCATTTCTCGGATCAATACGTAGAAGGGGCCAAAAGAACTAGGTTTTCATTCCAAAGGAGTTAGGAAGCATCCAGAATGAGACACTTAGGAGGCAGAAAACCTTTTAAAATAATCAATAAGTAAGAAACTCACAACCCTCCTCCCACACACACACACAATTCCTACAAATTCCACTACTGGAGCAGCAAACAAGCCTGCATAACACTGTACTCACTCTCCCTGCATCTGCATTGCACATTGCCCACCACTTATTGGGGCACTATGTTCAAAACTAAAGCAATGAGGCACGTAACTGGAGCACGATGGACACAACCCCTAGGGCCTCCTTCTGTCTGCTTTGCAACCTGATGTCGATTCACGTTGCAGTTCTCAAGTGAAGCTCAAGCCAAGCTATGCTGCTTTTTGAGGCTACAGCTACAGCCATAGGAGGTGACAGCCAACTGAAAAGACCTGGTAATGAGTTCCCAAATTCAAAACCTAGAGAGACCACCAAGGTCACTGAGCCCTGTGCCCCACAATCATGGGCAAGAATAATCAAGGAGTCCTAGAAAGCTCACAGAAGCATTCACTGTGGCTGCCCTTCCACCCTCTTGGCAGTCTCTGACAAACTTATGGACATCAATCAAAAACACCTAAAGCCCCAAACATCACTAAGACAAGTGACCCAAATGTGTCTCTGAATGCGTACGACGGTGACTACAACAGCTGGAGTGCTACTCAGTAACTAACACTTTGGTGGCCTGGGAGATGTAAATTGCTCAGGTCTGCTTTGAAGACAGATTTCCTCCTTGAAAGAGCACACAGAAGCTCCTGAAAAGCTATTTCCCTGGCTGCTCTAGAAATAGGAAAGGATACATGATCTTCAATCCTCTCTTAAATTAAGACAGGAAGCTACAGCTCCAGATTGAGGCAAGTAAACTCAAAGCAGCTTGGAGTCTGCAGAAGGCTTTGCAGTACCTTAAAACAGTTTAGTTCCATTCTATAATTCAACCCTGCCAACACAACTTCTTCACTGGCTCAAAGTAGCCTGGAACATCCAAGTCACCTACACCAGTCCACTAGGAGAATATTCAATTCTCAATGTCTAACATCTGCTTTTGTACAGAGCTCAGGTTTCGGCCAAGGAAACTAGCAAAACACCCACCAAAGCTCAGTTGCAAGATGCTTCATAGTGCAGAAGGCCAGGTCAGGGAAGCATAGTGCTACTCTGCTATTAAAAGCCAGCCCTGACCTACCCAAAACCAGCATCCCCCAACACATCCATCGGATTAGTCAAGACCCTGTGAAGAGCAGCTGCACAGGTGGTCTTAAGGGGACACAGCCAGACCAAAGCTTGTTCATTACCTTGCTGGAAACCTCGTATTCCACATGTTTCAGAAAAAGGCCCTTCTTCTCAGGTATAAGCTCCACCTGCACACTATCCTTGCTCAATAGCTCTTGGAGGGTGTGGGAAAGCAGCAGTGGATTTCCCTGGGGTGCCTGCATTAGAAACTGTTCCGGTTCCCTCGGTTCATTTACTGGAGGCTTTGCCAAATCTAAAAGACAAAAAGGAAAAAACAGTCCAGTTGAGCTGATAAGATAAAGTGAAAGATGTAGCCTCAAAATATTCCCTTCCCTCTCTCAGTACTCCCACAGTGATGCAACACTCAAGCCACTCCCCTTGGAGGTTATGCTCCTTCACACACGTTCAAGACATGGGTACCTCCCTCTTCACAACACCCAGGAGCACCACCAATTATCCCGAGTCAGAAAGCCATCTCTACTAAGCAGAAGGAGAATCGCAGGCCAAATTTGTTCTGTGAATCAGCAGAGAGGCCTGCATTTCCTGTCTGTCCAGCTCCCACCACAGCAGGATCTGCCAAAATGAACAAAATCCTAGCTCAGCACTTTTGGATCCTGCCTAGAACAACTCATGGAAGGAAAGAAAAACGTGTCATTTCACTGAGCTGCAGAAATTTAATACAGTCATTTTACAGGGCATCACAAAGGAAGGAGACATTCCATTTGACATAATTGTACTGAACTCCATGGCAGTCTGCTGGAGTGGGTGTGAGTTACAGTAATTTGCTATGTCAATATGCTTAAATTCAAGTGCCTAATAAGGGCTACCAACCCAACAGTTCCTCAATCACAACAAAAAAAGCTCTGCTGCAATCTTTCGAAGCGACCTGTTCCACTGCTTCTAGCTAAAAACCAAACAGCTTTCGACAGTGAATTCAACCACTGCTGGATAAAGCTGGACAGAGAGATCCTTGCTGATTCTCAGCCAGCTGAGAATGTGGGCACTACATTAAAGAATGGGCAAAGATTCAGAGTAGTCTCTTATCAAAAGATTGCCTGCCGCTCTGACCTCCTCCTGATAAAGATTTACCACCTGTTCCTTCACATGATCCAAGCCCTGACAAATGGAGAGAACAGGTAATCTCCAAATACCTCAGAGAGGCAGCTTCAGAACAGACACTCCATTCTTTGTTCCTTAAAACTGCTTAAGGAAACCAAACCCAGGACAAATGACCTTATCCCGCATGTCTCATCAGGCTTCGGATTCCTGCTAATGTGACTCAGAGAAGCAAGTCTTAACACCTCTGCTTTAACAGACCAATAGATCACCTACTAACCCCACCTACATAGCAGCTTCTAAAAAAGTTCCAGCCACCTGCCAGAAATTTTATGCAAGCTAATTAGATCTTGACATGGGATGCTGCTGGATAAAACGATAAGGTATCTGTATAGCCACTTCTCAGATAAATGCTGAACTGAGTAGGAGAGGAAGAAAGAAAATTCAGAATGCAGTGCAGAAAAACCTTGCCCACCTCTCACGAGGCAGCAAGGTATAGCAAACCACACAATCAAGTGTCAAAAACACACACAAAGAGAAATAGGGAACAAAACAGCCTCTCTCTCCAGAGTAGCGGTTCTCTGGATGCACACCCTTGTAATTCTGGGGGTTAATTGCTCAAGACCCATCAGCATGACACAGGAAATTTTGTTGCTCCTCCAAAACACACACACACTCACACAAGCTTACACAGAATTCCAGTCCTCTGTGATGCTAAACCAAACGGGCTCAAGTTGCAGAGGCAGTCATTGCAAGCTAGCCTCCCAGAGGGGCTAGCCAAAGTGCAACCCACTTGCTTCCCTGAGAGCAATGCCAATCTCTTCTAATACAACACTCCTCTTGCCTGTTGATTCACTCTGCCTGCTTTCTATCTTTCTGCTGGCCAACCAACAAAGCAGGGCTTTCACAGCACAAGTTCCTTAAACTGGGCATCAGCACTGCCCAGTAAACTAGTGACACTCCCGGTGACAAAATATAGGTACTGGGAGAAAATACTTATAGGATGAACCATGAATCCTTCAGCATTTCATCTGTAAGTCCTGGAATCTGGAGCATGAGCGGCCAAAGTGATGCTGAGAAGGTTTCTCAGAATCATTACAGTGATCTGAGACCACTACAGAGCAAAGCCCTGTGGAAAGATCTAGACCAGACCCAGCATTTCTTTGACAACTCAGTCACGTCGCTCTTCTCATTTGTAATACTTTGCCATTTTCCATCAAGTCATTCTCTGAATTTGCTTGCTAAAATTCACCTATAAGGAAATACCTTCTCTTTATCAGCAGTTCACACACCTGGTTCTTCCTGACATATTCTGTAGCTTCTTTAGATCTCAGCCTTGTCTAAATATGTGAAATACTACAAATCAGACAACCATACAAACAAGTTTGACTAATTACTGTTTAATTAATAATCTCAGCATGTTCCATATCAAGAAGACAGCTACCCAGAGTGAATTTACACCCTCAAACCCTGGTCTGAGAACACAGTAAGATGACTTTGGAACAGCTGTTAATCTGCTTTAGGAAACACTTATGGTAGCATTAACTCTAACCCTGCAGAGCAATATATACTGAAGGTATTCCTCAGCCCATTTTTCATTCTACTTACTAAAGAGTCAATTCAGGAACAGCCTCAAGGGCCCTGGCCAGGAATGGTGGATAATAGTGGAACTCATTGGTATGAGCTCCTGTGTTCACCCCATAAAAGGATTTACATGCATTGTAACAAAACACTTAATGCTCCCCATCACGCACTGGCTGCTGGAGAACAGCTAATTTTGAAAACATTCCCTTTGGTTTCAGCAGATCATTATCTAGTGAAGTTTATGTACATAAAACAGCAAGTGAATACAGAAAGGAGCTACGGAATGGTCCCCTGGAACACGGGGAAGCAGCCAAAATAAAAATCAGCTTTTTTTGGCTAGACTCTTGCGCCAGCAGCTCCTCAATCTGTTGTCAATAAGATACCAGGAAGGGGCCTGGCAGAACTGCAAACAATTTGATAGAGAAGTTAAAAAGAATGTGTGTGTGTGTATGCATACACATGCAAACAAGAAGCTAACAAGATGACAAGAAAAAGTTGAAAGAAGCATTCAGAGGATGGCCTCATTTTTGCTTTGGTCATAAAAGCAAACAACTCTGAAAACACTGCAAAACATTCGTTGGGTGGTTGCCCTTTTTGTTTTTTTTTGGTAACAAGTCAGGTAGCCTTTGGACTGAAAGCAGTTGAGAAACTTGCCCCGAGAACAAGTGACATAGAAAGCTGTGCTACTTTATACCACATATTTCAGGCCTTAGTTCGTGCCCAGCGTTCATTACCCCCATTTATGCAACCAGACAGATCTGCCCTCCACAATTACTAGTTTCCTCAATCAAAACCTCTAAAAATGACACATTCATGAAACCCAAAGAAGAATTTCAAGTGCCTGAGTATGTGAGCAAGCACATCCAGTACAGAAAGGGCAATGCGAGAGCTGGAAGCAGAGGTAGTAAATCACAGTATAGATCTCCCTTCCCTACTTAAGTTCTGACAACCAAATTTGGAGGCCTTATCTCCATTTTACAGATGACTGCTACTAACAACTCCTTATTACACCAGGGTGCTAATCAGCTACATTTATTAGACATACTTAAGCAGAAGGTGCTGTAGAATTATTTGTTACGTTAGTAGTTAACTTTCTAGGAAGAGAAAGGAGCCTGAAAGGAAACAAAGCCTTTAGGAGAAATAGCTAAGATTTCTTGCCCACCACCCCAGGTCACCACCACGCAGAGCAGAGGTGATCCTGCTCATGGGAAACTGAAGGAGTACCAAAACTATTTCTGTACACAGATATCTCAGATTTCTCCCTGGCAAAAATGTGGGCTTCACTACAAAGTCCTGGGCCAGGAATACTAAAGCAGCAATGTAAATGTCATTCATCAGCATTTCCCTTTCCTTTCTGTCTTCTCATGAAAAGTCTCAGGAATTATGGAAATGCCTTTCCCCCTTATTGTGTCAAACACATTCCTCCATAATTCCAGACCTCAGTGCCCAAATCAACCTCTCTCAAAGCTGCCGCAGTTTTCAACTACAACTTCAAACAGATTCTTTGCCTCGCTTTGTTTTTTTCACCCCTTTCTTACTTCTTACATAACTTGAAATCCCCTAAAAAGCAAGAAAAGAGAAACAGAAGTCACACACACATTAAAAAAAAAAGGCAATGAAAACTTTGTTCCTATTAAAGGCTTTACTTTTTTTTTTTTTTTATTGAGACAACTCTGTGACTGGTTTGGGGGTTTTAAGGCATTTAAACTTGTGCAACTCTTACTTAGAATGGAGCAGTCTGGTTTATTTAACAAAGCTAACTGATACACAGAGCTACGTTGCATGGAAGAGAAGTCCCCAGGTTTTACTGGGTACAGGAAAAATAATCCTATTTAGCTTTGCTAAATTCAGAGATGGGGCAAGTCTCCCTTCCTCCTCACAATTCACTTGTAAACACAAGCTATCCGAACATGACAAAATAATACACATGCTATCATAAAATTAGGTGCTGAAAACCAGGCTCTAAAACTTTATTTTTCCCCTTAAAAAGGCACCAACAACCAAAACCAAACAAACCATCACTGCTCTCTCAGTGCAGACATCAAATCCTGCACTGGCTGCTCTGAGGAGTTTTGGGTTGGTTTTTAATTTTGGCTGTTCGGGGAAGGGTTTCTCTCCCTGCTTTTGCTGTTCAGGTGGTTGGCATCGCTATGGTTTTGGTGGTTGTTTACTTGGGTGTATTTTTTTCCCCACCTAAGTTTAAGATATCTCCTCAACACTCAGTGCTTTCCAAGATGAAGCAGAGAAGTCATTGCTTCTCCTTACAACTCAACAACAGGTGAGGTGATCAAAGTTCTATTTAAATATCAATGCATTTCTGCATTCCAAATAGCTGTAGACTTCTAACTGCTTCTCAAAATACCACAACCACACACTACAGTGAAAAAAAACATCCAACACCAAGTTGAATGTCACACAGTAAATCTGTGCAACCAAATGAAGAACTAATTTTAAGACCAATACCCTGTTCTTTTAACTATGCTGTTAGATCATCAAGTGATTAATTAAGCACTTTCCCAGGTCTGGGAATACAAGGAACATATTCCTTTCACAAGTCAGCCATGAAGACACAAGTCCCAAGCTGCAGCAAACACAATAAGGTGAGATGGAGCTACACACATTGAAGAAATAACAGGATTAGGGGACAAAAGCCCATCAAAGACCACTCACAAAGACCGCAGCCACAAAAAGTCAAATCCTCACTAAGGCAGTTTCCCAGCTTGCAACGGAGGATGGCTAAACTATCAATGTTTTTTTCACACAGCTCCAACAAAGAAGTTGAAAGTGTAGTAATTCACACCCAAAAATGCAACCCAAAAAGCAGGAACACGTGCAACTTTGTCCAGGAAACTTCCACAAGGGCCTTTTAACTTGGCTACAAAACTGCCACGTTTCCACAGTCATTCTTCCTTAACACAGGTCAGTAAAATCTAATCAGAAGAAATTTTTTATCATTAAATTTTACTTCTCATCTTCCTTCCACAAGTCTCACCCTCTTAATTATGCTGGGGTAAACCTTGATCTTAGCATTTAGGCCTTAAAAAAAGGGGCATGCCACCCCCCACACATCAGTCTCCCAATAGCCTTTTCGCACGTTTTATAGTTAGAACAAACTCATCTATGTCTCAGCTGAAAATCAGGAAGAAGTCCTCTCTTTTTGTACCAGTTCCATGCCTGTAACCAGTAACTTTCTCTCCACCAAACTGCACCAACCCGCTGAAACATGAAGATCGCAGGGGAAATCAAGAGTGGCGATGTGCAAATTCTCCTGTCTGCAACTGATAGGGCCCTCCCTACCAAGCCCTCCTACAGGCTGCACAAACAGTTAAATATTGACCATTAGAAGAAAAGGAGACACCCTGCTCCTTTCCCAGCCAACATACCTGGGTTACCTCCCTGCAGTCCTTGCAAAACAGCCTCAAGTGGAGCAAAAGCCAAAAAACAAAAACCACCCCCCAAAAAAACAACAACAACAACAAAAATCCACACACCCAAAACACCAGACCACAAACAAACCACAAAAACCCAAACCCAGAAACCCCACAAAGTCAATACAAGTGACTCTGCAAAACTGACTTGAAGGTACTGGACGTCATTCTTTCCCTTTTCTCTCTTTACTGTGTTACTTTTAACCCTGCAAAATACGAAAGACAGCATTTTTATGTGCAGTCTTAGGTGGGCATCAACAATCCCTGCCAGGACTCCTGTTACTCAGGAGACTTCAATCCTTCCAGAGTATTTGCTGACAAGCTGCTGATCTCCAAGAAAGTTATATAAGGGTGTGAAACTTCCAAGATCACTGAACTCACATAGTGATGCTAGGAATAAAAACACTGTTGCTTTCACAGCATTATTTTTTTCTTATGCTAGTATCATCAGACCCCTTCTCTCAAGGGTAAAAACATAATCTTTGTCAAGGAAAGCCAAGTTTTCTAAATCAAGCTAAGCACCGTCACCAGCATGGAAGTTAATTGGATCAAGCATAATCAATTTTTTTTATCTCTATAGACTCCTGGAAGAGATGGTGACTCTCTAACAGACATAACTGAACAAGCTCTCTCTTTGGTACAGTAGGACATTTTTTGCCTCAATATCCCAAGATCTTACATGAGTCCTGGACAGAAATATTCCAAGACAATTTATTTATAAGCATTACCTGCACCAGGAGCATCACAGGCCTATCAAAAGCACACTCACACTGGATCCTGAATATAATCCAACCAAATAGTTTTTTTCCCATAGTTTATGCATTTGTAAGCTCCTTCTTTCCAAATAGGAAAAAAAAACCCAAACAGTACAAATTGCTATGCACCGAACATTCACTGCCAGTATGAAACTTCAGCCACTTTAAGAGAACTTTAGAGAACTGTATTATCCAGTTTTCCCTCTAAAAGCTTCACTTAGTGTAACTGCTATGAGCCTGGCATATAATTTTCTCCATTCTCCCAGAAGCTCTCTCAGTTTCTCACTTCACACCAAGCGCTGGCAGCATTTGGCTGCAAGTTTCTCGAGCTCACACTCAGCTCCGCGCTCTTAAAACTTCAGCGTTTGGAGCTGCTCCTTCCTTTTCGTGTTGGATCTGGTTTTGGCTTGGGTCAGTAAGGAGGAGACGTGGCTCCGTCCCGGACTCCGTGACAGCGCCTACTGAACCGCTTCGTAATTCTCCTCGCACGCTTTAACGTGCCCCCGGGTCCACTTAGGCGGGCGGGGTGCGAGCACACCAAGTCAGGTCACTTCAGTACCACAGACGCGCTCAGCCGCACGACTCTCCAGAGGGAAAGTTCTGGTTGGTGTCCGCGCTAAGCCCCGGCAGAGGGTCTAGCCCCAGCAGAAGGGCTCCTCGGGAAGCTGACCTCCGAGCACCAGGACGCGACCGGCCGCCGAGCGCTGCCCCTGGGCACAGCAAACCCACCGGCCCGGGACGCCCACCAATAGCCCCCTTAGGGCCACCAAGCGCCAGCGGCCACCTTCACGAGTGGAAAGGAACTCCCCGGCACCACGAAGCGGGGCACCGCTGGGGCCCGGCCGTGGCCTGGCGGCAGGGCATCTCCCCTGCGGGCCGGGGCCGGTACCCGCCGCCCCGGGGAGAGAAGGGGAAGGCGATGGCTGTTTTACCTCAAGTTTTGGCGGGCGTGGCGGCCCCGACCCCACCCGAGAAGCCCCGTCACGTAGCGCCGAGAGACGGGGCAGCGCCGCCGGCGTCGGGGCTACTGCCTCGCCGCCCACACCCTCCCCGCGGGCTCCCGCCGCCCCGTACCTGTGCCGGCGCCCACGGTGCCTGCGGGCGGCTCGCCGTCCATCGCGGCAACAGTCATGTGAGGCCAGAGCCCGGCGGCCGCCCTCCCCTTCCTCCGCAACGCCCGCCTGTCAGCGCGGGCGGAGCGGGCGGGGAGAGGCCGCCTCCCCGGGGGCCGGAGCGCGGGGTGACCCGCAGCCCGCGGCGGTGGGAGCTCGGCTTGTGGGCACGCCGATGAAGCGGAGGGGAACTTTGGCCGGGCTGTCCTCGTAGGGGGACATATCAAAACACCATCGCTTGTGGCAGCACTTCACCATAAAGAGGCACCACGCTCCAGTGCCGGGGCGCACTGCTGCCGGGAAGGCGCCGGCTTCCTCACAACAGCTCAGGCACTCGGGGAGGCAATAAGCTGTCCCTGCTGGTGACTAGATTGCTCAAAGCGCTTCTGAACCCCTTCAAGATTAATAATAAATCTTTCAAACACCTTAAAGCATTGTGGGGGGAGTTATCGGCTCATGGGATTAATACAAGCTTTATTCCAAAACGATTCCTTTTTTTTTTCCCCTGAAAAGTGGAAAGGATGGTTGCTGAGAATGGGAAGTTGTGGCAGATTTTGTTGCGCACTAGTGAGAGCAGATAAATCGCTGGCAGTGGTGATATGACAGTCCTTCAGTCACATGGTGATTCAGGGGGAGGCTGTACTTATTTCAAGTCAGATGAGACACTCCAAGACAATTTTAGTCTATTTCCTTTCATTGACATTTCCCACAGCATTTAATTTCTGCTGCCATCTAGTCACTCAACCCAGGTGTCTCCTATACTCAGTTATTTCTGCTGGTTTGGATGAACTTGGATTTTAATGAAATATTCTTGATGCTGATAGTTAAATGTTTTTTACCAAAGGAAAACCCACTGCAGCAGTCTATACTATGCATCAGAAGGAACACCCTAATAAAGGTAAATGCACATGAGCCTATTTAAGAAAGCACAGAAATAGGAGCATTTGGGATGCAAATACACTTACTAAAACTGCATAAAAATAAGAATTCCAGGTATGAGTGCTTCTCATTTTATTGGTTTTTTTTTTCACTTCCTGTAGACAGGAATGATATGGTTGACACTAGTGGAAAATACACTGTTTTGTACAGTGGCTTTCCTGAAAACACCATTAAACTGCAACATCTGTCTTACGAGGAAAGGCTGAGAGACCCGAGGCTATTTACTCTGAAGAAGACCGAGAGGGGATCTTATTCATGTTTACAAATATCTGAAGGGTGGTTGTCAAGAAGGGGCAGGCTCTTTCCACTCCTGGCAAGTGATAGGACAAGGGCCAACAGATACAAACTGGAGCACAGGAAGTCCTCACCATGAGGGAAAAGCTTTTTACTGTATGGGTGACACAGCACTGCAGCAGGCTGCCCACAGAGGTTGTGGAATCTCCTTCGCTGAAGACTTTCAGGGCCCATCTGGATGTGTTCCTGTGTGACCTGTGCTGGATTCTATGCTCCTGCTCTGGCAGGGGGGATTGACTCAATGACCTCTGGCGTTCCCTTTCAACCCCTGACATCCTGTAATCTCCAGAGGTCCCTTCCAACCCCTACCATCCTATGATTCTATGCAGACACAAAAAAAATGTATGTATAAACTGTGAACTTCCAGATTAAGCGCCGCCAATCCACAATAATGCTTCACACTTTTCACATCCAAAGTATTGGCTGCATTCACTAATTAATGCTCCTACCACTTATTAACCTTGGGAAGATAAGTAGTTATCTCCACTACAGGCACAGAGAACTAAACCAGAAAATTAGAAGTGAGAATTATTTCAGGTGTAAGTAATTACAACCAGACGCTCTCCCCTGAAACTTTTCATGCTGCAACAAAGACGTGAATGACTCAAGTGATTCTCCTTTGCCTCTTGCCTCAGTGCTATTTCAGCTGAGATCCTCGAAGCGTGGGTGCAGGCGAAAGCTGTGTATAAAATTAAAAAAGCATGGCATTATTTAAGCTGAGAGGCCCTTCAAATCATGTTTATACAGCAGCTGAGTGGAGAGTTCTGCACGCTCAGCACTTCTGAAAACTAAGAGCCACACAATTTTTCGCCTAGATAGCATTTTTCGCGAGAATGAATGGAGGAAGCAACATGTTCTCCTTCAGCTATAGATTTTTGATTGGCCTGTACTTAAGCTAATAGCATAACTATTTATTTGGTATAAATAAGGCATTCTCAGCTGAAGATGGCTTTTGTAATCCATGGGAGGAGTCTTAGAGAAAAATGCTGTGAAAACTAATTCAATTGCAGAAATCATTTCTGAACAGGGCCAGAAAGATTGTGCTTGATGTTAGTTATTGAACGCTTCCACGTTTGCTTTAAATGCACCAAGAGCTTCTGGAAAACCTACAGCATAACAAAACTATAATCACTAGAGAACAAAAGAAGAAAGGGCTTGCAGCAGGAGGTTCCAGGAAACAAATGTAGGTGGCTACCTGAGGCCCTGGCCTTTCCATGCATCATTCCATGCACCTCCTATCAGTATCAGATAAGGTTTCAGAGAGACCACAAGAGCTTGCTTGCTCTTTCAGAGTCGAGTTTAGCAAACAGGACTTTCAGCTCCACTGTTCTCAGTGACTCAGTGAAAATTCATGGGGTGTTGATGGTTTGACAGTGGTGTTACAGAAAGCTATTCCTGCTAGATTTCTTCCCCCAAAAAATCTCATTAATGAGAAGGTTTGTACATGGAATACTTATTGTAACAGTTGGTTTGCCTGGAGCAACCCAAAATCACTGGGTTTAAAAGTTGTTCCACTCACCCTTAGATTGCTGAGTAAGGACTGGAAGAGAAACAATAGCAGTGAGATAGAAGCACAGGGACTGAAGGGAAAGTTCAATGGAAAGGCAGAAGGGAGGAAGGAAGGAAGGATCTTTTGATTTTTGTTGTGAAGTAAGGGAAAGTTCAAATAGCAGACCATGCAAAGAGGAAAGGAGGATCCAACTTTTAGATTCATTGTTCAACCAAAGCGATTGTAAAAGCAGCAGTTAGCTCGCAAACAGGAAGAAAGGTAATATGCAAAAACCAAACATTCCAACATTAAAGGTTACTGTCAGAGTGATGAAACACAAGCAAAAGAGTCTGCCCACAGACTCAAGAGCCCTGCCATCCCAAGGACCCAGCTGGGTTTGAACCATAGCATGTCCTTCCTCATGTTTGGAAAAATATCTGGTTGTGATGGCAGGAGAGGTAACAGGATTTTCTCTGTGCTTTAGCGTGTCAGTGCAGCTTGCAAACCAGGAAGTCAAAGGCTGGGCAACTACCAAAAAATCCAGACCTGCAGAAAGTGCCTGTCATCATTTCCATTCATTACATTGTCCACAGCTTAAATACAGGATCCATCAATGGAATTTGAGTGGAGTTAGGATGCCATCTTGTGACTAGCTGCTAAAATACACAACTGCGGCTTCTCAGGTTAGTTTCTTCTATGTTTTTTCCCTCAAGATTTTATCAAAGCGTGAAAATACTGCAATATAAGATAGAGTCTACATTTAAAATGCTAAGTACAAAACCTGTTCTGGCCTCCTCGTTATTTATTTTTTTTTTTAATGCCAGCATTTATATTCTGTATGTTGATGATTTGATTGAAAGCACTGGGCTCAGAAAAACCCCAAACCCCCCACAAAATAGGTGTTCGTCTCGGGAGTGAGCATAGATCCATTCTTGAAGAATGGATCAACTTTTTCCTCTAAACACGTCAGATAAACATCAAGATGGTCCCCAAGGCAAGTTCATGGGTTTCATTTGCTACTTTGAACCATGCATGCTCAACAAGACGACACACACCACGTTTTTCCATCAGCCTGACAGGTGCCCAAGACAGAAGGCAATGGTTTGATTACCACAGAGGCCAGGTCTCTCGGAATGCTGGTCACACTGGTAGCCAGCATGAGAACTTTACCAGTTTCTCGGCCCATCCGGAGAGCTTTTCCCACTAACCTGAGCTTTGCACCAGTGATGCAGACTGGGAAGCGCCATTCTTTACTTTACAGAAAACGTTACTTAAAGACGGTAAAAGTCTTGTACAGAATAACGTAATGCTCGGAAATGGCCTGGCGACCTGCAGTGGCCTGGGGGTAGCTCGCTCCCATCGCTTAAGACGCCACAGGCCTCGCTGCCCCCGCCCTGCCGGCAGCTTGATGCCCCCAAGTCCCCTACGGGCCCCCTCCGCGGGGCTGATGTGGCGGCTGCCATGGGGCCGTACTATGCAGCAGGGGTGTCACCGCACCCTGCCGGCTTGCCGTACCCGAGAGCAAACGCCCTTCCCCCTCTGTCCGAGTTTGGTAGCGCCCGCGAGGGCACCGCCAGCCGTCGGGCGAGCGCATGGGGGAATGTTTGTAGGGGAGCAAACGGGAAGGTTTTACTGTCCTGTCACTTCCGCCTAACACTGGGCAAGGAAATACGCCAAGCTACTGAAAATGCAGGAAGATTTAACTCTGTGTCAACTCAGATGTGGCGGTACCTCCTGTTTTCGTCTCTCCGAAAAATGGTTCGGCCGAACCCCACCTCAGTACCCTGGAAGGAGGCGCCATATTGGGCTCAACCACAGCGAGGCAAAAATAGGGAGAGTTACGGCTGCTCTACGCTGCGAAGAAATTAAAGTCGCCGCTAATTGAGCAAAGAGAGGACTGCGAAGGGATCAGAGGTTTCCTGTGAGGACAGCGGGAGTGAAGACAGCGGCCGTGGTCAGAAGCTGCGGCGGGGCAGCGTTTTCCACCCCTCCCGCCCTGCGAGGGTTGGTCGGCGCCGCCGCGCGAGGCCCGGCGGTCCTGGCGCACATGGCCCGGCGCTAGGAGCCTCCCCGCCCTTCCCCCGCTCCTTTCCCCGTCGCTCTCGAGCAGGGAGCGCGCGGCCGGCCGGGCCCCGCACCGAGCCCCATGCAGGACACCGAGGAGAGCCCGGCGGCCGCTGTGCCGACCGACGCCACGGGCACCGGAGAGGAGCCCGAGCAGACGGACGGGCCCCCGCCGGCGGACTCGCCGCAACAGCAAGAGAAGGGAGAGGGGCAGGAAGAAGACGGAGAGTCTGAGGCGCAGCCGGGCCCCCTCGAGCCACCAGCCGCCCAGGAGTCTGCTGTAGCCTCCGAGCCCGAGCAGCCACCGCCTCAGCCGCCTTCGTCTCAGCCGTCATCTGGCCGCGAAAGCCCAGAGAAGGCGGAGGCAAAGGCCGAGCCGCCGGCCGGGGCCGAGCCCGAGACAGCAGCAGAGGCCAAGACCGAGCCGTCGTCGGAGGCCGAGCCACCCGCCGAGCCCGGTGCGGCGCAGGAGAATGGGGAGGCCGCTCCCGGCGTCCCGGCCGAACTTGAGGACGAGATTTCCTTCAGCGACCCCGAGGACTTCGTGGACGACATCAGCGACGAAGGTGCGGGCGGCAGCGCTGGCGGGAGGGCGGGCGGCCGGGGCCTGGTGAGGCCGGCCGTGAGGGGAAGGGAGGAGCCGCGGAGAGGCGAGGGAGCCCCGACGGTGGGCCTCGGCTCTGTCCGTCACCTTGGAGTGCGGGAGAGGTCCGACTGCGCGAGCCCAGTGCTGCACTGCCCGGTACTGCCGTGGCCGTGTTAGGGACCTCGGGCAGCGAGTGCCTTCTGAAGGAGCGATGCTTGGTCGTAGCATCCCGGGAGAGAGTGCGGGGAACCGGGCTCTCTGCTGGGAAAGGCTTCGGTTCCCCCATCGCCTGTAGGCCTGGCAGCTGGGTCTTCTGTATGCTGTGGCTGCCCTGCCGGCGTGGGTCTCGATTGCTCGTAAGACTAATTACACGGCTTGGAGAAGCAGCATTCCTTAATTGAAACTTTTTCTGTGCGTTGTCCAGTATTGTTTAGTAGCTGTTCTTAAATAGGCTGTTAAACTTCGAGTATCAATCTGTGGACTACCCTCACAAAGTGGAATCATCAACTTCTGTGCTTTGTTTTGGGGTTTTTTTCCAAGTAGAGTGAAATCCACAGATAAATAGTATGGGTTTGAGAAGAGTTACTGCTCATGACGATCTGCCTGAGGTACTTTGTGACAAGAAAACAAGGGGACAACATTTCTGGCAGTTGAAAATTTAAGACTGAGGTTCCTTTAAAAGGGTTGGATATTGGATATCATAAAATGGCTAAGCCACTCTATCACTGCATCAATAATTGTGGGAATAGCTGGTTTTGGCATATTGGACTTAGAACTCTGTTTTTTCACATATGTCTTTCTAGGTAAATCATTTCAGTTCTCAGAATAGCAAAACTACTTACTTGGCCAATACTTGTTGTAGCATATGTGCTGTTGTAGGGCCTTCTGTAGGTATATACTGCATGTTGTAGGGCTTTAGGTTACATGTATCAGAACTGGAAGTACGTTTCTTAAAGCATATGGTACTAAGTCAGCCTGTTATTTGTATTGGCAGTGGAATACAGGTGAGAGCTGTTGCCTTTTGGTGTTCCAGTCCTGTGTTAGGCTTAATGATCCAAGATAAGTTTCTGCCATTTTAAGAAAGTGTGTGTTGTTTTCAATTTAGCAGTCTGTGTAGCTTTGTGAACTTGAACATTTGCTTCTTGAAGAGGCATTGACAAAAGTGTCTGCAGGTATATTGTTGGATTCTTTTTGTCCAGTTAAGTGTTCATGTGCTACACATCTATATCTAGGATTATTGTGTTCCTTGCTGTTTATTCAGAAACTAAGCATATTTTCCATCCTCACATACTTTATTGGAATGGATTAATTTGTTTAACTTCCCAGCTGTATGAATAATACAGTGTCAGTGTCTGAGTTACAGTGCTGGAGTTAATCACACCTGCTGGTCTGGCTCTTTCCAGCTGTGTATGTTTCTTCTTGATCTTCCTTGTTCCTTTCGCCTTATCCCAATGACTCCAAGGAGAAAGGCAGTCCATCAATGTCACTCGGACAAGGCTATTTCAGTGCTTCTGGCATCATTACATCTTCAGGAACACCGTTGAACTGGACCAGGTTTAGCATGGGCTATCTTAGATGTGTTACTTCAACAGGGCAGAACAGCTGATCCAAGTTCAAGCAGGAGAAGAGATGTGCCTGATACCTCATGGGTGCAATGAAGCTTTTGTTTAGAGAATGATAGTGGTCCTTAAAATACTGCCAGCTGAAGATAGCTGTGTACCCACCACACCCTGCTTTTTTTCTGGGTGGAATAAGAGCTGGCTGAACCAGCTCCTTGCCCTTTGAAGATTCCTTTGTTCACAGTTTTGAATGTAAGGTAGAGGAAGGCAATGATGTAGGTATTTCTTTAATCTTTTGCACTTTTAATTCAATACAGGGTATTGCATTCTTGCACAGGTCTAAATATGCATTGCTTGGTTTGTATGTAGGCCTGCAAAGTCTTTCATGAGAAGTGATTGTGAAAATGTGACTAATGGAGCTTAAAAAATGACCCTTCTGCTCTTCATTAAACTTTGCATTGTACACTCATTGCTGAGCATTTGACTTGCTCCAGCATAAATGTGCCCTTAGCTGGTTTTGAATTGTTGCTGCCAACTAGTAGATAGTTGCTATAAATGGAGAAGTTTGTGGGTTTGATCTTGAGTGTGCAGAGTAATAAAATAATGTAACATGGATGATGATTCCTCTAACCTTTTCAGTTTTCCTTAGTTACTACCATTAGTGGTAAGTTTTCACAGTTTCTGGGCCTTTTGTTTTTATTATACAAGCAGTCATCTCTAAACTACTTATTTATAGTTCTTACATGCAGAGGGAGAGCATCTTTGAGTATTAAATGTTAGAAACAACGTTCTATAAGTACTACATAATACTGGTGGTGATAGCATCTGTTTGTATCAGCTTTGTGATCAGTGGAAAGCTTCATAGAATCACCCAGGTTGGAAGGGACCCCTAAAGGCCATCTAGTCCAGCCTCCCTGCAGTGAGCAGGAACATCCTCAACTTGATCAGGTAACCCAGAGCTCTATCAAGCATCACCTTGGATATCTCCAGGGATGGGACCTCAACCACCTCTCTGGGCAACCTGTTCCAGTGCTCAACCAGTAGCCTGTTGAAGGTTGAAGTTACAGAAGGCCATGATTTTTTGATATTCAAAATGATCTGCTGGAGAGCTTTCCAGTGCTGTTTCCAGGCAGAATAATTTCTAGAATCCCAAACTCGGCAAAATCACTTTAAAATGTCTTCAAAATACCAACACATCTAATACCCTCTTTCATTAGTTCTCATATTTGAAATGTTTCTACATGCATTTGGGTAATACTTTTTCCCAGTATGTGAATGGTAGATGTAGTTGGACTCTCCAAATTTTATGGCTTAATCCAGAGTATAGTGGCTTGCACTTTCCCTCTAGTCTTGCATTTTGTAGTAGTCTTAGAATCATAGAATCAATGAGGTTGGAAAAGACCTCAGAGATCATCAAGTCCAACTTGTCACCCAACACCTCACGGCTACTAAACTATGGCACCAAGTGCCACATCCAGTCACCTCCAGGGACCGGGACTCCACCACCTCCCTGAGCAGCCCATTCCAATGGCTAACAACTCTCTCTGTGAAGAGCTTTCTCCTCACCGCAAGCCTAAACTTCCCCTGGCACAGCTTGAGACTGTGTCCTCTTGTTCTGTTGGTGGTTGCCTGGGAGAAGAGACCAACCCCCACCTGGCTACAACCTCCCTTCAGGTAGTTGTAGAAAGCAATAAGGTCTCCCCTGAGCCTCCTCTTCTCCAGGCTAAACAACCCCAGCTCCCTCAGCCTCTCCTCACAGGGCTTGTGCTCGAGGCCTCTCCCCAGCCTTGTTGCCCTTCTCTGGACATGTTCCAGCATCTCAATGTCCTTCTTAAGTTGAGGGGCCCAGAAGTGGACACAGTGTTCTTCACCCAATCTTAAAACTTCCTGCAGATATGTGTCTGATTGGTTTGTTTGTTTTTCCCATTTATATGGTGTATGTGAATTTCTGCTATTAATTTCAGCGGGGTGTCTGTTCTGGTCCATTTGCATACACAAAACCAATAACATCAATAAACCAGGGATGAGCTGCCACTTGTATCTAATGTTTCTGTAGAATACAGTCATGCAGTCACTAAAGTTGCAAGGGCATGACTGATTGCACTGGGAAACAATCAGAATCTAGACAAGAATTAGGATTAGGGGCAGACAGTGGGATTTTCTTTTTCCTTAAAAGGTTTAAAAGTAACCTTACATTAAAGTTATTTCAGAAATTGTTTGGATATCCTCATCTTTAGTGCTTCTAGCTCCATCCATTGAGGACTGAATTGTTGGTGTAATTATGTTTTTTCTTGGATCTACAGGTCAGTGCATTTAGTTAAGGTTAATTTGAGAAGTGTATTTAAATTCCTAGATTGCCCACGAGGTTTAATATATAATGATAATAGAACTGAACAGCAGATTAAGGTTAGATATGTCTAGAACTTATCAAATGTATATCTAGATGCCAACCATGTTAAAATCAGTGTTCTTGTTCAAGCTCCTAATTTTTCACAGTACTTCTAGTTGTACTTTGTAATTTTTAACTGTTTTAATCCTGGTGTAGTACACAAGCTGCAGTTGCAGGGTTGCAGTCTATCCAAGTGTTCTCCCTTCTGTGTATGGGAAACCTGTAAGCAATCTCTTCCCAGTAGAGAGAAGCTTGCAGCTGACTGACAGGGCAGGGAGTGAACAAACCATCCTACCAGCAAGTACTCTCCAAATCTGTAAGAAAGGGGGATTAGTATGGTTAAAAATATCCAGAGTATGAAAAGGAGTATGCTTAAATATGGCTTTAAGTGTCTTGTCTTAGATCTTCGTTTTTGTGTTTAATTAAAGGTTTAGATGGAGTATGAGTTCTCAAACATAATTACAGTGATGCTAAGACATGCTTTTGAATTATGCTAAAACTTGTGTCATTCAGGAGGGAGCTACATGTTACATTTCTTTTTATCAGTCATCTGGTTGTAATCTGAGCAAGGCTATAAGTCAGAGCTTGAGTAGTAAACCTTGCTGTTGTCAGTTTTGAGGACTTCGTGAGACATTTCCAACTCTTGAAACAAGCTAGTAGTGCAAGTGTTGACATCCTCATTGTAAGGTATTTCTTCAAGGCTTCTCGAGTTAGCTGCCTGAAGGCTGTCAAGAAACTGCGTCATCAGGCCTCTTAGCAAGGGAGTACTCTTGGAATGCTGGCTGTTCACTTCATTTGTTTCTCTGATGGAACCTTCATTCACTACCAAGCTTAAGTGATTCTTGAAATTTCCTGAAATCTGAAGTCTTCCTGTTGCTATCCTGTTCATCTTCATCCTTGATGACGTTGATTGGTGCCTTAGTTTCTCCTGTGTTTGTTCTCTGCAGAATTACTTGGCGACGTGCTGAAAGATCGGCCGCAGGAAGCAGATGGCATTGACTCTGTAATTGTTGTGGACAACGTCCCCCAGGTTGGACCAGACAGGCTTGAGAAACTGAAGAATGTCATCCACAAAATATTTTCCAAGTTTGGTAAAATCATCAATGAATTTTATCCAGAAGCAGATGGGAAGACAAAAGGGTAAGTCGTATCTCCTGCTGGAAGTAGGATTGAAACACTACTCTGACTTACCCTTGATTATTGATGTCAGTGCTCTGTGGCTGGTTTTTGTGGTGACCTCATCACTTTCTTCTACCTCAGTCTGTACAATCCTGACATCTAGTCTCGGTGACAAACGAGTTCCTGAGGGAGCTGGGAAGCTTAATAGCTCATTAAGCTATATTGGCCAGGGGCATTATTTATGGAAACAGTTCAGCTGAGTTGGAAGACAAACTCCTGTGTAATACTATATTTTGTTACTTTTCTGCCATGGCTAATAAATAGGTTGAAGATCTGTTGTAGTTAATAACTTAGTAGCAGTGGGTGTACTGTTTATTGCAGAAGGACCTGTCAGTATTCTGCCTCTGGTTGCCACTGCTTATGCTTACATTAACAACTCCAGGTTCACTGGGTTCAGCAAGCCCTTCCCAGGACCCTTTATTCATTTGCTGACTTCTGATGCCTGGTCCAGGTTAATTACAACATCTGAAATTGAGAGAAAAGCTAAGCAGAAAGGGTCAAGCCTAAAAGGAGAGGGCAAGGGAAAAGAAAGTTTTAGGGAGAGAAAGCAACCAAAAATTAATCTGATAAATAAGAGGTTGTACTGAGTCTTGTTACTCTGGTTGGACTAGTATATTTTCCTAAGCTTGGGAGGAATCCATAGTTTAGAAAGCATAAAATGAGTTTTCTGGAGTGGGGGGATTGTTGTCAGCATGAGAACATTATTCTCTCTTTATTCATGGCTGTCTTTGAGGCAGTCTTCAAGGTAGTGTTAAAATCTACTGGGCTACAAGCTAGATTGTATTAGTGGCAAGAAGGGAGCTGAATTGTGTTCAATGTAATGAAAAAAGTGGTGCTTTGAGATGTCTGGGATAGCAAGATCTACAATTTCCAAATGTGAACTGTACTCATCTGTAAAGAGCTGCATGCTTAACCTTGGTGTGTTATTAACTCTGACTGTTGTCCTGTGTTGCATTGAACTTGCATTCATCCCTCAATCTAGTCTGCTTACAGAGGGGCTACCAGTTTAATTCTAGTCAAGCCCATACAGTGAAAAAGCATGCATGGACCTGTGGCCAAAAGTTATTTTGTAGATGGTTTGTACTGAATTCTTAGCACATCTCCACTGTTCCATTTAAAAGTTCTGATTTCGTCTTTTTTGTGTATTATAAGCCTGTTACATAGTCAAATGAGAGCTTCCTATTTTGACCTTCCTTCATTGTAGGTACATCTTTCTGGAGTACATGTCTCCATCTCATGCAGTGGATGCTGTGAAGAATGCAGATGGATACAAACTGGATAAGCAGCACACTTTCAGAGTCAACCTTTTCACAGACTTCGATAAGTGAGTGCAGCCATTGTGTGTATCTGTAGCTTTTGGGATTCTAATCAGGAGTGCCTGCATGGAGTGTAACCAATGAAATTGCTCTTTCAGGTACATGACAATCAGTGATGAATGGGAAATCCCTGAGAAACAGCCATTTAAGGATTTGGTAAGGACTTTTCTAAAAAGTGGAAAGAATATTTAGCAAAAGATGAGATGCTTATGTCCTTGCTGGAGTGTTCATATCAAAATAGAAACTGTGTGTTAATAGTGTTGTTACAAATGCAGTGTTTGTAGCCCCTGTCCCTTCCCTCATTGTCATGGAGTGGCAGGGAATACTTAGTGTTTCTGCTTAGCAGCCACATGTAGGGTGACTCCTTTGAGTAAATACTGATTTTGCACAAGTCAATTAAAAATGGAATCTTGAAACCATCTTCTTATATCTTTAAATGTTTGAGGCAAACTTCTGTGTGTGTTATTGCTAGCCTTGTAAAAATGTCCTGTGGAGGAAGGGATGGTTCTTCCTAACACACAAAAACCCCCCCAACAACAACAAAAGCCCACCAAACAGGCAAAAAACCTCTAAAGTTAATTTAGGCACCAAGTGGTAAACATCATGAAACCACCTTGAATGGCCACTGTTTTGTCATCTCCAATAACCTGCAGTTTGCATTATTTTATTTCACTTTACCAGTTTGTCTGCAGGGGTAAGACTCCAAAGCTGTATGCTCTGTGTAAGATTTGACTTCCACCTGCTAGGCAGTTACTCGGGGAACTTGTCATCTTGGCCTTTGACGCACTGACAATCTTTCTTGCTTCTCTTAGGGGAATCTCCGATACTGGTTGGAAGATCCTGACTGTAGGGATCAGTACAGTGTCATCTTTGAGTCTGGAGACCGCACCTCCATTTTTTGGAATGACATCAAGGAACCTGTTCAAATTGAGGACAGAGCAGTGAGTGTCCTGGAAACGCTGTGCATTGCAGATAACTGTCAGTTGTGTTTGTTTTATCACGTTTTGGCTTTTCACTTGCTGGCCTGCATCAGAAATAGTGTGGCCAGCAGGGAAGTCATTCTGCCCCTGTACTCACCACTGGTTAGGCCACACCTTGAGTACTGTGTCCAGGTCTGGGCCCCTCAGTTTAAGAAGGACATTGAGACTCTTGAACGTGTCCAGAGAAGGGCAGCAAGGCTGGGGAGAGGCCTTGAGCACAAGCCCTATGAGGAGAGGCTGAGGGAGCTGGGGTTGCTTAGCCTGCAGAAGAGGAGGCTCAGGGGAGACCTTACTGCTCTCTACAGCCACCTGAAGGGAGGTTGTAGCCAGGAGGGGGTTCTCTTCTCCCAGGCAACCGGCACCAGAACAAGAGGACACAGTCTCAAGCTGTGCCAGGGGAAGTTTAGGCTTGAGGTGAGGAGAAAGTTCTTCACAGAAAGAGTTGTTGGCCATTGGAATGTGCTGCCCAGGGAGGTGGTGGAGTCCCTGTCCCTGGAAGTGTTCAAAAAGGGATTGGATGTGGCACTTGGTGCCATGGTTTAGTAGTCATGAGGTGTTGGGTGACAAGTTGGACTTGATGATCTCTGAGGTCTTTTCCAACCTTAGATTCTATGACTCTATGGAAAAAAGAGGACTTTTTTATCCATTACCAAAATAATTTTTTCTTCCTCTTCAAGAAGAGTAGTGAATTGCATCCTTAGAGCTAGACTTAACTGCTGAAGTGAAACAAATGTGAAGTGAACTTCTCTGTAATATTTGGGGTTTTTTTGGTTTTTGTTAAACTGGTCCATGAAGCCTATTTAGTTTTCTTCAACTCTATATTATAGGTGATTCAGAAGGACTTACAAATGCAGAGTCAGAGTTTAAGGAGTGTTAGTCATTAGAGCTGACTCTGTGCTTAAGCACACTGCTTCTGATCATTTTGTACTTTTGTGCTGACCACAGAGGTGCTAAAAGAGGAATAGCTGGTTTGGTAAGGGAAAGGCAGAGCTAATGTGCCTGTCTGCTGCAGGCAGTTGGCTTGCTGAGAACTCCAGGTACCCAGAAGCATTTTAAGAACCATTATGCATTGCAGTAGAAGGAAGTTGGCTCTGGAATGATGGGCAGTTTTGCTGATCACCATGGTCACTGCCTGTGGTCTGCGTTGCTGAAACCTCTCAAATTTAGCTGAAGGTCAAGAGCTGCATTGTTTCTAAGAAATTTGAAATAGCCTTACTTCTGAGAAGAGTGTGTTCTCATAAGGGCTGAAAGACAACAAGGAAACTCAAGCCTGTCTTGGTACCTGGAAAATGGTTTTGGTGATCAGTTAAGTTGAACAGCTCTGACAGTTTTCAACCCGAAGAGTAAAGTACTCTGCATTATGTACATGAAAGTAAACTCCACAACTGCAGGTGCTGAGGTCTTCACTTGGTACATGGATTTGCAAAATGTGATGCTAGAAGCTGCACAGTAATTGTTTTCCCTTGAGGAATCCAGCATGTCATTAAACCTTTGTGTGTCCTTCTTTTAATGCAGCGGTGGACGGAGACCTACGTGCGCTGGTCCCCAAAGGGCACCTACCTGGCCACGTTCCACCAGAGGGGCATCGCGCTTTGGGGTGGAGAAAAGTTCAAGCAGATTCAAAGATTTAGTCACCAGGGGGTGCAGCTTATTGACTTCTCACCTTGTGAAAGGTATGGGATCTGACCTTGGTTTGGGCTCAGGAATCAAAAGCACAAAGCACACATTCTGGCTGCTGTGCTTTCAGATCTCTGTCAGGGGTTTTCTATTTGCCTGTGCAAGTAACTGCAGAAATCCTTCTCAGAAGAAATGAAACTGACTTCTTTTTGACTCCAGGAAAGATACTTAATATAATCTGGAATAATTGGTCTACAAAACTGAGCTGACAAGTTCACTCAAAGACCTTATTGTCTGAGGAAGAAAGCCATCTGTTTCCCCTTCTTTGTTTGGAGGGAACATCTGTAGTGTTAGATTTCTAGTTCTCTGAAAAGTTTCAGTTGAGCAGCATCTTCCAAATCTGTAGCACTGCAATGGAATCCTTGAGATTTCTTTAACACTGAAGAGCTCTTCAGAGAAGGTTAAAATAATTTCAGTACTGAGATGCATCTTTTTTTTTGCTAGTTTGCAAATAGTGTATTTGGAAGCAGTTAAGTTTTATGTTTCGTTGTATTGAAGAGAGATTCTTTAAATGGAGAAGTCCAGCATGCCTGTAGTTCAGGATGGCTAAGGTCAGTGGATTTAGTTTTGATTCAAAACCTATTACTTCTTGTGGCAAAACTGTATAGGAGACCAGAGTGTTTGGTGAGGACTTGAACAAGAAGACTTGAACATAAATACAGAGGGATGTCCTGGAAACACTCTCTCTCAGAGGCTTTCTTCCCCTTTATCACACTGTTTTTCCCTCCTTTCCAAAAAAATCTCATTACAAAGTCTGCTGTTTTAAAGTGCCTTGTATTTAAATGCTGTTTGGAACAAAGCCTGCTTGTCCTGATGTATTAGATGAAGTTCCAGTAGTGAAAAATTACTATTTCTTTTGTAGGTACTTAGTGACCTTCAGCCCTTTGATGGACACACAGGATGACCCTCAGGCTATTATCATCTGGGATATTCTGACTGGGCAAAAGAAACGAGGATTCCACTGTGAAAACTCTGCTCACTGGCCTATTTTTAAGTAGGTTAAGAAACAAAATTAGAGGGATAGTAGTCCCAGTCTTCATTTAATAAAAACACTATTCCTATCTAATATAATTTTTTTTTTCTCCTTTTTATTTACTTAGATGGAGTCATGATGGTAAATTCTTTGCTCGAATGACTTCAGATACCCTCAGCATCTATGAAACACCTGTAAGTTCTTGCTTTACAATGTCAGTCTTTCTCATGGTACCTGTTTTAAAGGATACATTTTAATATTACACTTTAGAGCTGGGCTTAATAGGAGACACATCCATTTGTCTTCTGCTTTTTTGGGGTGAAAAAAATTCAGCTGAGTCCAAGAGTAAATTTTACATCACACCTCTAGAAGGACTTGGCAGCTCAATATACTCAGTAGGATCCAAGGTTATGTGATACCTTCTGGCTCTCAGTAGCAGGTGAGTGCCAGAGTACCCAAAGTTGAACTATAAATTGCAGCCTACTAGAGTCTGTTTTGCCTTTTTTGTTTCAACTCAGGCTGCTGTAGGCATTAATTCCATATAGTATATTTTATTTTATTTGTAATTGGGTTCTACACATTTGCCACAACAACCCCATGCAGTGCTACAGGCTGGGATCAGAGTGGCTGGAGAGCAGCCATGCAGAGAGGGACTTAGGGATACTGGTTGATAGTAGGCTGAATATGAGCCAGCAGTGTGCCCAGGTGGCCAAGAAGGCCAATGGCATCCTGGCCTGCATCAGGAATAGTGTGGCCAGCAGGAGCAGGGAGGTCATTCTGCCCTGTACTCAGCACTGGTTAGGCCACACCTTGAGTCCTGTGTCCAGTTCTGGGCTCCTCAGTTTAGGAAAGATGTTGAGCTGCTGGAAGGTGCCCAGAGAAAGGCAACAAGGCTGGGGAGAGGTGTGGAGCACAGCCCTGTGAGGAGAGGCTGAGGGAGCTGGGGTTGCTTAACCTGCAGAGGAGGCTCAGGGGAGACCTTATTGCTCTACAACTGCCTGAAGAGAGGTTGTAGCCAGGTGGGGGTTGGTCTCTTCTCCCAGACACCCAGCACCAGAACAAGAGGACACAGCCTCAAGCTGTGCCAGGGGAGGTTTAGGCTGGATGTTAGGAAGAAATTCTTCATAGAGAGAGTGATTGGCCATTGGAATGTGCTGCCCAGGGAGGTGGTGGAGTCACCATCCCTGGAGGTGTTTAAGAAGAGACTGGATGAGGCACTTAGTGCCATGGTTTAGCTGATTAGATGGTGTTGGGTGATGGGTTGGACTTGATAATCTCGAAGGTTTTTTTCCCACCTGGTCAATTCTGTTCTATATGTTCATAATAAATAAAAAAACAGATGGAAGAGCTCTGAAAGCTCCACACAATTTCCTAGTTTATGTACAGTAAGAGTAGAAAGTGTGCATGTAAATACAAGAATGTTACTAATTTGATGCTTCACACCTTTCTTTTCTTTTAGTCTATGGGTTTGTTGGACAAGAAAAGCTTGAAAATCACTGGGATAAGGTGAGTCTGATCCTTTGTAAGGCCACCTTGGTGCTACAATGATGAAAGTGGTTTCTGCTTGGAGTGTCTCTTGCTAAAAATTAACATGGCACTGTTCGAACTTTCTTCCTGTAGGGACTTCTCGTGGTCTCCAGGTGGTAACATAATTGCTTTCTGGGTGCCTGAAGACAAAGACATCCCAGCAAGAGTGACTTTGATGCAGCTGCCTTCTAGACAAGAAATCCGCGTGCGGAATTTGTTCAATGTTGTAGATTGTAAACTGCACTGGCAGAAGAATGGGGACTACCTGTGTGTGAAGGTAGACAGGACTCCCAAAGGCACACAGGTATGTGGCTTCTGATTAGATTCATAAAATTTAGTTCTATCTCATGCTGATACCTAGTTTTCTTACAGTACTGTCTTTTAATACAGGCAGTGTAAATTACATCATGTCAAAGATGATATAAATCATGTGGAAAGCAAAATGTATGCAACGTGTCCAGGATTTGCTTTTGACTTCAGTGGCATCTTGGATGAGAGCTTTTTGCCTCACCTGTTTGCCTTCTCACTGCTAAGCAGTTGTTGAGCATCTCACAGGTCGTGCTGCACATTGTGCCATATGTTTATCTGTCTCAATTACATTCCATACCAGACTGAAAAGAACAAAAATGCTTTTGCACAATTCCATCGGTTCTTCTTTATCAGTACATTTAGTATGTGTTTGGCAGTAAGATGTACTGTATTTATCTGCTGTCCTTAAAGAAACAAATCTGCCTCCTGACAAGCTAATTGTGTAGCTGTCTTCCTATGCCTACTGATAAGATTATTTGTTGTGCTGCTGCTGTGCTGGGTAATGAGCTGCTCTTGGCCTTTGCAGGGAGTGGTGACCAACTTTGAAATCTTCCGAATGAGAGAGAAACAGGTGCCAGTGGATGTGGTGGAAATGAAAGGTAATGCCAAGTATTTCCTTACCTTTGATCTTGAGCCTTTTTGAGCAGACACTTTTGTGTTCCTCAGAAATTCCTGTCAGGGTGTGATGTGACTTGTTAGGAGCTGCAGGATCTGTGTCACAGGGCATCTAGCCTGAAAATGAGAAGTAAACTTTAGTAGCTATTGATGTTTGACTGGAAGAGTGACAGACCTGGAAATCTGTTATTAATCAAGATGGTAGGACTGATAATGAGTGTTTTTTGTAGGAGGGGAGACTCTGGGTCTGAAACACTTCCCATAACTCCCCACATTTGCCTTAAAACTTGTGTTTTTAAATACAGCCTGTGCAGCAAAGTGTTAACTGATGGATTCCCTCTCTTCAGTGTCTGGGTTTTCTTTGGTAACCACTTGAAATCAAAGCTTTGTTTTGCATTTTGACAGAGTCCTGACCCCCTTTTGTTTTGTTTTGTTACAGAAAGCATCATTGCCTTTGCTTGGGAACCAAATGGAAGCAAGTTTGCTGTGTTGCATGGGGAGACTCCAAGAATTTCAGTTTCCTTTTACCATGTTAAAAACAATGGGAAAATAGAACTCATAAGTAAGTGACTACAATCAAGTGAGAAGTGCAGATACTAAAGATTTTGTGTGAGAGTAGTGCAGTAAGCTTAAAATTGTAACTGTTTATGGTGGATAATGTAGCAGTGGTTGCTATTCTGCCTGACACTCTACAAATTGTAACGTTGTGATGACAGCAAAACTGTCTTCATTTTGAATCAGTCCAGGGGCTGGGAATAAAAGACTTAACAGGCCAGAACAATTTTGTGGTCTTAGGACAAACTTGGCACAGACTTGGTTCACCTTAGATAAAATTTATTCCCAAGCTGGGTAGGGGTCTTTTGATCTCCTCTTTCGTCTTCTAGCTTTGGATGTTCTGATGCTACTGGGTTTTGTCTTTAGGAGCATAGAACTAAGGGCTGTTGTTAGAACTTGTTCAGAAATGCCTTCTGAAGAGTAGATGGAGTTCACTGCTTGCAAGCCAGTTGATGGCATTGGATTGTGATCTTTTTTTTGCTGATTTTGACATGTTTCTTTCCAGAAACTTTTGACAAGCAGCAGGCAAACACGATATTCTGGAGTCCTCAGGGGCAGTTTGTAGTATTGGCTGGCCTCAGAAGGTGAGTACTGCACAGCTCACTGAACACCACAGTCATTTTAAGGAGAAGGAAGACCAGAGTTTATCTCCTGGAGAAGTATTTGATATCTGCATGAATCTGTGGTATAAACCTGACAAAGCTTTGCAGAAGCAAAGGAAAAGAATAGATAATATCAGGAAGTTGCTTGTTAGAGCAGATGAAAGTGATTTTATTTCTTTTAATTAAAAAGCTGAATACTGTTTGCATCTACATGCTTTCAGACAAGTGCTGCTGTTAACCACACAAATCTATTGCTTCTTTAATCTTCATTTCTTAAGTATCTAATTGCTAAACTTTGGCTATAACTTGCCTATAGCATGTTTTCACTTTAAGAGCAGAAATGAAACGGGTTAAGGGCCACTGAACATAGACACAAAAGTGTGATTCTTACTTGGATTCAGTCTTTTGCTCATGGCATTGCTTTCTAACCACAGACTAGTATGATTCTGCTCTTCTGGCTGCTGTGAAGGTTTATCTTTATAGTGAGGAGTTGTAAAGATGCAGCTTGTGAGATAATGCTTTGGCTGTAGTAGTGTGTGAACCAATCTGTCCTGTTTTGCCATTGCAGCATGAATGGTGCCTTAGCATTTGTTGATACATCAGACTGCACCATGATGAATATTGCTGAACACTATACAGCTTCAGATGTGGAATGGGATCCTACAGGCAGATACATTGTCACTTCTGTGTCTTGGTGGAGCCACAAGGTACTAAAGTTGTGGGGTTTTTATTTCTCCTCCAGAGATGTTGGAAAGGGCTGTTGGTTAGGAAGAGAAAATGGACGCTTGTCCCACTGATCACATGACTTAAATCCTGCACCACAGTGTTGTATATGGTGATTTCTGAACAACAGTATGTATTTGGGCCACTGGCTTCACCAGTTGGTCTAAATAAGTTCTGGTAGGGCTAAGCTAAGTGGCTTTTTCCTGATTATTTTTTATTTTATGACATCTTAAGTGGTTTCAAACTTGATCTCCTTGTGGTCCATGCAGAATAGCAGGATTTATTGCTCCTGTCATTACTTTTGCATGGTTCCAGCATTGTAATCCTCTTCTGTACAAGTAAAGAAGCTGAGATCTAAGGTTATGATAGAAGGGCTGGCTTAGTTTCAATCTAGTAGGTAACTTCTTGCAAAGCTTCAGTGGAACAAATGTTTTGACTTGTGCCAGGAAGGCACTAACAAAAGAGCACCCTAGTTCTGTTCACTGATGGTGCTGACAAAGTGAGGGCTACAGTGTTAAGTCCCAGCTTATCTTGACCAAGGTGGGGCACTGCTCTTGCAGGTGGACAATGCATATTGGTTATGGACCTTCCAAGGCCGTCTGCTTCAGAAGAACAATAAAGACAGGTTCTGTCAGCTGCTCTGGAGACCACGACCAGCTACCTTGCTCAGTGAAGATCAGATAAAGGTACTGTATTCCACTGGCTTTCTCCTGGCACTGATTTGGTGTGTAAGCATCCTCAGTTTACTCTGGCCCCTTGAGGATGAGGCTTGTCAACAGTTACACAACTAGCTGTTGTACTGAATTAGTGAAAACACAGTCTGCTGTAAGGGACATCACTTCTGGGAATGACTCTAAATATTAATTGTTCTTTGAGCTCAGAACTGGCTGCCAGCTGTTCTTACAGTTAAGGTACAGTGAAAGGGTATAAAAAATAACCAAAATTAGTTTAGCTTTCCAGACTTCACCAGTTGTGTGTGTAGAATAGAATTAACCAGGTTGGAAAAGACCTTCAAGATCATCAAATCCAACCTATCCCCCAACACCATCCAATCAACTAAACCATGGCACCAAGTGCTTCATTCAGTCTCTTCCTAAACACCTCTAGTGATGGTGACTCCACCACCTCCCTGGGCAGCACATTCCAATGGCCAATAACTTGTTCTGTGAAGAACTTCTTCCTAACATCCAGCCTAAACCTCCCCTGGTGTAGCTTGAGACTGTCTGTTGTGTACAGAAGCATGGATATGATCTGTAAGCCGGGAAGAACAAACTAAATTATAGCAAAAGGAACCTGCCTAGAGGAGAGAGATGCTTTAAAAATGTGCTTAGGTCTGCCAAAGGAGTTCTTAGAGAATATGAGTGATGTGATTGCTGATCTGATACCCTAATCAGAATAAAATCCCTATTTTACAGCAAATTAAGAAGGACCTGAAGAAATACTCCAAGATCTTTGAGCAGAAGGATCGCCTGAGCCAGTCCAAAGCTTCAAAGGCAAGATACTCTTTGGAGTATAGTAATGTAGATTTAAACTCTTGTAAGGTGTCCTTAGTTACTGTGTAATGGTGGTGTGACAGTTTTAGGCTGTGCCTTTAAGGTAAAGGTCAGCTACTGAATTCTCTAGCTGAATGTTTTGGGGTAAAAAAGGAAAACAAAGATAATTCTAAACTAATTTCATTGGTAGATCAGTGGGGATGTAACTTTAAGGTTTTACTCTGTGCAGTCAGTCTCAGTCTGAGTCTGGACAGGTGCTGTCTTCCTTCTGTTCCTGGCAGTTCTGACCTTGGACTAATGAGATAAGAAATTAATTCCTTTCTTCCCTTAACAATGGCTTTGAACTAACAAATTTCCCTTAATATCCTTTTTTCCCCAAAAGGATTAGAGAGAAAAGGAGTAAGGGGGAGAGGGGGCTTTGGGGGGGAACCCTCCTCCATCGAGGGGTGTGTGTGGAGTTTTCTGTGTTAAGTTCTTTCCTGTATGTTTTTGTACATACTGTAAATGCTGTATATTGCAGATACATTCATTGCATTTCATTCTGCTTGTAAATACAGCCCTCTTCCATTTTGCTTCTCCAACTGAGTTAGCTGTGGTTTGGGGGGGGGAGGGAATTGAATGTTTCTCACTACCGCAGGTGGTCTGTCAGTTAATTTCTTCTATGACCTCTGTGTTGATTTGAATCCTGACGGTCAGAGTTAGTTCCTGCAGGTAGTTCAGAAAGATGCTGCTAAACTGCCAGGTTCAGCATTGATTGCTTCAGTAATGAGTAATGGCTCTGGAGAGGCACTAGTGTTAGCCTCATTAAGGAGAAGTGGTAGAATTTTGGGGTTCTCAGTGAGTTGCTGCATTAACCAGTCTCTATTTAAAGACAAGCTCTTTAATGAGAAACAACACAACTTGCCCAAACAGCTTTTGGTTCGTGTAGGAGAAAGATCTTAAGTCAGTAGAAAGTATGGGGGGGCGGGGGGAAGTTTGTGACTTGCTGATATTCATTGTGTGTGAATTTGATTCAGTGGGGAGGTTTAACAATCTCTTCCTGCCTCTGTAGGAGCTGGTGGAGAGGAGACGCACGATGATGGAAGAGTTCCGGAAGTACCGCAAGATGGCACAAGAGTTGTACATGGAGCAGAGGAATGAGCGTTTGGAGCTTCGAGGAGGTGAGCCACACCTCCCACTTGTGAAGCCTTGCTGCTAAGTAACTGATGCTTATCAAGTAACTGCCCTCTGCCAGGGGTTCATCCACTTCTCTCCCTCTGTTTCCTGCCAAAGCTAGTCCCTCCTCCTCTCAAGGTTATTTACACCTTTAGCCTGAATCCAAACAGGATTTATTTATTTACTCCTTTTAACAGAAGCAAGCTCAAGTATTGCTGGCTGCCAGGCTTTGGGATGTGTTTTATCTAACCTCAAGCACTGGCTTGATAACACCCAAATCTCTTTGCAGCCTTGTATTTAACCAAAAAATCCACAGAAGCCCTGTGGTGAAAGATGATCATACGTCTGCCATTGAATGGATTTAGTGTGTACTTGGTATGATTTTAAAGCACCAAATACCTCTTGTTTCACTGCTGGTTTAAGGACTGTTTCTGCCAAGAACAGGAAAGCCTTGCTGCCTTGTTTGATGCATTCAGTGTTGATGTTTTTCTGCATTCCAGGGGTAGACACAGATGAGCTGGACAGCAATGTTGATGACTGGGAGGAGGAGACTGTTGAATTTTTTATCAATGAAGAAATTATTACCCTTGCAGAACCAGAGTAATTAACAGAACTGTGGTAAGATAGCACACCTCTCAGCAGAGAGGAACTTCTGTCAGCTATTGCTGTAGATGCAATCATTTGCTTGGGAGACTTAAGTCTGTTTGTTGCATGAGTGAGCTTGGTGTTCTGAGGCAGTTTATGCTTTCTCTTATTTTAAAAGTAATTACAGGCTCAGATTATGAGTTGTACTGAACAGAATACTGTGGCTGTTCTGTCTTGCCAGGGTGGTCGAAGTCACAACAGCATCAGGGTCAGCTTCTAAATGTGGTACATTGCAGACTAAGTTCTGTCACTAGGAGGAACTGCAGTTAGAAGTTTTGCCTTTTGGAAGAATGACATGTTAGTTGGAGACTGGACAGAGTTTAAATACTAAAGGTGACAGAGCAAGTTGAGTAGCCTGCTAAAACTTTGAGTAGGTGTTTAAATACTCCCATGGACTCTGCTGTCATTTTCCACACATGTTGGTTAGAACTCAGGCAGCAGCAGGGTCCTCTGTATTGTCACTGATTGCTGCTGAAATCTTTTACTGACTCCAGTGCTTTTCCCAGTTCCTTTTTGTGAATTCTTGTTATGTGTTTGTATGTTGAGAAGAGAAGTTCCTTCTAGCCTCCGTTGCAGGAAACTGTAGTCATGAGGTCTTGGGTGACAGGTTGGACTTGGTGATCTTTGAGGTCTTTTCCAACCTTGTTGATTCTATGATATGTCCCTTAGGGGACATTGAGGAGGAAGAAGAGGTTTTGATAATGAAGGCATTCACATAGGACTTAAAACCTGGAATGTGTTTCTGCTCTGTCATGATTTGGACTTCCCTTAAGGAAGGGGGTACTGGAAGTATGCCTTTTGCAGCTCCAAGTGACCCTACAGTTCCTTAGCCTCCAGATACCTGAAGAGCTCAAGTGAACTGTGAGCAGTACACCTCTTGGAGCTGTAGAAAAATGAATAGCCCTGGTACCTTTGGATATATTTGGATCTGTGTTATCTGTGTGCCATCCATGGGAGATCATTTTATGGAAGGAAGAGGGAGGGAAGCTGCTTAGTGTATAGATTGAAACAAACATCAGTTAAAGAACAGGTGTAACATGTTTTTGTTGCCTTTCACCAGCTGGCATCTGCAGTGAAGTTGAGCAGTTTGAGCAAAAGCAATGTAACTAACTCCCCTCTTCTTTTCCTTTTCCTGCAGCACCACCGTATCTTGTGCTGAAAAGAAGTTCCTTCATTTTCAGAAAGCCTACATCAACTTTGGAATTTTTAATCCATATTCTTACACTCTGGAAGGGTGGATGCACCAGATTTTCTCCATTCTGACACATTGTAGTGCCTTTAAGTCCTGCTGCCTGCTGCAGTGAGACGCTGGAAAGGCGCTGCTTTTAAATTTGTATTCTCGGTTGTTTGGGTTTGGTTTTTTTTTTTTTAAGGGTTTGATTTATGTTTTGGTTTTTTTGTTGTTTTTTTTTCTCCCCCTTTTTAAATCCACTATTACCAGTATTTACTTCCTGACCCCTGTGCAGTACTTACCAACTGGCAGGTTTTGACTTTTTGCCAGCAAGGTGAGATTCATCAGTGCACCCCTGTCTTACACACACACACACACACACGATGTTTCTGTTTCAGGACTCTTTCTGTGTCCTGAGTGCATGGACAGGTGTTCATTTTGTTTGGGGAAAAGTCAACAGAACCATTCTTTGTATGATGTGTTTTAGTGTGCTGAAGCAGCACTACAGTGGGCTATATCCTCCTCCTTTCAGATTGTGAAAGGATGCCTCTCCCTCAAAGAGCTGAATATGGAAATAAAAGCAGAGCTATACTAAACCCAGGCTGGCTACGCGTTGTTTGTAGGGAATCGTTCCCTCCATGAAGGTCAAAGCATACCCACAGTACAAAGAGTGTTTGCTGTATTGAACTTCCTTTGGATTTCTTTTGATCTCAGTTCCTCCTGGCTCTTCTGTTCTGTTGTTTTCTTTTGGTCTTCATAGTGATTGGGTCCTTAGAGCAATTCACTCACCTGACAGGTTGCACTGTTCAATATAGTGGAGTGACTGAAAGCGTTTGCCAACTGACAGGAGCCTCAGGAATGCCTGGATTAGTCTTGTTAGTGACCACTGCCACCTTCCAAAGAAGTGCTCTGCGTTGCTGCACATGCCTTACACTCCCTTTCCTAGGACCTAGGTTCATTTCTAAATCCCTGTGTGCTCAGTGGGGAAAAGTGTACTTAAAAGCTGCTGGGACAATGTCTGTCTGTATTTATGAGCAGAAAGTGTTTTGGGTTTTTTGGGGGGTGTTTTCACAGCAGTGAGAGAGATTGGCCTGCTGCTTGCCCTTTGAGGAGTAAAGGAGAATGAGGATGTTCCCTCTCCTCTCCTGGACTGTGAAACTACTAGTGAGCCCTCTTGCCTGGCTCTTTTGAACCCTGAGATCACTTAAATAGCAGCATCTGACAGAGCTGAAGTGGAAAGGCCAAGGAACAGTAATGTTTATAGCACTCAATTCTTTGTCCTTACGTGAACGTGCAGTGAAAGCAAATGCAGGACCCCCTCAATTAACTCCCTTGCTCTCTTCACCAGGAAGACTCTTCAAACTAATTGTACCTTAAGGATGCTATTGACTTAGTTTCAACTGTTCACTGTTAGACCAGTGGGTGGCTTTTTTTCCCTAGAAGTCTGTATTTGCTCATTCATAATCCATATATACAGAGATTATAGTGTTGTCCACAGTATTTACCAAGCTCAAGAGAAGACTGGATGAGGCACTTGGTGCCATGGTTTAGTTGATTAGATGGTGTTGGGTGATAGGTTGGACTTGATGATCTCGAAGGTCTTTTCCAACCTGGTTAATTCTATTATATTCTAATTACTTTCTACTAAAATGGTGGAAATGGATGGAAAATGCTTCTCTGAAGTATGGATCATCAGTGAGTAAAAACCAAAACCCAAACCCATCAAAGTCATGATGTCCTTGTGGGAACTTTGGAAGCTGACAAGATGTTGCCCTGACCAACAGTTAAAGCCCCTTCTCATCTCAGGCTAGCATTTCTGCCACTGCTCCCTTCAATTACTGCATCTCTTCTGTAGTGTTTCCTACTTCAAATGCTTTTTGCAGATGATGTGGTATTAAATTTGCTGTGTGAGTATGGTTGGTAACCTAGTCTATTTGCCACACCTCAGAATAACAGGAGGAGTCATAGCAGGGAGGAAAGGTCCTCCCTGACTTTGTGTTGGTGTGTAGCCCCAAGCACTGGATGCTGCTGGTTCACAGCCTGTGGCTCTTACCAGGACTTTTGAAGGGTTGTCAAAACAAGCAGGTTTGTAGGTTCTGTATAGAGCTCTGAATGGGTGGGGGAAAAGGCTTCCAACAGCAGTTGTACCTCCACCAACTGCCTTCAAAGGTCCAGAATTTGGGTGGGAAGGGGGAAACAAACCTTAAGCATTAAGTAGGATAGTATCTCACTGTGTTTGTTTAAAATATTGTCTAAAGTATTTTTCATTACTGTTCTTAAGTAGCAAGACTAAGTGGAACAATTCATTTAATCCTGGGCTAGTTTTCACTTTCACAGTCTTTAATTTGTAACAGATTGAAAAAAATACTCTCATGACCTTTTAACCTTCTACAGTCTTTAATGCAAACTTCTTAAATGCTACCATTTTTTAATAAAGCCTTACTGTAACTTCTATGAACTTTGACTCATTTACTGTTAATAAATAATGAAGACAAAAGGTGATTGTGTTGTGGGCTTTTTAGTAGGTTCTTGTGCTGAATGGATTGACACTTCAGATTGCTGAGGGATTGCCTTCCTGAAGATAGGAGTCATGGAATGCCACCATGTGTGAAATGACAAGACAATGGAAGATTGCACTGAGCTCAGGGAGGGAGCAAATTGTTTCCTGGCAGTCTGGACGGCTGTTGGCAGTTCCTGGGCAAGGCTGAAGGGGGCCAGGGTGCTCCTTGGTCAGGCTTTGGGGGAGCTGTAGGCCCCTGCTCCTGGCTGTGACCTCATCAAGTATGTACAGGTGGGCTTGTATGTAAAGAACTAACCTGGGCTTGAAGGTTGGTGATTTTGTTTGTCCTCAGTTCCTGCCCTGAAGCTCAGTATTTCACTGCTGCCTCTCCTTGCTGCCCCTGCAGTCACCTCCCACCTGGGACAGCGCAGGCGTTGCCTCTCTTTCCCTCCCCTGGGGTGGCTGTTGCTATTGCTGTTGCTGCCTCTGAACATTCAGTCTCCTGCACCAGTGCAGCCTTCTGAAGGGCTCCAACTCGATGTGCACCTCCCTGGACACACTGCCCACTCCTGCAGCTGGCATCATCTTGCAGCTCGGCCATGAAGGAGCAGCAGCTTACAGTGAGTCTACTTCCTGTGGGGAGGACACAAGATGGGAAAGAGCAGCTGGGTTATACCTATTGTTTCTCAGCTCTCCTCTGGTATTCCTGGGCTCTGTGGCACAGCTGAAAACAAACAAACAAACCTGCCAGACTTGCACTTGCAAAGCTCTTGTGTGATTTAAAGCAAAAGTGGGGTAGAAGTATCCTTCAGAGGAGAAAGTATAGTGGGGGAGGTGAGGCTGAGTAACCTGGTAGGCGCTGGTTAGTCCTTAAACAGTGGTTTTCAGTGTTTTGAGATTTGAGTGACAGATTCATAATAAACAGCTGAAAGAAACTGGAATAACAGGGTCTGCATCATTGCTCCAGCATCTCTCTGAGTAAGAGGAGTGTTTTGAAAATGTAACCCTTACCCAAGCTTCAACCCTGGGCTTCTCGGTGAAACTGAAGCACTGCTCTCACATGGTGCTGAGGCAGGCTCAGAAACCTATGCTCAAAGTGGAATTGCTTAAAATAAAGTCAACAATATCCAGAATATCTTGCATTCCTCTCTCATGCACAAAAAAGCCTTGGTACTTGGTGTGACCTATCTCCACATGCTGCTTATTTGGATTTGTTTTCTTACCCTCCGTGGCCAGGGCTGCCAAACACAGTGATTAACAGCACTGTTCCAGAGGTTAAGGCTGCCTAAAAGCCACTTGCACTATGCCCTGCTTCTCCTGCAGGATGTGGGATTATGGTGTGCAAGATAATATTGTCAAATGCTTCAAGGATGAGTTCAGCCCATGGGAATGAGATGCTCAGAAGAGTGTCACTCAGATGCATTTAGGGAGATGAAGATAATTGCTCTCTTCTTGTTAATATTAAAAGTTTTCCAAAGCCAAGGAGCTCACCTTGTGCTCAGAAGTATTCCCAGTGAAGAAATGTTCCTTTGCTGTTGCTGGAACTACTCAAAAAAACATCTACTGCAGTGCTGGAGCCTGGAAGCTGTGGGCAAAACCTTCATTAAATTGACAGGTAGCTTGACTTGTTATTGTGGAAATCAATCTGGTTCCTATAGAAACTAGCTGCTTGTGACTGGTGGGGCTGCAGAACAAATCTGTTTCAGTAATTGCACACCCTCCTGATGAGGCATCATTTCTGTGCATTATGCAGCGTTTTATCAGCACCATCCCTCCTGTCAGGAGCTGCAAAGAGGATGCTGCTCTGTTTTGTGAAAGGGAAAGCAGCTATGGAAAGGCGAAAATGGATTTTTTTTCAAGTCTCTTAATAGCTGAGATACCACAGGCAGCTGTTAGGGGAGGTTTTGCATTGGTGGTCTTCTCCAGAGACCCTCCACTGGGCACACAAGGTTTAGGATCTGTGACTGTGCAACCCACCCACAGATGCAGTGGGTCAGGGCCAGGGCAGGACCCCATCTTCACAGGGTCCACTTGATCCCACAACTGATCCATGGCACCACACTTTCTCTGTTACTTCACCTACAGATTAAACAGGCTGAAATCTCTGTACTCTTGGATGTTATTGATACTGACAAGTACCCCCTGCATGATTTAAATCTTCCAGTCACATTATGGCCTGTGTTTCAAGGTGGAGTGCCCTGTTCCTGACTGATTCAGCTGTGGCACGAGGCACTGGCAGTTAACTGCTGCTTTACAATAGCTCCAGTCCTTCGATGAATTCCAGCTTCCTAGGAACCCTGCGGGACCTGCACAGATCAGGGCCAACTTGCTCTCATCTGGTTGAACAGGCTCATGATGATTGCTACCTGGGATTAAAAGAAATGGGTACTCAGTGAAATGCCAATTCCCTTTCTTTGTCAGAGAGAACTTTAATCAGTGTTTTGGGAACACCAGGGGAATCTGTAATTGTGCCTAGCTCTGTGGCTTGTGGTAGCATGATCCCCCATCTCCAAAGGTTTCTGCTGGCAGCAGCAGTGACATGGCTGACTTCATTCTGCTGTGTTCTCTGTCAATCAGCAGCTGGAGTCTTACTGCATCAAACAGCAGAAGAGGGAGGAAAAAAATGTGCAAATCATGGGAGAATTAACTGGTTGAAGCTTTATAAACTCCCTTGAACTCTCCAGGCCCTAAGCTTAAGGTTTTTAGGATGGACCAGCAGAAGAGGTGCAGCGAGAAGCTGTCAGTGTCACTGGTGCTGGCCCAGAGCTGAGCCCTGTGGCAGGTAAGTCTGGGTGGCCTCACCCAGGTGTGTGCTGTGTGTGCAGGTGGCCCTTCGCATCCGGCCCATCAGCGAAGCAGAAGCAGAGGAGGGAGCTGCCCTCATTGCCCACAGACTGGGGGAGCAGGTAAGTTGTGGGCTTGTGCCTGGGCTGCAACAGAGCCCCTGCCATGACTCCAGCCCTTCTGGTTCACACACAAACACTTGATTTCGAACCCTGCAAAGCCCCCAGCCTTGCTGCGACACAGCAGGGGTGCAGCTTGCCGTGCCCATGGCACTTCTGTTCTCTGGTTCTGCACCTTTCACCTCTCGCTCCTCTGCTTAAGAGGCAGGGACTGCCAGAGATCCCCACTCACCTTTTCTACACTGCTGCATCTATTTACATATTTTTATTGTGCCCCTGTTATTTGCCCTCATTTCCAACATAGTTCCCATTATTTTCTGTCATGCTTCAGCTGATCTCTCTGACCCCTTTCTGGGTGCATGCTAATTCTGTAATATATCTTGTCTGCACACAACAGCCAAGCGATAGCAGCCCTCAGATGCAACAAGAGCATGAAGCTCTCTTTCCTCTCTTCATGGATTATCTCCCAAAGGCAATTTTTGTTTAGTGCCTTACTGGTGAAACATCCTTTCTTTTATTTGTTTAAAGCAGCCATTAACTTCACAAGGATATCAGCTTTATTTTTATAGGGCTTATTCAGATTTCCATCCTCTGCCCTGAAATCTATTTACTCTAATGGAAATCTGGGAAGGAAATGTGCATTACATTAGTCTGAGTAACTTCTATCTCTGAGTTTCTCTTAATAATGCAAATAACTGTAATTATGAAAGCAAATTAATTAACTGGGCAGTTGAAGTACTCAGATTTCTTGCTGTATTTGGATTTACATCATGTCCTCTGCTATTTTTACTCCCAGCCTAACTCATTTAGAGCAGCTTCTGTCTGCCTATTAATCCTAACTCAAAATTGACTCTGTTAGTGTCTTGTTATGTTTTAATGCTTCCGTGCAATAGCAGCAGATTTATGCTTTCAGAACACTATTAGTTAGATAAGGTGTGAGCCCCAGGCTGGAGGAGGAGGACTCCTTTGGATGCATAGATACACTGTGAGCAAAGCCTGGGTGTTAGGAGGAGTCAGTAAAAGGAGCCTGAAAGTGTCACAGCCAGAATTTCTAAAGGAAGCACACTGACCTCATTCTGCAGGCTCTGCTCTTGGCTGTCACACTTGCCTGTGCACACCATGACGTGGCAGCCCCTCTTTTGCAGGCAAATGTTTCTGCCACGGATAAACCAGCAGCTAGCTCCCTTGGGAGTGTGTTCTTGTGTTGCTTCAGGGCTCAAGGCCTGAACTGGACCATTATAAAATAATTTAAAAAATAAGCCATTCTGGGAATTGAAAACTTGTAGCTCAGAATTAGAGGTACTCCTTAGAGACCTGGAATGCAGCAGGAAATGCAAAAGAAAAAGCCAAACCAAAGCCTGAAAGCCCATGGAGAGTTGTCCTGGATACTCACCTCTCTCCCATGCCTGGCACACCAAAGCAGTTATTCTGTAGGTCAAATATGGGTTGATCTATGCTCATTTAACCTTATCTAATGACCTCTTTACCTGAGAGAGAGTGAAAGCTGCTCTGGAGCAGGAGGCACAGGTTTCTCTGCCCCTTCCCTTGAGGCTTAAGCATCTCCTTATGAGCCATCTTAGTGGAGGAGAAAGAATGGCATTCTCCACTGTAATTGTATCCTGTGATAATTACCTACTAAAACAGATCTTAAAGGACTGAAAAGAAGCAGAACTGGTTCTGTAACCTGCTGCAACTCCCCTCCCAGCTTTGTTTTTTCCCTTAATAAAAGGCAGAAATGGAATGAAATTTCTGCCCTTGTGCAATGCAGGTATTTCTATCCATCCTTCTGCAGGAAAGGCTTTAGAGGATGACTTTGGGCTCTTTTGCTGCCGAGAAAGTTAACTGTTTTCTTTCTTGGCTGAAAATAGAGGTAAGGGGTCCCGTGCCCCTCCTGCTTGCACAGGGGTTGGTTGGGAGTGGTGTCCCTGCAGCCACCGCTATTACCTAACGCCGGCAACTGTTTCACTGCACAAGGGACCCTCAGCCCGTTTTGCAGCAGCTGCTGGTTCTGCAGGTGGCAGACGTTGTGACATCAGTTACAAAACACAGCTTGCTGGGCTCTGCATTGCGTTCTCCGTGCAGAGCTGTAGTGCAATCCTCCCTTGGCCAGGAGATAACGATGGTGACAGCGCTGCAAGAAACCCCAACAGGCTGCTAACCAAACCCAGGCAAAACGGTTTTGCTTCTGACTTTGTTTCATCACAGAGGGTGGTGCTGATGGATCCAAGTGAAGATCCAGATGACATCTTGCGAGCTAACAGATCCCGAGAAAAAACATTTGTGCTTGACGTGGTTTTTGATCACACAGCAACCCAGGTAACAGCCTTCCCTGTGGGCTTTTCCTAACCCGAAGGCTTAACAGCAGAATCGGGTTTGCTGTTTAGCTAAACGTTTCTGGCAGGTGAGTAGAATGCATCCCAGAGGCCCCATGTCACCCAGATGAAAGGCAACAGTGCTGAAGGTGAGAGGACTCTGAGGGTTTTTCTTTTGTCAGAGCAGTGAGGTGACATGTTCCACGTTCAGTTTCTCTCCCTCCCTCATCAGGACTCCCCACAGGCAACACAGCTGAGCAGAGAGCTTCATCTCCTGGGAGCTTTGTCTCCCAAGGTGGGTGAGATCATTGTCACATCGCTTGGCTCTATTGCTCTCAGACTTCATCCCTGTGCCTCCTTTGTTTTACAGGCTCATGGAGGGAGCTCTAGGGCCCTTACCAAGCTGTGTTTTGCAGACAGCTGGGAGGTGGTGTGTGAGGATTTCATCAGTACCTCCATTCTGTGATCACCATGATGTGGTGGCAGCTTTGCTTCTCCCAAGCAATACAGTTAATCTGTGTTCTTATTCACATCAAAATTGAACAGAGAACCCTTGTGTGCTACCTAAGACAGTTCTGGAGGCCCAGTGGCACTTTTCCATAAAGGATGAGGTCAGGGAGAGAATTTACTCCCTTCTTCAGCAGACAGAAAGAAAAAACCAAAGCATTCTATGTTCCAAAGTCCAGGAAATTTGTAACATATAGTAAGAAAATCATAAGGAATGCAAATAGGTATAGATTATTTGGACAGATGTTGTGCCTGACCAAAAACTCTATGCTTTTTTTGACTGAATTAGGAGGAAGTATATGTGTCCACAACCAAAAGCCTGATAGAAGGAGTCATTTCTGGCTACAATGCAACCATCTTTGCATATGGTCCAACAGGTAAAGCAGTCTTTGGAGCTGCATAACTCCAGATGAACAGAATACATCTGTACAAACCAGAAATGAACTATAATGCCAATTGATTGCTTACTTTGAGGACAAGAGAGAAGCATTAGTGCTACTCTCATTAAAGTGTGCATCATCTCCCTTAAATGCTAATCAGAGAAGCTGCCCTGTTTGAGGAGTTGCTTAACTGAGGTGGGACTCAGTGGAGAATAATCTTCCTATTAAAGAGGAGGAGGAGATGAGGGCATCTGTGCAGCACTGGAAATTGATCTCAGAAGAACAGAGGTAGCTGTAGAAAGCACTTCTGTATGAAAATACCTTTCTGCTCTAGCTCTGAACAGCCAGGTGGGCAGTTAACCTGTCTGTCTTCCCATCTGCAAGTCCTACCCATTTTGGATGGCACAGTGTCACTGTGGGGAAAGAAACAGGAGTAACTGGAGGAAGTTAGGGGGTAGAGGGCAGGAGGTGGTGGGAAACCAGGCTTTGGTTGTGGTGGGAACTTGCTTATGTGGCAGTTGGGCTTTGCTGCTGCTTTTTGTGTCTTTAACAGGAGCAGGGAAAACGTACACAATGCTAGGCACAGCCTGTGATCCGGGGATTTACATCCGCACTCTCGGTGACCTCTTTAAGGCGCTTGAAGCTACCGAGGAGCTGGATTACAGCGTCTCCATGTCCTACCTGGAGGTGAAGTGTCTGTGTTGCCTCAGATCCAGCACCTGTGGAGCAAGTGTCATGGGAAGGGGGGAATCTGAGACTGTCCAGTGAAACGCAGCATCAGCTTTTCACAGATCAAAGGACCCAATGCTAGCCTCACACAAACCCCTTATCTTTCACACCTAGGTCTATAATGAAGTGATTCGTGATCTTCTGAACCCATCCTCAGGGTTCTTAGACCTGAGAGAAGATCCCAGAGGTAACATCCAGATAGCAGGAATTACAGAAGTCTCCACTACAAACGCTCAGGAGGTACCTTGGACTGTAGTCCATGGTGAAGGGAAAGGGAGGGGGGTTTGTGCTTTCCTAGATCAGTGTTTCAAAATTACCTGACTCTTTCCTATTGCCTCTGCCTTACTCAGTAGCGAGGACCTTTTGTAGCAGGTAGCAGGACCTGAGTGGAACTGAATTATTGTGATGAATTGTACAGAAAGGGCTGATCTTGGAATTATATGAATAGTAGAAACAAGGCTAAGCTCCCCAGCTAACCTCCTGCTAACTCAGCTTCCCCAGGGTGCATGCTGCTTTCCTGGAAGGACAAGAGGGATTGGATTTGTGTACCTGTGTCAACAGTGTTTGGAGAGAGAGAAGGAATAACTAAACCCCCTTGTCCTATTCTAGTCTGCTCTTCTAAATGTGCCTTAGACAGGAGATAAAGAAGCCTCCCAGGAAAATCAGCCCCAACACACCCACACTCCCCAGGCCACGAGCCAAAGGGGAGGTCTGGGGAAATGAACAACTGAAGCCCTCTAGCATGAGCAGGACCAGGGTTTGCCTGTGCCCTGGCCGAGGGGCTCAGCCTGTGGGGAACGCCATGCTATGGCTCAGGCAGAGCTGTACATCTCTGCCTGCTTTTCTGCATCATTTAGAGCATGCAGCTGTTGATGAAAGGAAACAAGCAACGCACTCAGGAACCCACTGCTGCCAACCAGACGTCCTCCCGCTCGCACGCACTGCTGCAGGTGACGGTGACGCAGAAGAGCCAAAGGAAGGAGACAGGCGAGGAAGTGAGAACTGGAAAGCTTTTCATGGTCGACTTGGCAGGGTCAGAGAGAGCAGCCCAGGTATGGCGAAGGCCTTGGGGAGAACAGAATGGACTCTCTGGCCTGACATGCAGGGCTATAGAATCATAGACTGGTTCAGGCTGGAAGGGACTTTTAAAGGTCAGCTAGTCCAACCTCCGTGCAGGGAGCAAGGACATCTTCAATTAGGTCAGGTTGCTCAGAGCTCCATCCAACCTGACCTGGAGTGTCTCCAGCGATGGGGGTAAATGTTTCTAGGGATGGGGATGCATGCCTGTCCTCATCCCTGGAGAAACCAGCACTCTGTGTTTCTCTGTTACACTAGAGCAGCAGTTTGTACCTGAGACAGCCTGACAATAAGGTTAGATGGTCTTGATAATATCTTTTATTAGACCAACTAGAATAATTGGAAAAATATAAACTAGCTTTTGGCTGCAGCCTTTTCTCAGGTCTGAGAAAGCAACAGCAAATTTCACATCTAAGGAGAAGCTGAGGTCTGTTAGGCAGGGATCAGCTGGGCTGTCAGAAAGCAAGCTGGTGCCAGTACAATAGAAGGATGCTGGTGGGTGGAAAACAAGGCAGCTGGGTCCCGTGGGAAGGAGGAAACACTGGAACTCAGGGAGGTGATTTGTGGGAGAAAGCTTTTACAGACCCAGTATTTCTACTGAGACCAAGAATTCTGGAATGATATAGTTATGCATCTTAATTTCTGAAATAATCTTTAGATGATAGTTAGTAGCTACCTTTGAAGAGCCAAGAGGTCAGAGCTGTGTCTCGGTGTGGGGTGTAACCCTGCACTTCCCGGCTGACTTCGCAGGAGGCGTTGCCTTGACATCCAACCCCTGACCTTGATGATGCTGCACATCATGCCCAGGCCCAGAGCCACCATTCTGAAGTCTGTGCTTTGTCTGTCTGTCTCTCCTCCCTCCCAACAGACACAGAACCGGGGCAAGAGGATGAAGGAAGGAGCCCACATCAACCGCTCTCTGCTGGCTTTGGGCAACTGCATCAAGGCTCTGAGCGAGAAGGGGGCAAACCGCACCCACTTCGTCAATTTTCGAGACAGCAAACTCACACGGCTGCTGAAGGTACTGCACCCTGGGGGTCAGCAAGGAGCACCCGGTCTCTTGCTGGTATCACTGCCCAAATCAGACTGGGCTGGAGAGATGGTCCTTGAATATCATTGCACATCATCTTTATCCAGCTCAGAAGACTCCCCCAGGATCTTGCATGAGCTTTGCAATGCAGTCAGGGCTCAATTTAGACAGTGCTGCCTCTGCAACAAGGTTGTTGATTTGTGATCTCTGCAGTTAAGGAAGGACCTCCTACAGGGTTAAGGAAGTCCTGGAGAAAAGGAGGCTTGGGGGAGACATCTCACTCTATACAACTCCCTGAAAGGAGGTTGTAGTGAGGCGGGAGTTGATGTCCTCTGCCAAGCAACTAGTGAGAGGGTGAGAGGAAATGGCATCAAGTTGTGACAGGAAGTTGAACATTAGGAACAATTTCTTCTCTGAAAGAGTGATTAAGCTCAGAACAGGCTCTCCAGGGCAGTGGTGTAGTCCCCATCCCTGGATGAGGTTATAAACCAGCTGGATATGGTGCTAAGGGACATGGTTTAGAGGTGACCTGGCAGTGCTGGGTTAACAGTTGGACTTGATGGTCTTAAAGATCTCTTCCAACTAAGAAGATTCTACTGATTTGGGTCATATGTCTCTAAGCTCACACTTCACCTTTCAATTAACTTACTGCCTTTGAATGTTTCATCCCTTCCGGATGATTTGGCTGAAATTGGCCAATAAATCTGGATGTTGTTGGGGCAGAAGGAAGAAAGACTGAGTGACTGTGCTGTCATCATTTGTCTGTCCCTAAGGAAATCAGAAGGCTCTCAGACATGCTCTTTGCTACACTGATTATTTTATGGGTACTTTATAATCTCATTTACGAATCTCACCTCAAGCCTTGGTGCTCAGCCACCACTGCTGCTACCTCATAAATGGTTCCTAGAGGACAGCGGAGAGGAGAAAAGATGGAGAAGGTGGCAGGCTTCAGCTGTGAGCAGAACTGAGAAGCTGCCAGCACACTTTGGAGATTGCAATTTTCTTGCAAAAATTCTTCTTTTATAAAAAGTTAATTACTTATTGATTTTGTTGCTGATGGAGAGAGGACCTAATGAAAGGTCTCTTACCAGCACTTCCTTCCCTTCTAATTGGGATTTTCCACCAGAATGACAATGAATCACAGGGGTACCCAGCCATGGAGGTTACCACTCAGCAGCAAGCCCCTGTTGTGTCCATACTAACCACATCAACCTTGCATCCCTCTAGGACTCCTTAGGAGGCAACAGCAGGACTGTTATGATTGCACATATCAGCCCAGCCAGCACCTCCTTTGAAGAATCTCGAATGACCTTGATCTATGCCCATCGAGCAAAAAACATCAAGACACAGGTAAATGAGCAAACAGCTCCCAAGGAGGTGGGAGGAAGAGACATAAAGCTTGCAAACCAGAAATAAAAGATGCAGTGGATGAAGGGAAAACAGACTCCAGGGAGGGGGCAGCACACGTAGGGGCTCAGTGTGAGTGACAGAAGAGAAGCAGATGAATGGAAGAGTGGAAAGCAAATTGTGTGGGTCATGGATAAAAGGAGGAATATGAGGGTGAAAACAAGAGAGTAGAATCATGGCAAGGCAGATGATAATGTGCCTGGTATGGACCTGAGTGCAGAACATGAGGTATGATGGTCAGAAGCTGACTATCGGGAGAGCAATATACAGGGCATGTCCCATTGGAGATGCTGCATCTTGAAGAGGAATTGAGGAGCTGCAGAAAGAAGGAATAAAATGGAGAAGCTTGTGGGGTGAAGGAAGATGAACAATGATCTACAGTAGAGTTCACTCTTTGTGGATCTCTGTGTTTCCCCTGTGGATACAGGGTCTCTGGCTTTTCTCTGTTATCTTTTGGGAATTTCCCACTACTCTGCAGTTCCCCCACTCATGAGGGAAAATTCTTCACCATCACAGGACTGAGTGCCCCTCCAGCTGCAAGCATAGCCATAGCTTTTGTTCCACACTGCAAACAGTGCTCCTGTGTTCTGGCTCACCAGGTAAAATGTAACCTGCAGAATGTCTCCTACCACATCAACAAGTACAGCAGCATCATCGCAGACCTCCGCAGCGAGATCGAGCGCCTGAAGGCGAGGGTCAAAGATCAGGAGAAGGAGAAGTGTGCAGTCAGCTCCAGCCTTGGGGATATGCAAGGTAGAGCCAGCAGCAAGAACTGTTCTGGGGTGTTAGGAGGGAATGTTAGATTTCACAAACCTGCCCCTGAAAAGAGCTGTGGTGGCATTTGCTGGGGCAAGACCTGACTCTTAGAGAGGGGACTGAGTCTGCAGGGCTCTGAGGCTGTGTCAGGACACTGAGCTCTGCTGTATGGTTCACTGCACTGCATTAAAAAAGTAAAATAGGGAAGGGGCAGGGCAAAGCTTTAAGAACACAGATTGCTCTGCCTCAGGGAGAGTTCCTTTTGCCAGGCAAGGACTGAAATAAAACTAGCCAAATTCTCTGACAGACAAGGCGTGAGGCATAATAGGTCTCTGCTACCAACACCCAAGGTCATTTCTAGGAAGCAGGAACAGAAAGGCAATACTTTTTCTTTTGGTGGGTGGAGGTGGGAAAGATATGTCCCTGCAATGCAGTATCCTCTTAATACTCTCAAAAGCAGCAGCAATGAGACTTCTTTGTTGCTAATAATACGATTATAAAGAGATATCAGATTTATTAAGCACATGATTAACTTCAAGAGCCTGCAGAATGAAGCAGAGTCCTAGCAACAAATGCCTTGGAACACATGGACTGAGTGGCTTAATCCCAGAGTAGTTTTGTGAGGACTTGGCAGAAGTTTACCTGGTCTGACATCAAATCAGAAATGTCTTCTCCTGCAGCAGAGAAGCACCCAGGCTCTGAGGCACACAATGGCCAAGTGGTGAACACCTTGAAGGAGCAGCTGATGGGGGCTTTCCGGGAGCAAATGGAGATGCGCCACAGCCTGATGGAGCTGGAGAACACCACCATTGAGCTGCACATTGATACCTGCAGACACCTCCTGATGGTCACAGAGTGAGTAGCTCCTTAGCTCTGAGCACAATTTGTATGTGACCTTCAAACTCACCATGAGGAAAGCCAATATCCCATGGTGTCCTCCCACCGACGAAAGGATGACATCGAGTGTAGGTTTGAGGTTTACCTATGTGGTGATTAAAAACTTGGGAGGGTGGTGGCCTGCTAAAGGTACCCAGGGATTTAAGGTAGATAAGGTTTCAGGACACTAAAAGTATTCCCAAAATATATGTGAATAAGCAACCATTTGTGAAGAGGTGTGGAAAAGCAGTCTTCTCCTTGCCATGGGAAGCTTACATGGTAGGCCTGTCTTAGAGACTACCAAATGAGAGGAAGCTAATTGTGCTCTTCTGGTTTGCCCAGCTCTAGAGCAGCCTGCACTAACCAGTTCTGCTGCTGTCATACACTGATACACAGATACACTGAAGAGCAATGCCTGTGTCATTAGAGTTATGGCACCACATCCCAGAAGTTCCTTTCTTTTCTGTTTTTTTGCTGGCAGCTGGGAACGAGAGAAGGCTCAAGGTGCATGCAAGCCAGCAAAGGAGGAGAAAGATGCAAACAAAGAGGAAGAAGACAGTGAAGTGCATATAGATTCACCTGAACCTCATGAAATTAGAGTAGCAAGAGAAGAGATCAACCTGCTGCTGGCAGAACAGCGCAAGATGGTGGCCCTGAGGGTAAGGCGGTGAAGGTGTCCCTATAGTCACAAGTCTGACCTCTGCCTGGTCAGCAACAGCATAACTGGAAGAGGTTCTTGTAGTTTTGGGCTGGTGCTGCAAAAGCAGTGTGGCACCTGGAGTGCACTTGGACTCCTCAATACTTTGGGCTGCTGAAGGAAGCAGCATGGGAACACTAATGTTTGCATCCTGCCTCTGTGGTGGCTACTAATGGAACAAGCAAAATACTTTTTGTAGATGTTACTTGAATCTCAGCATGAAGGACACAGCAGAGAATTGCTCAGATGCCTTTGTTATCCCAAGAAGCCAAACTGCCTTGACAACCCCCTACGTGTCTTTTTCAGATGGAGCTGGAGCAGCAGTTAGCAAATGCCAAGGAAAGAGCTTCCCAGATGGAGGAGTTTTTCCCTAGACAAATCACCAGTGAGGATCAGCAGGAGGTGCTAAGGCTCCTCTGCAGAGCCCATGAGCTTGAGCTTGGCAACACAGAGCTGCAGACAAATACACTGTGCAAGGAGAATCTATTATGCCAGAAGGATTTGGTGATCCAGCAACTGCAGCAGCATATGCTGCTCTGTGAAGAAATTATTTGGCAGCAGCAGAAGCTGTTAAAAGGTAAAGCAGCACCTTTGCTCCTGCTTTGTCATTATCACTGAGCTTTGTTTTCTGCTGGCAAAAGGGAGAACAATGCCTGGGTTTGGATGCCAGGACTCCACAGTTAGAATGGAATAGACCAGGTTGGAAGAGACCTTCAAGATCATCGTGTCCAACCCCTCAACCAATCCAACCCACCTAAACAACTAACCCCATCAAGTCTCCTCCTGAACACCTCCAATGACAGCGACTCCACCACCTCCCCAGGCAGCCCATTCCAATGGGCAATCACTCTCAATAGAACTTCTTCCTCACATCCAACCTAAACCTCCCCTGGTGCAGCCTGAGACGATGTTCTCAGGTGCTGTTCTAGGAGTGATCTTTAACTCTTCCTCCCCATGTTTCCACTAGCCCAGAACATTCCTGTTCCAGAGACCTTGGAGCAGTTACATGACCTGCACCTTTCTGAGCTGGAGGAGGGGATGCTGAACCGCCTGCTCCTGCTGCATTCAATGATGTCCAGCATGCTCAGGGTAAGGCAGACCAGACCTTTGTGCCAGAGAATCCACAGGATCCTGTGTCATGGCCATGGATTCACAGCCCCAAAGCCTGACTGGGTCCTGGTGTTTTATGAAGATGTTGTCATCCTGGAGCTCTTTTCACTTGACTTGGAGAATTCATAAGCATTTTAGAAACAGAAACAGACCCAGGCAGGGCTGTGTGTGAGGCACTGCATTCATCCTCCAGTAACTGTTGCGTTAGATTTGAGAGAGAGAGAACTGGCTTGGTGGCAAACAGAAAAGCAAAGGTTAGATGGCTGAATGTGCAGCTCCCCAAGTGACTGCTGAAGATGACCATCCTCTCAACTAAGCCATGGGTTGTAGCAATGCCAGCGACGAGCAGTGTGAGCAATCTGGCAGTGCAGGCATGGGTGAGCTTACTCATAGTTTAGTTGTTATTGAGGTCCTCGGGTCTTCCCTGCAAGAAGGGAAAGACACTGCTGGCCCCTTTGTCTTTGGAAAACTTGTGTGTGGTTTGAGACAGTAAGAGGCTGCCAGGAAATTGCCAGCCTTCAGCAGGGAGTCCAAGCAGCAGTGTCTCCTGTTTATTATGATTGCCTAGAATGAACAGGACAAGGAGTTGGATTTCACCTTAAATAATAAACTTAATGCTAGTCATGTTGATGTATGAGAGATTAAACTGCTCTGGGTGCCCTTCCACAGGAGGGGAGCAAATAGCAGGTGGCTGGGGGGAAAGCACATGGGGTATCAAGAGTGTTTTTGTCCCTACAGGCTGGGAGCCAGGGCTAGAGAAGGGGCTTCACAGTGAGGAAAAAAACATCTGCTGAGCATCTCATTCTTCCCTCTTCCTGCAGCCCCACAACAGCCCTTCTCTGAATGTAAATCAGCATCTGGATCCTAATAAAGATGAGATCAGAAAGGGTCTACCTGGGAACATGAAAGATCTTCCCTGGGGGGTGAAGTTTGACATATCCTCCATCAAGCCAGACAGGTGATGTGAGCCCTTCTCATTATTACATTTATTCTCTAGGATTTAGGGATGTGGCAGCTCCCAGCAAAGTCCCCTAAGCTGGGACACATCAAACTGGAAGAACATCTGGAAACAGGAATCTGTTAGAAAAGAGTTTCCTGGTATACTGCTCTTGCAAAGTAGCTTTGTGTTTCAGTGGGAACAGCAGAAAGAGCTGTGGGAAACGTTTGGATTTGCTTCTGTTGACTGCCAAGTGTTTAAATCTAGTAAAACAGCAAAGTCTGTGAGGATCAGGGCACAAAATCTCCCTCCTTCGTGAATCCTAAAGTCCTTCCTTGCTGTGTTCTTTATTACCACGTTTATCAGGCTTCTGGCTTTCCCCACAGCTTGAGAACTCTCATCTAGACATGTTTCATCTCTCCCTGTTGATAAAGGGCCTGCACTTTCATCTGTTAACTTCTTGGAATGTTCTTTTCACAGTGACAGCTGCAGATCATCCAAAACCTCACCCTGCAGGAAGGAGGGCTCTCAGGACACTCATCTCAGCCCAACTTTCTCCGGTTTACCAAAGAGCCCAGTTCAGCAGGTGAGTATGGCAGGCACTGAACTCAAGGCATATGTGTCTTGGACACCACCTTCCTCTTGTGATGGAAAAAACAGGTATGGCAGCTAAATCTATTGTATGTGAAGGATGTAAACCTTGGCAAGCAATAAAACCACTCCTAGGGTACTAGCCTTGGGTTTAAACCTTGGGAGACAGTGAACATATTGGGAGTTTGTTGGAGCCCACAGCTGGAAGCCAGCTGTTCTCATCCACCACAGGAGTGCTGAAGAACAGGAGAGACCAGTTGTCTGAGAGGTCAAACAGAAAGAAAAGATCTCTCTCTCTTGAACCAAGCTTCCACAGAGTAGGGTCTTTTGTGTCTCTTTCTAATGGGGGTGGGTTGAGTAGAAGGCATAGACCCAGTGGAGCTAGGGTGGCTTCCAAATACAGTAGAGAAACACAGTACAAACTGCATGAGGGAAAATAAGTTAAATTCTTCTGCAATGCCTCTGAGCTCCTGCCTAAACAGCAAGCAAAACCAGCTGGGTGGGAAGGGGATCTCGGTGCAATGTGTTAACCTCAGAGTTGAGAGACATCACCACTGAGGTTAGCTCTGTGTCTTTCAGATCTCAAAAGATAAGCATTCGACTCCCTCAAGCCCCAGTCCTGACAAAGCTTGTCAGAACCTTCTGCACCAAGCTAGACTCTCCCATCAGTCAAAAGCTGCAAGTAACATATCCAGTGCCACAAAGGTTAAGGTTCCTACGGGCCACCATTCAGGTAGGGGCCAAAGAGTGTTGGTGACACCCTGCATCAGCTCTGATGGAAAAGATGGATTGTCATGTGAGAAATAAGCCAGAGCAAAGGGCTGATGAGCAGCACCATTACTAACTGGATCTTTTCCCATTTATTTATTTTATGTGTTCTAAATAGCTTTTGATGAGTAAGAAAGTGTATCCTTTGCAGAACACTACCTCAGCTACACCTCTGTAATCTAGGAGGAAGAATCAATGTTCAGCTGGGTGTGCAACAGAAGTTGCTGATCCCTGTGTAGCCATTCAGAGAGTTTCACAACCAAAGCAAGCCTCAGCAGAGAGACCAAGACATGACAGGCTGCACTGACCATCTGTCAGCTTCAGTTGTGTTCCTTGTGCAGATGCACAAGGCCAGGGCAAGGTTAGGGGAACTGGATACCCAAATTCTGTTGAAATGTAGCCAGAATCCTTCTCTGTTCTGCTCACTGATGCTAAGTAGATTTTCTTACTTTTATTTCTATTAAGAAAATGTTTAACTTTTGATTTAGAACACTGTAATTTACTTTGGCTAGCTATGACTCATGCATTGCCAAGTGTTTTCAAACCATGCTCTGCTTGCACTGTTTACAATGAAGTTCTCCCTGCCTTTGGTATAGAGGGGACCCCACAAGAGGGGCTGCCGAAAGCAAAGGCTCCTGCAAGCACCAGCCAGCAGAGCAATGCTGGTCACCTCAAAGGACGGCTCCTACAGAAGCAAGTCAAGAGTGAGTATGTGAAGTATCAGCTTGGCTGGCTCAGGAGGCACTACTGTGTCCCTCAGCACTTGCTCTGTTGCAATCTGAACCTGAAGAGCTGTAAATGCAACACAAATGGTCCCGTCGGGAAAGCAGTCACATGGGCAGGAGGGTTACAGCCAAGTTTTAAGCCTTTTACTTAAAAAACAAAACCAAAACCAAAACCCCACCCCATAGATGACATGGGCAATGCTCCAAAAGGAGTTACACTCCATCTTCCTCTTAGCTAAAAATAACCTCTTAAGAAGAGAAAAATAACAAGAGATAAGAGGTGTTCATAATCTTAAATCTAATCCATATGTGAAGTACCAAATTTAATCTGATTTAGCCATACCACTTCCACTGAAAGGGTCACCTTGGGATTTTCCATAGACAGTGATGCAGATCCCAGGGCCTTTGCCAAAGTTGCCCCTCCACAGCCCATGGCAACCTGCCTCTTCCCCACTTAGACTGGCAACAAGACTCAAATCAAACCATGAGAAACTCGACTGAGTGCTTCATCTTCCCTCACTTGCAGGGCCTGCAGATGGTGCCAGCAGTCGGCAGAAGCAGCAGCTGGTTGCTCACCTGGGGAACCAGCTGAAGCCTCAACACAAGTCTTGAGGAGAGCAGAACTTTGTGTAGTCCCAAGGGATTGTAATTTTCAGACTGATGGACTGCTTCTGTATTGTGATGCTCAAAAGCAGAGGGAAGAGGTAGCAGGGAGAGAGGGGCCTTATTTGTTGTTGATCACTTTTTCCACATCCTTGCCACAAGCCTTTGCACTCTAGCCTATGCACTCTAGCTGTTAGCTTCAGCTTGAGACAAATAGGGTGTTAACAGAGACCAAGAGAAGAGGAAAACCTCATTTCCCAAGCAGTGCTCACCTCCCAGAAGATGTCAGAATGGAGCCCAAGCAGCACTGTTTCCAGGGGGCAAAAGTGTGGCTGCCACCCATGCATCCAAAAGGCCTCCTGACTATTAAAACCAAATGCAAATGTCTGAGAAATAGTTTCCCCATTCTTCCCTGCTGTCCCTGTGTGTTGCTGTGAAGCTGGGAGGTGTAACACATGCTTGGAATGCTGTTTGGGTAAGCAGATGTTTGGCTGTGAGAGCAGCCAGAGATTGCTCTAAGCTCTTTTCTGTCTATAGAGCAGCTAGGAGAAGCAGCATGCTGGTAGGTGAAGACCCTGCTAGGAGCAAGCCTGGATGCAAACTGCAGAAATGTGTTTTTCTTTTTGGACCAAATGTCTCCAGCCAGCAGCCTTTTTAATAAGGGGCTTTGAAAAAAAGGGTATTTTTCCTGATTGTAAAATCTGCTGCAATTAAAGTGCTTCTGGTCAGTGCACTGAATAAGTGACTCCCTGCCCCAAACAGGAGCACCTTCCTTCCCTGGACTGCTGAAGGATCCAAGGTGACAATCTCAGGTAGGTTCATGCATTTTTCATACAGATGAAGAAGCTCTTTCACAGCTTCAGCACTTGCAAAGACTTCTACATGCTCTTTCTGACTCGCTGTCTGACTCTGCACATGGCTCCCTATTCCTCCATGCCTTTTGCTGTGCTGTCTGTGAGGAAGATGAGGGACAGTTTACTCCAGGGATGAGGAAGGAGCTTAGAACACTTGTATTTACAAAATGCTCTAACCCTCTGAAGTGAGGATGCAATCCAAGTGCTCAAGATGGTGTGGCAAGCAGCTGATTTTCCTTATAAAAGAAAAAGAAGAGGGAAGAGGTGTGATGGTGAAGTAGAAGGTCAGGGACATTTGTTCAGATAAACAAAACAAAGATTAAGAAAATCCACCCCACCAACAGATAAAATAAGCACAGACTGCTTGTAAACCAAACCTGTGCCAGCAAGTCTTGAGCCAAGCCTGTATTTAGAAGACCCCACGTGACCTGCAAACACTGAAACACCAAACGTGAGGGGGAAATGGATTTTTTCCAAGCATATACAACTCCATGAAATACCTTTGGCCTGAATCACCATGACAAGTTGCAGCCTTCAGAGAGGGACATTCGAGCTGACCGCGTTGGTTTGAGGCTGTGTCTCCAAAGGAGGAAGGTTGTGCAATAGAGACTTTGCCACGACTGTTATGAATTTCCCTGCCTGTAAAACCTGGGGTTTAAGTCTGTTACTAAATGTAACAGTTGGGGATCGTGGAGGTGGAGTCTGTAAATCAGCATTTGTAGCTTTGGGAACTGATGGAGGTGATGCAGCACCCCATGCCCTGCACAGAGTGGGACCACGCTCATTTTCAGTGCTGAGTTAGTGCTCATTTGACTTGAGGCTGGTAAGGTGCTGGAACAGTTTGCCTAGAGAAGTTGTGGATGTCCTACACCTGGAAGTCTTTAAGGCCAGGCTCAACGGGGCTTTGAGCAACCTGCTCTAGTGGAACATGTCCCTGCCCACAGCAGGAAGGGTTGGAACTAGATGATCTTTAACGTCCCTTCCAGCCCAAACCATTCTGTGATTCTTTTTGATCACAAACTGTAAGGGTAGCAAAGGGAGTATAGTCTGTTCTGGACTTTTCAAGCTGTGTTTTCTTGCCTCGTATTCGGTTATCTCTACTAAAGACTACTGGTCTAGAACGCAAAAAGCTGGGTTTTCTTCCACGAAACAGCTTGAAGGTGGCTACATCCAACTGTGAGCTCCAGCAAGCAACGATGTCAGCTCTTGGGATGCTGCGTCCGTCTGGGGACGAGGACTGCTGCTACCACATCCATCGCTGGCTCTTCTTCCTCGTTCTGCCCGAGGCAGAAGGAAGATTCATCACTCCTGCAGCCCCCAGTCTGCGGAGACATTACACCCCAGCAGGGCTGGGGCGTGAGTCCTCCACCCAACCTGCCACGCATTTATAGATGTTTTAGGTTGAACTTTCCTTGTGCATTTGCTCGAAGGGGGGGCTGGCACCGCAGCTGCACTTTCGGAAAGCTTTGAGGAGACGCTCCTCAGCGTTTGTCACCGCTGCTTTCCTATACCGCTCCCAGTTCCGCCTCGGCTCCGGGAAGGGTCCGGGCGCTCCAGCCCCGCTGCCTTCAGTACCAGGGTCATACCGGCGGCTCGCTGCGGGTAGCAGCCGGCAGGCCGCGGGCACGGAAGGGCCGGGACCTCCCGCCGGCAGGCGGAGCAGCGCCTGCGCTACGGCGCCGCGGGGGGCTCCCGGGCCCGGCGTCTCGCGAGAGGCAGCAGCGGCGGAGCCCGGCTAGCGGCGGGACGGGGCTAGGTAGCAGAGGCAGGAGGCGAGAAAGGCTGCGCTGCCCGGGCGAGAGGTGAGCGCCGGGCCGCCCACGTTGCGGCGGGGGCAGCCCGCGGAGAGAGCAGGGTCGGGGGGTCGGCGCCCGAGGGGACGGGTTGGGCGGCGGCGGGTGAGGCGGTGCCGGCGGGGGGTGCCGCCCTGTGGCGGGGCCGGGGCCAGGCGAGCTCCGGTTATGAACTGCAGCCCTGGGCACGGTGTCGTCTCCGGGCTTCCCTCCGTTGTCCCTCGAAGCTAGGTAAGCGCTCAGCGCTGGCTGGTGCCGCGGGCACAGCCCCGTCGGGACCGGGCGTCGAGCGCTGTGCTGGGCAGCGCTGCCCGTCCTCATGCCCCGGTGGTGGCAGGGGGGACGTTGAGGTCTGAGGGGTGGCGGGTGGCTCTGCGAGGCAGTTCGTTTTCTCCAGACCGTGGACCGCTGGTTTTATCCCTTCTGCCGCCGGTGTAGGGCCCGAGGTTCGGTAACAGCCCGTTGTGTTGCTGCTGGACTCGAGCGGCTGCGGTTCAGGCAGCCGCACAGGCAAACCCAGGAGCAGCCTCTGTCGTGGAGCGTTGCTATCAATGGCAGAGCACGGCTTTTAACCCTGCTTCGCAGAGACTTCATACACAAAACTTCAGCGCGGAGCTAACTATGCACGGCAGAAAACGATAACCCGGGTGTTGGTAAAGCAGGCGCAGGGGGTGTGGGTTTCAGGGGTGGATTTCTGGCCCCTGTGTTACACACATCAAACGTTCTTGGGGGTTTGCTGAGACCCTTCCTGTGTTTGCAAGGCCAGGAGCCATAGGTGTGCTTGCAGTTCACAACAAAGGTAAGGAACAAACAGGACAGGTTTGGGGAGTTTCCTTTTGGAAATATTGGAAATGTGGTTATTGAGAAAACTTCCAAGTACAGGTATGAAAAAAGGCAGCTGGTGCTGCCAAGCTTGTACAAACCAGGCTTTGTGGCAGGGATGGGAGGGAAGGTGCTAGGGTGGCTAGGTAGGTTAGGATGTTGTTTTGCTGGTCTCTCATGTGTATGTGCTAAATTTGGGTTAAGCATGCAGTGCATGCCCTGTTTTTTCCTTACAGTGTGTATTTATTCTACTGTAATGCCTGATGTCATTACATGGGTTAAAACTTGTCTGCCCTGCAAAGAGTGCTAGAGTTTTGGAAAGGTGTGTGGAAGCAGTTTCTGGAGTGATGGCCAAGCACATGAAATTTATTTCTGGTTATTGGTACAGTGTCCAGCTGCTTTGGCTAATGGGAACTTGTTCCCCTGCACCTGCAGAAGGTTAAACTGGTTCCACTTCTCTGGAGCCTGCTTATTCCCAAAGTGTAACTGGTAGACTGGTAGCAGGTGTGTACCATGATATGTGGGCGAAGAAGGCTGTGTGAGCTGAGCAGGTGTGGCTGAATGGAACTCTGCCCCAAGGGAAAAATGTCAATTTTAATTGATTTTTTCTCTGTGGGTTTTTGAGAGTTCTCATTCCACCTCTTTCCGTCTCCAGAAGCAGGCAAAACCCAAGCACGCTGCCTAAAATCCTGTATCTTCTCACATTAGAACAGGTGGGTGTTGGATGTGAGCTGGTGCTTAGTGCCTGACCTGTGCCTTGTGCTTCCCTTGCAAAGAGTTAGAAGCAGTGGGAGAGGGACAAGCCTGGCGAAACGCAGAGCAGGAAGAGGTGGTATCTGCACCCAAGCCTTTGGAGGCACAGTCCTGTCTAAACCATTACTGTAGATGGAGAAGGGTTATTGCCCCGTATCTCCAGTACATAGCCATATGTCAGCTCCTTTATTTTCTGTAGGCCCTTCTGCTCCTGTAAGTGAGCTGGAGTTACTTTCTTTTGTAAAGAGAAGCTGCGAGAGAATACAGTCCCTGCACAAAGCTGAGAGGAGAGGAAGAAAGAGACAGGAATTACTTAATCTGCTATTTGCCCTGAGAACAAGCAGTTACAGTAGGGTTGTGAAGCACAAATAAGGTTTCCAAATCCCTGAAGAGTTGCATCTGCAATAGCTTTTGCAATCAGAGTGCTGGGGACACATCCCCTCCCCCCCCCCGCCCCCCCTTTTCTGGTTTTAAATGAGAATTCAAGAGGTGATTGTTTGACATGGCATCTTGTGATAGGAGAGGATGGGACCAGTGACCTTGGACCTCAATGTCTTTCTCAGGCCTGGAAGGGGAAGAAGAGTCCTTTGTTCATAGCCAGGCCAGGTTCAGGTTGGAGATGATCACGGGATGGCTGCTCAGGGGACTCTGTGTGATGATTATAGCACTTGGTCCCTTTCCCAGTTTGCCAGCATCATGTCACAGAAGCAGCTTTGTGTGCACCCTGGTGCATGTTCTTGTTGGCTGGTGACTTTGGGTTAAACTTGAATGTAAATTCTTGGCTGCTCCTGGAGGCTTTTCCTTTAGATTCTGGCAAGGGGAGGATGGAGGTGCATTCCTCTGATGTGCACAGAGACCTCTAATTTGTGCTTTCCGTCTGGCAGCTTTTACGACGCGCTCAGGGAAAGGATGTATCACAGTCATTAGACTAACTCTGTTTTCTGCAGGGTTTGTCTTGTGAGGGGGAATTGAGCTGTGGTGTTGCTCCTTGCCAGGGTTCCTCTCTGACACTGAAGGAGTTAATAGAAGTGGAGTCATTTCGATTCTGTGCTTCTTGCTGCTTCGTGTCTTGGAAAAAATGCACACTCTGGCAGGCCTGCGTGCTGTGTCCTGGAAAGCAGGCCTGAGCCCTTGGGGGGCACTTGGTAAAGCTACATTATGGTGGTGGCTGTGACCAAGAAGCCTCCTTCCATTTGCCTGAGGGACGCACGTGCCACACACAGTGTCTTTCTTGCTTCTCTTGGAGCTGCTGAGAGAAGGGTGATCTGTCCACAGCCGGGTGGGATGGCGTTGCAGAAATGCTAGTGGGCTGCTTGCTGTGCTGCCTGAAGCTGCTGGTTATGGAGATGGTACAAAGGGATGCTCCATGCAGCTCTGCAGGCTTGCTGCGTTCCAGCCTGCCTGAAGGTCTCAAGCAGCGTTGGAAACCCAGTGTGCTGGGGATTGAGTGCACAGTGGGCATCCTATTCATCCAGAATAGGAAGCAGTCCCTGCTCTGAGCAGCTAAACCAGCTCGAGAGCAAGAACAGACTCAGGCAAAATGCAAGCCCAGAAGTGTGCCAAGCAGTGGGCTTGGCAGTGTCACTCCATTATCTTCTGCTGTTGGACCGAGATGCTTGGCCTGAAGTGCTGACGCACATATGTAATTTTCCTCCTCTTTAACTCCAGGCTTATCTGTCTGCATGTTTCTTCTTAGATCTGCTCCATCCTCAGTCTTGACTAGCTAAATGTAGAGAATTACTGCTGAGTAATGCCTGCTTCTTGTTCTGTAGAGTGCAAAGTGTTATGCCTGCAGTTCTGCCTGGTCCTCTTTGTGTGTAGAGTAGTAGAAAATGCAGTGTTTGGTGTTGCAGTGCAAAGCCACGTGTTAGGCTACAGCTACACTGAATTGCTGGCTCTCCCTACCTCCAGAGTGTAACTGAATACACCAGGGTAGAAAAACCCTAAACCTTGGGTTCTGCATTCTATGTCTTCTGGGACAAGCTGAGCTAATACTTTGATATGTAACTGTATCTGCTCTTGTTCCTGTTTGTTACTAAGTCCTGGTCTAATGCTTTTGGTCTTGTCTTTGAAATCAGGACTTTGACTGTTAAAACTTGATATCCCTGAGGCATAAGCACAGCCACACAGGTGGCTCTTTAGACAAGTCCTTCAATGCAGGGCTGCTGTGAGCTTCAAAGGCACTGAGCACATTTCCCTCCCGGAAATAACAGACCTCAGCACTTCAGCATATCTGGACTCTCATGTTCTTCACATCCCTGTTCAGGGTGGGATTGGTGCCAGTTAAAGGTGGTGTATGAACTGGCTGGGGAGCAACCTCCATGTTTCTGCAGGAAGAGAGACCCAGTCTTTGTTGTGAAAAGCTTTTCAGGGCAGTTTACCTTGAAGTGGTTTTGTTTTCAGAGCTGGTGTTGGTAGGGTTTGTTCTGAAGTAGAAGAATGGGCAGCTTTTGTTTGCAATCTGTAGGTACTCTTCTGTGTTTGTAATCAGGGGCTGGACTGTGCTAGGAGGGGAGCAGAAGATTAGAGTGACTACTTTTTGCTTGTTTTTTGATGTTAAACCTTGCAGAGAGAAACTGTAGGAAAGCAAACCTTGGTTTCTCTCCCAAAATATTAGATAGATGCTCCTCACTTTACTACGTTGTTCTTCCATGGCTGTAGGCACTGGCTCCCTCATCACTTGAGGAGAGAGCAAGGCTGGTTTGCCAGTCTGCCTCTGTGTGGAGCCTTGGACCAGAAAACATGCAGCAGGGTGGGAAGATGGATCAGCCTTGAGGAGCTTTCCTGATGGAAAAGGGTTGGGAGTCAGCAGGGAAGCGGGTAGCAGCGGAAGGATGGGATTGATAGAAGTAAAAAATCCAAACCTGCTGCACCTTCCAGAAAAGATCTACTGAGCAGTGATTTCTGACCTGTCCTTGGTGGTCAAGAATTGATAGGGATGAATGTGATAGAAATAAAAATTACTGGGAAAAGGTTACAGATAGGAACAGGTATTTACCAGGGCGTCCTTAAGTCTCAGAAGTCATTCATTTACAAGTAATCATTCCTTTAGATTTTTGAGTGTGGCTTTTAATGTGGCCATGTCCTCTTTTGTTGGTGGGTTGGTTTTGTTGTTTGTTTTTGTGGGGAAACTGTGTAATCTCTGTTCTTGACAAAATGAAGTAGCTACCAGGGAAGGTCACAGGGGTGACATCTGCTGGATACCTTCACACAGGTTAGATAAGGTGATGTGTTCAGGTCAGTGGTGTTCTCTCAACAGGCTTTAGCCACTGAGGCAACAGCATCTTCAGCTATGGATTTCTAACTGCAATAAGATCCTCATTTTCAGCACAGTGGTGCAGAGCATCTTCATGGGCAGATGACACCACAATGTGATACCACAAGCAAACCCCATGGATTGAGACCCCTCTCTTCCTGTGGTATGTTAGATATGTTTACAGTGGGCTGAAAGGTAGCTGGCTCTGCGTGCTTTAGATATTTGTACTTTATAATACTCTCAAACTTCCCTTTGTAAACTCTAGGCCTGAAATGTTTGTTTGTTTTCCCCAGGAAAGCAGAGTTTCTCTTGAAATCACATGACTCTAGAAGCTTGAGATTGATAGAAACCCCATAATTGCTATGGAAACTGGTAACATTACAACACATTATGCTTTCTTTTGGCCGTTCAGCTCTTCTCCGTGGGGTCTCTGTGGATGCCTGAGACTCATAGAGCTCTCCCTGTGTGCCACAATGAGTCTCGATTGTGCCAAATCCATTCTCTCCAAAGCAGAGCAATTAATGGTTCAACTAACTTCTTTTTCTCCTGATACCTTTCCAGGCTCCCGGTCTGCAGCACCATGCTGAGTCCCAAGCCTCACTCTGCAAGCCGGAGGTGAATGCAGGTGCAAGCCAGCTATCGCAGTAGGTGTCAGGATGACCAAAGCGCGGCTCCTCCGTCTCTCTGTGGTGCTGGTCTCCGTCTTCATGATCCTCCTAATCATTGTGTACTGGGACAACGTAGGGACAGCTCACTTCTACCTGCACACGTCCTTCTCCAGGCCTCATTCCTCAGGAGCCATCCCTGGTATCACGGCAGGTGAAGGCTGGGAAACCCTGCCAGATGTGGATGAGTTTTTGGCAAAGCTGCTCAGTTCGAGCCTGAAGCAGAATAGCTCTGTTCCTCGAAAGCCAGAGCAGCTACTCGTCCAGGGCTCCAGCAGGCCTGTGGTGAGCAATCTGGAGGAGAACGTGCGAGGCTACGACTGGTCGGTGCACAATGACAAGAACAGCTTGGACCAAGAGAAGCTGCAGGTCGAGAGGCAGAGAACGCTGCGAGAGTTTTGTGCCAATTCCAGCCTGGCCTTCCCCACCAAGGAGCGCTCCTTTGACGACATCCCCAACTATGAGCTCAACCACCTGATCGTGGACGACCGCCACGGCATCATCTACTGCTACGTCCCCAAGGTGGCCTGCACCAACTGGAAGCGGGTGATGATTGTGCTAAGCGAGAGCCTGCTGGACCAGGGGGTGCCCTACCGGAACCCTCTGGATATCCCCCGAGAGCACGTCCACAACACCAGCACCCACCTGACCTTCAACAAGTTCTGGCGCCGCTACGGGAAGTTCTCGCGGCACCTCATGAAGATCAAGCTGAAGAAGTACACCAAGTTCCTGTTCGTGCGGGACCCTTTCGTCCGCCTCATCTCCGCCTTCCGCAGCAAGTTTGAGCTGGAGAACGAGGAGTTCTACCAGCGCTTTGCCATCCCCATGCTGAAACTCTACTCCAACCGCACCAACCTTCCCACCTCTGTGAGGGAGGCCTTCGAGGCGGGCCTCAGAGTCTCCTTTTCTGACTTCATCCAGTACTTGCTGGATCCCAGGACAGAGAAGATGGTCCCCTTCAATGAGCACTGGAGGCAGATTTACCGCCTGTGCCACCCGTGCCAGATAGACTACGATTTCATCGGGAAGCTGGAGACGCTGGATGAGGATGCTGCTTATTTACTGCAGCTCCTCAAAGTGGACAGACTGCTTCACTTCCCCCCCAGCTACCGGAACAGGACTGCCAGCAGCTGGGAAGATAACTGGTTTGCCAAAATCCCGCTGGCTTGGAGGCAGCAGCTCTATAAGCTTTACGAAGCAGATTTTGTACTTTTTGGCTACCCCAAGCCAGAAAACTTGCTTAAAGACTGAATGGGATTGGGGGGTGGGTGTGGGAGGGAACATCTGACATACCAAAAATGTTTAAAGCCTTCTCATTTTTTGCTCTTAACTCCTTTTTCCCCACGCAGGTTGGTACAATGGAATATATTTTTTCTACTACTTCCCTTTCCATGTTTGCAATAATGCCAGAGTCCAGGGGTGCTCCCAGCCAGCTGTGCATATGCAAGAAACACCCCACCCCCCACCCCAAAAAAGTCTTTTTTGTTGTTGTTCTCATTGGTTTTCTCTTGGTTTGTTTAAAACCTCCCCACGTCTTGCAATGGGTCACTGCCCTTGGTCGCTCTGCCAGCTGTGGCTTTTCAGTAGCTTTTTATTAATACTTTTTAAAAATTAATATATTGAAGGTATTTAATACAAAGTGTGTCATGGCAAAGGGAGGGAAGGAAGAAATAAAAATTAAGGGGGAGGGGGAAAAAAAAAACCAACAAAGTAAAAGAAAACCCCAGGAAACGATGCACCTGCCTCTGTGTGTTGTCTCAGGGCTGCTGTTTGGGAGGTCCAAGGTTTGCAGAGCGCTCGGATCTCTATGGGATCTGGGTTTGGTGCTGGTGCCTTCACCACCTGTGTCTAGTGGTGGTTGCTCCAGGTTGGGCTCCAGGCAGAGGAGATGGGTTCATGCCTGACTCTGCCAGGCAGCCCTAGGAGAGCACCAGCGCTCTGGTGACGTGCTGCTCACAGCTGGTAAGCATGACACCAGGCTCGCAGAAGGGAAATGGCAGTTGGGAGCAGTGGCACTGAGCCCCGTGGGGTGTTTTGGGATGTGGCCAATGCAGTACATCTGTACTGCCTCAGTTTGTGGCAAAGTAGTGGTGGGACTCTGCTTTCCAAACAGCTGAGGTTTCATAGAATCAATAAGGTTGGAAGAGACCTCAAAGATGACATTAAGTCCAACCTGTCACCCAACACCTCATGACTACTAAACCATGGCACTAAGTGCCATGTCCAATCCCCTCTTGAACACCTGCAGGAATGGTGACTCCACCACCTCTCTGGGCAGCCCATTCCAAGGGCTAACAACTCTCTCTGTGAAGAACTTTCTCCTCACCTCGAGCCTAAACTTGCCCTGGTGCAGCTTGAGACTGTGTCCCTCAGCCCCTGCATACCTTGCTGGTGTGGAGCACCTTCTATGACATGTCACGTTCCAGAACAGTGCCTGAAATTGTCAGGGGTTGTGGCCAACCTGGATGGACAGAGCATGCTCTTGGATGGACCAGCTGCCCAGAAATTGGCATTGAGGCTTCACACTGCAGTGGGTCAGGCAGAAACACAGGTCAGCATGTCCCATCCTGTCACAGGATGGGGAAGTGATGTGCTGCTCCGTGGCACGGTCACTGCTGCGTGCAGCACAGATCCCTTGAGCACTCTGCTGTGTCTGCTTCCTGTGCACGCTCCAAGAGGATGTGGCAGGAACACAGGTGCTTATCCCTCAAGAAGAAGGTTTCTTTCTTTCCAAAAGGTTTCTTTCCATAGCAGGTGTCAAGGTGAACTCAGAAGTTCATTTGTTTTCAGAGTGCCAGCCACTGCTTGAAGTGATGCCGCATCCTCATCCACTGCCTTTCTGTTTACACCAAATGGCTGATGCAGCTTTAATCATCTGCCTCGCTGAGACCTGCTGCAGGAGTGATGGTTGCCCACTGTGCTAGGAGCATGTGGGCTGCTTCCCAAAGGAAATGATTGCTTTTAGAGAGATTTTGTGTGTGTGTGTCTCATCAGCTGAATCTGCTTTTCTTTTTCTCTCTGAACTGCTCTGCAAAAACTGTCTGCTTAGCAGTTTGGGCAGGAAACTCTTCTAGAGATGAAATGCTTAGTTGTTTCTCTGGGCTATGGATGGTGTCAGTGATTAAGGTCCAGGGTCAGGCCTTGGGAGGCATCTTTGTGTTTTGGGCTGACTTCTTTATTGGCCTTTTACTCATTTTCTCCCTGAGGCCCTCAGCAGGCATGACTTTTCCCCTCTCCTCCTTTCCCCAAGCTCTGTACCCTTGCATCTTCCCGGCATTGCTGCTCTACCTAGTGACTGCTGTGTCAGGCTTTTTAACCTATAAATGGCAGGTAATTGCTGGTGGTTACACTCGAACAAAGGATTTCTTTCTCATTGTATTCACACCACTCTCCTGTAATTTCTGCAGAGACATTTGCAGTTTAAATGAGCCTGAAGCCACGATCAAGGTCTAGGTGCTTAGCTCTTCGCAGCTTGGGGAAAAGTGAAGTGCCTGTTTCTGAGTCATTATTTAAAACTAATAATAGAAATGTGTTGATCTATTCAATTTTCTGTCCAGTTACCAACTAATTGCTGCAAAACAGAAAGATGTTGAGAATCTCATCTCCAGTAATGAATAATCCCTGGAGTCTCCTGGTTCCTGCTGCATTTACATTTCTTCAGGGTGGCTTCATCTCGCTCTTCAAAGAGACAGCATGGATGTTTTCATCTCTTGGCTTTACAGAGTGTTTATTTTTCTTCTCTTTTAATTTGTTTAATTGATGTTCAGTATGTGTAGATGTGGGTGGCTGGTGCTGCAGCACAGATCCTGTGCAAACTTCCTCCCAGCTGCTTCCCCTGCACCTCTTGATCTGGTCCTGTCTCTTCCTGCCCCTGGAATGGTGCTTGGAAAATGTACCCAACTCACCCTGCAAACCAGCTGCTGCCTCCTCAGCTGCACTTGTCCTGTGATTCATGGTCATGGCTTGTCCCAGGCAAGAGTCCAGGAGCATCTTTTCAAGGTCACTGACTGTCAGTCAGACACCCAAGGCAGAGGAGGAATGAGTTGCCAGGTGCTACCATCATTTTTGGCAGCAAGGGCCTGGTTGTGCAATTGACAGAGAAGGTGCAAAATAGCTGCAAATCCTGCACAGCAGCTGCTCCATGGGATGTGGCAGTGTGTCCTCTCCTTATGTCTAAGCCTTGCAATTTAACAGCAACAGAAGAAAGAGCCCTCTCTACCCTTGTGGGCATTGGCTAGAGAGCAGAGACCTTGAACATGCTGGTTTTCCCTGTCTCTCTCCATCTGAAGGGGGTAAATTTTAGCTGATAACCACTCTGTATCTCACCAAGATCCAAACACCCCAGCAAGCTGCCTGCGTCCCAAAGCTTCATCCATCTCCCTAAGAGCTGCAGTCAGGAGGGTGTAAGGACTCTGAGGGTTCTGTCTTCTGTACTTTCCCTTTTTCACCTGGTCAAGTCCAGCCTTTGCTGGCATTTAAGACCTTTTAATATTTGTAGGTCCATACCCAACCAATGTGCTGGCTGCTGTCAGCTCTCATTTCCCACTGCTGTGCTTGCCGGGAGGAGCAATAAAGCTCAGATGGAGAGGATTCACTTTCCAGTAGAAGCCTTCTGGGTTCAAAATAGTTTATCCCTTGCTTCTCTTTTCTTTTGAAGCCCTTCTCCACCCTTCCACCACTGTGAGTGTATTGTTAAGAAGTCAAAGGGGATTCAGGCTGTGCTGAGCTTTGTGGTGAGGCCACTGGGTTGCCAGAACTGGGATGTAGCCTCCAGCTTTGGGAATGTGCATTTTTTTTATGGGTTTCTTGCTCTGTTCTGTTGATATAAAAGTGTGTGTGTGTGGAGAGAGAGACAAAGAGTTCTACCAGCCATGCTTCCTTCCCCCCTGGTTTCCTAGAAGAGCTGGAATTTGGTATTTGACAAATAATGGCAGAATGTTTGGAAAGAGCAGGCGGTATGCATCTGCGCTGGCCTGAAGTCAGGGGAGGGCTAAAAATCCTGGAGTGGAGATGGTTGTGATGCTAGTGTGGATTTTATAAGGGATACAAAAATGCTTTAGAGCAGCCTATTTGTGTCTGAATAAACCTGGCTTTGTCATTTCTTGCTCAGCTTTCAAAGTGATGTCCTGTTCTCTTCCTGGCTCGCTTTTCCCTGGGGTTGACCACTTGGCCAAAGTCAGCACGGAGTCTCTAACCAGGCAGAACCAATGCGCGGATGCAAAAATAACCTGGGGTTTGACCAAGAAGTTTCCAGTGGGCTAGAACTGAGACCAGCTTTAGTGCTTGCTCAGCATCAGAGCCAAAGGCTTTCCACACCCATTGAACAGATTCGATCTCTCGCTCTTTGATGCTGGAATCGCTGCTGCAGTGGGACACATGTGACCATGCTCTGCAGCCCCTGCATCCTCCAGAGAAGCACTGTCAAGCCTCAGAGCTCTTTGCAGTTTGAGCAGTGACATGGCTTTGCCAGGCTACAGATTGTCCTTAACACATGAATCCCTTTGCACCTCAGTAGCTTTTGCCTTAACCCTTTAATCCACATGTGCATTAGTAGGGCAAAATTGTTGACCCTTTACCCATGGACGAGAAAAGGTTGCCATGGGATAATGTGTGAGGTGAAGTGTTTTGGCTGCGTGTTTTGCATCCTTCAAGGTGGCACTGGGAGGATGGAGGGCAGGGGATGAATGGCAGCATTGAAAGGGTGGTGAAGAAAAGCTAGTTTGTTCCTCCTTATGTAAGCTGGACCTTCGCAGCAGCCCGCGGGGAAAGCCGGTGACTTGGCAGGGGGCTGCGTGGCTGTGGTACGAAACGGTGCCAGGGAGGGTGCGGGGTGTGGTGACTTATAAGCAAGTTGTGTTGCTGGAATGTAAGGACTTGCCCACGTTGGTCTTGCTCATAAAGCCTCTAGGCAAGGACAGGAGTGGGGGAAAAAAATGAAGAATTTAATAAAGGCATCGATATCTGGCTGGCTGAGGGAGAGATGGGGACGGTGGGTGGCACTGGCTCTGGAGCAGGCATAACACAGCTCTTCTACTCCTTGACTAAATCAAATTAGGAATCGATCTTGGGCCGTGGAGACTGAGGTTTGTCCTTGCAGGAGCATTTGGCCTGAGTGCTGTGGGACAGGAGTGACGCGGGAGAGCCTCATGCTGGGACGGGAGTGATGCTCAGCAGGGCAGTGGGGCTGGCTGAGCCTCTGACTGCAGTTGCTGTGCCTGTGCCGCTCAGCAGTGGCCCGTCTGAAACCCATTTTCTCTTTCTGGGCTGTGACAAAAGCCAGGGCTGCTCCCGCCGCCCAGTCTGGCTCCTGCGGCAGTGGGGGGTCTGTCTCTGACCCTCACCGACAGCAGCGGTTCCCTTGTGGCTGCTCTGTGAAGCACCTGAAGAAAGCACAACCAAACCTTCAACCGGGTTGTAGCACTCAGAAGGAGCTTTTACTTGTGCAACATGTGTGGCAGGGAGTGCCCAGCCTTTGGGTCACCGTGGGGTGGTGTATGGAAGTTCACATATGTTTAAGGAGTGAGTGCCCCCCATTCCCTGCCTGCCAGCTCGCTGCTGGAGCTGGGCATCAAGCTCTGCTGCCTTTTCCCTGCAAGACAAAGCTCCCTGCCCTTCATCTCTTCAAGCATCGTGATGTGCCCCTGCTGCATTCCCACGGCGCTGGCTGCAGTGACCTGATGTCTCCATAGTCCCTCTTTGTCTCTGCTTTGGGAGCTGTTGCCTTGTTCAGGGTTAGCTTAAAATAAAATAAAATAAAATAAATAATAAAAAGAAAAAGGAGAAGCTGTGGCAGCTGTTTCCTGTCGTGAGGGAGATGTGAGAGCAGCAGCCTGACCCTTGACCAGGAGGGTGGGAAGTTCCCCACCAGCCCTCTCTGGCTGGGGTTTTAGGCAGCCTGAGCCAAACCTCTCTGAAACCAAACCTTCCTTGCTCTTCAATGCCCAGAAAAGCCAGCTGTGGGCACACAGGTGTAAGATGGTGTTTCCTTGCCTTGGGGGGCTTTGAGTCACAGCCTCAGCTTCTCTCTCGTGCCTTTTGGGGGCAGAGGGATCTATTTGCCAGAAGCAGGGTGCACGGATTGGGGCTCCCGCCATCGACAGGCCAACTGAAACATGGAGAATTTGGGAGCAAACCTGGCACTTGATGCCTTTGAGGCCCCCCAAGAAAGCTGTCATTTACTCACTGGAAAGCAGTCACCTTTTTACAGGCTCTTTGTTTCCTCCTGAGTCTTTCTGTGAGTCTGGAAAATGAATTGCTGCTATGGAATGCTGCAGGCTCTGGAAGGCCACAGGGGAGGAGATGATTTAAAACTAATGTATGGGTGGTAATGGAGGATGGTGCAGGGATTCTCACAGAGTGCCCTAGAGAGGGAGCTGGGCAGGTGAACAGGGCTGTTCAGTGGTCCTTGCTCACCATTTATACCTTAAGAGTGTTGTTTCTTACTTCTTTGTCTTTTCAAGTGTTGGTGTCCTTGTCCTCTGGACTGTGAAGTTTGGACATTGTGTGTGGAGAGAGATGGTGACCCCCAGGCTCTGGTGGGATGCGTGATGGCAGGAGTTTCCTTTGCAGGGACTGATGTGAATACAGGTGTTAGAAGCCAAGAGACTCATGCCATGGACCGTGTTCTTCTCCTCAAACCACAAGGCAGAGCTGAGGAGCATGTTTTCAATTAGCAGTGCTGCTAATTGTTTGCTGTAAGCCCTTCAGCAAGTTACTCAAGCTCTCTTCTGTTTGTCCCCCAATAAAGGGGAAGTGGGAGGTATTTGTTTTCCGGAGACCTCCTGGGTGTGAGCTGTGTCCAAGGAGGTTTGGAGGTCTCCAGGAGGAGCTGTGCTTTGGGTGGGGGTGTTGGAAGACAGGGCTGTACCATTCAGCAATGAAAGCCACACAAAACTGCCTCAATCCAGACTTTTCTTACCACAGGGGGAGTCTGGAAGCTCTTGGCATGAAAACTGTCTCTATTGATTTAAGAAGAATGTACCCTTCAAAGAGCTCAAGGGCTTCTGAGGGTCCATGGGCAAGATTCAGCTATAGAAATGCACAAAGGTCATGGCTTGCTGTCCTGCTCCATCCCTGGCTGGTTTCCAGGGAGCTCGGGATGCAGGGGAGGTGCCGAGCGTTCCACCCCTCCGTACAAAATGTCCTACTTTTTATCTTGGAAAATGCTGGGCATCCTTGAGCAGAGAGTGCCCAGCCAGCTCAGATGGCAGTGAGCATTAGCAGGGCTGTTGCTTTTCACCTAATGAAGGGATTTGTAATAATTTTGTCTCGGGTTCTCATCCTTGTCCTGTGCCAAAACCAGCTGTCGGGCTGCACCAGTACCAAAATGCTCCCAGCCTTGCCCAAGCCACATGGTAGGCATAGGAGAGAAACTTCTCCTGACCCACCAGGCAGTGCCTTCACGAATCCCATGTTTTATCCCCCAGGCAGATGGATCACACAGCTTTGGCAAAGCCTCATTTTGTGGCAGAGAAGCTGCAGTTTCAGTGTTTATTTCTCTGTCGTTGCAGGAATCCAAAATGGATGGAAGAAAATGTCATCGGAATTGGCTCTTGTTTTGTTTGGACCCTGGACAGGTCTCTGTGGAAAACATGGGAGGGGCACAAGGGACAGAGAAGAGCCAAGAAGACATGTCAAAAAGAGAGCAGTGGCCAAGAGAGTGCTCATCAGGGAGTGGATCAGGGCTGGGGATGTATTTGTGAAGGATAAAAGGGGTGGGGGAGTTCAGGGCATCTACAAACAAAATGGGAAGGCTACAGAGAAGGTGAATGCTGAGATGAGTGAGAGGAGCTGCTGAGAAACCAAGTGCCATCTGCTGCAGCGTGGAGATCTGCCCTGTTTGCTTTTCCACTGGTGGGAGCAGGGGCCAAAGCAGAAGAGGAAAGAAATAATTGAATAATAAAGTGGTGGAAGCTTATCAAAATACACTGGGCAAAATCTGAGGGGTTCTCATGCACAGTGCAGGGCCATCTGTCTGAAGTGGATGTGGCTTCGTGAATGGTGGTGGCACTTGTAGGCTTGGACCAAACAGGCAGTCCCTGAGGCAGACTAAAAATAACAGTTGGCTAAGGTGCTCCTTGCCTGCACTGGGAGAGGAAGGCATGCAGCTTCACCAGCTGTCGGGCTCTGCAACATCCACAGGGGGTGGAAGTGCAGGAGAGGTGGTGCCAATGACCTTTCACATGCTGCTGGGCACCTCTTATCTGTCTCTCTCGACCTTTGCAAGCCTTATTGATTTCAGACTGCATATTTTGGCTCAGGTAAATCAGAAGTCTTTGTCGCCTGGAATGGTCATGCTGAGAGTACAAAGCTTTTTACAAAGCCTTCAGTGACCTTTAGCTAATGGGAAATCAATGAGCTGAGTGTATATAAGCGTTTCCCAAGTGCTGGGTAATGCTGTGCACAGTGGGGACCCACCTTGGCATAACACAGCTACCCAACAGTAGTCTGGGCATGCAGGTCTCCTGGAGGAAGGTTCTTGCATTGGCTTAGGATGACCTAGGCTTGTGTTCCTTGGTTATCTTTGCTTGTGTCTTACATATTGTAAGTGTGACTGTGTGTGTAAGGACAGGTGAGGATCATTCCACAATCCTGGGCAGGTGAGCATGTTTGAGATGTTTAAGCTAACACAGAGGTTTTTGAGAGGATGAAATATATGCAAGTTATGGTCTTCTGTAAGCAGAGGACAGCTTCCTGATTACAATTAGTACATTGCAATGGATGGCCCTTTCTAGGATGGTCACACCTCACTGCTCATGCTTGTTTCATCCAAAACAAGCTCCTGTTGTGTCCTGGGGATGCTCATGCTGTGCAATCAACGAGGCAAAAGCAGGTATGGTGCTGGGTTTGGGACAGTCAGGCCCTAACAGCAGCTGTGGACACCCCTCTGGCTGTACATACCTGAGCTTGTTTGCTTTTTTCCTGTCCCAGCCTCCCTCAGCAGCCAAGGAGTGAACCCAGCACATGCAGACACAACTGCTGTGTGCACAGGCCAGTGCTCCCTGCATGGATCCAGGGATTAGAGCAAGTCCATGGTTAGCAGGGCTGGGAGCTAATCCTTGCTTCCAGATGATGGAATTGAGATTGTGTTGGTTTTTTCTCCTTGTGTTTAGATGCCTCAAATCTGAGCTTGCTGGATTTCTCAAAATAGCAGCAGGTTTCCTTCTAACTACCAGCTGCAAGAGGAGAAAGAGCATAGTGGATGGTGGAGAGGAAAACTCATAGTGTTCTTCCACAGCTACTGCTGAGACAAGGCAATTCACAGGTTGATTTTGCATCACACACACAGATTTTCATAGATAGGCAAAGTGAGGGTGCTTTGAGCCAGCCTGAAAACCAAAGTCCTGTGTAGAATCATGGAATCATAGAATTGTTATGGTTGGAAGGGACCTCAAGGATCATCTAGTTCCAACCCCCCTGCCATGGGCAGGGACACCTCACACTAGATCAGGTTACTCAGAGCCACATCCAGCCTGGCCTTAAACACCTCCAGAGATGAGGCTTCCACCCCCTCCCTGGGCAACCTGTTCCAGTGTCTCACCACCCTCCTGGGGAAGAACTTCTTCCTAACATTTAATCTGAATCTACCCATTTCTAGTTTTGTTCCATTCCCCCCAGTCCTATCACTCCTTGACACCCTAAAATGTCCCTCCCCAGCTTTCTTGTAGCCCCCTTCAGATACCGGAAGGCCACAATTAGGTCTCCTCGGAGCCTTCTCTTCTCCAGACTGGACAGCCCCAACTCCCTCAGTCTGTCCTCATAGGAGAGCAGCTTCAGCCCTCTGCTCATCCTTGTGGCCCTTCTCTGGACACCTTCCAGCACCTCCACATCCTTCCTGTGCTAGGGGCTCCAGAACTGGATGCAGTACTCCAGGCAGGGTCTCACCAGAGCAGAGTAGAGGGGGAAAATCACCTCCCTCAATCTGTCGGCCAGGACAAACCATTTCTGTTTTACCTCCCAGCACCAGTTGGAAGCAGAGAAGTAAGAAGAGGCTGCTATGTGGTGAGGTCCAAAACCACTTACCAACCCTGGGGGCAGATTGGGACCATGCCCCCCAGCACAGCTGTGGCCCCAGGCTGTGGCATGACTTCTGAGGGCAAGTCCGTCTAAAACGCTACGCAAAGCATCTTTCATCAGCAACTGAGAATGCGAATTCAGGCTGCTGGGGCAGGCTCCAGATGCTGTGGCACTTTGCATTTGCTACATTTTTTAGAGCTTAGCAAAAGGTCGGTGTGCTTGGAAGCAGTTCCCTGCCTTTTGGAAAGGCTGCAGGTTTGGGACTAATCCTTTCCTTTCTGTTTGTAATAGGAAAAGAGTCTGCCTGCAACGTTTGCCTTTGGAACTGAGAAGCGAGCTGCAGTCTAGGTCTCGGGTTTGTCAGTTTAGGCTGCAAAGCTAACTGGGGACAAGTTCTTTTGGTTTTTATGTCTGTTCCTCCCTCCAATATGCAGGAAATGGGCCCCTCAGTTTAGGAAAGATGTTGAGTTGCTGGAATGTGTCCAGAGAAGGGCAACAAAGCTGGGGAGGGGTTTGGAGCACAGCCCTGTGAGGAGAGGCTGAGGGAGCTGGGGTTGCTTAGCCTGGAGAAGAGGAGGCTCAAAGGAGATCTTATTGCTGTCTACAACTACCTGAAAGGAGATTGTAGCCAGGTGGGGGTTGGTGTCTTCTCCCAGACACCCAGCACCAGAACAAGAGGACACAGTCTCAAGCTGTGCCAGGGGAGGTTTAGGCTGGAGGTTAGGAAGAAGTTCTTCACAGAAAGAGAGATTGGCCATTGGAATGTGCTGGGAGGTGGTGGAGTCACCATCACTGGAGGTGTTTAAAAAGAGACTGGATGAGGCACTTAGTGCCATGGTTTAGTTCAGTAGATGGTGTTGGGTGATAGGCTGGACTTCATGATCTTGAAGGTCTTTTCCAACCTTGGTGATTCTGTTCTATTCTGCTCTATTCTATTCTGTTCTGTTCTGTTCCTTTCAGTATAGATTGTGTTGCTGTTGTCTGTGTTTGTTTACTGTTTGGGTGTTTGGTTTTGGATTTGTTTGGGTTTTTTGTTTTGGTTTGGGGTTTTTTGTTTGTTTTGGGTTTGTTGGTTGGTTTTTTTCTGACCATGCTGAATGGAAGGAAATTTCCAATGCAACATAGTTGCCAGAAGCAGATTCTTTGGAACATTTTGATCAAAACAGTCTGAGGTGCTCCTTGCAGTGATGCTGTTTGGTGTGAGAACACACAGCCATCGGCTGCTTTGTTCTTAACTCTGAGCTTGACTTTACCTTAGTTGAGGGGTTTGGGTTTTTTTTGCTGGTGTTTGCTTTGCACAAGCCTGTTGCCACACTACAGAAATCATGATGCCACTTGAATGTCCACAGGCATTGTGTAGGATCCTTTCTTGGTCCTTCTATAGACCTGGGTGGTACTGGGAGTTGAGAACAAAGGCAGGAGCAAGCCCATCAGGATGGAGTTAATATGCTGGTGAAGGACCAACACAGGGCATTGGAGACTACCTGGTTTTCCCCTCATCTTCTGAGGGTTAGACTGCATGTATTTGCCTCCAGGATCTCACTTGGTGCCTTCCCAGTATAAATGGAGAAACTACACGTGTTTGGCTTGATCTGCCTGACCCTGGCAAGGCATTTCTGAGGCCATTGTGCTACTGTAGCTCAGTGCCCCGCAGCTGCAAGGCTTGACAGCGTGGTGCCGAGATGTGGCTCTTCTCAGCTCCTTTCAGACAGTTACCCAGAGACAGCCTGAGCTGGATTTGGATTTGTTTTTCTTCTTTTCTTGTTTGGTCAAAAGCTACAGGGGACGTTTCCCCCCTGAAAGAACAGCAGTGTTTGGTTTGAGAGAGGATGAGGTCAAGAAAAGGCAGGAAAAGGCTGTCTCATTGTGTTTTCATTTACTTGATTGCTTTTTTGCACCTGCACCAGACTTCCACTGGTGAGAACTGGGGCTTTGCTGGGCTCCCAGATGGTGCTGTCAGAGAGGAAACATCTTCCCCTCTCCAGTCGTGTCCTGTGTTTTCCTTCTCACTCTGACCTCACTTTGCAGAGTAAAATCCTGAGCTCTCATCAGTCCCTCCAAGGTCTCTGGAGCAGCTCCAAGTGGGGGGCTGTGTCTGCAGAGCCCACCGTAGCACCAGCTCCATCCCCAAAGTGACAGAGCTGAAATCAGATCCTCAGCAGGATTTTTCTGGTTCAGAGCTCTCTCACAACGACACCATTTCAACTTCTGCAGTTAGCCTGGAGATGGTTTTGCCTCATGTGATGTAAAACTACCTTTAGGATCATGGCATTGACATAGGCAGCTAGGGTTGAGTTCACAGGGAGGTAAAACTGTGCCTTCTTCAGCAAACACAACCACCTGACACATAACTTCTGTGCCTTCCTGTGACATGGAAGGTGAAGAAAAGCCCAGGATTAGCTGTGCCAAATCTTTGAGTTTCATAACTCACATCAGTGGAACTTTGTTCCCCCTATGTGGCAAAATGCTTGTTTTAATGCTTTTGGTTTCTTAACATGAGAAGAACAGAAAGAGCAGGGCTGAGGGATGGAGAGTGGTGTCCCCTTCTACCCCTGCTAAGGACACGGAGGAGTTGAGCATGCATGCAAGGTCTCAGGCCAGGCTGCAGAGGAGAGCCCTGGGATGTGCAGCATCAGCCTGATCTGCTTCAGGCTGCTGCTTCCTGAGAGGCAGGCAGGGCAGCAGGGTTTGTTTTTCTGGGGGTGCTTCCCAGGAGTTTGGGCTTGAAGGCTGCAAGGTTCTTAACGCTTCCATTTGCATAGCCATCCTCACTGCCCTCCCAGCTGTCATTGGGCCAGGAGAGTGGAAATCACCAGCAGCAACGGGATTAAAGGGCAGGCGATCTTAAGGGCTCCCTTCCTGTCAGGGCCATATCTCTCTGCTTACTGCAGTGAAGTTCTCTGCAAATAAAGAGAGAGGTTGCAAAATGAGATGTTGAAATAACCAAGAAGGAAGGAAGAATAAAAGAATGTCAAGAATCAAAACTTTGAAAAAACTTAAAACATTTCAGAAAAGAAGGAAAAAGGAAAAGAAGGAAAAGAAGGAAAAGGGAAAGGAGGAAGAAACAGAATTGAGAGGTCACATTTCTGGGCTGCACCAGTAGCAATTTAATACAAATAAATTCCTGTGTGTAAATGTCTTGGAGCTGCCTTTGCATTGCAGAGAGCACAGGGAACGTGGCTGTACCCAAGGCCTGGGATAGATGACTAAGAGGTCCAGGCAAAGGGGTTTCCATTCTTAGTTCTGCAACTGGGTCATGCTCTGATCTTTCTTGAGTCACATACCTTCAGCTTTCCTGAGGTTACAACTTGTTTCTATGCACATGGAAGCATCCTGGGGCCAAACTGGTACAGAGAATTACAGAAAACAGGCTTTAGGTTAATGGCTGCAGCAAGGAAATGGTTTCAGCTATTTCCTATCCCAGGCTGTGGTTACATGGCAAGTTAAGCCACCAATTAGGTTACTGCTGCAGTGTCTGTAGGGAGGTGCTGACCCATTAAAAATCTTCTTTTGCTGGACAACTTGTACAGAGGTTTGAGTTGAAGCTAGTTATCCTTAATCTAAATCAGACAGATTTGATAGGTTAGGTTAGGTTAGGTTATGTTAGGTTGGAATGGAATGGAATGGAATGGAATGGAACGGAACGGAATGGAATGGAATAGAGTAGAATAGAATAGAGTAGAATAGAATAGAATAGAATAGAATAGAATAGAATAGAATAGAATAGAATAGAATAGAATAGAATAGACCAAACCAGGTTGGAAGAGACCTTTGAGATCATCGAGTCCAACCTAACACCCAACTCCATCTAATCAACTAAACCATGGCACCAAGCACCCCATCAAGTCTCCTCCTAAACACCTCCAGTGATGGTGACTCCACCACCTCCCTGGGCAGCACATTCCAATGGGCAATCTCTCTTTCTATGAAGAACTTTTTCCTAACATCCAGCCTAAACCTCCCTTGGCACAACTTGAGACTGTGTCTTCTTGTTCTGGTGCTGGTTGCCTGGAAGAAGAGACCAGCCCCCGCCTGTCTACAACCTCCCTTCAGGTAGTTGTAGAGATCAATTTGGTGAGCTGCAGTCACATCCTTTTCTGTTGTGTGTTTTAGGGAGCTGTGGGACGTGCCTTGTATTAGCTCCAGAGCTCTGTACAAAAGAGTTCCTGCATCCACCAGTCTCTGGATTTTAATAGCTTATTGGGCAGGTCGATGGCAAGCTGACATCTGTCTAGTCCTATTGGCACCTCCTTAGTCTTGTTTTGACATAGGAAACTGCAGCCTGAAGCAGGCACTTTTCCTGCCAGCTAGTTTTTTCCCCCTAGGGTGTTGTTTTTATGTACTTTATTTAATAATATATTTTTCCTACTTCTGTTTTAACTTTGCCTGCTTTGCCTATTTTAAAAGATGAAGTAGGCCAGCCCCTCTTCTCCTGCCCTGCTCCCATACAGGCACCCTTTGAAGAGTACCACAGCCTCAACTTTGCAGCCTGTGCAGTTTGACTGGGTTGGATTCTCTGGTTTCTAAGACCAGTTATTAGGGCTGTGTTTAGTCTAGCAATATTGGAGATTGTGTTTGAACTGGTGGAGCTAGGGGAAGGCTTTAGAGATGCTGGAGAAGATAAGTTATTCCAAGAAAGAGACACACTCTCAGGAGCCCTGGGGGCAGCAAGAAAGAGATGAGAAGTAGGTTATCTAAAGCCCAGGCAAATAAAATATTCTTATTATAACTCCAAGGGCTCCATGCCAGCTCTCTGTAAGCAATATTTCTCTTTGCATCTCACTTTGCCAGTTAATTGGACATCTATTATTTCATGATTTCAGCAGGAAACGCAGCCTGAGTGATGACTTTGGGACCCAGCCCAGTGCTACTGGATTGTGGAAATGCTTCCAGTCAGTCTCTGCTCCTTCTCCACACGTGTATGTGAATTGTCAGTGCTGCTTGCTGACACTTTCCAGGGATGGAGGTTCTGTGACACGCTCCCCCAGCAGACAGATATTAAGGGCCCTGTAAGGATACTGGGTAGAGACAGTTCCCTGTCTCCTGTGCCTTTTCCCACCTGAGGACCAGTTCTGCTGCTTCCTTGGGGACATTGGGACAGGTGGGGGACAGAGCCACATGCTACATGTAGGAATGTGGTGGCCAAGGGCAGGTCCAAGGGCAGGTCCCCCAACGCCCACTGCTCTCTGACAGACTCTTCCAGCCACAGCTGCATCTAGAAGCGTTGGTGGAAGCAGCTAATTTTAAACTGATACCATTTCTTTAATTCCCCCAGACTCCTGATTTGCTAAACAAGTTTGTTTACCCTTCCTGCTCCACTCTGGGATTATCCACCCACAGCTAGGCAACACAGAACGGAGTCTGAGCACAGTTAGAGCTGCCTGCCCGGATGCTCCTAATGAATTGTTTGCAGACAAGCTTCAGACCTGCAATTACTCACAGGAATTATTCAGCAAATAGTTTTGAATAATGAATCCCTTTGAGAAATTTGAGGTGTTTTGCAGGCAGATTCCAGACAGGGAACATGCTCAGGAGCCTCAGCTTTTAACACATTTTCCCTCTCTGTTTGCCAAGCTGTGGAGTTGGCAGAGCATCCCTTTCTAATACCTTCACGTAGGATCAAACCACTTAACCAGGCATGTGTGATGCAGGCTGAGAGTGCCACTCAGGAGTCTCCTGCTCTGACAGAGCTACAGAGCCCTGTGCCTACTTGTCCTCCCACATCCCCCTCCCTGGTGGGGGTCTTGGTCACTGTCTTTCCAGTTGTGCTTCCTGGAGCAAGGCAGCAGGGATGTCTTTGCCCATAGATGCTACCAGCAGTGCAGACATGAAGGGTTGGGGAACTGGTCCCTGCCTGATGTCACCCCTTTTGGCTAACATTGCCTCTATGGTCTGCAAAATCTGCACCTTACATTGCTTTTGAGCCTATGTAGAAACACAAAGAGAAGTCTGAGTGAGAATTTGACAGCCTGAGAGCTAAAAGAGGAGCACCTTGTAAGCTCAGGCTCCTGTGGGTTAATTCCAGCTCCCACCCACCAGACAGTGAAGCAGGACGTGTGATGTTTTATAGCTAGAGGATGGAGAGCCTTGAGCAGGGAAGGCAGAAATGACTGACATCACTTTGCAAGCTGAGGCTGCTCTGTCCTTGACTCCTGTCAAGGGGCTGATTACTGAGGAACAAGAAGATGGCACCTGCCAGCAGGGAATCATGAGAACAAGGAGCTGAGGACCTGGCTTTTTTGGGAGTAAGTGGCTTTTGGTCACCTCCTGCAGATCCTGCAACTGTTCAAAGCAGTGGATGCTGTAGGAGGAACAGAGCAGAACCTGGTAAGCATGATGGTAAGTGAAGGACACAGGTCCTGAGGTGAAGAGGACAGTTGAGCCTGGTGACACAATAATCTGATGGTTAAATATTGAGACCTGTCAGTCACATGGCCCTAAATCTTCTGTATCAATTTGCAGGCCAGGTAAAGCTCTGGCACCAAAAGGGAGAGGAGAGGTCATTCCCACTGAGAGAAGCCAATGCTCAAGCCTGGCTGGGAGATGTGTCTGGGGCAAGGCTTGAAGTGTGGTTCAGATGCCCTCTCTGCACATGCAGCAAGGAGCAGTGGGAATCTCCTCTTCATGAGGCAAACCCTCAGGGTCAGGCTGCATCTGTGGGGATAGGGACCTGTCAGGTTGAAGGGGAAAGATTTGGGGCTTTATGATGGTTGTCCTCTCCTACATGTGTGGTCCTTTCCCCTAGAGCCAAGGGATAAGGATCCACAAAAGCAGAGGTGGCATTGCCACCAGGGTTTGTGCATTCTCACTCAGTGCCCTGCAAGACATATCTCCAGGTTATCCTCCACTTCTCCATGAGGTCCTATTGAATTGGGGATGGTTTCCAGACCCCCAGGGATTCATCTTGGTGAAATGTGACAGCCACACCTTTTCCACCCTAGAGGAGATGTGGGAGGAGGAGAAGGGGAAATAGAGGAGATGGAAAGATGTGGAAGAAGCATGATGCCAACATCGTTTGTTCTTCATTTTGGAGGCTCTAAAGGATGAGGCCAATGGTGCTGCCCTTGTGAAACCCTTGCAGACATCCACGGTCCACGTGCCCCAGGTGCTGTTGTCCCATGCCCATCACAAGGAGCCAGCGTGTCGCTGTCAATAGATGTGCTGCTGTCGATAGATAAGCTCAGCTCTAATCGGGGCCCTTGTTTGCAGATTTGAGGCTCTATGGCCACCACCTGTCAGGGACGGAGCAGTAGCGAAGGGAAGGGCTGCAGCCACTCGGACGCGAACACCTCGGCCTTGAAGGTAGGATGGGAATGCAAATTAACTCCTGTCTGGGCTTCAAGAGTAGGGACTTGCAAATTCTGCACTTTCAGCTGCGTTTGAAAAGCACCCCGAAGCTGCCGCAGCCCCCTCGGCAGGGGCCGAGCTGGGACGTTCCCTTTCTCGGGAAGTTTTGCCACCTAGTGCCCAGCCGGGAAATCTCAGCCCGCTGCGGGCAGAGCTGGGGCCTGGGGGAGGCAAAAGCACCAGGGATGGCTGTTTTAGGAGGATATAAATATTTGATGAGGACAAGGTGATGCAGGAGCCTAGATTTAGAGGGTTCCGTGGGTGAGGTTCATTGGTAGCCAACAGCACTTAGAGTATCTCATTTCTGACTGTAGACCTCCACATTTGAAATAGTTCCACTGCAGCCATTCCTGCTGCACCTCTGAAAAAGCAGTGCTGGAAAGTGTGAAGAAAGGAGAGGACTACAGACTTATGTCCCTGAGGGATGAGTATCACGAAGGGCAGTGGAGAAGATGTGAAGAGAATTAACAGAAAGGACAGGGATGGCCTAAGAAAACCTCAGGCATTAAAACATGTTGCACCAGTCACTGGATCAGTCTTGGTTCCTTCATACTTCAGACAGCAAACTGCTCCTGCTGTTCAAGTGTTTTGTAGATCTGGAGCTGTTGGTGGGGCTTGACCTCTGCCTTGTTTTCAGCTGGCCAAGAGCATGTCTCATTGCTGTTCCTCTGCTACTCTGGTGATGCTGGTGATGGGTGAGACCTGTCTGTGTGTAGCAGGCAGAAGGTTTGTCAAATAGCAAGGGAGAACAATAACACTACTGACCCAGACAGACCTAATACCAAAGCAATGGCTGGCTGGAAGGCAAATGGTATCAGCTGGGAAGCCAGGCACATGGCTCGTTGCTATGACAGTTTGCAGATGATGAAGAAACGCTATGGGATGCAGCCTTAAAAATGGCACTTGGAAACCGCTGAGGAACAAACATCAGAGTGTCTGGGCAATAGCTTGGTGCTTTTCCTAGCCAGGAGCTGACTTGGGAGAGAAAAGCCTGTTCTAAAGAAGCCTCCCACAAGCATCCCACCTGCATCTGGAGGATGCCTCTGGAGCGATAGGCACCCAGGGTGGGTGCGTTGGCATCTGAAGGACCAGGCTGTCCAACTCTGGCATTAGCTGCTGTCACCATGGACTGGGCACCGTGTCTGGTTAGACAGCAAGGATGGGCAGGATGTCCTTCTGCCATCTTAGAATCATAGAATCAACAAGGTTGGAAAAGACCTCAGAGATCATCAAGTCCAACCTGGCACCCAAAACCTCATGACTGCTAAACCATGGCACCAAGTGCCACATCCAATCCCCTCTTGAACACCTCCAGGGGTGGCGACTCTACCACCTCCCTGGGCAGCACATTCCAATGGCTAATAACTCTCTCAGTGAAGAACTTTCTCTTCACCTTGAGCCTAAATTTCCCCTGGTGCAGCTTGAGACTGTGTCCTCTTGTTCTGGTGCTGGCTGCCTGGGAGAAGAGATCAACCCCCTCCTGGCTACAACCACCCTTCAGGTAGTTGTAGAGAGCAATAAGGTCTCCCCTGACCCTCCTCTTCTCCAGGCTAAATCACCCTAGCTCCCTCAGCCTCCTCACAGGGCTGTGCTCAAGGCCTCTCCCCAACCTCGTTGCCCTTCTCTGGACACGTTCAAGAGTCTCAATGTCCTTCTTAAATTGAGGGGCCCAGAACTGGACACAGTACTCAAGGTGTGGCCTAACCAGTGAGGTGCTGCCAAGTAATCTGGTGCTGCATGCATCCAATACAACCAATCACATTGTGGTCGCAAGGATCAGCTTTTCAAAGCTATTAGCCTCCTAAATACGCCAATAGGTGACTAATGGCTTCTGAGTGGACTGTGCTCTAACAAACCTGAGATGTACAAAGGGACTGAGAAAAGACAGGAGGAGGCTCAGGGCTTTTTAATCATTAAAAAAAAAAAAGGGAAAAGCTCCAACACTCCAGTGCTTTGAAAGAATAAGGTTAATGTCTAAAAAAAAAGAAAAGAAAAACCTGAAAGAAGCACCTGAAATATTTCAGTTACTCTATTGATGGGTGTTATAATGTGCATGTTACTAAATCCTGTCCTGTTGTGGGCCTGCAGCAACTGAGAAACAGCATCTTTGAGAAGTGGTTTCACACCTCCCCTTGCTCATAATCCTCTAGTTTGCCAAATGCAGCTCCGTAGAGTTCAGCTCACCCCTTGTCTGTTTCTCTTAAAAGCAAAGAACCAAAGCGTCGCTGAAGCAGACACTCCAGTCGTCTCAAGCAGTGTCCCGCTCATGGTCTTAAAAATGGAAAGAAAAGGCTGCAGAGCATAGTCATCACCCATGGCCAGAGCAAAAATAGAGCCATTGCTCCATGCTTTTTGAAAAAAAGAAGTGGTTTTTGTAGGCTTAAAGGTCACACAGAATCCACTTTTGCCTTTCACTCAGCATCCAAGAGAAGGCTCCGAGGAGACCTAATTGTGGCCTTCCAGTATCTGAAGGGGGCCTACGAGAAAGCTGGGGAGGGACATTTTAGGGTGTCAGGGAGTGATAGGAACAAAACTAGAAATGGGTAAATTCAGATTAAATGTTAGGAAGAAGTTCTTCCCCAGGAGGGTGGTGAGACACTGGAACAGGTTGCCCAGGGAGGGGGTGGAAGCCTCATCCCTGGAGGTGTTTAAGGCCAGGCTGGATGTGGCTCTGAGTAACCTGATCTAGTGTGAGGTGTCCCTGCCCATGGCAGGGGGGTTGGAACTAGATGATCCTTGAGGTCCCTTCCAACCATAACAATTCTATGAGTCTATGATTCCATGATTCTACACAGGACTTTGGTTTTCAGGCTGGCTCAAAGCACCCTCACTTTGCCTATGAAAATCTGTGTGTGATGCAAAATCAACCTGTGAATTGCCTTGTCTCAGCAGTAGCTGTGGAAGAACACTCATGAGTTTTCCTCTCCACCATCCACTATGCTCTTTCTCTTCTTGCATCTGGTAGTTAGAAGGAAACCTGCTGCTATTTTGAGAATCCAAGAAATCCAGCAGGCTCAGATTTGAAGCATCTAAACACAAGGAGGAAAAACCAACACAGCCTCAATTCCATCTGGATGATCCTTGAGGTGCCTTCCAATCCTAACAGAATCACAGAATCACCAAGGTTGGAAGAGACCTCAGAGATCATCAAGTCCAGCCTGTCACCACACAATTCTTTGATCAGAGGAGTCTAGGTCAGAGCAGAGCTAAGACCTTTCTCTCCCTGAATGAAAGTTGATGTAAGTACCAAAATCCATGTCTCTGGCCTAGGAGAGACACCGTGTTGGTGCATGAGGAAGAAGCTACAGCTCAAAATCCCCATGCAGGCATCAGAAAATCTTTTCTGCATTGTTTTTCATCTCCAGCTGGGAAATGTGGTGAAATCTTAGCCTTTCCTGACGCCTTGTAAAAATTGGTGGTGGAAGTAGCTCATCTATAAATAACTTAAGATTCGCACATAGGGGATGACTATTCCAGTATCTCACCAGGCCATCATAAAGACAATCAACAACTTGTCTCCTGTTTCATCAGAAATCCCTGTGGGAAACCCTTTTTTCCCCCCCACATTTTCCTTGAGGTGCAGCACTGCAGTTTGGATGTGAGCAGGTGTGGGATGCAGGGCAGTGATTCTGCTGAAGCATCAGCTAGATTTCAAAGCTGAATGAAAAAGAAACCAAACCAAAAATACCCTCTCAGTGTGTCTATCTGATATATGTCACCATCCCTGGAGGTGTTCAAGAGGGGATTGGACGTGGCACTTGGTGCCATGGTTTAGTCATGAGGTCTGTGGTGACAGGTTGGGCTTGATAACCTTTGAGGTCTCTTCCAACCTTGGTGATTCTGTGATTGTGTGTGTGAAACCTGGGAGTTACATTTAATGGCCTTTCTTTGTAGAATCCAGAGGCTCAGCGATTTTGACACTGAATTCTTTTCAAGCTGGCTGTTAATTTGACATTACTTTTCAAGTTGTGCTGCTTACAGATGGCTGAGTGGTGCTTGGAATCCTGGGCTGCTTCCAGTGGAGCTGGAACAAGGCAAAACACAAAGAACCACCATTTCAAATATCCCAGAATACACTCTTGGCAGGCTGGAGTGTTTCCAGGGCGCAATGACATTCTCAAATGTCATGGAGACCTGGGTCATAAAAGTACTGATAGCTTCTCAGTAGGTCTAGCATTGCAGCAGGAGACTTGAACACATAGCTTCCTACTCCTTTCATATCAACATAAGCTTCTCTGGACCAACTGTGTCATGGAGAAGTTTATTAATTCTTCAAGAGCCACAGAGTCTGTGATGGTGGAGATTAAACTCAGGTATTGAATATTCCAGGCATATACTTGAAAGCAGTCTTGTGGAAAACTTATTAGTGTCCAGCAATTTAACAGAGGACAATACCAGAATAACATCTTGCTACAGTTGCTCATGACTTTGATCTTGCTCACTGACTAGCACAGTGCTTAATTCTCTAGGAGCAAGGTGGGAGAGTTTGGGAAATCTTCATATAGTCCATGAAGCCTGGAAGCAAAAGATTAAAGATGTGCATTTTTTATGGGTATTGTGAGGTCTGCTGCTGTTGAAAGAAGCTGCCTCTGGAAGGAGCAGAGGTGAACTCCATGACCTGCAGATCTGGAGGGCCTGGGAGGAGGACTTCTGTTGGAAATCTGTGCTGCCCTTGGAGATGTGGAGCAGCAAGGGCACCTTCATGACATAGCAGAGGGGCTGGGTGCTTTAATGCATGTCAAAGACGTGGCCTGGAGTCACCTAACAGCACAAAGGTTAGGCAGGTTGGATGCCAAACACATCAAGTGAGGGTGAGTCTGGCAGGGAGGCTTTTTTGAAGGCTTTGTGTATCTTTAAATTAAACACTTCTGAATTGGCTCTGTGCCCTTTCCAGTCTGGACTGAGAGCTAGTACAGAGGCAGCTAGTACTTCACTTTCCTGTTGGATGTTCTCTGAGGTGTATGTGTCTTGGATGTAGGAGAACAAAGGTGCACAGAGAGTTTCTGAGTTAAAACCTAGTGTGTGGTTCAGAAAGAGGACACATGTATCCTACTCTGTTATCTTCTTTGAAGACAGCAGAAAGGGTGGGCTTGTGGAAGAGGGTTTCTCACTTGTTTACATGAAGGTAGGGAAGACTATGTGAGATGGAAGGCTGGGGAGAGGCCTCAAGCACAAGCCCTATGAGGAGAGGCTGAGGGAGCTGGGATTGTTTAGCCTGGAGAAGAGGAGGCTCAGGGGAGACCTTATTGCTGTCTACAACTACCTGAAGGGTGGTTGTAGCAAGATGGGGGTTGTTCTCTTCTCCCAGGCACCAGAACAAGAGGACACAGTCTCAAGCTGTGCAAGGGGAAGTTTAGGCTTGAGGTGAGGAGAAAGTTTTTCACAGAAAGAGTAGCTGGCCATTGGAATGTGCTGCCCAGGGAGGTGGTGGAGTCACTGTCCCTGGAGGTGTTCAAGAGGGGATTGGATGTGGCACTTGGTGCCATGGTTTAGTAGTCATGAGGTGTTGGGTGCCAGCTTGGACTTGATGATCTCTGAGGTATTTTCCAACCTTATCGATTCTATGATTCTATGGAGCCAGGAACTCTTCTGGCTTTTGCAGATGCTGTTGTGCATCCTGCATGTTGACAGCCCCACATTACAGCCTGACTGTTCTTCATTTTCCAAGACATCCTTCACTTGATTAAGTTGGATGCAACAATAGACTCCTGCATCAGTTCCTCCATTTCTCAGCTCTTGCTGGTGACACCCAGTAAATAGTGCCAGCAGGTAGAACATTTGTTTGAGAGGTTTCTTATCAGAGTCTTTTCATGTTTACTTCAAGGACTGCACATGTCTTACCATCCAGCAGAATTCTTTCCTTCCTTCCCCCTCTGGAAAGAGATTTTTCTCCCAGTTATTGAACATTACCCCAGAAGGCATTGATACCCTTAAATTTTCCCCTGTTTTCTTCATGCCATTTAAGTATCATTGTTCAAATATTTAGAACAAAAGCCCAAATTGTGATCATTCCCTTTTGAACTTCTACAATTTCCATGGCTTCTCGTGGGTTTGAGTGACATTCAGTGCTCAGATTTTGCATTGCACCACAACCTACTGTTAGAGAAACCTCATGAAGCCAAGTGGTTCTGGAGGAGAAATGTTATGAGTGTTCAGTGTCCTTGGTCATGCCTTGAGGAGGGTCTTAGCTCTCCATTTTCAGACTCTCTGGCAGAGCATTTGCAGGTGCTGGGCGATCCACCATTGGTTTTATCTCTGGCCAGGCTGGGACTCACAGTAGCTGATTGCTTGTAACCAGAGCTGACAGCAAAGAAACAAATGGTGACGTCCATTCCTGGATTAGATCTCTTCTGCTACATCAGCCCCCAAAATGAGAATACCTCCTGTGCAGCACAAATGCTTTGACAATTCAGGCTGTTGAATTTTCTGCAAAAGCCAGGAAAAAAAAAAAGAAATAAGAGAAGGCTTCCAGGGGGAAAAAAATACTGAGAGAAGGCTTCCCTGTAGGCAAAATGCAGTATTTCATTCCTGATCCTTTGTCTGCTTTTTGGTTTGGAAGTTCTACCTGTGGAGCATTTGGTTTTGTGGGTCTCAAAGCATGGCTTTCCTTTAGCAGGCTGCTCAAATATTTACCTTCTCTGCCCTTCCCATCCCACCATACTTCAAACTGGAGAAGGGATCGGTTCTCCACCTGCAGCCTGGAAGATGCTTTGTCTGAGCAGGTAACAAATATTTGCAGTTTGATAGGGAGTGGAGCTTTCAGCCTTTGGGAACATGTACTTCAGCCTCAATTTGGAATAGGTGATGAGGTGATTACTAAAACCTGGTTGCCATGGGGAAGGGAGGAGGGTGATTGCTTTTTGATTGAAGAAACCAAGAGGTACCTACAGTAACTTATTACTAATACACACTCAAGATGCACTTGGCGTCAATGCATCTCGCAGGGAGCAGCAGCCAGTCTCACTAAAGTCTAAGGAGCCAGCTTTAGCAACGTAAGTTATTGATGCTGAAGGTCATCTTTTCCCAACTGCCCATTCCTTTTAATGTCCCCTGAATTTTGTGCAGCTGTGGGAGTGATTCCCACATGGGCAGCTGATTGAATTTGTGAGCGGTTTGGGGTGCTCACAAATCAAGCAGACAGTTGGCCACCAACCAACCAATGCTTTGGCAGCTCAGAGCAGCAGTATGAAATGGAAACTGGAGGCTGAGGGCTTCTTAATAAGTCAGTTTATTGAGCTGGAGTGCTGGAGAGCAGCTCCTGCCTTACAATTCAAAGGGAGGAGAATTGTGCAGCTGTTCACTGAGCTGTTCATGGGGCTGTTTGTGGGATGGCAAAGATGCCCCAGCTGAGAGCTGTGTGTCAGAGGGTTTGTTTGTGTTTTGGAGCTTGGAGCACAAGGAAGAGATTGGCTTCTCAATTAGATACACCAGCCTTGAGACTTCTTACCCTGGGACAAAGGTGCAGCAATCCTCCCCTAGGCAGAAGAGAAAGGCAAGGGGAATATGAGAAAAGAGACTCATCCATAGCAAGTTATTTTCCATCACTTTGGTGATCGCCCAGAGAGAGACTCCACAGACTCCTCAACTGGTAGTCACTGTGGGATGATCTGCCACCACCTCATGGCTCTCCAGGAGGCATCCTGACACCAGCACCTTGCCAGGGCACAGTTTGGTCTGTGATAGCAGCACTAAACTATGGCTGAAATGGGGCTGAGCAGATCTTCAGGAGCTTGAGAGTGATGAAGGAGTCGTATCTGCTGATGCAAAGAAGCATTGAGCACCTTCAGCCTCTCCTATCCACCTCTCCTGCAGAGCATGGCTGTGAGGGCTGCTCTTGGTGTCTTGTTTCTCTCTGAAAAAGGGAAGGATTTTGGGTGCAGCCACTGGAAGTACAGGCAAACTCCTGCATTCATTACTGGCTGCCCACCCAGTATTTCTGGGGAGCTTGTGTGCTACACACAGGTGACAAGGCAGCCTATGTGCCCGGGGTCACAATGGGGTTTCCACTTTGTTCTTTTTCTCTGCCTAGTGCTTCTCATGCTATAAACAGCCCCCAAGTCGCCAGAGCGTTAGGGAATGACATTTAATTCTCTTATGGTCATCCTTAATGATCAGACAGCAGTGGAGACACATCACCATAATTGTGTTTGTCTCCTTCACTTGGCTTTCCCTGGTAAATTTGTTCCTAGCATTTGCTTCTGGATGGCAGATGTGTTAATGGCTGGGTAGTTCCGTTGTGTTCATCTTTTGTGTGCTGTATATTTTGGATACAGAAGCAGTGGGAAAAGAGAAGCAGCCAGAAAGCACTCCTGCATTAATGTCAGTAATTCAGAGATTAGAAATATCGGAGTGTTTCGGTGATTAGGAGTGTGCTTTAGTGCTTTGTTTAATGCATTGACTCTTTGGGGACCAGGCAAGAAAAAAAACACCCCAACAACCCTCATATGTAAAATTTAAATGGCTAGCAATAAAAACAGGAGCAAAGAAAGGACAAATGAAACAGCCATGCTTTCAGATGTATGCAGACAGCTCTTCCTTGGAGGACCCAGCCCTTGCCATGGAGCCTGTAGGTCTCCAGCCCATCCTTTCCTGGCCCAAAGCCTTGGGCAGCGGAGCCTGTGGGATCAGGCTCCCAACATCTCCTTGGGGGTGGCAGGACTAGGAGAAGTCAAGTCCCAGCTTGTGCAGTGGTACAAGAGTAGCATGGAGAGAGTCACCTGGAATTTTGCATTTGGGGGGGCCATGGGAAGGACAGCAGGAACTGATAAAGCCACTTGTCATTTCCTTTCCTGGGTGGGTAGTAGATTGTCATGTGTTTAGGAGAGAGGTATGTAAGATGAGACAAATTCAAACACTTCCCATGTTGGTTATCTGCTCCTTGAAGCAGCCTTTTCTAGCAGAGGAGGTACAGATGCTCACTGAAGGTCACTTTTTGTTCTTCCTTGCTGCTTCACAATCTAAGCTGTTTTCAACTCTGTACAGTGTCCAGCCCTTTGTTCAGGCTCACACTCCATCATATCACCACTTTATTTACAGATTTCTCTTGTTCCAGGACATCATGACAAAGAAAAACAAAAAACCCCAAATGAAACAAAACCAAAACCAAACTAAACCCAAACCCAAACCCAAACCCAACCAACAATAACAACCAAAACCCCCCAGCCAAACAAACAAAAGCTTAACTTTTCTCACAGTTGAAAAAGGACTTAGAGGGGGAAAAAAACCCCAAACAACAACCCACAACAATAATCTATTAAAGCATTTCCCATAGGCAAAAGCTGCTTGACTGAACATGCTCAGGCTTATCAGCAGAACGAAACCCCTGCTTTTCCCTTTCTCACTGCTTTTGAGTCCTTCTCACCAGCAGAACACATCTTTGCTCCCACCAGGCAGAATATGGACCTTCATCAGAAAGTGACATGCCCTGAAGATTTGCTCCAGTCACTTCCAATTGCCATCACAAGAAGAGGTTTGGTTATTAGCCATATTTCCGTGCTACAAGAGCAGGCAGCAAACAATGCCTCTGGTTGTCTGTCTGCTTCAGTGCTTTGTTTGACAGTTTTGAGGCTGCAGATGAGAAATGTAAGGTTTTGCTGTCCAGCAGTGGTGTGCCTTTTGCAGCCAACCAGACCTGAAGAGGGGAGCTTTTCTTATGTCCTGGTGTTGACTCTCTTGTCTTCCATTGGTGGTGGGCATGGAGTAAGGGAAGCTGCCCCATTACCACTTCCCAGACCTCTGCACCCATCTCTGTCTCTCATTTTCCTAAGTTTCACTTTTTCTTGATGAAGCAAAAGCTTGGGGAAAGAATTGTTTCCTCTTGCTAGGCATTCTGGCTTCCAGTTCTGGCATCGTGCCTCACAGAAAAGCTTTGCTCTTTCCATAACAGCTTTCTGGCTCCTGGGCTATCTTGCCTGGACTTCAGGAAGGGACTTAGGGAGACGGGATCAAGAAAGGTGTTTGGTTATCTTGCTTGAGAGCAAAGGCTTCTCCACCCTATGCAGTCTTCCCGCACAGTGTTTGCAGGTGCAGACATGAACAAGGCCAATGGCATCCTGGACTGCATCATGAATAGTATGGCCAGCAGGAGCATGGAAGTCATTGTGCCCCTGTACTCAGCACTGGTTAGGCCACACCTTGAGTCCTGTGTCCAGTTCTGGGCTCCTCAATTCAAGAAGGACATTGAGACTCTTGAAGGTGTCCAGAGAAGGGCAACGAGGCTGGGGAGAGGCCTTAAGCACAAGCCCTACGAGGAGAGGCTGAGGGAGCTGGGGTTGTTTAGCCTGAAGGAGGGTCAGGGGAGACCTTATTGCTGTCTACAACTACCTGAAGAGAGGTTGTAGCCAGGAGGGGGTTGGTCTCTTCTCCCAGGCAACCAGCACCAGAACAAGAGGACACAGTCTCAAGCTGCACCAGGGGAAGTTTAGGCTCGAGGTGAGGAGAAAGTTCTTCACAGAGAGAGCTTTTGGCCATTGAAATGTGCTGCCTAGGGAGGTGTTGGAGTCCCTGTCCCTGGAGGTGTTAAAAAATGGATTGGATGTGGTGTTTGAAGCCATGGTTTAGTAGTCATGAAGTCTTGGGTTGGACTTCATGATCTTGATGATCTCTGATGACTTTTCCCACCTTATTGATTCTATGTGTTCTTCTGGGATGTGTCTGTGTTGACCCATTTCACTCTCCCACAGCTGGTCCTGTGTGACATGACACTGGTTAAGCCATTAATTTCTGCTCACAGCCTGCAGTCACACAGCCCTTCACCATGTTTTGGAGGGACCAGGGTGTTTTGAACTCGAAATGCCTGTGGTTGTTGGCTGGGAAGTACACTTGCATGTAAGTATCCCTTATTTCTGAAGCAAACAAGAAAAGCCCATCGAGATGGGAACCCATTTATTCTTCATTATCTTCATTTTCCCTGCAAGAGGCTGTGCAGCATCAGCCTGCTGCGTTGTTGCTGGTATGGGCAGCCTCAAGAAGGGGTTTAAAACAAAGAGCAAATTGCTGGAGGACTCCCTGGAGGATACAGTTGCCTGTTTTGGCCCCTGAGGGTCTGTGTGGAACAAGCAGATGGCTGAAAAATATCCAGCCTGGAGACCTGAAGGTAAGCTGAAAGCATTAGGGAGAATTTCACCTTTCTGCAGGGAGAAAAAAGAATAAATTGCAGCTGAAACCTCTTGGAAAGATCTAATGTGGTATTTATTTCAGATATAAATTTGACTATATAAAAATGACACCTTTGTATTCAGCCCCTGGTGCCAGAACCAGCTCTGACTTGTAAATTAGGAGTGGATCCATTAAGTCGACGGAATTACAGCAGCTGATATGACAGCAGCCTCACCTTGACAGTTTTTCATTCACTGTGGGCTTCACTCTGATCTCCTGTTGGTATAAATCAGAAGAATTTCTGCTGAAGTTGACAGTGCTGGAGAGGGAGCAAAGGAGGAGTGGGATCCAGGTGTTTTGAGGCAGCAGATAGCCTGTGAACCTCACCTGCCACAGAGGAGGCAGGGTTTCCACCACTTTGCTGGGCACTCTGGAACCATCACCAGAAAGCTTTTGCATGAGCTCTTGGTCATCTTTCCATGTTGCTGCATGGCTGAACCTCTGCATCTCCTCTGCTATGTGCTGAACCTTTGCATCTCCTCTGCCGTGTGCTGGGGTCTCTGTGTGGACTTTCTGGTGCTGCTCATCCCACCCCAGCCTGTTTCTCTTTCCACTCATGGAGGGAGCAGACTGCAGCTCTGCCCCTGCTATGAGGATTGTGGAGGGGGTTATTGATCCTCTTGCCACTGTGTATCCTTTTTTTGATCCGTTTCTGCCACAGGCTATGTTACCTTATTAGCTTTTGAAGGAGAGCAGCCCAGCCTTCACGGAGGCTTTGTGAGTCAGCCCTCTCCAAATACTGATCCAAACTGGCAGGCTGTGCAGGAACTTTTTGTTTCCTTCTGAGCCCAGCAGAACAGCCTGGAAACCGCAGAGTTCTGGCTGGAGCATTAGGAGATCTGGGTTCTGCTCTAAATTGAGGGAGGTAATTAGGGAGGTTACTGAATCACAGCCACTCGACAATTAGAGCGAGATCGGAGGGGCACTTAACCTGCTGCTGGTTGTGCACGTTCCTGCTGGAAATGGTCTTCCTCCAGGCACGTGGCTTTGGGAGGTCTTTGGGCTGCCTCTGGGAATGATTACTGCAGATTTAATGGTGTTATTAGTTTAGCCAGTCAGACCTTTATCAGAAGAGATTAGCAGGTGTGTGAGAGCTTTAATATCCTGGACAGCTCTTTTTCTTCTGCAGTAATTGCCTTAAGATGGTTTTATTTCACTGTCTGGACTTCCCCCTCCCCCACATCCCCCCCCCTTTAAAAAATGTATTTAATTTTTTAAAGCTTATTTCCTGAATGTTTTCCTTCTTCACATGAAGGAAAAGCAGCTCCTGGCTTGCAAGCACCAGGTAGTGGAATGCATCTGCCTAAAGACTCATTCATACAGCTCTGTAATTCAGCAGCTCCATTCTCATGGTGAATGGCTGCACCAGGGGCTGGCTGAAAAACACCTCGAGTGAAAAGTGAAGAAAGGCAAAGACTATGCAGCACCTGGCGTAGAGCAATGCCTGTGCAGGCACCCAGAGATGCTGGAGATCAGCAGATTCTCACAGATGCTTTCTGCAGTGATTAGAAGTGAGAATAGTTCATGGAATCATAGAATTATTTCAGCTGGAAAAGACCTCTAAGATCACTGAGTCCAACTGTCAACCTAACAGCACCTTGGCTGTTAAACCATGTCCCCAAGTCCCATGTCCACGTGTTTTTTCTTAACACCTCCAGGGATGGGGACTCCACCACCTCCCTGGGCAGCCTGTTCCAATGCCTGACCACTCTTTCACTAAAGAAATGTTTTCTAATATCCCATCTTAACCTGCACGGTGCAATTTGAGGCTTTTTCCCTCTCATTCTATCACTTGAATTAGGGCAAAGAGACCAACAGCCACCTCACTCCATCCTCTTTTCAGGGAGGCTGTTTAGTTTGAAAAAGAGCAGGCTGAGGGGAGACCTCATTGCTGTCTACAACTACCAGAAAGGATGTTCTGGAGAGGCTGGTGCTGGTCTCTTCTCACAGGTGATAGGACAAGAGGGAATGGCCTCAAGTTTAGTTGTTTGGGTGGGTTGGATTGGTTAATGGGTTGGATGCAATGATCTTGAAGGTCTCTTCCAATCTGGCCTATTCTATTCTATTCTATTCTATTCTATTCTATTCTATTCTATTCTATTCTATTCTATTCTATTCTATTCTATGACTGGGTAGGTTTAGAGTGGACATTGGGAAATTTTTTTTCACAGCAAGAGTGGCCAGGAGTTGGAATGTGCTGCCCAGGGAGGTGGTTGAGTCACCAATGCTAGATGTGTGAAAAGGTCATTTGGATGTGGTGCTTGGGGGATGTGGTTTAGGGGTGAATCTTGTAGAGCAGGGTTGTCAGCTGGACTTGGTGATCCTGAGGGTCTTTTCCAACCTGAATGTTTCTGTGATTCTGAGACTCTGTGCAATGGACCCAGGCTGGGAAACACCTGCCTGGTTCAGGAATGATTCAAGTTCGGCAATTTCATCCTCTGGCGCAGACAGTATTTTGTGCTCCACGGTGTCTGCTATCATACAGCCTCCCGGATGGGGTAAGGCATACAGGGTCAGGCTGCTAATTCCTGGAGTTTTGCAGGTGCAGAGGTATTTTTTTTAATGTATTGGTTTTTAAATGAAGCTCCCTCCCTCCATCATTGGCTGCAGGTGGGGTGGGCTGTTGCATGAGACAGCATTGCCTTCACAGCTGTGTTGAGCCGGTTTGAGTCCTGGGGCTTTGCCTAGGGATGTTTAGCAGGCAGAGAAAGCAACTGCTGCAGTTCCTGTGCCCCTGGTGCTCACCTAAACAGTAGTTACTCAGTCTGGGCAAGTCTTACACAACTTCCTTACGTCTGAGGCAAGCAGTACTTTTCTGGAGGCTGACTGTTTCCCAGAGGGCTCCAGTGATCTCTTTGGTTGTACCTGCTCATAGCTGCTCTTCTGTTTGTTCTTCTAGCAGCCTCTGGTGAGTTATTTTCCTGCTGGATATAATCACAATTGTAAACTGGGCTGTGCTGGTTTTTCCTAGGAAATTCACCCTGGTAATTGCTTGCTTCTTTACAACAGGGGTATTACAATGTAATGGACACCCAGGAAACTCTGCACTCTTCCCATTCTTTTGCCTGTTTTAGGTCAGGAGAGCTCAGGTGTTTGTGGGATGTGCTGTGGTGGGAGGAATGCAGAAAGACACAGGGGAGCTGTACTGGGGGCTGCTGGTGTTACAGATAACCCACCAGCCAGCTTCCATCCCAGTCTGAATCCCAGCATTAATAGGTGTAACATGTAAAATCCCAACATACAGCAGCTGAAATCCCTTCCTTGGGAGGACATTCATCTTTCTGAGATGCTCAGGGTTGTTGCCCTGAAGTTGCTGACCCACTGAAAGGGATGATGAATTTTAGAAGAGAGAGGGATCTGTTGTTTCTGTTGTGGTGCACTGGAGTGGGCAATGTGTACCATCTGCTGGGACTGCTCAGCTCTCACTCCACAATTGGCTGAGTGAGCATTTCTCAGCCAGTGCTGTGTCAGCATTAATGTGTCCTACCTCCAGATGACTGTGTCCTGCAAAGCTTTACTGTTGAGCAAGTTAGGCCAGGTCTGAATTCATTGCCTGCTTTCCCTCTTAAAAATGGGGCTGAGGGTTTTGCATAGGGACATAAGAACTAAGGTACTGAACAGACCACAGGATGCTCAGCCCATCATCCTGATCCCAGTGGTGGCTGGTAGCATGTGTCCTGGGAAGGAGAAAGGGTGGGAGTGATAGGTTATGTACCCAGTGCCCTCTAAGCCAGAAGGTGTCTCGTTGTTTCTAATAGCCATTGATGGCCCTTTCTGCTCTGAATAGTCCAGTCCCTTCTTGAACCCTCTTCTTGATCTCAGCCCTCCCCATCTCCCTTGCCTCTGAGCTCAGCAGCTGCTGCAGTGTGAGAAAAGGTGCTGCTTTTTTCCTGACACAGGCTGTCTAATCATTTCACTGGCTTCCCCTGAGTATTTTATTATAAGAAACAGTGATTCATCATTCTCCACACCAGGGCTATGTACCAGTTGTGAGTGCATGTAGCACCATGATCCCTCATACAGAAGATCAGCTCTTTTTTAGTCTCTCCAGTGGTTCACAGGCAGAAAATAAACCTGCAGCATCTTTGACATGATACTGACAGTTCAAGAACAGATCATGAAATGTTCCCAGAGAGAGTTACTCAACAGCAACTTCCTGTAAGTCCTTCCTGCAGCAAAGGGATTTGAGTAAAGCAGTTCTAAACTCCTGGTTTGGTGATGTGGTAAAATGCTGATATTGATTCAAACAGCAAAGCAGATAAGAAGGACTCAAGGGGGAAAGAGTTGGACTGAGATGCATTAGCAGCATTGCTGTGGGAAAGCGTTGTCCTTGAGATTTCTGCCAGTCTGCCCGGGTGCATTTAGAGAGAAACACATTTCCTCAGTCACATACCCAGTGCCAGACTTCTGGCTTGAGCTCCTTTGAGGAAAGCAGCTGAGTTCACCAGCCAGAGCTGGGTCTGCTCCTGGTTCCTCAAAGGGCCAGGAGTCCCTTGAATGCTTATCAAAGTACCTGCCACCTGAAACAGGGATCTTGTGTGGCCTGGAGGACCCTCAGATATCTTCTCAGCCCTAAACAACAAGAGATCTTTGATCAGATAGGGCGAGAAAGAAGCCACTTTCCCAGATGCAGAGGTTTGATCTCACTCCGAGCCAGCGTGAGTCACCCAGGCAGTGCTGCGTTACAGCGACCTGTTCAGGTTAATGAAATCAGGGCCAGAGCCCGGGCAGCTCACGGAATGCTGTGTGGCTTTCACATTGACGTCACTGCTTCTTATTTACCCTTGGCTGATAGTGACCAAAATTTGTTACGACTTGGCAGCCGTTGGGTGAGCCGTGCAAAATAAATCAGCATCCTCGGCAGCAAACAGGTGGCTGCAGCACAAAAGGAGCCCTTCAGATCAGCAAGGCAGGAAGGGGCTTTTCATCAGAGCTTGAAGACGTAAATGAGTTGTTAGAGGGAGGGAAATTGACAGGCAAAGGGCGATTAACTGAGAGGCGAGGGGAGGTCGTGTGGTAGAAACAGCAGAGAAGAGGTTGGGATAGGGAGAGAGCGACCCAGGGAGACACAGAGGAGTTAAAGTGAACAATTCAACTTTATTATAGGAAAACAGGAACACTGAATGAAACTGGAAAACACAGTTAAAGGTGTGAAGAGAGCTGACCTTGCCCAGTGAAAGCAGCCCTTGCCACAGTGCATCCTGGTGCTCAGGAGGACTGTGGGGCTGGAGAAAGGCTTGGGGACCTGCATCGGGGGGGAAGGCACAGGCACCTTCAGGAGAACACCGAGTCCCTGGTATTTCTGCCTCTGTGGAGGGTGTAGAGACTTTCAGGGCAGGACCCATGCATCTGATCATGAACTGAGAGAAAAAAAGGTCCTCTTCTGGGATATTTAAAAACATGGATTTCTTGTACCTTTGATTGCATCATTTCATCCTGGCCACCACATGGGATGTAGCTGGTCTGGCATCTGCATGGTCCTTCCACTGCTGTTTGTCCAGGGCAGGATTAAATACATTGGTCAGGGCAACGTAAGGAAGTTTCAGTATTGTCACATCTGCTCTTGAGGTGGAGGACCTGGAGTCAGCAGGCATTAGGAGCAAGCCTTTAATGCTCCTCAGCCTGACTTATATTGTCAGCCCTAAAAATATGCCTTGAAGGTGGCAATATAATCTCCACTGGCTTTTCTGTACAGCTACTAAAGATCAGGCAGCAGGTACACTCCTATATCACCTGCAAAATGCAGATGCTCTCATTTCCCAGCACACATAAAAGCCATTTCTCACCCAAAGTAAATCTGGGAACTTGTAATTTCTTTCTCCTTCACACAAAAAGAGAATACATATTGCACATGGTGCTGCCTGTTAAGGAGGAATCTTTTGTTTTCTGGGCAGATTATTGTTTACATAAAATGCTACTGAGTGATGATCACAGAGGTGGGAATGCTGTTGGCTTGAATGGCTATTTTTCATCTCTTTCTTTGGGAGCAAAAGGCTCCCTAGAAGGCAGGAGGATATTATTTGGAACTTATGTATCCCAGAGCATCATTCCCTTGTTCAGCAATTTTAAAAGTCTCCAGTCATCAAAAATCTGAGTGCCATTAAATGCAAAATCCTTCCTGAGGAAGGCTGCTGCACTCCTCCTGGAGCTGGCCAAGAGGACAGGATGCCAGGCACTGGTACACCAGTAACCAGGGCATGGGCTCATCTGCTATCAGGAGATGGTGTGCATCCCCTCATGGGGAAGGGACTGATGTCCAGCTTCATTCCTGCCTTTTTGGGTCTTTGTTGTATTTTTTTCCTCCCACCTGTTGCCTGGCCTGATGTGTTTTCTCTCAGATCTTTGGGAGAAAGCTTTCCTTTCTTTCTGAATGCAGATCCAGCGCTCAGCACAATAGAATTCTCAAGCCTTAGCGAGGCCTTTTGATGCCAACCTAATAAAAACAAACAATTTATTTATCAAAGCCTCCTTTAAAGGAGATGATGGAAGAAACAGGTTTTAACCTACTTCTGCTCCTCAGGATAAGCAAGCACTTTGATTCTCTCCTTCCCAGACAAATAGCATTGCATTAGCTGATTCTGATTCTATTAGCTACAAACCACTTTCTATTTTTGTTTTCACATGCCATTGACTTTGTTTGGTACAGACACAGCTGAGCAAAGGTTCAGTTTTTCAATTGCAAATCACGCTAACAAGTGTCCAGTCCTTTCCACTCCACTCGCAGGAACATAGCTGTAAGAAAGAGATGATGTCCAAGGAATATTTCCCTGATGCATTTCCTGAATCACCTCTGAGGCCATATCATCTCTTCAGAATTCTCAAACATGCAGTGGTGAAGGCTGCTTTAGGACTTCTGGCACTGCCTCTTCACATGAGGAGAATTTATTTGCGTGGAGGAGCGAAACAATAAGATCAGACAGTGAAATCTCAAGTGGGAAAGTGTGTGAAATTCTCCACTGATATTACTTTTCACGACGCTGTTTCTAGCATTTCTTCACTGCTTGCAACTACAACTGATGGATTTGGAGCAGAGAGTGCCTCTTATCGCTGCTCCTCATCAGCACAGGGTGAGCAGCAGCAAGCAGTCAAATTGTTGCTGTATCCAAACAGCATCTCTGCACTCAGAGATGGAGCTGCAGGGAGGGCTCACTGCTGGGAAGTTGATCTATCTAATTACCTGACTGTTGACTGGGCAACAGGCTACACATCCAGTTGTCCTCAGTAAATATGATTAGTCTTAAAACTTGATCTGAGTTAAAATACATAATCTTTTTCTCTCTTGCTTCTTTCCCTGTCTCAGTATTTTTCAACTGGTGGTGGGAGTGGTTGGAAGGAAGGGGCTTTTCCCATCATTAGCATATCTGGTCAGAATGACCTCCAAAGAGTCTTTAGATGCAGATGAGAGTAAGAGGTGCACTTCCTGAGCAGAATTACAAGGAAGTGTTCTCACTAGAGACAGTGTTCAGAGGTGGATGCTGGCAGGTGTTCAAGCACCCACACTTGTTCTTGCGGCCATGACCTTGTTGGCATTGCCTGCCTGTGGTGGGGGTGGCAGAGGATCTTTTCTTTGCAGGCTCCGTTGAACTCTGGTAAGAGAGCAGTTCTGGGACCGAGGAATGGGCTGTCCCTTCAGAGAGAGAGAAGTTAAAGAGGGAGACCATCCTTTGGTGGTATTTGCTCTTCATTTCCTTGGCTGACCTGTAGAGATTCCCGACAAAGCAGTAGCATATAGGGTTGAGGCTGGAATTGGTGAGGCCAAGCCACTGGGCAAAAGGTCTGAGCTGCAGGATCCAAGGAGAAGGAGTCACATCCTGCAAAGATTTGGGGATGTTGAAATCAATCCAGATGTCCATCAGGTAGACAGGCAGCCAGGAGATTGCAAACAGCAGGACCAGGGCCACCACCATCTGCGCTACCTTCTTCCGGATCTTCAGCCTGGATGCTGGCAGGGACCTGTTCAGGGCAGTGCTCTCTTTCAGCTGACTGCTGCGGCTCCACAGCCGGCGCACCGTCAGGAAGCAAATGACCATGTTGAACAGGACCGGCAGGCAGTAGAGGGCACAGAAGAGCAGAAAGTTATAGGCTTGCTTGAGCCTCTCCTGGGGCCAAATCTCCCTGCAGATGGAAAACACCAGAGGCAAGCCCTCGACCACCCCAATCTCATCACGTTTATTCATGAAGATGAGGGGCATGCATATCCCTGAGGACAGCAACCACACCACCAGGATAGTGCTGAGGATCCTCTTCTGGGTGAAGAAAGAGCGGGCATTGAGTGGATTGTGCACGCTGTAGTAGCGGTTCACACTGATGACGGTCAGGCTGAGCACGCTGGCGGAGACAGAAACTGCCTGGATGAAGGGCACTGCACGGCAGAGGAAGTCCCCATACACCCAGGCTTTGTAGATGAGGTTGCCCACAGTAATGGGCATGCACACACACACCACCATGAGGTCGCACACCGCCAGGTTGATGAGGAGGCTGCGGGTGGCACTCAGGCTGGATGCCCGACTCTGGCGCTTCCGGGTGAGCACCTTGATGGACATGATGTTGCCCACGAAGCCCACCACAAAGGACACCAGGTACATTGCTGTGAGGCTGATGGTGACAGGCTCCTTCACAAAGAGGAAGAGCATTTTCTCCAGCTCTTCCCAGCCCAGCTCCTGGCTCCCATTCCAAAGCCCACCTTGAGTCTGGTTCTCCTCCTGCCAGAGCTGCAGAGGGCCGCGGGGAGCTCCGGGGATGGTGGGGGAGGAATTCATGGCTGAGCCCCGCGAGCACCTCGGACTAATAGGGCAGAGCCTGCCGCCCTGCCTTGAGTACTCCTGGCATGTTTACTGGGACCAGCCGCTCCTGCAAGAGAGGGTGCAGAGAGGAGGAATGAGCGCGGAATCCCCGCCAGGTTCTCCCCTCTTTGGCGAAGGTACCGGGTCGTAAATGGCTCCTCGGCAACTTAGTTGAGAGGCGGCCGGTAGAGCCAGGAAGGGCGGGCTGGGCAGCGCGGCTCCGCGGCAGCGCCCCGGACAGGGAGCTCCGTGCCCGGCCGCAGAGACATGGCACCTCCGGGGGAAGAGAGGGGAAAGGGGCCGCGGTGCCCCCCACACCCAGAAAGAGCAGCTTCTGTCGCGGCCCGCCGCGACTTCCCCCTCTCCCGCCCGGGAAAGTTGCGCACCCCTTAGCCGCGCTGTCGGACCCCGCTCCCTGGCCGCTCCTCGGCCCCCCCAGTTCCCCGTTCCCGCCCCGATTCTCCCCCGGTCCCGCGGCGCGGTGCAGCGGCACTCACCGGGCGGAAGGCGGCCAGCGCCGGGCCGAGCTCCTCCCGCGGGCGGCACTGCCGTGTGCCGGCAGCGCAGGACCCGCCGGCACACGCACCCACGCACCCGCGGCACTCAGAGCCCGGAGCCCACCCCACGCATGGCCCCTGCGCCCCGCACACGCACACAGCCCCGCACCCGCACACACAGTCCCTCACACACACAGCCCTCTCTGCAGCCCTTAGTCCCACCACCCCCAAACACTCCCACGTAGTTGCCCGCAGCCCCGCATGCAGGCCCCCGACAGAGCCTCCGTCCCTACCTTCCCATCCAACACACTCTCACGTTTCTATGACCCACCCCCCCACACCCCGCACTCCCACACTCTGTTCAGAACCCACCCGCGCACCTTTCCGCAGGTGCCCCGCACACCCTGCTCTCATTCTGTGCACACACGGGCACGCTGCACAGGCATGCAGGACCTTTCCTCTGCACACTCATCCCCCGCATCCCCCGCACTGATGCATGTCCTCCCGACACGTCCCGCTCCCACCCTCCCCTCATAAGCAGGTTCGGCTCAACCTCTGCACCCACTTCGCATCCTCACGCACCCCCATGTGCCCACACACATGCTTTGCACGTTCAGGTTCCCCCCTCTTGCCCTGTCCAGGAGAGGACCACCCTCGGGCTCTGCCGGAAGTGTTGGCTGGGGCCGAGCCTTGACAAGGGCTGAGCCGAGCCGTGCCAAGCCGGGCCCAGCTGAGCCGAGCCGTGCCAACTGCACCCCACGGTCTGTCAGTGCCCGGCCGCCGCGGCCGTGGTGCTGAAAGGACAGCTCCACGGAGCCGGGCAGGAGCGGGCAGGGAGGGGGCAGAGAACCGGAAAAGTCTGGGTATGGACCAGGCAGGATCTGGGCAGGGACCAGGCAGGGTCTGGGCAGACAGAGAAGCGCACACACTTCACCAGACTCTTTCAGATGTTCTCATCTCTTCGTCCTCTCCTGGGCTCAGCTACATCAAGACAGGGAGGTACCCAGGCACTTCAGTACTTACTTCTGCTCTGACATCAAATCCACTCTCCTTACGTGCTTTCCAGCAGAGACTGGCACGCCAATGGTTAACTGGTGGACGAGCAAAGAGCACTCCAGAAGGAACCCTATCTTTTTTTGTGTTTTCTCTTGAATTGTTGGAATGGGAAGAACGGGTCATGGAAAAACTAAATCGAAAAAGTTGAAGAGCTTTGTCTGGGAAATGAGTTTGGTTTGTAAAATGAAGGTTTGATGGGAAGAGCTCAGTGAATCACAGGGGGAAATGCTTGACAAGAGGAACTGATACCTCTGCCTGAGGTGTTAATTTTTTTATTTTCTTTCTTTGCCTTCTCTGAGAAGGTAAGGGAACAAATAGAGCCCAGGTAGAGGCTGTTTGTCACTGAATGGTGAGTGCCCTTGATTTCGGCAGGAAATTCTCCATCCATTTTTGTCTACTTATGTGAGAGGAAAAGGTAAATATTTTTAGGCAGCCTGACGTGAAATGAAAGAAAGATTAGCAGAGGGAGCACATTTGGGGAGGGGGAATGTGATCAGCATCTAAAGCTCTCCTGCATTAGAATGCATTTGCCTTAAGCGTGTGACTGCTTATTCCCTTGTAGTTTTATGTATGTGTATTTATAGATCTTCAGAGAAAAACAACTTCCACAAACTAATTACAGCGTGTTGCCCAGAGCTCAAGGTGCACATTATTCTATGCAGTGAAATGCACAGATACTCTCATGGATACCTAAAACCTGCTGCAATTTCACAGCTGCTCCACAAGCAAATAGATCTGTCACAAACAGGCAACAGCAGAGGCCAGGGTGGAAGGTAGCAATTGGAAACCTCTGGGCATCCAAGCCCTTGCCAGTCACTGCCTGGCCTCCTTAAAGCAGACCTGCCATTACACACAGAAAACAAAAGAGCAGAGGTGTTTAAGTCAACAGCTTTAGTAGAGTATTAACAGGATACAAGAGAAGAGAGTGAAGAAATGTGCCAGGGCTCTTTGAATGTAATTTGGGCAGGTAGCTACCTCACACATGTTCAAGATAATAAATACAATTAACTTCCCTTTTCCTCCCCTGTGTACTTTATTTGTAACCCTCATGATTTACTGCTAAGGAACCTTTAGAGCTTAAAACACTAGACTAGACTACTAAGTTGATCAGTGGTTCGATGTAATTAGAATGAATCTGCTTTGCATCCATTGACACAACTCACAAATGCCAAGTCATCTCTAACAACAAATGACAAATCTATATGCTGTGTACAGTCAATAAAGAGGACAAGGGCATTGATTGTAAGGAGTCCATTGGTTCTAATAAGTTCAGAGTCACCAGATAAGATGGGGAATCTCCAACAAAAACAAATGCCATGCAGTTTTCACCTTGGTTCCCCTATTACGGAACAGCTCTGAAGTGGAAGCTAAATTAAACCCACTGGAGAGAAGAGCCATCCTTCACCAGCAGGGATAATGGACTGGACTGTGACCATACAGAAATAGCCCACTGGTCTCACTGGAGTTGTGGCTGTGAAAAACTGACCTGAGAGGAGTGAATCAGCCACTGTGGGGCTTTGCCAGAATCTGCCCAAACCTGCGCTGCCCACTGCACATGAGAGTCCCAGCGTGGGGTAAATTTAGCACAGCTGTCTCAGCACAACCTCCCAGCATAAGCTGGCTGTCACACAGCTGCAGTGATACTTCACCTGTCCCAGGCCCCAGAACTTCCAGGCAGGTCTGGGTGAGCATTTCTAATGCCTGACATAACCCAGAGCAATACTGAAACCTGCTCTCTGGGTCTTTCTTTTCCCATCAGGAGAGAGTAACAGTATCACCATTTGCTCTCTTTTATTGGCCCAAACAAGGTGTCCGTCCTTCTCTGGGATGTTTTCTTAACAGATCTCTGACTTAGCAGCAAAACTCCCCAGTTCCTGGGTGCCATCAGTTTGGGGGACCTTTGAGCTGGCTTTGCCACTCCCTCTGCTGGTGGCTGCTCTGTCCCTGTGCCAGCGCTGCTCCAACACCGCTGGTCTGGGGGCAACAGGAGCTATTTCTGGAGCCCAGGTCCTCAGCATAGCTCCAGCGTGGTGGCTGCTGATGTCAGCTCATTGACGCGGCTGTGAATCCAAGAGGAGATAAGAGGCCAGTGCTGTGCGCAGTCGAAGATAATACGCAGAAGATGCCAAGAGCACTTCAGATTCTTTGAAAATAAAATCACAAAACAAATAAAAAACCATCTGGGATTTGGTGTTTGCTGTTTGTAATTACTTTTACGAGAGCGAAAACCTTTCTTCTCCCACCATTCCTCCCTCCCAGTCAAAGAACGAAACATTTAAGCTATTCCAAATGTCCTTTGGAGGATTTTAAATGGAGAATGTGTGCGTTTTTATGCCTGAGAATATTTACTGATATCCCTTTTCATAAGCAGATATGTGCCAAATTCTTTATCTTCTGTCCTTTTTATTGGAAGCCTCTTAGATTGAGTGCTCCGGAAATGTAGTGGCTGAAGTAAAAAGATAATCTGCTGCAGAAGAATTTGTCTGATACAATGCTCACTCTCCCAAGAACAATGAAACACCCTTTTGGCATTAGTGTGACTGAAAAGTCTGTCTTTCAGATATCTTTGGGGTTTGGGTTTTTTTTGGTTTGTGCAGAAGGGCAGGCGAGGAGCAGGCTGGGAAACACACAGGGCTGAATGTGCTCCTGCAGGGACCCTGCTTAAAAGCAGAACCACACCAAGGGGATTTCATCCTGTTTCATTGCAAGGAGAGACACTAAATGGAGATGTCCTGGAGATGTCCACGAAAAAAAGAAAACAAAACAAACAAACAAAAAAAGGGTTTTAAAAGGAGAAATCAGTGCGGTAGTTCCCAAATTCACTGCACACATTTTTAAGGGACACTGACCATCATCTAAGTCAAGCTCTAGAGAAGGTGAGCGAAGCCAGGGCTTAGCAGAGGTGGCAGCTGACAGGGCAACCATCTAACACTGCCTGCACCCAGCCCTCCTCTCCCTTGAGCTGTGACCCAAGATGGGTTGAAGGAATGGTGGAATTTCCTCCGTGTCCATGTTTTCTGTGGTTGTCTCACTCTCTTGAACCATACAGGCACAACCAGCTCTTGGGAGAAATGATTAGAACCAGAACAAAAGCCAAGGCCACACCAGACAGATTGGTAATTGAGGAGATCTGGGCATCTGACTGGGCTTGTGGGGCTTATCCTATTGTAACTCCAGTAGTCCAAGCAGTTCTCCACAGATACTACTGAGAAAGGAGGCAGATGAAACAGTGTTAGGAGCAGGGGCTGCTCGGGCAGTCAGTCTCCGTCCTACCTGCACACTGTCAGATTTGCATGACAATCTTGCTTTCCTGGGGCTCTACACCCAGGTGCATCAGGCTAATAAAGGGCTTTTTACATGACAAAGCCTTCTGTGTTCCATCAGTTCATTGCCATCTGGGGGAAGTCTGACAAAGGCTTTAAATTTGCCACTGCCTCTTCCCAGCTGTAGAGGGGGAATGCAGGAAGGAAAGGCTCTCAGAAAAAGCGCTCTCAGGACAGCTCTGCTAGCGCCAGGGTGGAGATAAAAATTGTAGGGAATACAGTAGGAGGGAGTTTGTCTTTTTGAGCCGAATGATTTATTCTTAGCCTAGGTGATGCTTTGCTTGTAGCTGCCCTAGAGCAGATACACCTGGGATCAGGTTGCACATAAGGATTAGAATTTGAGCATGTTTGCATCAAGGGCTTGACGATCAAGTGCTATGTGTTCGAAACAATCTCTCCTATACTTCTTATCCTCTAATTCTTATCAGGAAATCCTTAGGATTTCTGCTCTGTGGATTCAACTGGGAGTCAGAGATGTCACTGTGGGTCTGAACAGTCTCCAGCAGCCTACTCTAATGTTTTGACAGCATACGAAAAATAATCTGTCATCTGTTATTTATTTTTTGGGCAGCTTTTAGAGGAAGAATCTCCATAACTAAAATTGTAGGAAATCAGTCAGGTAGACACCGTGAGAGGTTGGTAAATTGTCAGAATTGGTTGCAAACCTTTTCTGTCTAGTAATAGTGCCTCACCTCTCTGTGCAGCAACTCAGATGGAAAGTCTCAGGCAATTTACTGGAAGTACAGTCGCTGCCCTCTCATCACCACCAAGCACGTCTGTCTTTCTGTTTGCAGTGTATGTTCACAGCACAGAGCAGCTTCAACAAATGAAAGCTGACAATGGCTGGAGTTCAGTGCAAAGGCAGAGGCTGGCAGGTGGAATAGCTGCCTCTTGGTTTTACCCCCAGTTTTTGAAACCAGCAAGCTCTTTGTGCTGTAAATCCCACCGCAACTGCTATGCCTTTTTTTGGGCGGGTGGTGTATCAAGGAAAGGGAAGGAAATGAAGGGGTGTTGGTGGCTCTTTGCTGTCTGAACTGGAGCATGAAACAAGCTAGAAAAATGCTGATGAGTTGCTGAGACCACGGTAATGTTATCTGTGTATGGATAGATGGAAAACTCCTTGGGCTAATGAGCTGCTCAACAGCCCTGGCTCCTCATTTAAAGCAAGGAGCTGGCTCATCTGTGACCTGTGCTGTGCTGCAGGCTGTAGAGGGATTCATCATGGAGCCTGTTAGCTCATTAAGGCTTGGGTAAACATTTGGTAGATCATGAAATGTCCCAGCCAAACCCACCCACAGGCTACATGGCCAGGCCATGAGCTGCAAATGCATCCAGTTCCCTCCTCCTCTTTCTGCTTTTTTCCTTTCCTCCACATGCCTTGGTTTTGTCACCTACCTAAGGGTGCTATGGTACTTCCTGTTACAGTTTACTTGGATCTCTATGGTTTTAAAATGTTTTATGAGACCCAGAGAGCCTTACAATGGTGTGATGGTGCAGAGAAAGCATCCTGGTCTTCGTAGGCTGTTGCTTTGTGCTCCAGTAAAGTCAGAGATTTGGTTGTCTACGTTCATATAGCCTGAAGAGACAGCATAATAGATTGCATCTAGCTTTGGCAAGAGGATCTTGAACAGGCTGCAGAACTAGAGGGCCAGTAAATTTGGGCATCAGGTTAATTTCTGTCACCCTTTCCTTAGGCAGAAGTGAGACACAATAACCCAACTGCCAAATAAAGTGATACCATCAGCTCCCAATTCTTCAATCTCTACAGCAGATCCTTTCTTTCAGAAAATAATCCCTCTCCAGCTGGCATTTAGTGTCTGCAGCCAGCACCTGCTGCCACGCATGCAAGATCAGGGCTGGGAGGTGTGCTTTCCCCTCTGAGCTGGCTCTGGATGGAGATGTTGTGAGTCAAAATGGCTTAACATAGCTCTGTTTAAATGCAATAAAAGAGCCATCCCCCTGCTTTCCAGCAGAAACTCCTTCCTAGCTGCAAGCTGGGGGGGCTGCCTGGTACCTCAGAACTGCCTTTTCCCGGCCAGAACTGGGAGTTGTTCCTCTCCTCCTATTTTGGGGTTTTTTTTGGGTAGTTTTTTGTTTGTTTGGGTGGGTTTTGTGTTTGGGGTTTTTTTTGTTTGGTTTGGGTTTTTGTGTTGGTCTTTTTTTCCCCCCTTTCCACATACTTCTCAGAAAAAGGCTGAACGTTTGCCTTTCATGTTCCTCAGTCCTGCCAGCAAACACCTGTGACTGCTGAGCATTTAAAGAGTTTGACAGGGCACACTGTTGAATAAGCAACCTCCTAGATAAAAGCTCAGAGATGCATGGAGGAAATTCATTGCTGATAAGGTCTGCACTTCTAGCTCTGGCATTGGGTAAGTGGAGGCCTTGGGGAAAGTGAGAAATAAAGATGCCATAGACATGGGTCCATGATCACTGAGCTGCACCACAACCCACTTGCTTAGGGTCAGTGGAGAGAATAGAATGAACCAGGTTGGAAAATGCCTTTGAGATCATCAAGTCCAACCTGTCACCCAACACCATCTAATCAACTAAACCATGGCACCAAGTGCCCCATCCAGTCTCTTCCTAAACACCTCCAGGGGTGGTGATTCCACCACCTCCCTGGACAGCCCATTCCAATGGCCAATCTCTCTTTCTGTGAAGAGCTTCTTCCTAACATCCAGCCTGTTGTGCCTCAGCTATTGTCTATCAGGAGATGCTCAGGGGACATTGAAAAGGTAGGAGAAAGGGAACTGTCAGTTAAATGGTTAACAACTGCCCTTAGCTGAACCTTCAGCGTCCAAGTTTGGTGGGTTTCTGTGAGCTCTTGTTCAGAGGAAGAGTCACAGGAGGTAAAAAAGGCATGAAGTCAGAAAGTGAGTACGAGGCAGGTGCAACATGCAAAACTTTCTCTTTGTGTGTGTGTGTGTGCTTTCCTAGACGTTTTTTCTCACTTGCATTGTCAGCAACTCTTTGCCCTTTTTAAAGGTCCTTTCTCAGGGCAGGACTCAGTGGCCGATTTTCAGCTGTCCCTTGCTAAGTCCGGCAGAGACAGCATCACTCACTCCGGTGCTCTGCTGATGAGACGTGACTGTAGCTGACGTGGGAGCCGTATGCTCACCAGCCTGTGAGGAAATCGCCGGTGCTTGCTGCTGGGATATGTGGTGATTGTCAGCGGTGTCACTGACACCAAGGAGAGCTCTCTGATCATGCATCGGCAGATGCTCTGCAGGAGATCTGCAGCGCTATGTCACAGCCACAGGGGACCTTGACTCTGGCAGTCCTGGCACAGCCCAAGCACCGAGGATTACAAGCTTGATTTCCCCCTCATTGATCTGGGAACGAGCTAGAGCATTTCACTGAGCTCTGCAGATCCAGCCTAAATGAGGAGAATCGGTGGGAAAGGGAGAGCCCATGTGGGAGGTCACCAACTCTATCGGCTTTGCCTCCTGAGAGGCAATCCCTCCCCACATTGTGTAAGCTTTTAAAGGGAGTTGCTGCTGCTTTGTAAGCAGATCCTCTCCAGGACTGTCCTGATCCCATCCTGCAGTAATTTCTCTCTCTGGAAGCATTTCAACCCTTCTCTTCTGCTGCATTTGGCTGCAGCAAAAATATTGAGATTGGTCTTTAGGTTGGGCAATGAAATGCTAGTCCCTCCCAGAGATGTAACCCCAGCTGCCTCTGCTCCTTCCCCTTCAAAAGGCCTTCAGCTCTTCAAAAAATACCCCTGGGCAGGAGGAGCTCATCACCATCAGCTCCCTCCCTGGTTTCAAATGCCAGCTCATTGATAGGAAGGCTGGTTAGAATTTGGAAGAAAGACAGATTTGTTCCCTTTCATCACCTCCACAGCAGTGTGCACTGCCTGTATGCAAGTCTGACATGCCAGACTTCCTCCTGAGAGTTTAATCGACTGTCATAACTGTGGGGCTTTGCTTCCCTCTGGATCCCTCCTTAAGGGGCAAATGTGAGCACTTAGAGGGCATCTCTTGTTTCTCATAAAACTGTGCAAAACAGCTATAAACAAACAGCCCTGGAGTTTTCCTTCCAGAGATGTTCTGTAGCTCCCTAGATCTCTCTTGCTCTGAAGACCCCTTTGCCCTTGGGAGTGTTTTGGCTGGAGGAGACAGCAGATAAAATCCTGAGGGCAGCAGCAATGCTGTGGACGTGTCAGGGGAGATTGGGATCTCTCGGTGCAGATGGTAATGGAGTGAGATCAGCTGCTGGCAGAAGCTGGAGGGAGCATGTTTGGGAGTCAGGGCATAAGCTCTGCTGCTGCCTGATCTTTTGTGGCATCTCTTTACTTGTGCTTGAAATATGGTTTGCCCTTTTTGTCTGTGGTCGTTTATACTCACTTCTGGAGGATCGTGGTGTTTCTTCAGCAGTGGCTGTCAGTGGAGTTTGTGGCCACAGAACTGCAAAGAGTTCCCCCCATAAATCATTTCAGCACTTTTCTTCCATGACAAGTGATCTGTCTCCACCAACCCCCAAAGAAGCACAAATAAAAGAACAATTTCTCTCACACACAGGTCAGTGTTATCAGATGTGACACAATGATCCCAGCAGGCCTGATTTTGTCTGGGCTTGTGCCTCTTTTACTGAAGGGATGGGCATAAGAGTAAAGTTTCTTCACTCCCTAAATCACACCAAGACAAACAGAAATTGAGCCAACCCTCTTGTCCTGGTGGTGACATTTCACAGAATCACAGAAACATTCAGGTTGGAAAAGACCCTCAGGATCACCAAGTCCAACTGAGAGCCCTATCCTACCCCTAAAGCATGTTCCCAAGCACCGTGTCTAAACGACCTTTAAACACATCCAGGGTCAGTGACTCAACTGCCCCCCTGGGCAGCACATTCCAAAGCCTGACCATGCTTGCTGTGAATATTTTTTTCCTAATGTCCAGCCTGACAATCCCAGAGCACCTGGGCTCTGTTGGAGGCTCCTCCCACCCCAGGTGCAGTCACTTTGCCCTCCCCACCCACTCCCCCTTTTAATCCAGCCCAGGAAAGGCAGAAGCTCTAAGCTGAGCCCATCTGGGCTGGAGGATCCTCCTCTCATCGCTGGTGAGTCCCTGTGGTGCACACCGGGTGATGGTGGTGGTGACAACAAAGGCCGGGGGGCCTGGTGGCCCCCCGGTTGTTAGGACCAGAATTGATGACTGCTCCAATATCATCCACGGGTGCTGGCTGGGTTCCTTACTGGGGCTGAGCTCCTCTGTGTGGTGTCTTGGCTGGTTGAGGGTCTTGCCCCTGGCTCCGGGATGGGTGCAAAAATGGTGGTGGTGGAGCAGAAGCTGCTTAGGCTCTCCACCACTTGGCTGCTGAGAGAATGATTCCCATTGTCTAGTGAGGCACATGTGCTTGAGTCCTACTCTTAACACAGTAAAACCTGCTGTCTGGACTGTTGCTGGGCTTTTCTCACTTCACATAGGAAAATTTATTCCAGGCTAGATGAAGTCCCACCTCTCCAACCTTTCTGACTTGCAGCTAAGATTGTGGCCACTTCCAAACTGTATTTTCTGTTCTATCTGGAGGGAGGAGGTACCATTTAGGACCATTTTGTGTTCCTGTTGTCTTCTTTGCTATGGGAACAGAGTAGTTTCCAGTTAATGTTCTTTATGGTCTGGATAAGCATGATAAACTTTTTAGAAGACTCATAAATGTCAGCTTTTTGTGGCATCATGTGTTGTGGTTGGCTACAGAGTCACCTCTTCCTCATCAGTCCTGGAAGCTACCAATAGAGGGAAGAGCTGGGAATGGCCAGCTTGAGCACTGAGAAAAGGCTGGAGCAAAGCCGTGACCTTCAGAGGCCTCACCCAAAGGGAAGGGTGGATCAGGGCTGACTTCTTGCCAAGTGATTTCTGATGGAAAGGGCTGGCAAGGCAGGATCCTTTTTGCCTTTTGCATCAGGAATGTGGTCTGTCTTACATCTGAGGAACAAAGGAGTGATTTGGGGGCAGCTGTAATTGCAGTTTTTGAGCGAGTTCCTGCTTAGCTTGAATACTGTGACGTGAGGCTCCTTATGATGCACATAATTATAACCAAAAATAACATCTTTTAACCTGCTGTGGCCTGGTCAAGGAGTCAAAGATTGGTTATGCTCTAAGGAAGAGGGTGGAAAAGAGAAAGGGGTTCAAGGGGCAGTTGAATTGCTTTGGCTTTTGAAAGACATCTGCAACAAAGCAGAAAAGAAAACAAGAAATCAGAGTGAAGAGAAAAGCCAGAGACTGTCCCCTGAAATAATGGCACTTTGTTCATTCTGAACTTATCATCATTTCTAGACCCTGATTTCCTCAGATCCTTTTTGTTTGGAGTCCAGCTGCATTTTTGGTGCATGATGAAGGGCCTGTGTGCTTTTATATGTCACTAAGCTTTTACCCTTTTCTGACCCACTGCTTCACTCTGAGGCTCTGTGTTGGTGGGACTCAGGCTGAGCAAACATCTCTTGGTTGGTGAAAGGGATCTTGGGAAATATCTTGCAAGTTGACTCTTCTCACCGTGACTTACAAGCACAGGACCTTCACTTCATGTTAGCCCTTCAGTGCTGAGAAAAAGCCACTGTCAGCCTGCTGCCTCCTGCTCAGCCACCAGCCCTTTAGTGGTTGTTTGTCTGGAATGAATAACTTGGGTGATCTGCCCAGTAAGGGACATCTCAGCAGGGATTTCCTTGTTTGGTTTTAGTGGCAAACATGGTAGCATTTTTACCCAGCTCCTGGAGAGAAATGTGCCTTCCCATCCCTAATATCCACACCCATTGCATCCTTCACCTCAGGACTGGCACTAATTCCCAGACTGCTCTTGGGCAAACACAACTTCTAGGGTAATATTTGAGTGTCCAGACTACTCAAAGCAGACCTGATCTATCAGGCTACTCAACAGTAATGAGACAAATCCCATTGTGTGATGTAAGGCATAGGGGCAGAAGGACTTCAGCGGTCTGGGCTCTAGTTAGTGACATGGTTGGGTGCTGCCTTAATGACCATCTCTTCTACTACCAGGACACATGAGTGGCTATCTCTCTGGCTGGTGATGGCGTGGAGAAGGGGAGAAGATTGTGTCCAGCTGGATCAAGAGCTTAAGGAGGAATGGTCTGCAAGACTGTCCCAACTCTGGTCTCCACTAAAGGCCTCGTTTGGTGATTTCCACTGAAGAAATGGCAATGTCATTGAGAATCTGCAGCTTGGTGATGGATGAAAGCTTCTTCTGCCGATGCTTGTACTGCAAGATCTTGTTTTCATCAATGAAAATGTGGAAACAGTCCTGGTCAGAGTAGATTTCAACCTGAAAAGGAGACTATATTAGGTTCACCGTGTGGGCACACATCGTCGCTGGATCTTGTTGCTCTTGTGCCAGTGAGTGCCTCTGCAACCCACTTCAAATCCTGCCAGAGCTGACACACACACACAAACACACACAGTCTCTCTCTCTGCTCACCCCCATTTTGGGAAAAGGAGAGAACAGCTGAGTTCTTCATGGCAGCAGAAGCTAGTGATAAGACAAAGCCTCAGCTGAAAACAAATGCAGCATCCTGGGATTGCTGCTGGAGTTCTGCATGTCTGTGCCAGAGTTGGGTGAAAATCAGCAGCAAATCAGGATACAACAGAAACAGAAGACAGAGCCAGAGGGGAGATGTTATTGGGTGCAGTACTGACACCTCTCCCACCCAAGGACACAGTAGGGTGGCACAGGGTTACCTGGAATGGCTCCTTTGCTTGGAAGGGGAAGATTTTATTAACCTCTTCCTTCCCCCAGTTGTTGGCAAGAAAGGAGTTGCAGATGATTCTGGAGCTGGAGAAGCGAGGGTTAAAGTGGAGAGCAATTTGGTCTCCAGGATCACAGAGCAAATTAATTTCAAACCTAAAACAGTGAGAGAAAGAAGTGGAGAGCCATGGAGTGATGCTTGATGGCTCTTGTGAGCCAGGAGAGATACAAGTGGACTATTCTCCTTACATGCTTGTGCTGGAACTGGTTTCACCCTTGACCACGATGCTCCAGCCGGGACACATCCCCTCAGGGTACAGGGCCTCGAACTGCCAGGGAGGAGGTGAGGGTGAAGATGGGAGAGGTGCATGGCTCCCACTCATTCCTTTTCACCTCCATTTTTCTCACCCTCTCATCTTCTCCTTTCTCCCCACTTGTCTCACAGGCACACTCTCTCTGCTCCAGCCTTTTTCTCACCCCTAAGTAAACTTGAGGACTGAGGTAATTCTCTCTCTCTCTCTCTCTCAGATTTTATAATGCTCTTTTTTCCCCTCCCTGATCCCACGCAGCTCATTACAAAAAAGACCTCAGGGGCAGCAAATCCCACCTCATCAACTAGGTGGTTTAGCAACTTCGTTTTTGTATCAATTTAGAGGAGAATGCCAGGGCTCTGATTAAAAAGCCTGACTGCTTTCACCCCTGACAGAGCACAAAGCTGCTCTGTTCCTTCACCCCACCTGGGCAACACAAAAATCTGAAGCAGAAAACTTTGGAGCAGGATTTGAAAGACAAGGCTTGATCAAGGGATGGGTGTAAGGTGGCATCCAGCTCATCCAGCATTACATAGGTGACTCTTCCCATGAGCTTCTGCTTGATCCCCTGTTCCAGCCACTCCCCCCCATCTCCAAGGTTAAACTTGCATAAAATGAGCTGGTAAATGTTCCTTTCTGAATAATTCATAGTTTTGTTAAATAACACATTTTAATAAGAACTGCTTGCCATTTCACCCCACCCTTTTTAGCACTCTAATGATCTTGCATTTCTGAGCATCTCCTGCTTTTAAACTCCTTGCTCACCCTGGAAAAACAAATCTCTCTAGCCCTGGCATCTCCACTGCCAGCTCCATGCCTTGTTTTCCCTCCCCATAGCTCATCCCTTTCACTCTCCTGTTTCCTTCTCTGCCATGATTTCCCCTTTCCAGTGCATTTTTTTGTGGTATGCACAGTTTTGGGCAGCAGCTGAGACATGACAGTGGCCAACATCTTGGCTGCTTTTGATGAGCAGCTTTGGGGGCTGATGCATGATCGTTCAAAGGCTCTGACCCACATCAGTGTTTCTTGCTGTGAAACACAGAGGGCTGATGGAGCTGACAATGTGGTTTCACCAGAATGGAGATGGCAGCACCCAGGTTAGCTTTGACTTTTAGCTTCTCATCATTACAACAACCCCAGCAAAGCCACACCACAGAAGCATCAGTTGCCTTTTTGCTGCCAGATGGGTAGCAAACCCCAGATCTTCTCTGCTAAAACACTGGGTGGATTTTGGTTTCACTTAAACCCTTCTAGTCAGCAGTGCTGCCATCAAGGCAGAGTTACCCCAGACCAGCCCTAGTGTAACTGAGACAAAAGGTCTGTCCTGTTAGCTTTTTATTGAAGGCCATGAACCTCTCAGCCTGGACAGAACTGAAACAGAGGAATCACAGAATTGTTTCAGTTGCAAAAGGACCTCCAAGATCATCAAGGAGCAGCACCACAAGCAGCATCCCCCATGTCCTCCAGGATTTCTATCTTTCTTGCCCTTTCTTGTGTCACTTCATCCACTGCCTGGCCCCATACCAGCAGCCATCAGCCAGACCAGGCTGTGCTGGCTCCTGTCCCCAGCACTTACCTGCAGCACCATCCCTCTTGCCTGCCTCTGTGCCGCAGAGCCGCCCTAGGGGCATGGGCAGAGGGCTCTATATAGAGGCTGCTGGCCAGGGCCCCACGTGTGCAGGGATTAGCATGGACAGTGGGCTGAGGTCTCCTTTCAGAGCAAGCTGTGTGACACAACAGGAGATGGGAGCAGCAAATCCCTCAGCCTGCCCAGCAGGGTCAACCTGCTCATGCGTGAGGTAAGGCTTGATCCAGCCCTAGCAGCAGGCAGTCCTGAGCTCTGACGTGATGGAGCTCATGTGAGGGGGTGATGGGGCACATAGTCATTCAGGCTCTGATCTGGGAGGGGCAGATGTGATTAATGTCCAAAGGAAAGATAGGGGCTTCCAAATCTGGGGGAGATATGAGGACTCCCATCTGTGGCAAGGTCCAGAGCCAAGAGAGGTGACAGAGGAGAAATGATGGCTCTTGCTGGGGCTCAGCTTCACCCTGACCATCTGAGATGACTTTTTTCTCCATTTTCTTTTTTGGTCACTCTTTGTGGGTCAGAGCCTGGCCTGAAACAAGCTGATGCCAGCTCTGTCACAGCCACTTTTCCACCTCATGGCACCCAGGGCTCACGGGGCTGAGTGGTGCTGTGCTGAGCTCAGCACACCCCAGCCTGGCTTCCCTTCTCCGCTGGGGACAATACAGGGATTTGGAAGCAGAGTGATGGAGCCTTTGTCTGATATTTCCTGTCATGGAAAGGCCCCAAGAAATGGGTAGTGATGAACCAGTTTCATTGCTGGGGGCTCTCATACTGCCGGCCAGCATGTGCTGACGTGTGGCAGGGTGAGGCTGAGCTGGGGAAGGGAGGGATGGCTGCTCATCATCCCTCTCTCCAAGGGACGTGCACTAAAATGAGATGCTGGCCCCACCTCTACATGCATGGGAGGCTGTGGTGCTCCCTGGATGGCCCTGTGGGAATCCATGGCTGTTGTGGTTAAAGCCTCCTCGCTGCATGGCCTGCAGTGCTGGTGTCATTCAATGTGTTCATCTGTTTCCCACAGATAAGTAGGATGGGAGCCACTATCCCAGGCTCTGGTGCCTTTGGCAGACTGTTAAAAATGTAATCCAGCAGACAGAGAAGCCAACAGCCTCTCCTGGGGCTGGAAAACCCAAGTCCCAAACTGGGATTTGCCCCTTTGGACTTCTACAGATCCAAACCTTGTGGAGCTGAGCTCTGCCGTGCTCTCCTTGGAGCTCTGTGCTACAGATGGCAGCATTGGGACGTGCAAGGGAGCTGTGAGCCGGCAGCAGAGGTACAGAGGTGGTTGTGGCAGGAGCAGGGGCATCCCACCCACTTCTCCTTGGGCTGCTGTAAGATGCTGGACTCTGCCTTCTCCAATCTAATCAGCCCTGTGTCTCCCCTACTTATGGCCTGAATCCAAAGTTGTGTTTTCACCCCTTAAATCATCTCTGCCTGCTTGTTTCTCCTGCCAGGCAGGCAAGGGACTGTGGGGACAAGGGGCTGCTGTGGGGACACCCGCCCATGGCTGTGGGAAAACCATCCTGTGCTGCAGTCCTGCACATAGGAGAGAGCTGCAAGCTCAGTTAGTGTGCCAAGATTATCATAATTATGGTAATGAAATCAGGGGAAGGCTTGGGCACCACAGGGCAGGTTGGGATGGGATAGCAGGTGACCTTGCCTAGCAAAGAACAAATGCTGGCTCCTTTCTGTGCCCAGGGGCTGCATCTCACCCATATGATGCAGGAGCCAGCATGAGTCATGGTCCCTGGAGAAGCTTCTGTAGCCTTTCATTTTGTCTAGTAAAACCAAGTGCATGCAACCTGTCTCGACAGGGAGATGTCCAGGCCGTGATGAGTCTCATTCCAGTTCCCACAACAGCCTCTGCTGCTGCCACCAACAGCAACAGGCATGGAATTTGCTGCCCTGCTGTGAAAAGCTGCAACAGGACAGGCAGTGCTGGGAGCTTACAGGGATCCCCAGAGGACAACAAAAAGAGCCAGTGGAGGTAGGTTTGGAGAAATGGAAAAGCTCTGGTGGAAGGAAGGGGAATTTAAACTGATCCAGATTTGGGGACAGCAACGTCTGAGATGCTCAGTGCTTCCCAAAACTTGAGGATTTGCTTCCTGTTGGTGTTTCAGCAAGAGAGAGACTGCTGGGGAAAGATGCAAATACATGTGTTTCACCAGTAAATGGTGCTCAAATACCGGCTGGTTTTGTCAGGGGCACCTTCACTTCTCTCCTGCTCAGGAGCCATCAGAGCATGTCAGGTTAGTAAGGAGGGAAGGGCTAGGAAATATGTTTAAAATTCCAGGTGTTGGAGGCAGCACTGGGGGGCTAGCTCTTCATGAGAGGGAAAAGTTATGGCCTGGTAATGGATGGAAAAACCCTGAACACCTTGATTATGTTCCACCAGGGTAGAGAAAAGGCAGATACAGGCTGAGGTGGAGGGAGTCTGGCTTAGGAAAGGAGATGATGAACTGCTGCCTTGGTTAACTGCAGGGGATGCATTAGCAGACTGCTTATGCATTTGTCAGCCATTTGGTCATACAACCATCAGAGCTTGCACCTTTCCTTTAGCTGTTGTTATCCATGTGCTGCTCTTGCTTGTTCACCCTGAAGTCTTTTTCCTGCTGCTCACAAAGGGGCAGAGATGCTCAGCACCACTCTTCCCACAGGAATTTTCATCCAAGGCTTCCCTGGACTACCCTGGCAGGTCTTTGGATGTGTGATGATTTCCAGTAGTCTCTAGAGGTCTCCAAAGGCACAGCCTGGGCTTTCAGGACCTGAACACAGCTCTCTCCTCCACAGATCACACATGATTTTCAACTTGTTGCACTGCCTGGCTCTGCAGTTCAACCACCACATCGTGCTCTGGCTTCTGATACCTGCTCAGGTTTTCCTGTCAGCTCGTGTACAAAGAGGTGTCCCTCCCATGGTTGACTGTCAAACCCTGATGTGAACTGAGCCTTTGGGTACTGCTCCAGGTGTACTCTCCACATGCTGGTAAGTGTTGTCTAATATCTGCCCTGTGCTACCAACCAGGAACATCAGCACATAGACCTGACTGTGCCCAAGCCTGCATTATGTTGCCATTTCTGTCCACAGACGTTATTCACAGCCCTGGCTGCTAGGAATATTCACCTGTACACTTAATCACACACATGTGGAGAGCATCCTCTGAACCTCAGCAGGATAGACCTCCTTGAGGTCTGGTGGTATAGTATCAGTCAGGGTTGGAAGGGACCACAAGGATCATCTAGTTCCAACCCCCCTGCCATGGGCAGGGACACCTCACACTAGATCAGGCTGGCCAGAGCCTCATCCAGCCTGGGCTTAAACACCTCCAGGGATGGCGCCCCAAGCACTTCCCTAGACAACCCATGCCAGTGCCTCACCACTCTCATGGTGAAGAACCTCCTCCTCACAAGCCATTTGTTGCTCACATTCCTTGAATACACCCCTGCAAACAAGCCAGCCCAGTGCTCCTGGCCCACAGCCACATGTGGACTTGCATATGCAAAGCTGCTTTGCTATTATTTTTGGTACCCTAATGCCTGCCACAGGGATGCAGCCAGAGCTAGACTCCTCTTGGACTTACCCTCCACTCATTCTCTTGGGATTAATCTAGGAGCTTCCAGACCTGCAGCTTTATGGAATAATTGAAGCTGAAGCTACAAAATGATGTATTTTTAGTGGTGAGATCTAACAACCAGCCAGGCTGGGCTGGCCACTAGTGAGGCTGGAAATGATATCACTGCAAATTCTCCTGCTTTTTTTGCTTTGAACATCCCCACCACTTCTCCTGGGGGAGCACCAAGACTCCCTCCTCTAGCCCAAGGACTCAGGCCTTTTCCTCCATCCCTGGAGCCAGAGTGGCTTGCTGGCTTGACTAAAACCCCCTGCTCTTTGTTTTAGGACAATAGCTTTGCAGAAAAAAACAAACAACATACCATGGAACAATAGCCCAGGTGCAAGCAGAGCCTCCCAGGCATTGTCCACTGGCTGTATGCTCCAGGCAGGCTCAACTCCTTCTCAGAGAGCACCTCTGCATTACCCCAAATTCAGATATGTCTCTCAGAGCCTTCCCCCACTGGGCCAAATCGGGGTTTGCCATTTCCCCAGCATATGCCTCCGTGGAGGGCTTCTCCAGACTTGCTTATCTCTTGCTTGGCAGGCTTTATACCTCCTCTAGGCAGTTTTATACCTCCTCCACAGCCATTTCAGTTCCTCCAGGGAATTCCTGAAACTCCTCTGTGGAACCAGGAGTCAGCCCTCTGCTCCATCTGTGCTGCTGTGGGAATGTTGATGCCACCTCACCTGAGTTCCCAGACTTACAGCTCTGTGTTAGCACCCTGCTCCTGCTTGATCTGCTTGAGTTCTCTTCCCAGTGCTGCTGTCTACAAACAGAATCCAGAGAGCAGCCATCTCTGTGCCACGAAGTCTTCCTCTCTGGAGACTTTTGAAGCCTGCCTGGACGTGTTTCTTTGCAACCTGAGCTAGGCATGCCTGCTTTGTCAGGGGGTTGGATGATCCTCCAGAGGGTCCCTTCCAGTCCTCACCATTCTGTGATACCAGGGCTTGATGGTATGAATGCTCCTCCAGGCTTAGTGCTGGAAAGAAAAGATCTGTTTACAGATGCAACCCTTTTGAGTTAAAGCTTGGTGCAACAGGCTGTGATATCTCAGTATTTCTGCACTCTCAGCCTGCTGTGCTTTATGGGACCGGCCAGAAGAGGGCTGGAGACTCCAGGTAAATCCCTGAGACAAATGATAATCACCAGAAAAATCACACACGGGGCTAAATCGAGAAGAGCCTGATGCAACATCCACTGCTTCTCTGTGAGGGGATCAGCCCTTCAGCCTGCACCTCTCATATCTGCTTTTAAGGAGACTTAGCCATGTGCTTGCAGAAGGAAACCCTCACAGGTCCTCAGCTGAAACTTCCCCAAGCAGCTCATTGCAGAACAAGGAAAGAAAACATCACACCCTGTAAGGGGGGAAGAGAAAGGGGAAGAAGCTGACACCCACCCCAGCACATGCTGCCTGGTGTTGATGGAGCTTCATGCACCTTGCTGGAGTGTCAGCTCCACTAATGAGCCACTGGGAACGGCCTCAGCACTGGTGGCTTCTGGGGGCTGCTGTATTTCTCAGCTTTTCCATTCTTGGCTGCTTGTTAGCATGTCCCATCACCTCCCAGTTAGGCACTGGGGCTGGGGAAAGAGAGGGCAGGTCCTCTCCCCCCAGCAGCCGTCTGGGCAGCTGCTGAGTATGAAATTTTGCTTTTATGCAGGTTGGCTGTGAAGTCTGAGAAGGAGCCTGGTGTGTTCCAGGGAACTGCTGTGAATGTGACCCTGTGAGGAAGATCTCTGCTGCTCCTTGCCCTCTCCCCTCACCCTGGTGAAAGGAGATGATCCCATCCCACGCCAGAGCCATGAACTGGCAAGTGCAACTGAAATCAAGCCCGGAGCTGCTGCTGCCCTGATACAGCTCCTGCTTACTGCTCAGGACTTCCCTTTCACACAGCTTTGAGGAGCTGGGATGAAAGGTGAGGCAGTGGAAAGAAAAAGCACGCCTGGTTTATTTTATTTATGACTAGACTCTGCTTAAAAGGAAATCAGCATTATCAGCTCCAGCACTGCCAGGTCAGATGAGTAAAGCACAGAGGAGGGTTTCCTTTGTGATCTGCAGCTCGAGTTTGCTCTTATATGGGCATCCCCAGCAGGCACTGCTTGCTGCCACCTTGCTGCTACTCATGTCAGGGGGATGGTCAGGCTCCAGAAACCAAGCCAGGATCCTGCAGAGGTGAAAGGCGTGAGACAGTAACTGAGCTCCGGTTGTATCTATCAGGGCTCAGGCAGCTCCTCATGCTGCACACAAACATCACTGCAGCCAGCACACCCCAGCCAGTCTGTGCTCATCCCTGCTGCACTGTTATCCACTCATTGTGGGCCATGACTTCATCACTTCTTGCTCAGTTTCCTGGCAAGAAGACGGTGAAGCTACGTCAGAACAGATTCCACTGCCCTCACCAGTGGCTGCAGCTGGAAAGTGGTGATGGGCAGGGCTGGTTCTGGTCCTCACCCATCACTCCTGTTCAGCACTATGAGGTACCAGGCAGAAGGCAAACACACGACCTGGCATGGGCTGGTGTTGATTGCCAGGGGTTCCTAGAGCCAATATTTGATCATCTGTAAATAATTGCCCCATTATATGCAGGGACCTGATTTATCTTGCTCCTTGGTGATACCTTCCAAACTCCCCAGGGAGACATCTGTCTCCCTCTTCATGTTGCTTAATAGGGAAGGAGGAGAGCTGGCACTGGGCCTCACCATGCTCCTCAGAGTCAGCCTGTGGGTGCACCGCCTTGCCTTTCATGGTGGTCTCTGGCTGTGAGCTAAGGCAGTGACAGATCCTCAGCAGGAGGAGGGACACAAGTGAATTCTCCCTGCTCAGTTTGATGCTGAATTCCTGCTTCCTGAGGACTGGTGTCAGCATTGCTGAAGCCTCCTCCATCCACCCCCCTGCCTCATTCTTGCCAATTCACAAGTGTTTCCCAGCAGCATCTCAGGTGAGGTTAGTCTCCAAGAGCCAGCTTTCTGCAGTCTGAGTGGCTCTTCTGCTGTGTTGAATGATTTACTGCCCCAAAACACAAGGGGAGGAGGAGGAACATCACTAGAGGGGCTGCAGCTTGGCAGTGTGCTCTGCTCCTGCACCCAGCTATGTGCACAAGTAGCAGCACGACCAGTGCCTGCTGAAGCTCTCCCCTGCAAGCTTTGTGCCAACTCCTTGGCCAGGGAGGCTGTGTGGCAACAGGCCTGAGCATGGCAGAGGCAGGACACGCTCCTGTATCAAAGCCTGGATTCCTCCCCCTGGGGACCAATGCGTGGGCTGGAGCCGCAGTCGTGTGCCTGCAGCTGGGCTGGGAGAAGATGTGGAGGAGAGGAAAACCTGAAGCTGGGGGGAAGGAGGGAGGTGAGCTGCAAGATTTGGGGAATGCTCTGGGGTTCAAGAAGCAGCCAGACACGGGTACATCCCTGCAGTGGACTTCTGCTGGCTCTTGGCAGCTTTCATGAGGACAGCAGGGACTCTGTAGCTTTGCTTTTCTACCATTTTTAATTGAGACTTATCAGCAGGAGGAGGTGTAGTCAAGTGTTGGCAGCATACAAACCTTCCCATGCCCACATCTGCTGTCCTTATCAGCCTTGAAAACAGTTGTCCTACAGGTTGGGTCCTAGATGTGGTCCAGTTGGGGGTCAGATGGCAACTGGCACCAAAAGAGGCAGAAAAAGCTCGAAAGACAAGAAAACAATGAGAGCAGCAGTGTCAGGAACCTTGCAGCTACTTCCAGCCATCTGCTCAGCCCAGCCCTGGCTGACCTTTCCCAGGCACACAAAAGCACAAATCATCTTTACCCAGGAGGAAGATGAGCCAAGCCCAGAGACAGCACAGCCCCTTCCCAGCAGGCAGCCAGCCCAGGACGCTCTGCCTGGGCAGCCACCATCCAGTGGGGAGGGCAAGAGGTGCTGAAGACAGTGCTGCCTCCAACCACCGTGAGCAGTTTCGCCTCCAGGTGAAATGGTGGTGGGTAGCAATGGGACACAATGGGATGGGCATCATGCCTGGCTCCTGGAACTGCTGATGGACGAGCTCTACCCCAAGGAGATCTCCAGGGACCTTAGAGGGATTTGTCAAGGAGGAGCTCTGGCTTTGGTCAAGGAAAAGGGTTTGAGAGCTGAGGCTTGCAGTGATGGGATCCAAACCATGTCCTTCCTCCATGGCTGAGTATTTGACTCAGTCTTTGCACCACCATTTTCTCCTCTTGGCTCTGTTTCACTGAAGTCACAAGGCTGTCACCTACCCTGTCACCTTAGTGGATAAAGGGACTGTGATGTTTTCAGAAGGGATTGCAGGGTCCACTCTCCATCCCAGCCTCTGGGTGGGATGGCACATAGAGGTGAGTAGTGGGAAGGACATTTTTCAACCTGGCAGGGCCTGGCACACATCCAAAGGGTACCAGTGCCAACCACAGCCCACATGTATCTGCATCAGGCCACCAAGACAACCACCCCCTGAGCTTGGACACTCGGTCCTTTCCGTGGGGGCTCTGACCTTTGCTACACAGAGCTGGTGGCTGGGGAGAAGCACTGGGTGCTGCAACAACATGTGAGAGGCATCTGGGGAGGAGAGTGCAGCTTCTGCTATTTCAGAGAGCAGGGAGGAAGAGGAAGGGCTGCTGACAAAGACTGAAACTAGAAAAATGACGGTGATGACAAAAAACCCTCCTCCCGTTTAGGGAACCAGATGTGTTGGCTTCCTGATGTGTCCAGGAGAGCTCAAACCCAGAGATGCAAATTCAAATGACTGAATTGCAGCTCCTTGTGTCCCAGGTGGAGAGTGGACCTATGTCAGGGGGGAAGGATCAAATTCTCTACAGACCCCTCAGACCCTGACCTGCCCATGGGCTAGGAGGTGCCTATGACCAAATGCCTACCTCCTTTGCCTGGCTCTGTCCTCTTTACTGGCTAGCAGGAGTGGCTGCCTTGGGATTGCACCCTGGAGCCTGGCACTGCACCAGGGAAAGCCAAGGAAGTGGTAGCCAGTGGTGCCTTATTTCTGGGATGCACCCTGGTGCAGAGGAAGGAAGGGGAAGCATGACCTTCCCCATAGCCGTGTTTATTGCTGCCCAGCCCACTGCCTGCTCCTCCAGAGCTGGAGGAGCGATGAGCCTAGCTCACCCTTGGGATCTCTGCTGCTCTCTGCCCCTTCCCACAGCAAGACTCCCTGACCCTGCTCCAGCTTCTCAATTGCAGACAGTAAAACTGTTGTTCTTGAGACAAACAAGAAGACAGCCCCTGCCCCAGGGAGCCTGTGGTCAAGGCAAGGAGGTGCCATGTTCTTTAGTTTCTCTCTTCTTTTTTCCATTCTGGCTTTCAGACTTGCAGATGGGCTCCAGCCACAGAGTCTGGAGGCAGGTCCAGCTTCCAGTGACTTGGGTGGAGGCTGAATCCAAGCTGCTGATTTAGTTCCTGCCTATTTATGGTGCTGGTTTTATACATAATTTGATTCTCTATGGTTATAGATAGAACTGAGCAGAGACTGAGAATTTCAGGAGGTATGTGAAGGATCCTTTATAAACCAGCCACTGGTTAGTGCAAGATACCAGCAAGAGCACAGTGTGGGGTGATGCCATGTGCCCTGCAAAGAATTTAATCCATGAAAGGCTTAACCCAGACCCATCCACAGCGTGACTGTGATTTCCCTGCTCTTAGAGCTGCTCTGGGAATTGGGGTTGAAGCCCTATCTGCATCTTAGCAGAAGCCAAGGCACGCCTGGGGACAGAGCTGTGACTCCAGAACGTGCTGTATCCACCTTCCCTGCTCCTGCCATGGCTGATAGCTGGGGAGCAGGCACAGAAGGAGATGTCTGTCTGGCCCACTCAGGGGCAAAGCTCCCACAGGTGGGAAAGGAGAGGGACTGTGGAGCTCTCCAGGAGTGACCTGGGGGTAGCTCTGACCTGCCTCAGCACTTGTCAATTCAATACTTGATGTGGATTGTAGCCCAGGGAGAGATTATCTGACCACAGTTCTGCTCCTCACATCTTCTCCTTCTCCTCCTCACATCCTCTCCTCCTCCTCCTTTAATCTGGCTGCTGGGAGAACTTATCTTTGTTTCTGGAGCTTTTACCGAACTGCAAGGGGGTTTCCAAAACATCTGGAACAGCTCATGGAGCTGGAGTGGAGTGTAACGCTGAGGGTGGAAATAAGGTCATGGAAACAGAGGCACCCTGTTGGATTAATGCTCAAGAGTGACACTTGGGAAGGGCTAAGTTCAAACCCTCACCCCGCTTGAAAAGGAAAAGAGTTGTAAAAAGTCCAGTGAGATCCTGTCCGCACTGACACATGCCTCTTGGTCCTGCTCCCCAGGGACTGTGCAGGGAAGAGATCCCACCAGTGCTCACTGAAGCCTGTGACCTCGCCATGGGATGTGACCCTGTGCTGTGAAGGGCATTTTGGTCTCCCAGAACCAAAATCTGCCCCTGTGTCCAGGCTGGAGGGAGGTCCAAACTGGAAAGGGCAATGAGGCCCCTTGGGTTATTTAGAGGCTGCCAGCTTGGCATCCATCACAGCTGAAGTACTGAGATGGCTTTTAGTGCAAAGCAACATGAAGTTAATTAAAGGAGGGCTGTAACTGATGCCAATCCCAGCAAATGGTGAAAATAAATCTCTGCTAACTGCTGGGATTTGGGCTGATAAAGATGATCTTGTCAATGCACCAGCTCTGCTTGTGTGGTTGGACTTGGCGTCTGGCCGTGGCACAAATGGAGCCAGAGTGGAGTCTACTGCTTAGATGGATTGATAAACACTAATGATGCAAAACCATCGTGGCTCACCTGATGGGAGGGCAAAGAGGGCTGGCTAAGGGCTGGGAGATGCAGCTGCCCTGGGACAGTGTGGTCACACAGCTGCCTTTCCAGTGGGCTTGTAAAGAAATCGGTTCTCGAGCCTCCCCAGTTTTACCTGTTGGGTGAATAAAAACCCTAAGCCACAGAAACCTTTTGGATAAGATTTGCCATCAGCTGCTCCAGGAGAAGCCAGACACTCAGCTGAGTGCAAGCCTCTTTCAGTACAACTGCATAAAGAGTCTGGGAACAAAAAGGGAAAGTGGTTTGTAGGATGGGACATCCTCTCTGTCTTGGGAAGCAAAACATGTGAAAGCCATGGCAGAACCATGAGTTTTAGCCTTATTTTAGTAGGGGCAACCTCTAAAATATTTCTGTGGTCCTTCAGAGATAATCCAGACTCCCAACATCCTCAGATTTGTGGTTGCAAAGGGCTGCAGGAGCTCAGTATCCCCACTGCAATGCAGCAACTGTGAGGTCAACCACTGTCCTTGGATGTGGTGGGGGGACGATGGAGGTTTCACTTGTTGTGGCTGTGGCAGTGGAGGAAGAGCAGGGAGAGCGGTGTCCCCAGCTCTGGTGTCCCTTTGCCAAGGAGAAGGGTGGCACATTGGGAGTGTCTAGGAAAAGAGTCCCAGAAGTGATTCAGAGACTGGAAATGCTGCCTACACAGACAGGGTGGGGAAGCTCAGCTCATTCATTGAGTGCTATTTACTTTAGCTTTTTGTATTGAAGAGTTTTGCCTGATGGATCATGATATCCCTAAACACCAGCATTTAAATGGGAGTTCCCCAGGCCAACAGACAAAAGCAGGATAAGATACATTGATACCAGAAGGCACAGCTTTGGGATGGAAGGAACACTCAGATCATCTGGCATATGAAATGGAGCCTGGGATACCCCAGCCCCCAGCACAGACTGCTATGCAGAGAGCATTTGGGGCACAGGGAAAGGAACAGCAGGGTTCCTCTGGAACTGCAGGGTGAGCCAGCAGTGTGCCCAGGCGGCCAAGAAGGCCAATGGCATCCTGGCCTGCATCAGGAACAGTGTGGCCAGCAGGAGAAGGGAGGTCATTCTGCCCCTCTACTGCCCCAGCACTGGTCAGGCCACACCTTGAATCCTGTGTCCAGTTCTGGGCTCCTCAGTTTAGGAAAGATGTTGAGTTGCTGGAATGTGTCCAGAGAAAGGCAACAAAGCTGGGGAGGGGTTTGGAGCACAACCCTGTGAGGAGAGGCTGAGGGAGCTGGGGTTGCTTAGCCTGGAGAAGAGGAGGCTCAGGGCAGACCTTATTGCTGTCTACAACTACCTGAAAGGAGGTTATCGCCAGGTGGGGGTTGGTCTCTTCTCCCAGACAACCAGCACCAGAACAAGAGGAGACAGTTCTCAAGCTGTGCCAGGGGAGGTTTAGGCTGGATGTTAGGAAGAAGTTCTTCATGGAAAGAGTGATTGCCCATTGGAATATGCTGCCCAGGGAGGTGGTGGAGTCACCATCACTGGAGGTGTTTAGGAAGAGACTGGATGGGGTGCTTGGTGCCATGGTTTAGTTGATTAGTGTTGGATGATAGGTTGGACTCTATGATCTCAAAGGTCTTTTCCAACCTGGTTAATTCCTATTCTATTCTATTCTATTCTATTCTATTCTATCCTATCCTATCCTATCCTATCCTATCCTATCCTATCCTATCCTATCCTATCCTATCTCTTGCATGTCATGACGGGTACCTCCACCTGCCAGCCTGCAGCAGGCTGGTGGGATTTAAAACCCTGCTGATGGCCTCAGGCTTTCCTATCCAGGCAAGAAAGCAAGCTGTGAAAAAGTAAACATGTCACTAAAGCATTTTCCTTTCAGATGGGCTGAGCTTTCCAAGCTCAGAGAAAGGACACAATGAAGCTGCTGTCAGATGTGAGCACACCAGCCCTGACTTCACAAATATTTGCATAATATTTACTGAGCTTCATGTGTTATTCAGCAATGTAGTTTTGAGAACGTTTTGCTGGGCTTTGCCAGATGTGGTGCCCTCAGGTAACCTCCCTGCCTTACTCACTCACACTCAGCAGCCACCCTCACCACCGCCAGCACTCACCCTGACATCCCTGGACCGGATCCTTGTGGGGGCAGAAGTGCAAAGAGGAATGCTGCCCCATGTTTATCACCTGTGTGACACCACTCCTGGCACAGCACCAGGAGAAAGCCTGCTCCTTCTCCAACATGCCCCACAGACACACGTGCAGTGTCGATGCCGGGATGGGTGCTGTCTGCCTCAGCCCGTGGTTAAAGCACTGACAGGCTCTTGTTTACAGAATCATACAATTACTTCAGTTGGAAAAGACCTCAACCATCAGCACTGGTTAAGCCACACCTTGAATACTGTGTCCAGTTAGGGCCCCCTGAATTTAAGAAGGACATTGAGACTCTTGAATGTGTCCAGAGAAAGGCAACGAGGCTGGGGAGAAGCCTCAAGCACAGCCCTGTGAGGAGAGGCTGAGGGAGCTGGGGTTGCTTAGCCTGGAGAAGAGGAGGCTCAGGGGAGACCTTATTGCGCTCTACAACTACCTGAAGGGAGGTTGTAGCCAGAAGGGGATTGATCTCTTCTCCCAGGCAACCAGCACCAGAACAAGAGGACACAGTCTCAAGCTGCACCAGGGGAAGTTTAGGCTCGAGGTGAGGAGAAAGTTCTTCCCAGAGAGAGTTGTTAGCCATTGGAATGTGCTGCCCAGGGAGGTGGTGGAGTCACCATCCCTGGAGGTGTTCAAAAAAGGATTGGACATGGCACTTGGTGCCATGGTTTAGTAGTCATGAGGTCTTGGGTGACAGCTTGGACTTGATGATCTTTGAGGTCTCTTCCAACCTTATTGATTGTATGATCATCGAGTCCAACAGTCGACCTAGCACCACTATGGTCATTAAACCACGTCCTGAAGTGTCTTGTCTACAAGCATCTCAAACACCTCCATGGATGGTGACTCCACCACCACCCTGAGCAGCCTGTTCCAATGTCTGATCACTATTTCAGTAAAGATTTTTTTCCTAATACCTAGCCAAACCTTCCCCTGATACAACTTGAGGCCATTTGCTCCCATTCTATTCCTTCATACTAGGGGGAAGAGACTGAGCCCCACCTCACTGCATCCTCCTTTCAGGAACTCTAGGGAGCTATGAGCCCTCCCCTCATCCTCCTCCTCTCCAGACTAAATAATCTGAGTTCCCTCAGCTGCTCCTCATAAGACTTGTTTTCCAGACCCTTCACTAGCTTCCTTGTCCTTATGTAGGACCTCCCTGAAATGCCTTTGCCGTTGAGCTCTCTCTGTGGTTTCCTGTATTTGACCCCCCCTTATCACAGCCCTGCCTGGGGAATATGCACTCAGGAGGGTGTGTTTTATGGCTTTGATAAGCTTTTATTGCAGCCAGCCTTACTGATGGGATGTCTGGAATAAAGAGGTGGGGACCATGTGTCTAGGCAGGGGGAGAGGGGGTCTAAGTGGCTCCTCTTTCCATTGAATTTGATAGTCTGGACACAGGTTTTAAGTAAAACCAAGTCCAGCTCAGGCACACCTGGGAAGGTCCACGTCAGAGATGTCTGCCAGCAGCTGCAGTTTGTACCAGGGAATTGGGTTTTGTTCAAATGTTTATTCCATCCTCTGCAAGAGAAAGCAGCACATGGGGAAATGGCATCCCCCTGCACAGCCTCCTCTGCCCCATAACAGACCTCAGGATCCAACTCAACATGGCAAGGCCTCCCCCCTGGGCCACCCTGCTTGCATAAGGAGCAGTTTGCACCCTCTTCTGCCTCAGTTTCCCTCTCCACTCCACACACCTCCATCACCATCACAGCCTTTCCTCCCACGTGGGCTGAGCTCTTCTCTTGGCAGCAGTTTGCATTTCACTCCCCCTTCCCCCCCCTGCTTAATATCAGATTAGAAATAAATTAGTGGTCAGTAATGACTTTGCCAGGTGCTGACTCCTTCTGCACTTCAGCTCTGAGCAGCCTTTGTGTGCGTGTGTGTGTGTGTACAAGTGACAAACAATGATTAAAGAGCCTTTATTAGTCCCATGACTAAGCTGTAGTAGGAAAAACCTGTGTCCTTCCTACCAAAGACCAGCATGAAGGGAACAGCTCACTGCAAGTCCTCTGTCCCAGCAACTTGCTCTTGCACAGAGGACAACACTGTGGCCACATGAGAGGGCTTTCTGACCTCATTTATGCCAACATATGCCTGGGGATCACAATGTCAGACATGAAGATGGTTGGATGTGGTCTCTAAAGTTGTTCATGGTCCCATGTCTGCTTTCAGCAGGTCTGACTGCTCCCTGGGAGCTGCAGGGGAGAAGGAGCTCTCTTCCACAAGCTGGTGGTTTAATCTGCTTATGGAGATAGGGACATCCACCCAAGGACATGGGGCAGTGCTGAGGCTGCAGTTCTCAGGAAGTGATTTGTCCACAGGGACTTGAACCAATCTTCCCCTAAATCAGTGCTGCAACCTGAGCTGCATGCAAGAGCTGCACAAACACTTTCCAAGTGCTGCCAGGGAGCTTGGTCTTGTGGTTTCTCCATCAGGCTTACAGAAGACATTGCCTTTTTGTCAAATTTCACTTGGTTTTTACCCAGCCAAATGCACCAGACCCCATGGATGCACCTTTCCAGAGTGTGTCTTTTACTTCTGAGATGGCAGATACCAGGACATTTCCCTGGCTGCATAGCAAAACATCTCCAGGAGAGATGCTGTTGGACACTGGCTTGCTGTGGCTGTGCTGTTGGCATCCTCTGGTCCCTGGGGTGTGTGACTGTCCTGGACCCAGCAACATGGAAATGAGTTAGGAGCTCCTGGGACCGAGGATGTCCTGTGAGAGATCAGCATGTCAGGAAAACAAAGCACCCCAGAGTTACTACTGCTTTCTCTGTAAGAAGGAACCAATTATTCAAAGCCTTCTGGGCCAACAGATACAAACTGCAGCCCACCACAGTCTGCCTATGGCTGCAAAGTTGTCAAGAGTCCAAATGATGGAGAAAGGGCTGGATTTTACATTTTGCTTGAGATGTCTTCCCAGCACATGGCTTAAGCTGGTCAGTTATCCCAGCTATACCACATCTCAGCAGGGAGATACTCTGTGTCTCTGCCACACTGCAGCTGGCCAGAGAATGTGACAGAGGAAAGCCTTGGGAGCATCACAACTGCTGTGGTAAAGAGAGTAAGTAGAGCAAGATATTTTCTTTCCTCCCCATACCTTCATGCTCTGAGCTGCTCTTCAGTAGCTTCATTCCAATCACAGAATCACAGAATCACATGAAGGGTTGGAAGGGACCTCTGGCGATCACCAAGTCCAACCACCCTGCTAGAGCAGGATCACCCTGAATAAATCACACAGGAACATGCCCAGGTTACTGTGAGGGCAACAAAACACTGGACCAGGCTGCCCAGAGAGGTTGTGGAGTCTCCTTCTCTGGAAACATTCAAAACCCACCTGGAGAAGGTTCTGTGTGACCTGCTCTAGGTGATCCTGCTCTAGCAGGGAGTTTGGACTGGATGATCTTTTAAGGTCACTCCTGACCCCTAAAGTCCTATGTTCTGTGAGTGTGGGCTCCAAATACCTCCAGAGACAGACACTCTACAACCTCTCTGGGCAGCCTGGCCCAGTGCTCAGCCACCTTCAAAGTGAATGTTTCTGTATGTCTACGTGGAACCTCCTGTGTTGCGGTTTGTGACCATTGCCCCTTGAGGAGGAGGCAGGATCTAAACATTAGGAGCAGGATGCAAACATTAGGAGCAGGATCCCCCTTTTCCTATGCCTGCCACCACTGAAGCACACTGGGCTTGCAGAGCCTTCTACAAAAGTGCCGGGCCAGCCAGCAGCTCCCTCCCGCCCTCCTGCAGCAGCCAGCGGTTCCAGCCCCGCTCGCATACAAAGGAGGTTGCATCATAACTGCTTTTTAAACTCTGAGGCTTTTGAAGTCCAAGCCAAAGTTTGTTTTTACGCCTGTGCTGAGCCAAGTCCCTTGTTCTGGTGTTTACAAGAGTCTCTTCAGTTAGCAGGAGCTCACCTCACCTTTTGCAGCAGCAGGGTTATCACGGTGGTGTTTGTCCAGACTGGCAAGAGTCTGGGCTCTTGAAGGGCTGAAAATCGACGTCATGAACAACAAATGAAAGCTCTGCTGGAAGACTTCCAGCTCTCTTTTCAGCTGTGGTTGAGATAATCAGGATCAGGATTAGCTAGAGGGGAAGAGACAGATTTTCAAAAGCTGGACATCCTTTAGGAGCAACCAGGAGAACGTCACAAACAGGGCCTTGAAGTCCACAGGCTAAGACAGAGTCAGCTGCGCCATCATTCACCCCACATCGGCACTGCAGGAAGAAGATGCTCCAAAATGGGTGAGAGGGACCCCCAGCATCCCTGGGAGCAGTGGGTTTGTGCAGGGAATGTCTTTTCCTCCACTTCTCGGTTCATCCTGGGATTGCAGAGCTACTGTGTAGGCTCCAGCCACGGTACTTTTCTTGCTGGAAGGAGTGGGGCATCCCCAGCAGCCCAGCTCTGCCTGGGACAGCTCACCACATGTACTCTGCTGAATATTTGGAGGGCAGCAGTTTGCACACACCATTCTGGCTCCTCATGGCATCCTGGTTTGCCCCCAGATCCACCAGTCAGGCCATCTGCTCGGTGTAACACCCCAGCTGAGCTGGCAGCAGCAGGAACCGCCACCCCCGAGAGGAGAACGGGGACGGGGCCGAGCACCCCCGACCCAAATACCTCACCCAAGCATGGAGCAAAGAGGGGGAGTTCTGGGCAGAGCCAGGCTGGTGGATGAAAGCTGAGTGGTTAACACAGTGCCTGCTCTGCTCTGGCTTTCCAGTCGGGGCTTGCTCTGGCTTCCTTGCGGACATCTGGCAGATGGGCCCAGAGAGGAATGTAATGAGTTGTGCAGATGGGAGGTGCTGCGCTCAGGTTGCAGCCTGTGGGGCTGGGAGTCAGTGTTTTGTTTATAAACACAGGCAGGATGATTAAGATAAGAAGGGGATGGTAATTAAATTAAATGAAGGCTCTGGAAGTCGTTAGATGAGCCTGAAAGCATCACCAGTCGCTGTAATTCCTAGTTCTGCAAAACAGGGGTTCAGTGGGATGGAGCGCTGGGGAGTGACAAGGGAACTGGGAGCGTCGTTTTTCAGCTCAGTGAGGAAGAGGCACAAAGCTATCCCCAAACAGGGTAGACAGGAAGGAGTCAGACAAAAGGAAAGTATCAGAGCATCAGGGGAGGGATGGAAAGCCCACTAAGGTTCTTCCCACGCTCCTGGGAACAGTGGTCCTGGAACACAAGTGGGGAGCTTGGGCACAGTGGGATGAAGGACCAAGGTTCTTACCAGGATTTTGGTGCAACAGAGAGCATAGTGATGCTTGCAGAAGTCAGGTTGTAAATGTCCCTTCACATCCAGAGCATCCTTGCAGATGTTTGGGAAGCCCTTTGTGAGCAGGAGAGCATCTGGATGAGCAGGGATGATAGGATCTGGGAAGGCAGCCTTGGGAGACATTTTTGGATGGAGAGGGTGGCAAAGCCAATTGCCTTACTGCATGGGGAGTGGAACAAGTGCAGAGAAAAATGGGTTAGGAAGCGTGACAGCTGATGTACAGGTTTCACATATGTTTCTACATCCAGCACAGAGGCTGCAGCTCTAACTGTGCCAGCTCAGAGCAAAAGACAGCAACAACACCTAGAGCCTGACAAATCCACCCACCCCTGGGGCACCAAGGGCTGGCAGCTCCTCTTCCCAGAGCTGCTGGCTTGCTGAGAGATCCTGTGCCTGTTTATTTTGGTTTCCTGTTTGCAGTGGCCCTGATACACCTTCAAGCCTTAAATGCTTTCCCTGCTGCACAGATGGGGTACATCAGTCCTAGGAGCTTTCATAGCTCTTTGGGAATAGGGAATGGGCTGAGAAGGTCTGGATGCTGCAGGGCAGGTGGAGTGGGGATATGGATCAGCTAATGCTTGGGTGAAGGATGCTTCATTAACTGTCCATGACCCAGAGACTTAGATTTGCTGTCATCTCATCTTGGAAACCTGGCCCCAGAGTGCATGATGTAGGAACATGTGCTTTTTGGCTTAAAAGGTCTTCAGCTTGGTCTTCTGGAGTCCCCTTCACAAAGGGCTATTGGGAAGCACGGAGGAAGTATCAGCAACCCTTACAGCAGTAGTCATGGCCAGGATGGTGAATGCAAACAGAAAGTCCCTTGGCTGGATCCTTAGAGAGGAGAGACTCTTTTCCCACAAAGTGTTTGTGGGCTGGTGGCTGATGAAGGCTGGGCTTGGGGAGAAGGTTTCTTTCATGCAGGTGTCAGGGGAAAGCAGGTAATTGATGGCTTCGTGTTTCTAATTACAGGAAAGCCATGAAGCGGAGCACTCAGCGGATGGCCCTCAAGACAGAGCTGAGCATGCTCTCTACACCCAGTCCAAGACCCTGGGAAAGCACCAGCTTGCCCCATTTCAGAGCCTGGCTGAGCATCAGGAACTGCAGGAAGGTGACAGCTTGGTGGGATGCCAGCAGAGCAGGCAGGACCACAGCAGTGAAGAGGCTGGCACATCTAGGAGGATGCATAACAGCTTTTGAGGGATAGTGCTGCTGCCACATCCCCATCAGTGTGAGTAGGTACATCCCATGGGGCAGCAAATGCTCCTTCAGAGTGGGTTCATCAGCACCTGCTAAACACAGCAGCTGACTTGTTTGTGCTGACAAATCCTCTCCTCTTTGCTCGCCAGCAGCCATGAAGCCTTCTTCCGTCCCCCAGAGCTGGAGGGAACAGGGTGGTGGAAGGGAGGGTATGGGAGCTGCCGGCCCTGCAGCGCTGGGCTCTGGGCCAGGTTCCTGCCACTGCTCTGCAAACGGCCTGCGTTTGTTCAGGCTGCTTGCAGTGGTGAGGCACAAGTGTGCCAGGGCTTAAGGCTGCACAGCCCAGAGCTGAATTTGGCTTCTGGAACTGGCTGAGTTGCAGCAGGAGCTTAGAGTCTCTGGAGGAGCGGGGAGTACAGATCTGCAGCTCCAAGAGTGCTCCAAGCTACCGCTGCTGGTCCCTACCACCCCCTCCCAGCTGCTGGGACACTCCAAAAGAGGTTTCATCTACCCAGCTCTATCTGGCAGCGATCCTGATGACAGGCTGAGCTCCCCAAGGGAGAAGCTGATTCCCCAAACACTGGCTGGGGCTCAGGGGTGAGTAAATGCTGCCTTTCTTCCTGCTGATCTCCCCAATTAGTCTCCCATCTCTTTTTCCCCCTGTTCAAAGCACTGAGCGTCATTAATCTGTTAGGGGGATTAATGCCAGGCTGAGCTGGAGGGGACGGTGTCTCCCCAGCCCTCTTGCACACACAGCCATGCACACTAATAGTTTTTTTGCTCCCCCGTCACAGCTGTTAAGGCTACAAAAGCCCTGGGTAATGTGATCTCCTGGGTCCCTTGTCCACCAAGGCCCAGGAACCCTCGCCCCTTTTGAAGGCAGGAATGTGGCCAAGCATGACCAAGTTTGTCCCAGTTCATGGCCCTGTGCTCTCCTCCCTGGCCATCCGAGGGGAGTTAACAACGCGTGAAGAATTGGATCAGACCACAGGACCACCAGTCCCCCCCTGGGACCCCCTTCCATCCTCCCACCTCCCGCCACCACAGAAGGTCTCAGGGCCAGGGACAGGTGGCCCAAGACCCAGGAGGGTGTGTCAGAGGCACTGGAGGATGCAAAAGGGTTTAAGTCTGCTTTAGGGCAATAAGCTTGGCATAAGGGTAATTATTCCAGACCTTTGCCCATGACTGACTGTTCTCAGGAGACAGCAGGCTGAACGCACGTTGGAGGAGAGGATTCACACAGCAACTGGTGCTGCCACTCAACAGAACCCAGGGTCTTTTCTGAGCCCTTAAGGAAGATGGTTAACAGCCAGGCACGATACAGAAGGGTGCTGGTTGCTCAGGGGAGGCTGTGAAAGACCTGCTCCAGATCCAAGTGCCCTTTTCCCTTACCCTAAGGGACTCCAAGGCTGTGGTCCCCTGACTGGTACCTAGGGCTGGGGTACTGTGTCCTGTGAGGAGGCAGCCCAGCTGTTGTTTTAGGCAGTGCCTGATGGAGATACTCGAGTCTAGAGTTCAAAGCAGCCACTGGCTCTTTCCTCGGATCTGAGGTGGCTCAGTGAGATCAGGGCAGCTTTGTAATTTGAAACAATGGAGTTAGGGGAAACTGTGCCACTGGTGGCCCTGGCCATACAAGGAAAGAAGACCCCACTGTGTGCACAGTCCTGCATTCCCCATCCTCCCCCTGCCCCAGCCTGGGACAAGCAGACCCCAGCACCTGCTGGCACCCAAGGGTGCCCCCAAAGCACCTGACAGCAGAGGCCAGGTGACACTGTGAAGGGGACCAGGCACGAGCTGAGCCCTGTTCCTCCTGTGCTGCTGCAGGCTGGGTTTGGGTTTCTCTCCCTCTTGTTTTCTGTCTCAGGTTGAAACCCTATGCCGGGGTGGGAGACGCTCGGGGGAATTTGCAACGGCAGATGGTGAAGAAAAGAAAAAAGGACGGAGCACGCTGCCTGCAGGCATGGGAACACAACACCCCGGGAGGAGTGCAGAGTGAACAGCCAAAGGTGACCAGCCTGCAATGCTTTTCATCTCAAAAAGGCACGGTGCTGCCCTGCCTGCCCCGCACACACCTGCATGCCAGGAGCAAACCCCCTCCGCATGCCTTTTTCCTCTCTTTCTTTTTCTTCCTCCCTTTTGCTCTCTTCCCACTCTAAAACAAAGATGCTTCCCCAGATGCACTGGTCCCCATCCAACAGATCCCTTTGTCTCATCCCTTGGAATTATGTTTTCTTTGTACACACTTGCCATCCTCCCAGGCTCAGCACTGGATACCTCATTATAAGGGAGACACTGGTCAGTGTCGCCAGAACTCCTCACGATGCTGACACAGAGGGATCCTTACTGGAGTGGAGATGCTAAAAGCTAAATCTCAGCCAAGGAAAGGCTATAGCATGAAGTCAGAGATACCATAAAGGGATTTGGAAATTTGGGGATGACTTTAGGATGATAAACAATAAAAGGGATTAAGAGCAGGAGCAGACACAAACTTCCCTCCTCACGGAGGGCTGTCCCCCAGCTCTGTGGGGCCAACTGAGCCTTTCAGGGATGCTGTACCCTGGGGTGGAGTACTAAGGGCTGCTCTAACATGGATCACACACAGCCTTGGGAGATAACAGCTCCTGCTGTCCCTTGTTCTAGTGCAGGGCTCTGGACTGGACATCCAGGTGTCCTGGGCAGCCAGTGTCTCCCAGGCAGGCAGGTCCTGCTGAACAGCCTCGCTCTGCACCAGACCATGGTTGTCCTTCTGTTTGAATATCATTAGCTTTTGCACACTTGCTGATGCCTTTGACCCAGCTCTAGCCATGCTCTGCCTGCCCCACAATGGTGGACATTTTGGCTCCTGTTGTTTCCTGACCCCAGACCTGGGTGCTCAAACCCAGACCCATTTCTCCCAGCTTGCTTGAGCCAGACAGGTCTAGGAAAAGAAATGAGCTCTCCTTGCAGGCCTGCCCTCATTTAGCTTTGCAAGAGGAAGTTTTCTCCCCAGCTCCAGGAATTGCAGGACATTTTAGATGTGAGGGAGATATGGAAAGCAAACCTGACCTTTTCAACCAGAGAAAAGCTGTTTCCCCACAAGTCGATGTCACAAAAAAATGTTGGGTTTTATTTTTCTCCCAACCCAGCACTGAAAACAAACATCTAAACCTCAGATGTTGCTACAAAGAGCAATTGTCTCTCCAGAACAGCTCTTACACATCTTTGTCCAGCCCTGCCTCCCTGTGCGGCTCCCCACCTCTCTGCAGGCTCGGGGAGTGCAGTGGGATCGGCCTGGGAAGTTGTTTTGTTCCCACCAAACACCTTGGCTAGCAGAGGAGTCCTTTTATTGCCGGGATGTCATTCACACTGTGCTTGTTTAACACACGTCCCAGCTGCCTCTTTTCATGCTACTGCGCTGAGAACGGAGATTCACGAGGACTGAGCTCATCCCAAGTTCACAGGAAGATGGGCTCAGATGGGGACGTGGGATGCAAATCCCCTTGAACACTGCATATATTTGCATCTGCTTCTGACTTGACATCCTCTCTCTCATGGCAAGGTTCCCCTGCCATGGTGTGTTGGGGAGATGCAATGCATCCCTCATGGGCTGAGCCTGGGATGTTTTTTTCTTTCACTGTTGACGACTGCCCTGCTTTGCATTGATGTTTCAGGTCACACAATGACCCAAGGAGGTTTGTTCCATCGAGCAAAGCGACTGCTGCTCAGCCGCCACGTGGCCCACAGACCTGCAGCCTCTGGGCCGTCACCCGCCCCTTGGGCAGCCGCAACGTGGCACATGCACCGAGCAACCTCTTCCCCCCGTCGCTGTGGCTGTTTTCCCACTTCAGGACACAACAGAAGATCCTTTCAACAACATTTCCTTTGAAAAATAATCCATCTAACTCTGTTTTTGGAAAGTGCTCCATGCTCTGCACAGGAAGAAGTTAATTACTGACCGGGGGGTGAGGGCGTGTGTTCTCAAATGTTTTAAATGTTTAATTTTCTTGAAAGAAAAACCATCTCTGATCTCTGTTGGATCCTCTCCCTGTTTACACAGAGGGTTTCTATTAGCAGGGCCAACAGTACATCCCTGACCGCCACGTCCGTGTCCTTTTCTTCTTCCCTCAAAACAGGAACCCCTCCCAAGGGGTGTGTGTCCCACCTCTCCATGTGCCTCTCTCCAGGGAGCAGGGTTGGCCCAAGCCCTCCTGATGCTGTCTTCCATCAAGGGCTGCTCCATCGAGACTCTGGGCTGGGGTGAAGCAGCTGACTGCTGTGACTTTTCCTTTTCTACTCATTGTACTTCCTACTTTTCTACTCATTCTACTCCTTTTCTACTCATTCTACTCCTTTTCTACTCCTACATTTCTACTCATTCTACTCCTTTTCTACTCATTCTACTCCTTTTCTACTCCTACTTTTCTACTCGATCTACTCCTTTTCTACTCATTCTACTCCTTTTCTACTCATTCTACTCCTTTTCTACTCCTACTTTTCTACTCATTCTACTCCTTTTCTACTCATTCTACTCCTTTTCTACTCCTACTTTTCTACTCATTCTACTCCTTTTCTACTCATTCTACTCCTTTTCTACTCATTCTACTCCTTTTCTACTCCTACTTTTCTACTCATTCTACTCCTTTTCTACTCCTACTTTTCTACTCATTCTACTCCTTTTCTACTCATTCTACTCCTTTTCTACTCCTACTTTTCTACTCATTCTACTTCCTTGTCAGGAAGACAAGGAAGGGGGGATGGGGGTGGGGCAAGGTTACCCCCTTCACAGCCCCTTCTGGTGAGGGATTCTGAGCAAAGCGTCACTGAGACCTTTCCTGGTGGGTTCAAACCAATTTCTGCTCACGTGAGCTGGCAGTGGGGCACAACCAGGAGAGGCATCCATAACTATTTCAGATGAAGTTTCCAGGCAGACAGTGTCCCACAGACATCCTTACTGTGAGGACATCATTAGCTTTGTTTAGTCTCAACATCCTCTAATGGGAATTGGGGTCTCACCTCCATCCGATTTGCACCACGCCAGATAATTGTGTCCAAAATCCACCCAGAGAGTCCCAGCTGCTGACACCCAGTTTGTTGGGGTTCTCTGCAGGTTGATAAGCATCCCTAGTGTGGTGGTGAAGGAAAGATGGTCCCCTTGGTGGGACGGGTCCCAATGCCTGGCCATGCGTCCCCTGCCAGGACACTCCAAGCCCCGAAGGCTGCTGGAAGTTTGATTTCCTTTTGTTGTTATTGCTTATCTTAGCCCTCCTGGTGCTGCTGGCAGGGCACGGTTGGGGTTGCTAGTTTAATGTTGATGAGAAGATAATGAGGATGCTCATCAGTGCCATAACAGCCCTTTGATTTTTAGTTTATTACGGTAAGGAAGAGGTGACTAAGAGGAAGGGCTGGGGAGCAGCGGTCAGGGTGAGCTGAGTGTGCTGGCTGCATGCTGTGGCATTCCCAGATTGTGCTGGAGGCTGAGGTGGGCAAACCTTGTGGGGCCTCCTGATTTCAAAAGTTGTTCCATGAAGAGCTCAGGGCTGGGGCTGTCATCTTCCAGGGAAGCTTGTATGACACTGTTGTGTCAGGGTGAATGACGGTCTCAGGATCCCAACTGCTTTCAGGATCTCTAGGCCAGCGTGGGCTAGTGTTAAATGAGTGGGGTCCTACAGGAGAGCAGATGAAGGGAGATGCATGGAGATGGAGAGGATTAGCTGTAGGGCTGCTGAGGGGTGGAGAGGGACTTTGGCATTTGATTGTGGGGCTGGAATAAGGGATGGCATTGGGTAGGTTGGAGTGATGAGGAACCCTTTGGAGGCACTGGAGGCTGGCCCTCGTAGATGCATCTTCTGAGGTGTCTTCAAACCTTTCCCAGCCTTATTTTCCAACTAGCAAGGTTCTCCAGAGCCCTCTCCCAGGACAAATGGTATCTTACACTCATGGCTTGTGTGCTCAGAAGTGTCCTACTTCTCCCAGCGACCAAAGCCCACAGAATCCATCTTCCAAGCTGAGGACCAGGCTCAAAAACAACCTCCAAGCTGTCTGTCTCCAACACCAGCTGTATTTTGGACCCAAAATACACAACTTGTGCTTGGGATGATCCAAGCTCTGTTTGCAGTGACCAAGCCAAGCTGGTACATTCAGACCCCATCTGCAGCCTGTTGATCATCTGTGGGCATATTCAGTGAGAGAGGCATGATGCTGGGGAAGAGAGGAGATAGAGAGGACTAGAGGGAGAGCAGACAGGCAGGAGGGAAATGTGAGAATGTTGGTTGAGTCTGTGGGGGGCCACAGGCTCATCTGTCTGAGCCCATGTGCTTTTTGCACCAAAAACTGTTATGGCTGGAGGAGAGGGAGGCCCTGTGAGCACTCAGACGTGCTTCTGCCAGGTCAGGGCTCCTCACAGCTTTGTTTTGGCCATGGGTGCAGCAGTGATGCTTTGCAGCAGGCTGTCGGGTGGCTGGTGGTGCTGGAGGAGCAACAGAATGACTTTATTTTGGAAGTATGTCCCTGTGGAGCACTCAGTGTCCCTCAGCCATCCTGACCCAGAGCTGGCCAAGCCTCTGGGACCTGCTCTGCTCATGATTGTGCTTGCTCTGTTCCTTATCGCTCTGCTGGGAAAAGAGCTGGCGAGAAAGCAAGCCAAGCCCGCACGCTGTCGCTCCCTTTGGCACGCCTGAGCCAAAGCCTGGTTTCTTTCTTCCTTTCTTTTTCCTTTCTCTCTTTCCCAGGCACATTTTTCAGGCTGCTAGCGTGGTGCAGAGGGTGACAAGGTGGCAGGGTTTTGGCCTGGAGCGGGCAGGGAGCCAATGTCAGGGCACTTGGCGGTACCGTCTGCAGTCGGGCCAGCCAGGTGCCAGGCAGGAAAGGGCGTCCCTGGCCCTGCACAGAGTGGGATGGAGAGGAAAGGAAAGGGATGGGGACAGGAAGGGCAGAGTGGCGCCCAGGGGTGGTCACACCAGGCAGGGAGACCACTCAGCTCCCCCCTGGGCTGGTTGTGCTCTTCAGCCTCCCCATGGGCCTGGGCTTGGGACAGGGGCACCCAACGTGTCATTGAATCTGGCCCAGAATAAACAGCCTTCTGCTGCTGGAGAAAACAGCTGCCTGCTTTCCAGGCGGACCGGGAAGCGGTGGAGCCTTTTTCCTCTGGCCCTGTTCCAGGGGAGGCTCAGCAGTGTTAACCCACTCAGCCTGGCTGGGAGTGGGGAACTCATCCTGGGCCTGCTGCTGCATTCCTGGGGATGGGACTTCTCCCATTTGGCTTGTGCTGTGCAGACCAGCAAGGTTTGCCATTGCCACCAGGCTTCCAGCTCTTACTGCATTGAGCATGGGAACCCTTGGATGCTATGGGTGAGGGACCTGCTGCCTCCATTCCAGCTGATCTCCAAGTGGTGCTGGTGACCTTCTGGAAGGATGGACAAGGATCTGGGTATGGCTGGATGTTCTCACCCAGATTCTTGCGCATGAGGAACAAGGTGACATCACAAACCACAGAGGGAAGGACCGGGAAGAGCAATCACACCTTCCAGAAGGACTTGATCTTTGAAGATACCACTCAAAGAACTATCCAGTCCATCACCTAATAGCATTACTGCTGCCAAAACCAGAGCCTTCCACTCCCTGTGGGATGTGGCAGCCCCACAAAACCTCCATGTGTTTGTACTCTGGAGTGGAGCTAAGCTGAGCACAGACACGTGAGTGAGTTGTCCACAGAGCCCCAGGAGCCAGCAGCAGGATTCCTCCCTGTGGGAGGAGCAGCTTAGCATAAATATTTAATGGCTCCAGTAAATATTTAACTTCTCTGACATGAGTGAGGATGGAAAAAACAGACCCTGGCGGGCAACCTCGCAAAGCCCCTGGGTGAGATGCTTCTAAGTGCTCTTCCCAACTCTCATCCCATTGTATGGGCTTCTAGGCAGGACCTGGCTTTCATTAGATGGATGTTCAGAGCCTAACATAAGGAGCCTGTGATCTGAACTGAGCTCATTACAAAAATAGCATGCCCTTTGCATGAGTCAAAACACCACCCGCTCCCAATTAAATGGGAATGTCATCCATCCAAAGTTTGGAGCTGAGCTTCAGCTGGACCATGCTCAGCACTGAAATCATCTCTTTGGGCATTTCTAGCTTGTGAGAGTGCTCCTGGGAGCAGTGGACAGGATGGGCACACACTGTGCAATGGAGGAAATTCTGCTCTTCTTTGCTTTGGAAGCTGCCTAACGCTGATGTTAATGTCAGCAGAGGCACCTCTGCCCTTCCCAGCTGCGGACAGCGCTCGGTGGATGGTGCTCGACCCAAAATGCCTCCTCTCTGCTGCGGGATCAGGTACGCCTGGAGCAAAGGGAGACCTGCACCCCCATGATGTGAATGCATGCAAGCCAACCCTCTCGTCTGACACACTGAACCTCAACCTTTGACTGCCAGCATCATTTCCTCTCCTTTCAGATGAAGTGCTGAGGAGATGTCCCACATGTGCAAGATGCTAGAAAACCTGTGTCCCACGTGTGCTGCTGCCTCCGTGCAGGGTCTCAGGGAGCGATGGGTGATTCTAGAGCTCCATCCCAGCCTGTTTTAGTCTGAAGAGCCAGTTCTGCACACCAAGACCTAGAAATGTTGCCATCTGGTTGATGTGCCTGAGCTAATAATAGTGCAGCTAAATATTTGCATGTGGGCCCCTCCTAGCACTGGGACTCCCAGAGGACCACATCTCTGGGGTTTTTAATAGAAAGCAAGCGAGGCCACGAAGTCATCGGAAGAAAAGGTGTCAGGAAACACCAAGTCAGTGTGAGATGGTGCCACAGGGAGACTCCAGCATGAAGAAGTGTTCTCCAAAGCCTCTACATGACCAGATCCAGCTGATGGTATAGGTCTGGTGTGGTGCCACAAGGGTCTGGGCTTGGGTGAAGCTCTGCCTCATGTGAGGGAGGAAGCCTGACAGGTCAGCAGGCTAAAACCACTCAGACTCATCCTTCCTGAGACACATCGCCCTGATGCTGGTTCTCTGAACTGTGGTTTCCTGATGCAGCTGTTTGATAAATATTTATCTCTGCTCTGTTGCAAAGCAATTAGGAGAGCCTCAGAAGTGGGTTTACTCAAGAGGCACCACAAAAATAAGACAGTTTGGATAATGAATGTATCTATTTATTTTCCACTTACAAGGACTCTCCTGAAAGCTCCTGTGAGAGCAGGCATTTGCCAAAGCTCCCTGTGCACAGGTCCAGTGCTGCACAAAGCTTGACATTCACACCTCTGGTTTCACTCACTTCTTACTGGTTTTAGCCCAGTGTCCACCCACTGAAACTGCCAGCTTGCACCAATATAAGGGAAAGATGGACAGACTTTCACTGGACCGCTGGCTGCGGTTTGAGAGGCTTATCCATCACCCTCCATGGGCTCCCATCTTCAGCCCCTGAAGGAAGGACCTTCTCCTGGTGCCTGTTGTTGGGTATTGCTGTAGGTAAACATCCAGCAACAGCAACTAGGCTGCAAGGGCTTGGTTTTCACTACAGAATAAAGAGGTAGTGCTGTTCCAGGGTAAGGGCTGGGGGGTCTCATGTGAGGTGTTTGGTCATTGTTTTTTCTTTAGGGATGTGTTTTAGTGGTAGTAGCTTTGCAGAGTGGTAGGGTTATGAGCTCTAGGTGAGCAGTTAGACTTGATGATCTCAAAGGTCTCTTTCAACCTCAACAGTTCTGTTATTTTATGATTCTATGGTACTAGGAGGAAGATGGTAGAGGGATTTAGTCTGCAATTCAAGCTGTGAGCTCAGAGAAGAGATGATTTTTAGCTTTCTACTTTAAGCTGTTTTAGTTTTCTGCTTTCAGATTTACCCAGGACTGAAAAGGTTCTGGGACCATTCCCATGCTGCAAATCCATATGGTATGGGGCAGATACAGGCAGGTAACTGCTGTGGGGTTAGCACAGGGGTCAAGCCCTAATTTCCTGCTCATGCCTATGAGGAGTCTGATCTCAGCCCAGCCCCACACCACTGCTACTGGGTTGTACAACAGTGTTCTTCATGTCCTAGTGTCAAATGTGGCTGTATCTCTTCCATGCCTGGAGATCAGCCACAACGGTCCTAGAGAGTAACCCTTGGAGGAGGTGTAGAGGGACCAAAGGTCCTTCCCATCCCTTGTAGAGGGATCAAAGGGTCTGGAGGGACTGAGTAGTTTGCACACTCTTCATGGAGGGACTGAAGGGTTTACACACCCTCTGTGGAGAGACTGAAGGGTTTGCACACACTTTGTGGGGGGACCAAAGAGTTTGCACACCCTTTGTGAAGGACTCTGGGGTGCTGCTTGCAGAAAAATAAAAAGAGCTTTTTTAATGGCCTTGTAACAAAACCCAAGTGAATCCTCCACGTGTCATGGCCAGAAGATTAACTGGGGCCTGTCCCTGGGAGGGTGACAAAGAGAAAGAAGAGATTTCTTTGTTGGATTTGGGAAGAGGCAGCCCCTGCACTCTCCTTTATGGGATCACCGCTTCTAGCATTGCTTTCTCCCCCTCTCCCTTCAACCGGTTGCTCCACACAAGCCTCCTGGCATTCGAGGCCATCCCACCCCCTCCCCAGAGCCCACCACCATCTGCTCACCACAACCCTGCACAGCCCAGCCTTGATCCCTCGTCCACCACAGCTCCACAGCCCTTTGTGCCATTTCATCCCCTTGGCCATAACTCCACCACTCACCCCTCGTTCTCTCCTGATTGCCCGGAGAGGCGAGAGGTGGGGAAGGGAAAGGTTTCCCCAGCTCTGTGCAGAAATGTTCAAGTGTGTCAAAAGACAAAGCCTGTCCCCTTCGCAACCCACCAGCTGCTGCTGCCACAAAAGCAGGGAGAGGAGGGGGGCTGAGATCATGGGGGGCACTTTGTGACCCGAAAGGAAAAACCTTGAGAAAAGAACAGAATAAATATCCCCTCCTTCCGCCCCTTCTTAACAAGAGGGGACAGAATTAAACACTTTTGTTAAGTGAGGGGCTGTCCCCCACACCAGTTAACACGGCTCCTGCGCCCTGTCCTGGTGTCGGACTTTAACTCACTCTGTGTCATGTCTTTCTCTCCACGGGCAGAAAATTCAATTAGTCTCGAGCAAATGCCTTCCTAAAGGACACAGAAACTGAAAATAAAGAGGAGAAATCTGCTTTCATCCTGTACAGAAAGAGGCTTGGGGGGTAGGGGGGGAAATACAGATTAGGGAGATAAAGAGGCAGGTCTAAGGCTTTCAAAAGGGTTTTTTCTCCTCTCTCTCCACCTCTCCTTTTTCTCTTTTCTTTCTTTTATTCTCTTTTTTCTTTTCTCTTTTCTTTCTTTTCTTTTCCCCTTTCCTTCTTCTCTTCTCTTCTCTTCTCTTCTCTTCTCTTCTCTTCTCTTCTCTTCTCTTCTCTTCTCTTCTCTTCTCTTCTCTTCTCTTCTCTTCTCTTCTCTTCTCTTCTCTTCTCTTCTCTTCTCTTCTCTTCTCTTCTCTTCTCTTCTCTTCTCTCTTCTCCTTTCTTGCCCTGCCCTTTTCTCCTCTCCCTTTGTTTCCCCTCTCTCTCACACTTTTCCCCTTTCACACCTTCACTCTTACATTCTCCCTTCTCTTGCTCTTTCTCTGCTGCAGCCACCTGATAACCAGAGCCTCTTCCTGCACGCACCACTGCTGAACTGATCCAGACCCCTACATAAGCAGAGCAGTGTTTGTCTTACTATGAGTAAGACTCCAAGCCAGCCCCAGGGTTTTGCCTGTCTGTACAGCTCCTCCATCCAGGTATGGTACCCAACTGCCAGGGAAAGGTGAGGACTGATTCTGGGAACATGTGCCTGCTGGGACACCCCTCCTGCAAGCCAAAAGGCTTGGGGATTTCCATAGGAGACCTGGCAATTAGTGACCATTGGAAACCAGGGGCAATGTTGCTTGTGGCTCAGTGGTGGGGACCAGCTCCCTGTGTATGCAGGGTCTGGGTGCTGCTCACCAGGCACTGTGCCAGGGAGGCACGGAAGGGATGGGTGGCTCCTCCACAGGGCACTTGGCAGCTTATCGTGCATGGTGAGAGGTGAGCGTTTCCCGGCACTTATGCTTCCTGCCTCTTGATTGCAGATGCTGGTGTCTAATCACCGCTTCCTCCCCTGCCTCTTACCCTGTGCTGGGGCTCAGGAGTCCCTCGCAGCCTAGGGCATGTTGGCATCATCTTATTCTTCAGGTTCACCTCCCACAACTGCCTTTCCTCATGTTATTTACCTCCTACTCTTCCAGCGAGTTCATCTTTGTGCACTAGGCTGGTGCTCAGCTGCCAATGCTCTGGAGTGAGGGCTGGTGCCTGATGGTGCTGCCTGCCAGAGATAAGAGTTAATCTCTGTTTTATGGTCACAAATACAACTCGCAGATCAGAGTCTCTGTGCGGAAACCAGGACTGTACAAACACTCGGGGGCAGAAGGGAGGGGGGCTGGCAGAACATCCCTTTTACTGAAGCTGTTTGTTGTTTTCTTGTGGGCCTGCCCCAGCAAAGTACCAGGCTTTGTCTGCAGGGAGGTACAGCTCCTGCAAGCACTGGGTGAGAGAGACCAAACACGCTCTTGAGGCAGAAGACTTCATTTTTTGACTCATCAGAGGCTGGTCATTGAGAGTTCACCCATGAGCTTCTCCTGAGCACAGCCTTTCGAAGGAGAAGAGAAGAGAAGCACGGTATCAGCTGATGACCTGACTGCATACTGAGACAGCCTGCAACAGTCCTGTGCTGAGATTTTAAGGCAGTTACAGCATCTCTCAAGGCCAAGCCTTGGGAAAGAAAAAAACTCCAGAAATAACACAGGAATCACCTAGAAGGGAGAAAAGCTATCTGACCTTCCACTATCAGCCACTGCTACCTATTTAGGTGAAGCCAGCCTCTGGTGGGAGGGAAACTTTGGGGTTTTAGCTTGCTTCCTTCTCCCACAGTGTGTCTCTCTCACCAGGTCTCTGCCACCAAGCAATGGATAGATACACTTGGCTCTTTCTGCTGGCACTGGTTTCATTGTCCAGACCACAGGGGACGATGGACTGGACCATTTTTGGGTTGCTTTTGGAGATGAATGCATAGCTGTGGCATCCCAACATTTGCCAGTCTGCAGGAGCACGGGCCAAGTGTCTGAAGTGCCAAAGGACAAGAGTGTGTGTGGTGGAATGAGGAGATGGCAGAGTCCCAAAGCAAAAGGGTGAAAGAAAGAAAAAGCAGGAAAGAGAGAGACTGCAGAACCAGAGGGAGAAAATCAGCTTGGAGAAAGGGTCTTATGTTTTCCCTGAGTGCAGCTCCCCCCCAGTCTCCTCTTGCCCTGGCCAAAAGCTGGAGAGGGGCTGGTGGAAGAGCTGTTGAAAACCAGTACGGTGGCTCCTGCCGTGCCTGCAGAGCCCAGTGACTGGTTAATCAGTTACTTGCTCATAGCCTCGAGCTCCTGTGAACTGCTTTCATCTCCAAGCCAAAGGAAAGGATGGATCATTCCTCAGCAGCTTCCTCTGCAGCATCTGGGCTCCACAAGAGTCAGTCCTGCCTTGCCAGGAGCAAGCAGCACCATGACTGCAGTCCCCCAGGTACAGGATGCTCCCTCCATCCAGCACTGTGGAAGCATCCAAGGGTGCTGCTTGATCCTAGGTGTAGGCTCAGCGCCACTGACAGCTGCTGTTGTGGCCCTCATTCAAGATATGGGTCTCTCCAAAGTGGACAACACAGTGCACTGCAGCAGCCTGCCCCACTGCTGAGGTCTCAGGCTGTGTGTTACCCACAGCTTAAATAGTCTAAAGAGAGAGGATGGCAGACACCACCTCATGCCAGATACTTCGTGGTCATCCATTAGGTCATTATGACCTCCTCAACCATTGTCACAGATTCATTCTCCTGAGGTCCTTGTTTTCCTTGCTTGCCTTTAAAAAACATTCTTTCCCCTGCTCTCTCTCTCCTGTAAACAGGTCTACCAGGCCCCACGCTCCCAGGAAAAATTCCCACTCCTGTGCCCCTCATGTTCTGATGAGACAAAGTAGAGAAAATGGTCAGAGGGGAGAAGAAAGGAACTGATTTTGAAAGGAATAGAAGCTGCTGGTCAGGCTGCCACTGAACAGACAAAGGCTTTCCAGCGTGTAACTGCTTGCCTATGAAGGGAAATTAATTGGAACAGCTTTTCCAAATTAGCTGCATCTGATGATGATAAAAATAATAAAAACAAATAGTGGATTAAGTTAAATTAGGAAAAAGCAGCTTTATTCTGGAATAGGCGTGTCCGCATTCCAGCATATTTTATTCCACAATAGCAGCTTTGCTATGCTCCTCTGTGCCGACAAGCCCTGACACCGGCCCCTTGCACGCTCCTGCTCCTCCTCTGCAGGGCAATCCTGCCTGCTTGCTTCCCCTTCCTGCTGCCAGAGGCTCCTCCAGACTTCTTCCTTCAGGCTTCCATTTTCCAACACTTCTCCCTGCCTGAAAGTCCTCTGGGAACTTGGCCCAGGCTGCACTGTGGACTTTGCGGTGTCTCATCTCAGCAAGATCTGCCCCAAGCCCTTCCCAAGTGTGCGTAAGACCCTACTGTCCCGCTGCCCCTACTCCCTGCAGCAGCTTCTCAGCCAAATTGGGCATCATGCCCACATTTAAAGTTCGTGTGGGCCCTCCTCTTAGCACCCAGTGCTTTCTGCTTTGCCTGCAGCCCTGAAAGCTGGCTTCCACTCTGCCCAGGCAGCTCGTCTGCCTTCAGCTTAGCTCCTCGATGACATCTGCACAATCACACACAAATCCTGGATTTATGTTGGATGGGGGAAGATGAGAATTTGGCACGCACTACCGCAGAGTGACCTCTCCGACCACACTGCGTTTGCAGAGCCTGGTTGCTGGATCCCATTTCATTGCTGCCAATTCCAGGAGTGACTCCACTGACCACACAAAGCTGCAGCAGGCTGCGTCAGATGAGGATCTCGCCCTTTCTCTTAGAAGAAAGTAATCATTGTAATTATCTGGCCATGTTTATCACTGTGAGCCCAGGCCCGTTATCTCCACGGGTTCATTCTCAAAAGTGCAGAGCTTCAAGAACACCATTGGCTTTTATTAAAATCCTGCTTGAGGTATTCCTGCAGCTGCACTTTGTGTCAAAGGATAAAAAAATGCACAGAGTGACTTTCCTCGCATTGTTAACTGGGAGTAGCTGCTGTGTGCCGCAAGCCATTGCCTACACAATGGGCCTTCAGCTATTCCAGCTAATTTATGGGTCTGCATGTGTTTGCCCTGTCAAACCTTCTTGCAGGGAGGGTTTAAAGCCATTAAAAAAATGGTTTGTGTTGATTTCTCTAGAAGCTACTTCACCACACAGACTGAAATGTAAGAGTTACTGATTTGCTGTGCCTCTTGTTGGCTTTAGGTCACTGTTGACCCCATGCAGCAAAGCTGGGACACATCTTGCGGGGGTGGAAGTGCAGAAGAGCAGCATCACTGCTGCTCTTCATCCATCCATGGGAGGATGTGCAGTTTAATGTGTTGCCTACCATCACTCAAACCCAGCTACCCCATCTCCCTCTCCAGCCTGCCCCACAGCAAGACCCTATCACCTCTTCTTCTTTGACACTCCTGTGGGTTTTTTTTTTCCTTTAAAATTGAAAAGTGCAGTTCTAAAAACAAGGCTCAACCCCCCTTACAGGCTGTTTTGAAAATCCACATGCAGGCTTTAAAGCCTAGAAGGGATCTTTGTCTGAAGATGACAAGTGTCTTGTACAGTCTTCCATGCTGCATGCGCTCTTCATTAGCTTAGCATAATTGAGACCTTGCACAAAAATGCTCCAAAATTAGATTTCAAATGTGTTAGGTGTTAGGTAATAGGTTGGACTTGATGATCTCTGAGGTCTTTTCCAACCTGGTTGATTCTGTGATTCTGTGATTTGGAGAAGACCTCAAACATCTGCCTCCTTGTCTGATGAGTTACCTGCCTGCTTCTGCATCTGTCTGGCTCTGAGACTAACCAAAGTCATCCCTAGAGATTTCCTTCTCCCAGTTTGAACAGCTGGACAGTTTGTGTCAGACACAGTAAATTCTTGGCAACTCACTCTTTGTATTTATTATTGACCACACCAAAGGGCTCAGGCATCCTAGGCACGGGGTCCTTGACCCTCACAAAGAATGATTCTCTCCCACCAAGTTTTACGATCGAAGGACAAAACACAAGATAACTGAGCCTCCTCAAAGAGCCCCAGACTACAGTGTCAGACAGCCTCAAAATAGACCAAATATCATCATCAGGGCTAAAAATAAGTCCAGGGAGGTTTATTTGCATTACTATTCTGCCAGAACATGCCTTCCCCAGCTCGCAGCCTCACTCCAGCTCCTCTTCCTCGTCGCTGTCCCACCATCGCTGTGCCCTTAGGGACCCCCACACGCAGCCTCCAGCCAGCCCCGGGCGACCTGCAGGTTGCAGTAGCAGATGGCAGCCGTGGGGTCCTGTGACCTCTGAAACCGCCACCAGTCACTGCCTCAGCCCCTGCCAGCCCCAGGCTCTCTGTTTATTTGTCTAACGTGGCCCAAAGGGCTGGTCCCTGCCGGCTCTGCTCGGCTGGCAGCCCTCATCCCAGCCATGCTCCTGCTTTCCCGCCTGGATCACACTGACAGTCCCCTGGCCTGGGAATGTGCTTTCCCCAGACACAGCTTTCTCTGCAGTTTTCTGCTGGGGTCTGTACAGTGCAAGGCAGGGCTGCCAAGGCAGGGCCCTGTCCAACCCAGCTCCAGGGAATATAGCAACAAGAACCCATCCAGGATAACAGCTCTGCTCCTTGGCAAGCCCAGGAGAGCATCCCATCTATGCCTGTGCTTGGTCATTTAGGGCAACATGGGCATCCATCACTGCCCTGTGTTGGTCCATGGAGACCTATCTTGGCCTCCCAGACCAGCACTGGAGGATGAGGGACTTTTGTTCAGGATGGCAGGCAAAGTGCTGCTGGCAAATGGTGGAGTGAAAAGGGAAAGCAGCCATGAGAAAAAGGCCACAGTCACAGGGAATGTGCATGACTCTAAAGCACACTGTGATGTGTAATTATGGGAGGGCGGGGGGTGGTGGGGAATCAAATACAGCAAGTGGGTTATGAGAAGGTGAAAAGAAACAATGCAGCCCACAATTTTTAATTATTCCTACAACAATAAGGGGAAACTAATCTCCAGGCTCAGGGTGTAAATTTAATTTTCCCCTTCGCTCCCCTTCCCATCATTCAGCTGAGCACAATGGCACAGATGCAGCCTGGGATGTTTTGCCTTCCCCTGAGGGGTGCCTGCCTGCTTTGGTGTGGCAGAGCCCATGTCCTGGGATAAATGCCCTAATCCCATGGCTAGAGGTGAGATTTCCTTCGTGTGCTCCTGTCTCATGTGCCTTCCAATTGACTATTAGAAGTTTAAGCGGGGGCATCGCAAGTCTCACTGACATACGTGGTGCAGGGTGCTGTACAGAGCTGCTCTGCCAATAAGTTCTTTAGAGTTTATGCACAAAAGCCAGCAGACAGAGAGACAACTGAGGCATGAAGTAGGGACATGCCATGGCCAAGCCTCCCTGGCAAGGAGAGGGCAGAGGTTTGGTGCTGGCATCACTCACTGCTACATTGACAAACCCCATAGGAACACCGAAGCTGAACTTGGCTCTGTTCACCTCATCAAGGATGATGATCAGAGGGAGCATGAAGGATGCCACAGGAGAGCACAAAGCAGCCCTGAGACCCACAGGGCTAGTCCCATGGCCAGTGCAAAGCGTGACATGGAGCAAAGGGAACCCTTCAAGAAGCAAACTCTCTTCCTGCTGGAGCAGAATTGCTTTCATAGCTGCACACCCCAGCCTCTCTGTCCTCTGCTTAATTAACTCCAGAGCTTGTATGATTTTCCTCTTTCTTTCTTCTTCTTTCTTTTTTTTTTTTCTTTTTTAAAGGCAAAAAGGGAAAGAAAAAATAAAGAGAAGCAGAGAAGAATGCACTTTCTGAAACGTCCACCTCCTCCGCGGGGTAGCCTGGGTCTGCCGCTGGCTTCCTCCGGCGCCCGCCCCCGCCCCACACCCACGCTGGTCCTGCTCCCCCGCACACAGATGTGGGCTTCCCCCCGGGCCTCCAGCGCTGTGCTGGGAAAGGCTAAACCTGCAGCGGTCCTTTCACAACTCTGCCGAGAACGTCACCACCACCCCACACCCCCCTGCCCGGGGCATCCCCCCACACCTCATAGTCCTTGGAGAGGCAGTCCCCAGGGGTGGGAAGTGCTTTGCGTCCTGCTCCATCTATCCTCTGTAGGAGGCATCCCAAGTAAATAAACAGCAGCTGCTGGTGACCTGGATCCGATGGATTTTTCCCATTCTCCAGCAGGCTCTGTGATTGCATCCAGGTGCAGGGAGTTGAGGCTGGAGGCTGAACACTGCTGAGATGCTGGGACAGATTTGGCATCATTCTGCTTGAACAGCACTGGCTCTGGTGGGATGACTCCAGGCTGACCCTCAATATATACACTGAAACACAAGATCCTGTGGGGTGAGAAAGGCTCTGCCTTGAGCCCACAGGCTGTCTGCAGTAGGGATACAGTTTTGGGAAGCTCACAATGCTGGTCACCATCCCCAGTGTCTTCTCCTCCCACTGACCCAGATCTCAAGTCCCTCTCCACGAAGGTGATCCCCATCACACAAGGCCGTGGTCTTCAAGCTCAGTGAAAAGTTGGTTTGAGACACAGGAAACCGAAGTCAGTTTCACTTTGGTTTGTTGCTGCTTTTTAAATGCTGAGCTCAACCTACAGATAGAAGAGCCACCCAGGCTCAAGGGCCTTTGTGGTCTGGTCTCCATCCCTGCCTGCAGAGCCCCTGGAGGAGTGTCAGTGTTGTACCCCAGTGCGGGTGGCAGCCCCAGGCCCCCCAGAGCTGCAGAGGTGCAAAATGAGGAACAAAATGACTCATCATAACTTGCTCTGCACACAAGAGGTTTGGGCTGTCCCATGGGGACCCACAGCACCCACGGGTGAAAGTGCAAATTAGCACTTTTGGGATCTCAGTCACAAAGAATCAGAGAATCATCAAGCTTAGAAAAGACCTCAAAGATCATCAAAGTCTAACCAGCAACCCAACACCACCATGCCCACTAAACCATCTCCTGAAATGCCATTTTTTGAGCAGCTCCAGGGATGGTGACTCTATCACCTCCCTGAGCAGCCTGTTCCAATGCCTAACCACTCTTCCAGTAAAGAAAGATTTTTTCCCTAATATCCAGTCTAAACTAGGCCATTTTCTCTTGATCTATTACTTGTTACTTGGGAGAAGAGACCAATATCCACCTCAATACAACCTCCTTCCAAGCAGTTGTAGAGAGCAAGAAGGTCTCGGCCTCCTCTTCTCCAGTTCTGTCAGATGCTCCTTGTTAAGACTTTTCTCCAGACCCTTCAGGAGGTGAATGATATTGGGGTGGCCTAGGAGACACATCCTATGGCAGCACTAAGTGCCACCTCCTCTCTCAATACCCACAAACTGCCTGCTTGGTCATGCTGACTCCTCCAGCATGGATTTTCCCATGCTGGGGTGCATGCCAAAGCTGTTCTTCCTCTGTGATTCCAGCATTCCTGCCAGACTCCAACAATCCCCAACACATCTCCATGCCCACTGTCCTCCCACCATCCAGGGGGCACTTTGTTGCCTGCACGCCATGCCTGCCCTGGCAATGGCATGGCTCTGCTCAGCAATGAATCACCGCCTGGCGTGGACAGCATCCCTCTCCATACCACACCTGCCACGCTTTCGTTCACCCTTCCCCTGGACAAGTTTCCCCCCTCCCTTTGAGAGTGGCTCTTTTCAGCTTCCCATGGAAGGAGCCTGTTCTCCCAGTGATGGATGGGACCCCATTTCAATATCAATGAAGGCTTCAGCTCTGTCTGCACAGCTCCAAGCAGCCTGTTTAGCTGAGGTTTGTTAACAGGGTCACCCTTCCCTCCCTGCTGCCTCTTCCTCTGCACCGAGGTGCCAAGGCAGTGGCTTGGATTCTCCTGCCAGCCAGGTGGGCAGAGCTGGTGATGGGTCCATGATGCATGGAGCAGTGAAGTCAGGTGTGGCCTTGCAGCAGGGTTTGCCAAAGGCTGTGGGATCAGAGAAGTGTGGTTAGCACGGGGATTCCACCACAGAGGATCCTGCCCGAGGAGCTGGCGTTGCCATGGTGCCTCTTCTCTCCCTGCTGATTAAAAAAAAAAAGAGAAAGAAGAGAAAAAAGATGATCTTTTCTTTTCACCCAGCCTTTTATCTCCCCCTTTAAGGCTGTGGCTTTGAGACTTATGTTGAAAGCATCCATTGCTAAAGGAGCCAGAGGGTGCCATAAATTCAGGCAGCCCCAAGCAATGCTTCTTGCCTCCCATCCATCCAACAAGGTGCTTTTGTTGTTCCCACTGGCTGCAATTTATGGCCTTTGAACCAGGGCTGTTCCCTAACCTGCTGTCCCTCTTGTCCCCAGATTGGCAGATGAGTCACTGAGGAGGCGCTGGGTGAGTTTTGATGATTCAATATCTGTCCCCAAAACAGCAGCCTTGATACACACTGGACCCAGGCTGAGCAGATGCCCACTGCTTCTCATGCTGCATGTCCTACAGGGATCAGGATCATGGTGACAAGCCCTTGCTAACCAGCTTTTTAAAGCTGTCCCCTGTGTTTTGGAGATCCTCAGCTCAGCTCCTAACAGATGGGCCAAATGGGAGTCAGCTTTCCAATGAGGTGTAGTGTAGCTGGCAGCCTGGCAAGGCCACGGATGGGCTTCCTAACCTCCCAACTGCGTTTCACTGAGAGCATCTTATGGGCTTCTTCAGCAACAGAATCCTCTGCTATACTGACACCTTACCCAAGAGAACAGAAAGAGCAGAAACTCTGGATATCAGCTTCCTACACTGAGCAAGTGCAAGTGGAAGGCAGTTTTTAAAATGAGGGTGATGAAACACGCTTTCCCCAGAGACATGGCAGATGCCCCATCCCTGGAAACATTCAGGGTCAAGTTGGTTGAGGCCTTAAGCAAACTGATCTAGATGAAGATGTCCCTCCTCACCACAGGAGGGTTGTCCTAGATGGTCTTCCAACTTAAAACATTCTGTGATTCTATAGTTCTATAAGTGAAACCAGCTCAGAAAAACACATTCTTTCAAGCCATCCTGGCTGCTGTGCATGGTCAGATCAGAGCCCAAGATGAAGAGATCAGAAAGGTGAAGAAGAGCAATTTGTATCACTCAGCCAGCTCTGACTGACCCAAAGGTCAATCTCCCAACTCTCCCTCTGCCTGCACCCTGCAGGCCACTTAAACCCATGCTGTATCTCTGGGGATCTTGCAGAAATGCTGAGGCACAGCTGCTTCTTGTTCCCCCTTCTTCTCTCCCCTCCTAGGAGCTTAGTTAAGCTTTGTGTCATGGAGAAGAGGAAAAGGAAAGCAGAGGGTGAGGGGAAACAACACAAACTGTAAAAACATTGAAGAACTCCTCCAGGACCCGAGGGAGATGGGGAATAGGAATGAGGGTCTAAATTTTCCAGAAGGAAAAATAAACCCTCTCAATGTGCCAGAGGTGAGTCCCTCCGGATGGGGTCAAGACTATCTGGTCATTAGGAGCAGCCAGACAGCTTGTCCTCCTCTGCAGTCCCCCAGATTTGTCCCTCTGGGGCCTGGGCTTGTGTCTCCTTTGTCTTTGGCTGAGCTTTGGGTTCTGCAGTGGTTTGTGTGCTAATGCAGCTCCCAGGGATGCAGATGAGAGCCTGTGGTAATGCTGGTGTAACCCATGTGGGTTCTCTTGGTGGGATAACAGCAGAGCTGTCCTGCACCAGCTCCTACCAGGACCTGGCTAGTTAAATTCAACCCCATAAACACCCTGCCAGTTGCCCTCCTTTGATTTGTTAACTGGTATCTATTGTCACACACAACACAACATGGCTGCACAGCTGATACTGTTGCCTCCAAGCCCTGTAGCATCTTTGAATGTTAACTGGCAAGGACACAACTTGCCCTCCCACCATGGTCCACCTCCACTGAGGTCCCCATAAGGGCAGCTGGGTGGCTGTTCAGATTTGATCTTGCCCTGCTGATAGCAAATGAGATGATTTTTCTCATTCTCCTTGGCTCACATAGGGGCAGCAGCTGTGAAGTTATGGGGATGGGTCTTCGTACTGCTCATTCCTCCTCCTCTTGACTGGCCAAGCCAAGCCTTTACCCCTGGACTTCTTTCCACGGAGTAGGAGAAGGCTTCTGCTGGCTTTTGTTGAGATTCACTTTCAAGACTGCGGCTGAGCAAACAGCTGGGGAGGTGCCAAGGCTCCTACTTCGGAGAGGCGGTTTTCCGCGGAGCCGCGGGGGCTGTTGGCAGCGAGGCGAGCAGCTGCGCGCAAGACGTTGCATCACGGAGGTGGTGTAGGTGCGGCCCGTGGCGGGCTGTTCGTGCCCTGGGGCTACTCTTTGCTGCGGTGTCTGACAGATGCCGGCAGGTAGGGGCTGGCCGGCAGGAGCAGTGCTGTCTGAAAGACAAACATGCACCAGAAAGAGGTGCCGGGAGGCAGGGATGGGTAAGCACCACGGAGTCTTCTTGACAGCTGGATTTCCTGCGCCTCTGCCAGCTCCCTGCTGCAGGTCTCTCCCCAGTCCCTGCACACAGCTCCTGGGGACACAGCTCCCATGGAGATGAGGAGTTGGAGAAATCAGGGAATAGCAAGGGGTCTACAAACCTCCCCTCACACAAGTGGCTTTCCTGGTGGATTCACCCTGGTGCTACCCACCAGGGAGGGATTACAGAGGTGTGAGGGCTTGAAGCAGAGTAGAGCGACTTCAGCCTTCAGATAGAGATTGAGTATGATGGAAGCACTCCAGCAAGTCTCTGGTAGGAAGGTAAACCCCCTTCCAAGCTCAGCTCCTTACAAAGGTTGCCTGAGGGCCCAGCCAGAGGCTGTCTCGGGAGCTAGCCTTGCATGGGTGAGACATGCAGCCGCCCTCTGCACCCACTCCACTCTCCTTTGCCAAGCCACAGTCCACAAAGCAGAAGTATTTAGGATCACAGAAGCTGTATCTCCAAGGGTTTTCCAAGTGCAGTCCTGGGAAGACTAAATAGAGCTGGTCTCTCCCTTTTCTTCTTTGGAAATTCCCCATGTGTGTGGATTTTCCCATCCAGCCTGAATATCATAGTAAGGAATCTGCTTTCAGTGGCTCCTGCTTTCCTGTTCTGTCCCTGGTGGGAAGTGTGAGTATGGCTTTTATGATGATGATGATGCCAGGTAGCACCATGGGCCTATCAAGTGCTTTTGGCAAGTTCTGGAAGTGACTAAGACTGAGAAATAACCATGGGCCTGACACGTATGGAGATGTGTAATATTTTCCCGGGCAGCTTCGTGGCATGCAGGGCATCAGCACTGTGGTTAATTAAACTGTGGTCTCCACAGCAACCAAGCAGGAATAGGAGGAATTATATATTTACTTTCATTTATAGTGGCAGCCTTCATCCTGAGAATAAATGGGAACCAGCCCCTCTCCCCTCACATACAGCAGCTCCAGGGCAGCTTCTGCAGTGGGTGAAGGGAAGAAAAGGCTGCTTGTTTCTCAAGATGCCCTTTGCTATTCAAGCTCCTTCGACGTGGTTTTATTCAGCTGCATCTTACACCAGGCATCAAACAAGCCCTGAACTATTATGTGCTGAAAGCTTTCCCCGTGGAGAGAGCTGCTTGGATCTGCCTTGTGTTTTCCAGTCCATCTCCCCAGTGAGACATACAGACAAGTTAAAACAGGCAGATTTCCACAGGGCCCAGAAAGAGGATGGTGGAGAATCTGCCAGGAGCAGAAGGGCTGCCTCCCCGTGCTCCCCACCCTTTCCAGTGGAAATTGGGAAGGTCGCTGCTTTCCCAGATCCCGGCGAGGAGATTTTCTTCCCCATTGGCACCCACCAGCCCCAATGCAAGGACCCAGTTCCTGGCAAGGAGGAGGAAATGTGTCCCACTGGTGGTGGGGTGGGGAGGCAATGGGTTGCTGCATGACAGGGCTCCAAGTAAGGGTGGGGACTTTGCTGCTAATGTGAACTGAAGGATGATTACGGGAGGGCTACTTGCCCTGGCATTCCCACATGTGCCAGCACACCTGCCCTCCTGCTCCTTCACACCCATCTCCGAGGCATCCCCAGGTCTCAGGAAGGGCAGGCTAGGTTGGGGAACCTCTCTCCCAGGGGAAATTTTCCCTTATCCAGGGCTGGAGAGTTTTGCAGTGACCAAGAATGATTTCCAAGGGGAGATTACCCCCATCCTGGCCTTTAGGGTTTTCTGGGCTTTCTGAGGCTCCAAGAACTTGCATCCAAGCCTGGCAGCAGCGTTTAGTCACAAAATTACACACAAACCATCCCCCACCACCCCTCAAACAACAACAAAAAAAGGAGTTTGCTGAAGAAAGATTTAGGTGAGAGGTTGGTCTAAGCATAGAGGCAAAAAGAGAAGAGACTGTGCAGGAAAAAGGGGAACAGGAAAGGGGAACTTTGTGTGGTGAAGCAAAGCATTTTAAGGTCCTTCAGAGAAGCAGATCTTCACCTTCATCCAGACCAGACACTTGGTCCATCATTCTGAGATTGTCTGTTTTACAGAACCTGGCCCCAGAGCCGAGCTGCCTGTTGGTGAGGGGGTTTGAGTTCACTGCAAAATGTGCCCTTTTGTGGGGAACCAACAATGTGCAAATCCAGGTCAAATGCAAATGCGGAGCTTCAGCCAAAGCAAGTGAGGGAGATCATTTGGAAGATGTTGAAACTTCTTGTTTCAACAGTTTAATTTATTTATTTCAAAACAAAACATTATTTTTTTTTCTGCCTTCTTCATTTCAAAACAGCTTTTCCTAGTTGAACTGGTGCTGTGAGTCAAAAGGTGAAGGGTTAAAAAAGTGCAAAAACAACAACAAAAAAAGACACACACACACACACACACAAAAGGGAAGAAAAAAACCTGTGGCTTTGGTTGGGGGGATGTTTCAGGTTGAGCTGGACTGACCTTTTTCTTTTTTGAGTCTTGCCAACTTTTCCCCTTTGGTGTTAGTCTCTTCTGCAGAGAGTGAACAGAGAAACCCCATCCCATGGAGTACCCCTGCAAACCAAGGATGAAGGTTGCCAGGCAGCCATCCCCACAATACCACCCTAATGCTTGGGAAACCCAAATTTTCCCTTTCTCTCTGCCGAATTTGCAGAGCTGCAAATGCAGCATCCCTCGCTCTTGTCCGTCCGGTGGGGACATACATGGGGTGAAGAGCAAACCCTCTGTAGGGTCAAAAATCCTCCCCCAGTGTCCCCGAGGGGAGCCAGCTGCTCCAGCTCAACGGTCTCCCCTCTTCCCTCCTCACCCCCAGCGCTGCTCTGTTTTTCCACCGGAGCATGGGAAGGCCGAGCAGGGCGAGGAAGAATACGGCCCTTTGTGTGAGCTGAACACGGGCCATGTGTTGCGCTAATGCTGCCGGCGAGCCCACCCCACACAGCCAGCCCTAGATTAGCGCAGCTATCAGGACACATTTAGATATGGACGATTTCCTCCGCCGGCGCAGGCCAGGGGGGACAGAGTGTGGGAAAGCTCTTCTCCGGCGCGGGGCCCTTCGCTCACCCATCGCTGCCCAATCCCAGGGCCGGGGGTCGGTTGTTAATCGGATTCCCACCGCGCCAGGCGAGATACAGCAGCGGCGTGTGACCTTCCTGGAGGTGCGGGGATGGTTGAGGAGCCCTGTGGGAACCAGGGCAAGGAAAGCTCTGCTAGAAAGGAGGAGATTTTTCAGGGTTCAATAGTCAAGGTCTTTTCCAGCGGGCCACTGTGCTCTGCAAGCTTGAGTCCCACCTGTGATGTCCCCAGTTCCCGTCCCCACCCACCCCCATACAGCCCACCGGAGCAGGGTGGTGTTAACCCTTGGTGGCCTGCGTGACTGCAAATTAATTCAGAGAGCAGAAAACCTGCGGGGGAGGGAGGGAGAGGAAAGGCAGTTCCATCGTGGAGGTAGAAGCTGCATCACCCAGTGTCTGTTAATAGGTTGAAAATCTCCTTGTCCGGGCAGGTAGAATGGATCAGCAATTTCTCATTTGCTACGTCATGGACTTCACAGCACTGAGCAGAACACAGGTGGTCCATCCTCACAACCCCAATTCTACTCAGCCCTGGCCAAAACTGGAGAGCTGCACGGAAGAGCAGTCCTGGTGGGACTGATCCTCCCTTTCCGCCCCTGGAAGGGATCAGGGCAATTTAAAGGTTATCTGTCTTCTTCCAAATGAGCAGCACGACAGAGACTACCAGGCAGGACTTCTTGGTTCATCTGCCCCCTACAACTGTGCTGTTTGGTGTAAATGTATGTCATACACTGGTGAAAACATGTATGATATACTGGTGCAAATCCATGCTATTGCTAGCCACGCTGTGCAGGCAGGACATCAACTGTGACTGGCAGGACAGACCCAGGCCTGGATGGTGGCACCCAGCTCCCCACGCTGAGCTGTGTGTCTCCCCCTCCCAGCAGTGGGCTGTGGGGTGACTGGTGTAGGGACAGGCTGCGATGGGAGCTGTAGTCACAGAGACCCGAGGGCAGCCGCAGTCCCTCCTGTCCTTTCCACCGGAGCTGAAGTATTTGGAGCAAACACAAGGTGCCTTCATTGATGCCCTAATGATGGGAACCATCGGGATGGTTCGTGGAAACCTTGTGCCAGGCTTTGGGGGATGGGGCTCGCTTGGCTCGTGGGAATCGGCTGCGCTGGAGAGCGAACCCCTGCGGGGACACTTCCAAAGCAAGTGCCAATCCTGCCACCTCCTCCTCCCACCCCTGTGGTGCCTCTCACCCGCTCCCGTGCTGCCTTCAGCCTCCCCGCTGGGAAGGGGCTCCTATTCCCCATCCTTCCAAAGCGAGGAGGAAGGACGGCAAACTTCACACCACCGTGTCAGGCAAGCTCCCAGCACACCTCCACAGCATCCTGCCCCTCCGCCCCCGTGCCTTCTCACCCACCTCCTTCTCCTCCTTCAGATGTTGCTATAAAGACATCAGTGGCAGTAAAGAGGTTAATGTGTGTGGGAGGAGGAGGCGGGGGAGAGCGAAGTGGTTCCCATGAACCGGGTCCAAGGCTTTTACAGCCTTCTTAGCAAAGCAGAGCATCTGGCCATGGGGTTCATTTGCCCTGGAGCAGATGGTCCTGTCCTCCATCCATGTGGCCGGCCAGGCGGGCAATGGGCTAGGGCTGATGCTGAGCCCCAGAGAGCCTTTTGTCACTTGGGAGATTTTGGAGGATAAACTGTGGGTGAGGGGAGAGGGACAGAAAAGAGAGAGAGCTCTGCAATGCTCAGTCTGAGCAGGCTCCTGTAGGTGGGTTTTTAAAATGTCAGTAGCATCCCGAGCTTAGTGCTGACCCCTTAACCCAAAGACCTCATTTTTAGTGGTACCACCCACCAGCTCACTTCTCTTTCAGGAGATTGGTGTCTCGGCCACAGAGCAGCACTGGGACCTCCTGGCTCTCATGGTGCTGAATGTGCAGGTATCAGTGTCGGGAGGAGAGACTGCTCTGGCTTTGGTCAGTCTGCCTGGGTGTGCTGTCTCACTGGAAGAAGCGTTGTCACATTCAGAGCTGTGTGTTCAGCAGTGTCTGCCTTGTCACACTGCCCAGGGATGCTCATCTGGGAGAGGCATGGAGGAGGCTGGAAAAGTGACTTCTGTCGCCTGCCCAGGGCTACAATACTGGGGTGACAAGGCCTGAGCATGCCCTGAGGGCTACTGTGCAGCTGCCCTTCCCGCGTCAGGCTAAGGCTGAAGCACAATCTTGGAGCAGAATCTCAGCATCACACTCAATGTACCATAGAATCATGACTCCAATTTGGGGTTTTTTCATGTGTGACATCTCTCTGTGGTGCTTGGAGGGAGCACATTGCTTCACAACCACCTACACTGGAGGAAAACCTCTTTGCATATCCCACTCTGAAGAGAGAGTTGAGCTTCCCAATTTACTCATATCTGGGCTTACAATCTCTAACAAAATAGCTCTGGGTCATCTCCTTGGCAGCTGTGACATAATCATTGTTACCAGAGATCTAAGCAAAAGCTCCCTTTGCATTCCAAGAACTACAGCACGTTCTCACCCCATTCTGTTCTGGGGCTGAGGATATGAGGTCCTTCTCTTGAGCCCTTCTGCTTCCTTGGAGGACTTCATAGCATGACATTGCTTCTTTTTTCCTTCTCACCAGCCTCTTATAGTATCCATCCTCAGTGATGTCTGATGTTATGCAATGATTTGTAATGATATCACATCACTGTGCTTCCTGAGACAACCTGTGCTGGCTCCTCCAGGCTTTCACCTGAGTCTGGCCCAGAGATCCACCTGTGCTGCAGCTCCTCTGGGTCCGTGGAGGTGGGATAAAATGATGAACTCAAGAGAGACTCCAGAAGGACCTCCATCATTTCTGCTGTCCTGCAGAAACTGGGTCTTCCTTTGGCCATTCGCCAAGAATAAAGAAAATTGATGATATCTGTGACTTTGCCAACATGCTCCTCAGCCCTCCAGGTCTCTTGAGCTTCCAGGACAGCTGTAAGTTATTTTGGAGAGCCCATTTCCTCCCATCCCACTGGATTTTCCTACCTTGGCTCCATCACGTCCCAAAGGGAGGACAACACTAGCGCAGTTCTTCCTCTGGCAGGCTGTTTACTGGAGGAATGGAGAGCAGTTTTCCAGATGTGCTGGAGGGAAGTGGATTCATCCAGGGACCTGCCCATCGTGCGCTTTGTATCCCTGCTAAGACATCTTTTCCTTGCATGGAGGATGCGTGCTCGGCAGCCAGCCCGACTCGCATCAGCCTGGACCTGCTCCCAGACACCTCCGTCAGGGCCGCGTCCGACGGGCTGCAGGCTCGCGCATGCCGCGGCGGCTCACAGCGCTGGGGAGATACCAGCCTCGGGCCGGCCTCCCTGCTGTGCTCCCCAGCTGCTGTGTGGTCATTTCTACCCAGCCAAGCACATCCCTCCCCATCCACGGCTGTGGCAGCAGGTCATGTCCTCTCCCAAGCCAGCCAGCCAGGATGGCAGCCACTCTAGCAGCATCTCATAGAATCACAGAATACCGGGTTGGAAGGGACCCCAAGGATCCTCTGCTCCAGCCTTTCTGGGTAATGGAATGAGCTGGTTTAAATGAGCTGGCCCACCACCCTGTCAAGCTGAGTCCTAAAACTGTCCAGTGTAGGGGAATCCACCACTTCCCTTGGGAGATGATTCCAATGTCTACCTGTTCTCATGGTGAAACATTTTCTTCTGGATTCCAGTCAGAATCTCCCCAGAAGGTACTTGTGCCCATTGTGCCTTGTCTTTTCCACATGATGCTGTGTAAAAAGGGAGTCTCCATCTTCTGTACACAGTAATAAGGTCTCCCCTAAGCCTTCTCTTCCACCTGTCTGTCCCATTGTTCCCAGAGATGCTCATGATTTCCCACCAAACTAACTGTGCTCAATCACACCGAGCCACCAAGGGCTGCCTCACAGCCTGGTCAAGGATTGCTCTTCCCGGAAGACACAGCAAGGAGCCAGCTTGTTTTAGAGAACTGAGAATAATGAAAGGAAAAGCAATGGGCTGAAGGGCAATGGGATGTGAGTGGCTGGGTGCTAAAGACAACAGGGGAAAGCCAGTGGCAAACAGCTGTAGCGCAGATGCTGAGCAGAAACGAAAGCCTCGGCTCTGAGGGCAGGCTGTGACTAACTTGCAGATGAGCCTGGGATGAGTAAATTAGTTTATCACTAAGGGAGGGGGTCATTTGTCACCTTAGGCAAAACCAGCGTGTCACAAATGGGAAACTGCAAATTCTGCATGACATTGGACTGTAGTGGAGAGAAACCACTGATGATGCAGAAGAGAGCAGCCAGGACACTGGGGAAAGAAGCACTGGGCAGGAAGAGAGAGGTCTTGATCCAACTACATTGCGTGTTTAGGTTTAAGCAAGTAAACAGTCCCATTAATGTTCAAGTGCTTTAATGTTTTATTGTGCCAGGATTTAAAAAGTGATGAAAAGTCTGTATGAATCCAGAGCAGAAGCTCAGCTGAGAGAAGGAGGAGGAACCAGTCAGCACAAGGCTGGAGATAAGGGATCAGTCAATGACTGGTTTATGTCAGTGAGACTTCACTGGGGTTATGCAGCTCCTCAGCAGAAAGGAGCCAGAAGTGGCTTTAGATGGACTAAATGCAGTTTGTATCTGTGCTAAATCAGGCATTCTAATGGGATCAGGGAGTGGTGAGTGCTGATTTCATTGAGAAGAGACACTGTGGTCTCCTTGGACTTGTCAGTGCTCTAGATGTCATCCCATCCTGGGATGGGTAGATCCATGCAGCCGTGCAGCTTTGTCTGTGCTGGATGGGATTCAGCATTCTCAGTTGGGACACTTGGCAGCTTGAGCTTCTGCTGCAGCTGAGGCTGGGGACCAACACACTTTCTTCTATCTCTGGGAAACATTTAACATCCCTGTAAATCCTTAAGTACAGAAGACAGAGACAGGTGTGCATCTCCCGCTTTTTGCAGGAGCCTGTAGGTGTTTTGTGGCCAGGACCAGCTCAGCCTGGCCATGTCACAGGGTGTGGAGGAAAGAGACACAGCTCTGGGCTTTCTTCTGCATTTTCCCACTGGTTGCTGATTTTTTGAGGTTGCTGCTGCTGCCTCAGTACAGATCCAGGGATGACTAGATGGTTTCCTTAGAATCACAGAATCATGGAATTGTTAGGGTTGGAAGGGACCTCAAGGATCATCTAGTTCCAGCCCCCCTGACATGGGCAGGGACACCTCACACTAGATCAGGTTGCTGAGAGTCACATCCAGCCTGGCCTTAAAAACCTCCAGGGGTGAGGCTTCCACCACCTCCCTGGACAACCTGTTCCAGCATCTCACCACCCTCATGGTGAAGAATTTCTTCCTAACATCCAACCTGAATCTACCTATTTCTATTTTTGTTCCATTCCCCCTAGACCTATGATTACCTGACACCCTAAAAAGTCCCTTACCAAGAAAGCTGGTGAGGGACTCTTTAAGGTGTCAGGTAATCATAGGACTAGGGGGAATGAAACAAAAACAGAATTGTGTTGCCTCCTCCTTGCACATCCAAGGCACAAGCCCAGATCTGTAGGTGGTATATCAGCCACCATCTATTTCCAGCTTGTGTGTTTGTGTGTGTCTCATCCTCTCCATCTCCCTGCATGGGCTCAGGGATGCTTGCCAAGGGCACAGGACCTCCATCCATACCTGTTTTTTTTTGTGGACATCTGAGCACAGAAGAGATGGTGCCGGGAAGCAGCTGTCGGCACAACCTCCTCGTTAGAGATCTGTCCCTCTGGACCGCCGGAGCGCTGCCTGTGGGACAGGTCAGGAGCGCCGGTGCCTCTCGGCATTGTCCCACCGCTCCAGTGCCGAGCTGTGCTGCCCGTTCCCACAGCTGCCCTACAATGGAGGCACAACAGGCTCCTCTGGGGACAAAACCTAATCTGAGAGATACCAGGGCTGAGAAAGCTCTTCCTAAAAAAAGATGCAATCAAAAGCTCTCGGATGCCCTGCATCCACGGATACCCGATACGCCTGCCTGTGGTATGATTACCTCCAGGCAGGCTTTGTCCGCTCTGGCTCCCCTGAATGTCATACTTGTTCCCAAATACCAGCAGGGAACAATGTGAGGGCAACACAAGGAAAAGCCTCCTCTGTCCCTCCCAGCCTGAAAGTGAATATCAAATGCCGGTGCCACAGGGGAGGGAGGGGAACAGCAAGAAAGGAGACAAAAAGGAAAAAGCCAGAGGCTGAGATACGCCTTGGTGAAACTAGGCCATGGCTATAGAGTGACAGGTAGAAAAGGGTCCACTTTCTTGGGGAGGGTGAGCAGACACCTCTGCCCAGAAGCTCCTCACTGCTGGTGGCCACACAATCAGACGCAGCTGGAGGGTGCCCAAGGAGAAGGTGAAATGCTCCGTCACAATTCCATGTCTCTCCAACTTCCCTATATGGTATTTCATATGAGGTGGGATGCTTTAATGCTCCCCATAAAATCCTTTCTGTGATCTGAAAACAGTAACTGTGATGAGGTCCAGGAGAGGTTGGAGTGTAGTGGATGGTGGTGGAATTGGCTTCACTCCACCACAGTCAGATCCTTCTCATACCACCTCAAATGAGGCAAGAGACATCGCATTCCTAGGGACAAAAAGGCTTCATAGGGTGTCCTGGAGGGTCTCCCAAACTCTGTCAGCTTCCAGCCCCTTCACACCACACATGGATCCAATAGCCTTTTCCCTTTGGATTGCCTGGACATGAGCTGGAAACAATCTGATTTTCCATCCTTATCTTCCCTCCTCACTACCGGTGAAGTCAAGTACTCTTCAGCCCCCTCCTTCCTGTAGGCCACACAGGCTTTCTTCCTCTCTCAAGCAGTCTCTTTGTCCCTTGAAGGGGATGTGTGTCCAGCTGAATGTGCCTCTGGGCCAATAGGCTGGTCACTGGTTTTCCAGTGTCCTCTCCCAGATGGGGACACAGTCTTCCCAGCATTCCCATGGTCCCTGGAGCTTGGGCAGCGCAGGCAGGAGCTGAGCTTTATCAAAGGCTTGTTGGAAATGCAAATAAACACTGTCACGAATGTGGTCACCATCAGCTGTGTGTCCTCTTCAAAGAGCCACAGAACAGCTCCATCCCCTTCCCTGCCTGGGGGTGTTAAGGGGAAATCGACTAAAACCACATTGTGTCAGCAGGGCTGCCCTCACTCCAAAGCCCAGGGCCCCACCAGCAGGTCCATGTCTGGGCCAGTGCAATGGGGCAGAAAAGTAGTTTTTCCTGTGAGTTCATGTTCAAGGTCTGACCCAAACTCATCAGTATTAGAGGCAGTTTTTGTCAGGCTTCGGTGCAATCTTCTAACAGATAACTGTGAATACGGGAGGAAGCAGAACAGCAGGAGCAGAAGGTGGAAGAGCTGGAAAAACTAATCTGAGCACCAGAGATGGTAAAGCATGGCCTCCTCCTGACTGAGATTCCTGCTTCTGTAGGTTACTGAAAAAGAACACAGTTCAAAGATGCTGGAGAAGTTACTCAATACTGCATATGATCCTAAAGGGAGATCTCCATGTGAGATCCTGGAGGCAAGACTGGAATCACACCTTATAGTCTCCTTGGAGTAGCATGTACTGATAGAGTGGATCATAATGGAAAGTCCTCTGGTTTGAGCATTGACCCACTGAAGAAGCCACAGAAGGGACAACTGCTGAAACTGTGTTTTGGAGACATACAAGAGGTTCATGCATTGCAAGAGTTGATGTAAGACTTCCTGCAAAGAGAAGACAACCCAAAGAGCAGCCCCATTTGTTGCCAGACAGCCACACAGGGAGTGTGACCTTGTCTCACAAGATAACAAGATTTATTCTGCTGCTTTTGATGGGACATTGTTTAAGACTTCCATGCTTGTAAGGGCACTAGGGGTTCAAATTGCAGAGGGGACAGCATGGAGCAATGGAGAGAGGACTCTCTTGGCTTCGACCAGAGATTTATGGATGCTGTTTGTCTTAGAGCAAGACTGGTATGAACATCCAACTGCTTGTGACCAGACCAGAAACGCAGAACTCATCAAAACTGCCAAACTGAGATGAACCCAAAGTGAGCCTCAAGACCCCTGGCATATCAGGAACCCAAACAAACCATGCTGCCAGTGTTGATTGGGCTGCAGGTCAGCTGGCTGCTCTCCCAGCAGTGTGCTTTGCAGTCCAGAAGATGAGCTCACCATGAGAGGGGGGACAGAGATCAAACCCAAGCCAGGAGGGCAGTCTGTCTGTCTTGTGCTTACTCTGACAGCAAGCTGGGGCCTATATTTATTTAAGAAAAGATGGCTGGTTTGAGTGGATGCAGTTGCTCATTTCTCATTCTTTTTGGGTGACAATCTCAGCTAGGGCAACTCAGTGTGACTTTGCCAACGGAGCTGCGTCAATCTGGAAGTGCTCCGTTGGGAATAAAGCTCAGCTGCAGGTGATGTGAAATGGGATTTGCAGCTTAGGAGCCTTTGATGGACCAAATTCACCACCATTGAGCTATTTTAACCCAGCACTGAGTTAGTGAGCCCTTTCCACCTGTGCCTCTAAGGGAAGGGGAGCAGTGGGGACACGTGTGCTCGGCTGTCTCGCTGCCTCCGGGAAGCTTCCCTGCACTATTTTTGCAGCGCTGACCTCATAGCTTGTATCAGCCTGCCCTTTTCCAGCTTCCTCTCCCTGATATCTGGCTTTTGCCCCTTATTTCCTTGTGCACTGAGCAATCACCTTAAGCTTCTCTCCACATTTCTAGGATTCTTATTTATCTCTTCATGCAGTGTGGGGCTGTGACGGGGCCCTGCCTTCCTGTGCTGCCTGGCCAGTTCCTCTGTTTACCTATAACACAAATGATATTTGCTGGCCTTTTTGTTGTGGTTTTGGGGGTTGTTGCTGGGGTTTTTGTTTGGTTGTTGGGTTTTTTGTTTGGTTGTTAGGTTTTTGTTTGGTTGTTGGTTTGTTTGGGTTTTTTTAATGCAGAGCAACAACTTGTTATCAGGAAAGCTAACAAGTTATTGCCTCTTTTCCTTTCTACCCATTTCTCCATGGTCTCAGCCATCTTCTCCAGTTGTTGCCACCTTTAAAGAGTGTTTCTTCTGCCCTCACTATGGACAATGTTTAAAATTCCTGCTGTAAAAATAAATTCCTACCTCAGGGAAGATTGGAGTCTCCCAAACCCTCTAACAGGTCCCATGCTGGCCACTGGTGTTTGCAGGGAGGTAAAAACTTCCATCCCAACGGGACACAGATGAGAAATGAAAATCTCTTTGCCACCCCCACCTCTGAGTGCTCCCCCAGTGACCCCTCTCCCCTTCATGATCCCACACTCTTCCCTCACAAAGCAAATTCTTCCTGGATTATACTTTAATATCTGCAAAGCCTCGAGTTTGAAAGAAAAACAAATGTGAAACCAACTAATGAATTCTCTTGATAAGAAAAAAAGAGAAGTGGGATCTGTCACTCCTGAGAGCCTGTGTAGGAGCCACATGAATGGATTATGGTGGGCAGAGCTGACAGCCAGGCACTCTGTTAGACCCCAGGATTGAGACATCAGGAGCTTACACAAAACAGAGACAGGACTGTTGCACAACACAAGGGGAGGGTATGATGGCAACCATCTCAGGAGTTTAGTTTCTCTTTCCCTACACATCTGTGAGTCACATCTCTGCCTAGTTTGGGCACTTATAATACATATTCCTGGTAAAAGTGATTAGCTGACACAACAGGGATTTGGAGCTAGAGGTGCTGCACCTCCAGGAACATTGTGCTTCTTCCAGCTGAAAGCCTGTCTGCCACAGCATCCCACTCTGCAGAGGCTGAGAGCAAGCTGAGAAACAAAGTCTTGCTGTTCCCTGAGCTTTTCCCTTTTGCATTTGACCCAGTTTGTGCTTGGGGGAAGTGACGGACTGTCTGTGCACAGCCCTTGGCGAGGGCAGCTCCAGCCCTGGCTGGCCCCAGCTCAGAGCGAGGGCTCTGGCAGGCTCTGCAAAGCACCAGCTTTGTTTTTCTGTTTTGCAGAGGGATGGGGTTGTTACAAAAGGGAAGCAAGGTGAGAGATAACACCATAATATGGTTTCCTCTTCCCTCTCAGCTGCCAGTTTGAATGCAGCCCAGGTCGGTAGTAGAAGATGCTGCTGCTGGGTGCCTGTCCAGCGGTGTGTGCAAACCCTGCCTGCTGGCTGAGGTCCCACTTCCGATGGGGCAGGTGGCTGCATCACCTCCACGGGCTTGGCACGCTCCCTGACCCTGTTCCATAGGAGCAGCCAGCAACCAGCTTATTCTAGAATAAAGGTCATGTTATTCTGTATTTTAAACCCAGGATAACTCTTGTGGAATAATGTCCTTTCTCCATCAGAGTGGACAACACACACCCAGCACGCCAACCCTAAATGGAGACTGCAGTTGATTCTCTACTAGGGCAACACTTGAAATAAACCCAAAAGAAATACCCTTGTCATCCTTAGATGTGGTTCTTCAAGGTCAGGGAATTGGGGGACAAAGGGCACCCTCGTGGGGAAAAGGAAAAAGGCCATTCTGCAGCAACAAGAGGAATGACCACTTTGTTGAGGACGCCTCGTCCCTTCCAAGAGTACAAAATGAGTGGCCTCCACCCTTCCTGATGCAAACCTTTCTGAGCCACAGGGAACAGGAATAAGGAGTTTCCTCATTTTTTACTACCAGCTTTTGATGGTGGTCACTGACCTAAGTTTTCCCCAGGTGGTACACAGAAATACTGCATGGTTCTCCATTACATCTTGGCACAGATGTACCTACAGTGCACTTGCTTGCTTCTTGGCTTATCACAGCAGGTTAAGAGGCAACCTCACAAGCTGGGACACCAGCTCCCAGAGTACCCAGTGCAGACTGAGTTATTTTCTACACATTGTGATAGGAAAATCAATTCACAGTATTTTGACTGTGTCTCCTTGCTTCTGCAAACCAATCCAGGTCTGAAGCAAGGCTCTTGGCCTCTCTGGGTGTTGGAAGCATCTTTCTGCATCCCTTGACTAGGGAATTCCCCACTGGGTTCTGTGGGTGGGACAGGCACAGAGGACTGAGACAGGGGCACTGGCTTGCAGTATACATGGGCTGTGCCTGGCTAGCAGCTCCTAGAGCTGCCTGGACTTCTCAGGCACTCTGCTCCTACACACATGACAGTTGCTTCAAGGAGACTGCTCAAAACCACAAGTGAGTGACATGCGTCGGGCATCTTGGTGGGAGGTTCCAGCACATGGAGGGAGCTGGAAACACGTGAGGTGGGGGATTAGACCCAGACAAAGTATCATCTGGGCGCTTGTATATGACCAGTTGACCTGGGAAGAAATATTCTCAGCTTTCTTATTGCCACATGGATTTGTTCTGAATTGTCTGTTTGGGGGGTTTAAATATTCCTTTCCCAAAGGGATCATCTGTTCTTCGTTAGCAGCCACCAGGCCACCCCATGGTACTGGTGGATTTCAATGGCTAGAAGAACTTGCCATAAAAGACCCCTTGCTCCCCAAAGGCTTCAAAAAAACACATTTTAAACAAAGTTTAAGAAGTGGATCTGAATGCTTCTGAACAATGAGGTCTTGGGGCTGAGTTGAAGCCTATTCATGAAACTGTTTCTGCATGTTCCAATATTTCATATATTGACTTCCAAGTTTTGCCTGTGTGTTTCTGAAGCATTCTTTCTCTCTTTTTTAAGTATCAAACCTTTTCACCTGGAGCCTTTCTTCTGAATAAATCACTGCTGTAAATTCCAGTGTTTGTTAAACATCCTTGTCCTCAGGGTGTGGGTGTGCTTTTATGGGCTTTCATGGAAACACAAAGAGATCACCCTTGTTATACTGGGACAGAGAACTGCAGTTTCTCTGAGGCATGTTTGAAGTTTGGATTCCTCATTTACAGCGGTTTCCATGTTTGCTCATGGTTGAACTCCGTGTGGCTACTCACTCCTTCACCTGCAGTTGGGCAAAATGCTTCCTATTTTCAAGAGACCTGACAGCCAAGAGCCTTGGACTGGGAGGGATGCACAGTCCAAGCACATCTTTCAGCTCCAGAACAGCTGGAAGAAAACACTTCCAGCCGTCAATGTTGCAGTCTCTCTGCCCACACGGGTGTGACAGCCCAGCAGCAGAGCTCCTGGGGCTGTTCTGCAGTCGGTGTGGAGGCTTCAGCCAAGTTCGTGTTGGGATTTGCACTTCAAACTACACTACAGTCATTTCACACTGATCTGAAATGATTGTGATGAGTGCACAAACTCACCAGGAGTGTTGATGGTAAGGTCAAGGGCTGTTCTGACACGGAGGCCACTGAGCAATTGGAGTGGCCAAGCACAAATTGTACTGCAGTGATCCTAAGTGCTGGGAAGGCTTGTGTGGCATGAGGGGTGGTACAGACTTGTGTGAGACCAGTGCTTCAAATGAGCAAGGCTGGTGGCTTCTTGCTGATTGCTCTCACCAGAGGAGGATGTGTAGATAGGCAATGGAGAAATCCCTGGTTCTTTGCATTCACAGGGAGATGAAATACCTCCATGAGCTACAGATACAGCTCCATCAGGGTCTACTTCAATGTCAGATCATGTACATTAAGTGGCTTTTCCTATATATGAAACCATGCAGCCTGGATGAAGGCTTCCCAGAGGATGCTGTGGAGCAAGCAGAACTCTGTAACATGGATGGGGAGAAAGGGAAGGAAGTGCTGATGTTCAACCCTGTGTACCCACCCCTGTTTGCAACATGGGGAGTGACATCACCTGAAGCCCAGTGGTGCAGTGAGAGGCTTTAAAGATGCTGCTCTGCACCTTGGAGGAGGCAGTGGCACCCAAAAGCAAACCCTTTTTCCTTAGAGGGGCTGTGATGGGCCCCTGTGCTCTTTCTGGGGCCCTTCAGTGCTTCTGGGCCACTGTGGTCTCAGAGGAGCTAGTCAAAGGGGAAACCACATGCACATTCCTCAGCACAATGGAGCTCAGCACCAGACGATGCTGTGGTCCAGGCTCATCCTCCGAGGACCAAGACGTCCAGGAATACCTGAAAGAGGAAGACTATAGTTAAACTTCCAGTTCCCCCCAAAGGTGGGAGACAATAAGCAGCCACCAAAAGGCATTTCCTGCCCATCTATTGTTCCTTTCTCTGGGTCCTGATCAAGCTCAGCACACAGTCTGCAAAGGGACAAACCTTTTAATTCCACACTGAGTGAAGAGCTATGCACACCCTTGCTGTCTGGGGTCTGGAGCAGTCACAGCTGGATGAAGGTGTTTCTTGCAAACGTTGCCACTGATGGCCTTTCTCCCTCTCACATTTACCTTCACCAGGCTCATCTGCCATCCTGTTCTGTTGCTCCTCTCCCAGGTGCCTGCACAGCTCCAACCCTGCGGGAGGCTGGTGTGGAGCAGGGGTCGTTCCCTTCCCACTCACCCACCGGAGCGCATACAGCGCGTCTCCTCTCCAGGTTAGGGCACTCGACCTGTCCTCATCCCTGCCTGCCTTTATCTCATCCCGTTTCCTGGCCCCAGCTTTTCTCTCTTAATTAAATGGTAAAAACACGTGGGATCTAGGCCAGGCACGAATAGCTGCAGCGAAGCAATTAGCCCTACGACGTGAGGGCGGAACAATTAGCGCTGCTCTCTGGAATTCGGCCATTGTGAGCCCCATTGTGTATTTTTGCCTTAAAAGGGGGCCAGCGTGTTGGGAGGAGAGTGAGGGCCCCCATTCGCAGAGCCGGGCTGACATTTGCACTATGTTAGTCATGCTACATGTCAACATTTTTGTGAGCTTTCCAAAACCAGAAATTCTAATGGGATGTTTTAATCCCATCTTCACCCCCGCACGTCCCACCCCCTTTCCCTCCTTTCAGCTCCCACCTCCCTCCTCCTCCTCCTCCCTGCCTTGCACAGCACTAATACCACCCTCTCTAGGCTTCAGCTCCCGGAAACCAGGCGAAGCCAGAGCAGTGAAATTCCTATTTAAACTAACATCACATGAAAAATGAACTGTTGCTTTTAATCCCTTTTGCAGAGGGAATGGGAAAGGAGTGAAAAACTTGCCAGGGGTACGATGGCAAATGGGATTTCGGAGACCACCAAGGCAAGCTGGGGGAAAGTGGTGGGTGATACTGCCTCACTGAGCTACCTTGGAAAAAATGCTCAGCAACTTCATCAGGACACCCCAGGGGCAAGGAAGAAGCCAAGGAGCTGTGGGGTCCCAGAGAGAAGCCAAGTTCCCTGGGGGCAGCCAGTGTTTGGAAATAGCCTTGGCAAGAGTGTGTCGGGGCCAGGGTGACACACATATCTGATCTGGGTTGGATGCAGAGGGTGTGTGCAGGTTACTGCAGGAGCTATTGCTGCTCCAGGGAAAGCCATGGGCACTGAGATGCTCAGGTCTGAGCAGGGAGCTAAAATGCATCCCTGATTGTCTCCCTGGCTCCCTCTCCCTGAGATATTTTGGAGATCTGGAGCTGTAGGTGGGCAGGAAAGGAGTGACTGGGGTCTCATCATGGAGGGAGCTGCTGCATCAAATGTGGACCTTATAGCAGAGGATTTAGAGGATTTAGAGGATTAGGTGCTGAGCTGAAGGGGAGCCGTGGGACCAAGCATCCACCTGGGCTCATTTCAGCTCCCCAGTGTAGCATCAGGGTTGTTGCTATGGTTGTTGGCACAGCTGGGCACAACTAGGCTCTGTCCAAAGCTGGGCTGAGGTACACCATTTTGGGGACAGACCTCCCCTGTTCCCATTTGCTGTCTTCCTTAATTGTTGTCTCTGCTCCATTCATAGGTGTCAAAGAGTGCAGGGCTTGGCTGGGGCCTGGGAGCAGCCTGCCTTTATTTACTGTTCCTTACACTACAGTTCTGCTGTTGCTGGAGATGGGACACTAAGTTCACTGGGCCTTTGTCCAGTCCAGTCCAGCCCAGTGGAGACTACCTCCTCCTTGGGGTAATCTCTCAGCGCTTGCCCTTACATCAGCTCCTGGCACATCTTCAGAAAGGCACTGGGGAGAGGAACAGCTCGGGACAGGAATGTGAAGAGATTTGGGGCCAGAAAGAATAGAAGGCCAGAAATTAAAGGCCAGGAGCTGCAAGCTTCTCTGACCCCACCTCTTGTTGGAAGGAGCTTGGGACAGGCTGGCCATCAAACTGTGATCTCAGCTCGTTGTACTCTGGCCCTGCCTGTACAGATGGACACGTACAGCTCTGTGGGCAGCCCATAGAGGAATCTCCCAAGCAGGCAGCTGCCCAGGAGAGAAGGACCACGGGATTTCTGCTGGAGCCATGTCACCCCTTGGGAAACTGAGGCACTGCGAGTTCAGCACAGTTGATGGGAGCCTTTGCTGCCCCACTCACCTCTGTCTGTCTGTCCACCTAGCTGAGCATTGCTGAAGGCTCAGCTCATACAGTGCAGGGCTGTGTGTCACTTAAGCTCTGCATAGTCAATTTCATTTTATCACCACAAACCTGCACTGCCAGGTGAATCTAAGCAAGCCTGCAGCCCAGGACAGATCTACAGCTCCCTGGTTTTCTGTCAGGGTCAAGGCAAAATGAGAGGTCTGCACTCAACCCAGCATCCCTGGCTGGTGGCAGTCCCCTGGCTCTGTGACTCCGTGGATGTACCCATGAGGAGGAGGGGCTCTTAGCTGCCAGGTCAGAGATTTTGGAATGAGAAAGCCAGGTATGCAAAGGCAGTCCTCAGCTGCTCCAAGAGCTGCTGTTGGTAGGAGAGAGGTGCACATGCTGTGGGAAAGCAGAGTCAGATTCAGCTGGTCCAGTTCAGGTTCCTTTTCTCTCCTGTTTTACCTTTGTTCCATGCTTTTAACTTAAAAACAAATCACTCCCCAAAGGAAGGAGTGGAAAGCTCCCCTTACACTGCTTACACTGCCAAAACCCTCTTGAGATACACCTCAACCATGAAGCCCCAAGAGAGGCATTAAACCCTCGGCGGCTGCCCCACTGCCCTCCCCTCACCCCACCTCTACCTCCCCTCCCCTGGGCTGAATAAGGAGCATGAGAAACCAGGCTGGGTGGGAATGGCCCCGTGGCCCTCGCTTTCTTTCAGGATCAGTGCGTCTACGGGGCCGCTTGTGTTCCCCGAGCCCCTCTCTCCCCCCGCAACACCAGGGGCCGTAATCTGGGGGCAGCAGGCTTGGAGATGGAGAAGAATGCGGGATCGGGGAGGGGAGGACGGGGACCGTCCCCTCCCGCCACCGCCAAAGCCCCAAATTCTTAGACCTGGAGGAGTCACCACCAAATTCCATTCAACTGACAGAAAAGAAATCAAATCCTTTTAAAGAGAGCCCACTTTCCCCGCAAGAATGCTCCCTCGGCCTTTTGTTGCAGGGCTTTGCTTGCTCCCAGCAGCTCAGAGGAAGCTGCTCCAATACATTAACCAGTTTAACTTGCTCGTGACCCCCTCTGCCCAGTGCACAATGAAGCTCTTCGCCTGCTTTTTTCCCCAGCTCCTTTTCAGGAGCTAAATCCCCCGCTGTTCCCCGCTCGCTGCCTCTCTCGCTCAACCTTTCTCAGGCCTCTGCTTCAGCCCCGGGAAAATAATAACGCTTTGCATTTGTATAGTGCCCGGCCCCGTGGGATTTCCAAGCGCCCTGCACGGATGGCATCATGTCCCCCCAGCCCCACCAAGGGACCTGTGATCCCTTGAGGTGGAAGGGGAAAGGGTCTGAGGCCACAGAGTGGATGCAGTTAGCAACAGGTCCTGGAGATGAGCGGTGCCAGAGCCGGAGCACATATGGCGACAACAGGGATCGTTGAGCATCAGGGCATGCATTATGAGCACCCATTTCAGAAGATCTGGGTGCTCATGATGCATCTCCTGATGCTCAGCTGGGCAGAGAGGCATTGACATGCTCTGCTCTTTTGCAGCTACCCCAGTGCCACTGCTACATCCTCTGCTACAAGGGCAGGAAAGTTTTATGTTCCCCAAGGTGGTTAAAAAACCCCAGTAGATTAAAAATTGAGCCCTTGTGCTGGCCTTGAATAGTGAAGCCCATCAGACAATGGGAAGTTAACCAAATCCAGGCTGGGGAGCCACAGAAGTCTGCCGCGGGGCGCTGCCGTTTTCCTACCAGTAATTGATGCAAAGTCCCTTTTGTGCTCTCAGAAAATCCCAGAAAGAAGAAGCAGGGGGTGAGAGGGGGCCACGGGCAGCATCCAGCTCTCCGGCTGCCCGCCTCCTCTATCTCCCTCGCACACCTCAGCCGCACGGTTGGAGCAGAGGCCGCCCGGCCGCATGCCGGGGCCGAACCCTGTTAAATACCCACGACAATACGATGGCGGCAAAGTCGGCTCCCGACAGAGCTTTTAACCCCTGTCCGCTGAAGCGGGCAAATCGTTCCGGGTGGACAATGCAGCTTTGCAGCCCAAGCACAGCGTTTCTCTCGGATGACCTGAACACTTTCTTGCTGGGGATTTATTAACCATTTTTAGCAGCCTTGAGAACCTGGGAGCCTCTTAGGGACCACCTATTGAGTGCTGGGGTCAGGCTGCAAGCAAGGGTGTTGTGAAGAGTTTAAACCAATTTAAACTGACCTAATATCATGGTATGGCTGAAAGAGAGATACTCCATGTGCAGTCCTAGCCCTGGCTTGGTATGGAGCTCCAGCTGGCTCCCATGAAAAACCAGTGTGGGGTTTGGATGAGGTTAATTTGCAGTGGGAATGAGCTGGTGGAGTTCCTTCACTCGGGCACCTCTCTAAGATTTTAGGGATTTGAGCAGTAGGTTCTGGATCAGATCTATTCCTGTGGAACTGGGCAGAGCACCACCACTCTGCAGCCACAGCCAGGCTCACCTTATGACATCCCAATGGGTGCAGTTATGGACCATGTCCAAAACAAGATCCTTATTGAGGGGAGGAAGTGAGATGTCCCTCCCAGTCCAGCCCTGGCATCCCTCCTATAGAGCAGTCATGACACTCTCCCTCTCCTCTAGCCCTTGGTTTTATGGAGCTCTCTAATTTGTCTGGTGGCTGGATGCCAACAAATTTGGCGCAGGGTACTCCTGAGACCACCTTCCCCACTGCAGCCTCCTTCTCCCCCGCCCCTTGGGTACCATGCTGAGCCCACTGAGGGGCAAGCAGGACAACTTTTACCCCACCGTTGTTTCCCCAAGGGGGACAGTGCCTGGCTGGAGACATCCACGTGGCACATGAGGGCCGAGCCAGGAGGTCAGGCGCCTGGAGAGGAAGCCTGTGGGGACACAGCTAGCGGCAGGACAATCCCGGGGGAGTCCTGCTCCAGCGGGACAATGCTGCTGAAAGAACGGCTTCCCCTCGCCGCCGCGGCTCTGTGACCCCGGGCAGCTGGGCTGAGCTGAGTGCCAGCCCCGGGAAGGGTTTACGGGCAGCGCCCGGGGTTAGGACAGCCCTTGCGCCAGCACTGGTGGTGTCACGGCTGCTCGGCAGGCCCCATCGCATAGCTCAGGGGCTGGCGGCACACAGAGCCTGTATTGTCGCCTGCCCCGCGGCACCGGCCAGGACCCCAACATCTGGCTGCGGCGCGTGTCCCAGGCCAGCGCCGAGCCTGCGGGAGCGGGGGAGCAGCTGGTCGGGGGAAGAGTGCCTTTCCTCCCCTTTTGGCTGCCGGAGAAAGGGGCTCTTTCTTCGCTCAGGGTTTTGCCTATCAGGCTTTCAGCTGCCTCTCGAGCCGCGGTTGCTGTGCCATCGGGTTGAAGACAAAGGGCGCCCGAAAAAAACCCAACAAACCGAGACTAGAAGGCTGGGCTGTGCAAAGCTAGCGGGAAGTGGGGAGTGTGGGCTTCGGTTCCTGTGTTTGTACTGCCTAACTGCTGATTTTTTTGTTCTGTTTTGTTTTGGTTTTTATTATAGGAGGCTTCTTTGCCAGCATGGGTCTCTCCCCAGACATGGGTAGTGCTATGCCAAACCAAACCTCACAGCCTCCCCCAGCGTTTCTAGCCCAGAGCCATGGTTCATGGGCTGACCAAGGGAATGTGTAGCTTCAAATCAGGAGAAGGTAGATGCTGGGGCTTGCCTGAGGAAGCAGCTTCCCTGCTTCGTCCTGCCTGGTATTGTTTATCCAGTGCCAGAGATGAATGGAGCACGTGACAGCAGGAAAAATGCAAGTTGGACAAGGTCCCTGCCCAAAAATGCAGCAGCCCCTGATTATGGCATTACATTGCAGCCCAGGCCCAAACCCAAATCTGCCTCCCTGTAGCAGCACACAGCCTGGGAGATAAACCCCCAAGAGCTCCTTGCCTGCAGAGACAGAGGGGAAGGGGAAAAGAAGCCCTGGGGCTTGGCGACAGTAAAATAGCAGGTTGGTGGCACATCCAGGACCAGATTTCAAGCCAGTTTACCCTTGTAGCCGATGACTTCTCCCACTTCCTGGCTGGAAAAATGATTTCTGTTTAACAAGGCATCATTATCATGGTCAGCAGTCACTGTGGGGCTTGCTTGGCATCTGGGTGGCATTTAATTTTGGACACTTTTACACCTTGGGGCTGCCCATTGGCACCATCTCCAAAGCATGGTGCTGCACTGGGGATCAGGGCAGCCAGGTCTGGTAATATCTCCAGGTCTCTCAGAGTAGGAATGGGAACAAAGCCCCCAGTTCTCCTGTTCTAGATTTGCCCACCAACTGGAGCTGGGTGAAAGATGGAGGAATGCTGGGGGTTTGGGGTTTGTTGGTCTTTTTTTGATGTTTGGGGTGTTTTTTTGGTGTGTGTGTGGTTGTTTTTTTTCCCCCTCCTAATTATGCTTGGCCTCAAAAGAGATTGATGGGAAACTGCCTGGAGATTGGTCAGGCTGGTTGGCTTTCTGGTAACTTCTTGGACATGGCTGTGAGAAAACCCTGGTTCAGGACTCTGGAAAATGACAGCTCAGGAGAAGCAGGAGGGGAATGTGCCCGTTGGTGCTGATGAAGCAGTGAGCGATGGGGGCTGCAGGGATGAGCCCATGCTGCACCCTGCCCACCACTGCCTGGGCTTCAATGGGGAGGGAAGGGGAAGCAGGCAGCCTGCCTGCACCATGCCATGCATTCCCAGCCGGGGCAAGGCAGGGCAAGGCACAGGCAGGAGGCTGAGGTTGTTCAGCCTGAAGAAGAGAAGGCTCTGAGGAAAGCTTCTTGTGGCCTTGCAAGAGTTAAAGGGAGCTTACAGAAAAGATGGGCACAGACTTTTTAGCAGGGCCTGCTGTGACAGGACAAGGGGTGAAACTAAAAGAGGGGATATTCAGAAACATTGGCACACGTTGCCTAAATAGGTGGTAGATGCTCCATCGCTGAGATCATTCCAAGTCAGATTGGATGGGGGCTCTGACCAACCTGCTCTAGTTGAAGATGTCCCTGTTCACTGCAGGGGGGTTGGATTAGATGACCTTTAAAGGTCCCTTCCAACCCAAAACAGTCTGTGAGTCCATATTCCATAGTTCTACGAGCAGAAACAGCCATGGGCAGGGGCCAGCAGGACGGAGCCAAGGGGCAGGACGCATGCAGCGGGACACCCGGAGACAGGGAGCGGGCAGACGGCGGGCAGGGCTGGGCTCCTGCTGCCCACGCCCCACATGGGGCCGTCCCCGGGTCCGTCCAACCCCGGGCGGGGCGGAGGCTGTTTAAAGGCGGCGGCGCGGCGGGGGCCGGCGGTGGCAGCGGGTGCAGCGCGGCCGGTGGTGGCGGCGCGGCCAAGAGCGGAGCGGCGGGAGGATGCTGAAGAGCTGCGGGAGGAAACTGCTGCTGTCCCTCGTGGGCTCCATGTTCACCTGCCTCCTGGTGCTCATGGTGGAGCCACCGGGGAGGCCGGGGCTGGCCCGGGGGGAGGCCGGCGGGGCGCAGCGGGCGCTACAGAGCCTGGGGGCGGCGGCGGCGGTGGCCCCTCCCGCGGTTGGGGCACAGGGTTCCCCCGGTCTCCGTAGTTTCGCCGACTACTTCGGGCGGCTGAGCCGAGCTCGAAGGGAGGTTCCTGCCGCCCCTCCGAGCCCTCCGCGGCCGCCGGCCGAGGACATCTCTCCCCGCGATGTCTTCATCGCCGTCAAGACCACCAAGAAGTTTCACAAAGCGCGGCTGGAGCTGCTGCTCGACACCTGGATCTCCCGCAATCGCGACATGGTAAGGGGATGGGGATGGAGCGGCAGACCGTCCGGGCCACTGGCCGAGATGGAGCTCACGGGTGTCAGCTGGTGCCCCGGCACTTCACTGTGAGGAGCTCGGGGCGGTGCGGGGGGATGCTGTGACCTGGCAAGTGATAAATTCTCTTCACACTGCCCCCATATCCTAGAGCAGGATGGTATATTTGGGCTGGCTGGGCTGCTCTGAAATGTCTTCCAGAGGGTGAAATGCAGTGTTGTAGAGTGAGTTTGGGACAGGTGTGTGACAGAGGGAGCCTGACCTGGGTTCCTCACACTCAGCGGACACCTCTAAAACTCCTTTCTGGGGTCCCTTCTGCTGAGTGGCTCCCATTGCAGAGCTTGCCCCTTCGCACTGGGGAAAGTGAGGTGCAACACAGGGATGCAACTCAATCCACTGGTGACACAGTAGGGGTCAAGACCCTGTGGGTGATCTCCTGAACTGCAGGGCCCAGTTGTGGGTGAAATTTAGCAGGGCCCCATGAGGTGCTTGCAGTTGGGTTGCCCTAAGCAAACCCAGTTTAGCAGCCCAGTGCTGGGAGAGCACTGGGACGTGCCGAGGCTCTTGGTTCCCTTGCCAGGAACTGGGCAAGACTGGAATGGCTGGGGTCTCTTGCAGGTCTGCTCTGGTTCAGCTGCATGACAGTTCCAGCTAGTCTGATTCCTGATCTTACTGATGTCCTGCCCAGAGCCCTGGCAGTGCCTTACTCTGCTCTACAAGTGCTGAAGCAAAATTGAAAAGCGGGGGGGGGGGGGGGGGGGGGGGAGAGAAAAAAAAAAGGCAGTTTCCTTAGGAAATGCATCTTGTCATCTGCTCTTGAGACATATTTGCTGTCCTTAGACAGCTTCCCAAGTAAGTTATGCCTGGTCCTAACCTTTTCATCCTACTGTCTTCACGTGTTTCCTCCTGGCCTGGAATTGTGCCTCTTGCTTGCAAACTGTTTTGTTTCCTTTGCAATCTGGACCGGTTGAGGGAGGCGGGAGGGGAGAATCGGCCTGCCCCTGCCTCCTTCACCCGGGTCTGCTGGACTCTGTGAGGTCTTGGCTACTGCAACTTACCCCAAGCATTATCTTGTGGGTTTTTTTCTCCCCACCCTGTGAATCTTGTCCCTTTTTCTTACTGTGCTTGGCAGTAGCTCTCGTTGGTACAGTTATTTAATGGAAACCTCTTTTATGCTCTGCTGTCACTGCAAGGGGGTGGCTAGTGGTGGTGCAGGGAAACGCTCTTTGAGCACCTACAGATGATCCTGGGAATGGCTGCTCTTTTTTTTTCCCTCCGTCTTGTGAGCTCCGGCTTTCTTCTAGGTTCTTTTTTTGTGTGTGTGTTGTGCTTCGTTTGTCCGTTTGGATTCCCAGAGACCCGAGGCTCGGCTCTCACGCTGTCCCCCTGGGCAAGCTAACAAAGCCCCTTTTCTCCTGGCGCAGAGAAAAGGCTTCGCAGCCTCTTGTGTGGCACTTTCCATGGGAACGGGAGAGCCAGAGCTGGCTGTGTCCAGGTCAGGTTGCCTAGAGATGAGGGCCATGAAGCCAGGGGGGCTGCAGCCCGGCAAGGTGCCCGCCTGACAAGCCAAGCCGCTGAGTGACGGCTCTTGTACAGCACTTGAGGACAAGGAGCTGCCGAGAGAGCTGGAGGCGGCACAAGCTCCTGCAGAGCAAAGCAGGGGCTGGGGCGACACATGGATGCAGAAGGGATGAAGCCACGCTGACCTGGCTGCTGTCTCTGGGAAACTTTGGGGCATCCTGGGCTCCCCCAAGCTTGGCATCAAGTTGTTGTTTGGGGTGGTTTTTTTGCCTGCAGAGTGCAGAATTGGTGCAATGGGACTCGTTCTCTCCTTTGCTTCCCTGTCCTGGGCTGGCTGTGCAGTGTCTTCATCCCTGCCTTGCCTGGCCCCATGGTTTCTGCCCTAAGTTTGGTGATAGCAGGGCACTGCCTCTGCTCAAACGTCTCTCTTGGGTTGAGTCAGGACCATTGCTGCTCATCTTGTGCCTTTCTCACTCTTGTTTCACTAACGACTCCGAGACATGCATGCTGCCTTGAACACAGGGAAGTTCCTGCCCAAGTGCTGAGACTCCCTCAAGCCTGATGCTACATCCCTGATCCTCCTCTTCATCAAACCCCAGCCTCCCTCTTGGCTATTCATTAACCAGGCCATTCTCTGGGCAGGAGGGATTCAGGCACTGGTGAGAAGGGGTTAAATACAGCAGGTAACTCCAGGCTGGACCCTTGCAGATAGGGGCAATAGCTATTGTGTCCTTCTTTGGCTGCTCTTTGTTCTGCCCACAATAGTCCCTGTTTCCTGCCCTCTGTCCCCTCTAAGACACTGCAAAGGGCACCCCCTCCTCCTTCCTGCTTCTGTCTGCATAGGACAGATCCTTATTCCCTTCTAAATCTTCTGCTTAGGTTGCACAATACAGGCTGGACAAGCTGCTTTTGGAGGAGAACTATGTTTTTTCCCCTCCTTGTTTTGGGAAGACTTTCCAGCTGCCTCAGTATCCTTAGGATGCTGGAGTGCAATCTGGGGAAACTTTGTGCTTGAAAGAAAAGAGAAGGAGGGAGGGAAATGGCCATTAGGCAGAAATCCTGGACAAGAGTCCAAACCCAATGCTTTCCTGCTGAGTCGGCTGATTTGCAGTGGTAGAGTTGCATAAGAAACATCCCCTGTCTCCAGGGCACCCTGAAGGCAGTCAGGCAGCTTGACATATGCCACAGTGCCCAGAGGGGTTTGAGCTGGGCTGCTGTCCCACCAGCGTGGGATCTGCTGGCTTCCTCCAGCCTGGTGTGATAATTGCAGGCTTTGAAAAATTCCTGCTCTCAGGGCAGAAGGAATAGGTTTGTCTTCCTGGGGAGCACGTTCCTTTCATGGCAGCTCCCAGATTTCTCTAGCACCTTGGCCAGGGTCCCCATCCTTGGGATGGCCACAGGGGAGAGTGCTGGCCTGTGTGTCCCACTTGGACTTCCCCTGGAGAGACTGGGACTGAGGGGTAAGGGGGCTGCTCATCTCAAACTGGCTCCCCACCAGACTGGGCTGTGTGCCAGGGCACACTGAGCACTGCTGAACTCAGCTTGTGTGTGAGGGTCCCACCCTGGGCAGCCTTTGTGGTTTAGGGGGGTTAGGGGCCCCTTAATTGGCTGTCCCAAACGATGCCACTGTCACCGTCCATGAAAGCCCCGGAGCCGGCGAGCAGCGCGTGGAGCGCTGGGCGGGAGGGTGGGGGACCCTCGCTGCACAATGAGCTCATTGTCTGCAGGGAGGTTATTAAAAAATTATAGCATTTGAAATTACAGTGGAGGATTCTTCCTCTTGCTGAAAGGAGCAGGGGGGAGGAAGAGCCTGCGGCCTTGCAAGCCCCTTCCTCGCTTCGGCAAGTCCCAGCTCCAGGACCCTTGTGCCAGCACAGACACCCCGCCCCCCAACCCCCAGTCCTGGGGAAAGCCACTTCTGTCACAGGGACACTGCCATCATGGTGCTCCCAAATTGGTGTGGATTTTACCTCCTTGCTCCCCAAGTCTGGAGGGAAAACATCTCCTATAGGGGACACAAAGCTGGGCAGGGACTCACTCTGGCAGCACCCTTATCAACCACACCTTTACTTGAGCTCCTTGCACAGCTGAAGACAGCCCCCCAACCCCAGCACCACTTCATTGCCTCCTTCCCATGCACCTGGAGTGGGGTGGCTGCTTCCCCTTGTCCCTGAGGTGAAAGGGGTGCAACCTCCTTAACTTGGGTGCTGCTCACAAGGAAGTGTGACATGACATGAGGGCAGGGTCTGTATGCCACAGGGTCACAGGGGTGCCTGCCTGGCCAAAGTTCCCCTTTTTGGTGGGTACACTGCCTGGTGAGGTGGGGGTAGCAGGGGGCACGGGGTCTGCTGAGGGCATATCACCCCAGGAAGCTGTCAGGACTGCTTGGCCACACTGTGCAGATGGAGACAGGATGACCCTGGGGTGGCTCTGACTGTTGAGACACCTTGCACACCACCCAGCCATGAGCAATCCATGAGCTCGGTTGGTGGAGGGGGGAAATGAGTCACCATGAAAGAAGAAATAAAGAGGAGGGCAAAAAAAGGAGGGGAAAAAAAAAAAGTAGTAAAAAGAAAGGGTGGGGAGGAGGTGGGGGGCTACTGGCAGCTGCCTGGCTCCTTGCAAGCAGTTGAGGGGGCGGCTGACCCTATCCCAGCCTTAGGGACCCTGGGTGCCTCTCTGTCCCTGCACACGGAGGCTGTGCATTGTGCTGGGCTGTGTGGAGTGGTGGCAGCTATTGTTCAGGAGGGATTTGGCATCCTGTGTTTCTTGAAGCTGCAGTTTTGAGAACAATGAGGTTTCCTGCAGGGGCTGGGGGGGGGCAGCAGGTCCTTCCTCTCCTGCACCCCACAGGAAAAGTTACTGCAGGGTGGCCCAAGAGGTCCTGGCACCCATGAGTGCCATGGCTGGCACAGGGGCCAAGTGGAGGAGAAGTGGAGAGGGCTTTGGGTGCTTTCTGCTTAGGAGAGGGGTAGGGGGACTGGCCCTGCTGCTGTTGGACCTAGAGATGGTGCTTGGTAGGTGACAGCTCTGGACTGTTGGCTGCCCAGCTGTAAACTGAGCACTTCCCTGATGCCCAGACCTGATCTATGTTTTTTCCTTCTCATACTGTCATGGTGTTTTCTTATCCCCCTCCTTTCCTGGCACATCTGCTCCTCCCCCCTTGCAGAAAGGGTGCAGCTCCACTTAAAGAAATTCAGACAAATTAATTAAAAGATAAAGGCTTTAATGTCTTTAGTTATAACTGAATGTTGTGACAGAGCTGGGAGGGAGGTGGGGAACCTATGAGAGTCTCGATAGCCCCTATGAGGTGACCTGCAAGGCTCTGTTCCCTTACCCTGGTCCTCAAGGTGTCACCTGGTTCAGCTGCACCAGGAAAATGCTGGGGATGCATGTGAGAAGAGGCTGGGGGGAAGATGCCTCATTAGGATGAAGCTTTTCAGTGCGGGCAAGTGATAAACAATTGTCTCTGTGGTCTATTTATAGTGGCTGAGCTGCAGGATTAGTTGTGGGGTTATTTTTGGAGCAGCTGAAGGCAGTTGCTGGACAGCGTTTCTGAGCTAATCAAGCAAACATTTTCTGTCTTGCCTGTGTGGAGGCTGCATGTCCCCTCCCTGCCGTGTCCCCTGCCTGTCCCATCCTGCCTTGGTGAGGCAGGAGCCTTGGCGGGGGGTGTACTAAGGGGTCTTGGGGTGGATGAGAAAGGACTTGTGATGGGCTTGTCTTGAGCATCTTTGGATGGTCTCCTGCTGGTCTGCTTCAGCTTGTACCCCCAGCAGCTGCCTGAGCACCTGGGGGACATGGAGACCAGCAGCGAGCTGTGGCTGGACCCCAAATTAGTCAGGGGTGACAACCTCATTCATGCACAGCATTGATCCTGTCCCACCCCAGCCACAATGTGTGCCTTGAGCCATGATGACGATGGGCATCCTTGTCCCTGAAGCTGAAGGACTAAGGTCTCCATGCCCCAGCTCTACCCTCATTATCAGCAGGTGCCCCATTCCTTAACCCTTTCCTCAAGGCCTTTCCAACCCCTTGGGGAGCCAACCTCTCTCCCTGCAAAAGCCAGGCTGCATGGCAGGCATTTATGAGAACTTGCCTTCCCACCTCCTCCATCTCTTATTTTTTTCTTCCCTCCCCCCCTTTTTTTCTATTCTCCTCTTCAAGCCCCAGAGGTCACTTGTAGCCCCGTCCCCAGGAACACGTCCTCCTCCCCTCCCATTCAACTTTCCTGCAGATCTGGCCTCTCCCCACCAGCCTCCCAGCCTGGGACCTGAGCAAACACGGGCCAGCAGGGTTAACCAGTGCAGCTGTATGCTAATATCCACCGCTGCCTGCTTAACTCTCCTCTGCTGAGTAAAGTCAACCCTGCTATTGTGCCCCCTCCTCAAACAAGCCACAAAACCCCAGCGCGTTCCCGGCTGCGGGGTGGCACCCAATTTCCAGCTCACTTGTAATTCATCATCCCCAGCTCCATCGCCTCCTGCCTTTCCCCCCCAGCCCCTTTTGTCTTTCTTCCTTTGCCCTTTTGTGCACGTCTGGTTTTTAATAGCGCTTGGCAGCTGGTTGTGGTTTCTCTCCTCCAGCTTTGTTTGCTGCCCGCTGATTGATGGCAATGCCTTTCCTACCCCCTGCTCTCTCCCGCTTCTTGCCCTTCCCCAAATCCAACAGCAGCTCTCCCTCCCCAGTCCTTCTTCCCAGGCAGCATATGCCACGAATTAGCCGTGTAATTAGTGGAGTGCAGCTGGGCAGGTGCCCAAGGAGGTGCCTGGCACTGTGAGGACCATACCCTTCTAGGGGCTGGTGAGAGACACCCACCAGCAGCAGCTCAGCCACCCCTGGGGGATGCACAGAGAGCAAAGAGGAGCTGTGGGGTGTTGTGCAAGTGGACAAGGAGAGCCACGTGCTGTTGACACAGGTGGGGACACAGTTGGCAGCTGGCACCACAGGCAAACACACCTGCCTGGGCAGGGCGAGATGCCAAGCAAATGCTTTGACATCCCCGGCTGCATGCCTCGGCTAAAGGCTGAAGTCCCCACTCAGATCCAGCCACGCTCTGCACCCGCCCCCATCACCTGCTTCTCTCTGCATGCCTGTGGTGTGTGGTAGGCATGGCCTTTGTGTTGCCTGGAATCTCCCTGCCTGCTGCTGCCCCAGGCAAGAGGATGGGGATACTCAGCAGGGATACTGGGAAAGGGCTGGGGTTGTCACCCTGGAATTGAGTGCTGTGTCCAGCTGGGACAGCTTGGTACCCTTCTCGATCTGAAGCTGAGAGTATTGTGGGAATGCTCAGCTCTTTGGTGCTGCTCTGGTTCTGGTGAAGGGGAAGTCATCACCACTGGCATCTTGGAGGGACTGGTTTCCAGTGCTGCCTAGTGGTGCCCTGTTGCATCCAGAGCCCTGTTGCCTCAGCCCCTTGGTCCTCAAAGGTGCCTCATCTTCTCTTTCAGACCTTCATCTTCACAGATGGGGAGGATGAGGAGCTGAAGAAGCAAGCACGTGAGTCTGTGACCCTTGTCCCTTTGTGGAGAGCATGGCTGGTGTGCGTCTTGCCCTGGGAACCCTGAGAAAATGGTCACAATGCCCCTGGTTAGACACTGATCTTAGGTCCCCTCACCACAGGGACCTGGGCTGAAAATGAGGTAACTTATTTCACTGGGAGCCCCACCTGGGAACCCCGTCGACCCAGTCTATGTCCTACAGAATGCCGCTGGTGAAGCACTGTAATGGGCTGAGGTACCTTCTGCCCAGTGTGTCCCTAAGGGCAGCTGGGATTGATGGGCAATGCAGCCAGAGTTTCATGGGAGCATTTCCCTGGCAGCCCTTCCCTGGGGCCAGGGTCAGCGTGGTCTATTGTCCCCATGCAAATGACTCCTTTTCAGGCCGGGAAGCGATTGCCTTTGAGTCGAGTGAGCAAATAACAGGTGGCCACTGCCTTTTGCAGCGGGAGTAGGGCAGGATTTTGGCTGTCATGTGCTCAAGAAGCCAGCTCACAGACACTCTCTCACTCCCGGGGTGGCAGGTACATGGCCCCAGTTTGAGCAACGTCATGCCGGTGGCATCATGCATAGCATATGGGCCTGAGGGATACAGCTCAAGCCTGGTGCATCTGCTGCATCAGCATCCCTTTCTCATCCCTTCACAGAATCACTATGGTTGGAAAAGACCTTTAAGATCAACTTATCTCATGTGTACCCAAAAGCAATTCCTCAAAACATTCCTTCTTTGCCCTAAGTGATGTGGTGTGGATGCCACCACACATTGGAGACATCCGTGGGGTTTTCCTTCCCCTGGCATGCCTGGGATGTGAGTGGTGAGAAGGTGCAGGATACCCTGATGCCAAGCTTTGACCCCATCTCTTCCCACAGGGAATGTCATCAACACCAACTGCTCAGCTGCCCACAGCCGCCAGGCCCTGTCCTGCAAGATGGCTGTGGAGTACGACAAGTTCATCGAGTCTGGCAGAAAGTAAGTGGCACCCAGGGCTACCAAGGGGTTGGCAGGGCTGTGAAGGGACACGTTGTAAGCAGGACCTCTTCACATTTTGGGGGGGTATATCTCAGCATGGGGTCTGGGGAGCTGCCCTGACCAGTGTGACACTGCTGCTGCTGCAGGTGGTTCTGCCACGTGGACGATGACAACTACGTGAACGTGCGGACGCTGGTGAAGCTGCTCTCCAGCTACCCCCACACGCAGGACATCTACATTGGGAAGCCCAGCCTGGACCGGCCCATCCAGGCTACGGAGAGGATCAGTGAAAACAAGATGGTGAGGCAGGGGAGGAGATGTTGGGGCTGGCTTAGTTTGTGCTGGGCTTTGCTCCCTGGTTGGTGGCAGGAGGTCTCACTGCTGTTGCTTCCCCTCTCTCGCAGCACCCAGTGCATTTCTGGTTTGCCACGGGCGGAGCAGGGTTCTGCATCAGCAGGGGACTGGCGCTGAAGATGAGCCCATGGGCCAGGTAAGAGCGTTGGTGTTGCTCTCTTGTGGGGACTCACTGGTCCCAGATGGGCACAGAGTGGTGACAACTTAGGGGGTGAACTTTGGCATGTATTCCAGTGTCTTGCTCTCTTTGCCTTGCTGGAGGTGTCTGCAGGGGGTGTGGAAACAAGCTGGGAAGGATTTTGGTTCTCCCTAAGTGATTTTTAGTTAGAGCAAGGCTAAACCAAGACCCTGCAGGGTGCCCACATTCCCTGGGCTTTTGCTCCTCTGCAGCCCCTCTTTGTCTCCCCACAGTGGGGGCCACTTCATGAGCACTGCAGAGAAGATCCGCCTGCCCGACGACTGCACCATTGGCTACATCATTGAGTCTGTGCTGGGGGTGAAGCTTATCCGGAGCAATCTTTTCCACTCACACCTGGAGAACCTCCATCAGGTGCCCAAGTCAGAAATCCACAAACAGGTATCCTTGTCCTGATGCCCTGGGGTGGGTTGGAGGGGTTGGGGTGGATGGCACCATCACCTGGTTTCACATGGTCACCTAAAAATCACAGCTAAGGTATTTATTGTCATGCAACCACAATGTGAGCAGAAGGGGAAAGCCCCACCGGCCCATCCCTGTGGGATGACAGAGTGTGCCAGGAGGCTTTGGGAAATGGGGGTGAATTTTGCAGACCCCTCCATCCTCCTATCTGATCCTTGTGGCCGTGTCGGCTGCTTGACCCACCCGTTCTTGTCCCCACCAGGTGACACTAAGCTACGGCATGTTTGAAAACAAACGCAACTCCATCCACATGAAGGGAGCCTTCTCCGTCGAGGAGGACCCATCCAGGTGAGATGGGGTTCCCCAGCCCTCTCCCCCACTAACCTGGGCTGACGTGGGGCCACCACTGCCCCATGCTCAGCATCGCTCTCCTCCGTAGGTTTCGCTCCGTGCACTGCCTGCTGTACCCCGACACGCCGTGGTGCCCTGCCAACGTGGTTTACTAGGAGGCACATGTCCCCTCCAACCTCGTCCCGAGCTTCCCCGGTATCCGACGGGCGCGCGGGACCCGAGTGCGGGTGTGTCGGTCCGGCCTCGCCGCGAGGCGGATGGACGGACGGACGTCGTTGCTGTGGTATTGCACAGTGTGTGTGTACTGAAGGCTGCTGTGCGGCCCTTTGTCCCCTTGTCCCCTGCCTGCCCGGCTGCCCATGCCCGCTGCCTGCTCCGGCCAGGACGGTGGAGAGGGGATGGGTCCTGAGCACTTAACCGTGGGGCACCCCCGCGGTGCTGGTGGGCCCTACGCCATGCGTGGGGAGCGACCACAGGCGCTGCGGGGCTCTGCCTCCCCCGGGCTTGCTTCTCCTTTTTCTATTCCTTTCAAATGTTATGGTTTGTTTTGGTGTGTACCTCCCACCCTTGCCTCTGCCCACCCATCCCACTCCCACAACCTCTCCTCCATCCCATCCTGTCTCCCAGTCCCAAAAATCTCAGCAGCAAAGCTCCAGCTCCCAATTCCAGTGAAGGGTCACAGGCAAGTTTTGCTGCCTGGTTTGGTCTGCATGCAGGCAGAGAGCGGGCAGAGGAAGCCTCCCAACCGTGGCCAATGCTGCTCCAGGGTGTTGCAGAGCTGCTGGGTGCTTGATGGCTGCACTGGAGGGAGATGGTGGGGTGGGCTGTGAGCCGACATCGTTGGCTCCAGTTCCCAGTGCTTCCCGCCTCTGGCTGAAGTGTTGCTGGCAGCATTGATCCGTGCACTATTTATAGAGATTAATGTAAAGGCTTTCTATAAATATGGAGGGTGGGTGGAGGGCTTTCCTGGAGCTGCCAGTGTGATGTGGGAGACGATTGTGCAGATCTCCCTTCAGTGCTGCCTCCCTGCACCTCTGCCAAGCAGCACTGCAAGACCCGCTCAGGGCCTAGGTTGGTGTCTCCAGCCCTGCCACGGGGCCAGAGCATCCTCCAGCCCTGGGCTGACTGTGGCTGCTGCTGGGCTTGTCAGAGCATCCAAGGCACTCAGTTGGACTGGCACCTGCCGTGGGCAGGGAGTGTTTCCCAGCCTGACTGTTGCTCTCTCCCTGCCAGGGAGGGATTCAGCTGGGGAGGGAGAGGGACCTCTCACCCCCTCCATGCCCTGCCTGCAGCCACCTGCCCCGATCCCCTTGCGGTAAGTGGGCTGAGCTGGAGCTGAACATTTCCAACCTGGAGCTGAGTGAAAATAGCCCATAATGGGTGCATTGTAAATACGTTATTGTGCCAGTATTTTTTTTACTGTGCCTTTTTTAAGGAGAAAAAAAACAAAACAAAACAAAAAAACAAACAAAAAAAAAAAAGGAAAGAGGGAAAACAAACAAAAAAAGAAAACCCACCCCAAAACCCCCTCCCAAATCACAAACAGTGAGAAATATGTAGATGTTTAAATGTTGTGTGTGGTTTTTTGGTTTGGTTTTTTTATATATATACATTTTCTGTGGATCAGAAAAAAGAAAAAAAGAGGAAAAAAAAAAAAAAGTAAGAAATCTCCAGCCTTTGATAATCTGTTTAAGAAAGAAGAAGGAAAACAAACAAACAAACAAACAAGAAATAATTGCAATGTCTTGTAACTATCACTTCCCTTAATTTATATGTTCCAGTATCTGGAACGTCACTCTGTGCTTTTTGTAACTAGGATGTGTTTCAAGCAATAGATTTGGGATGGGGAGCCGACATGGACAGTGTGTGTTCTCAGGGACCTGAACCCCATTGCTGCCACAGGGTTCCCGTGGGAGCCGTCACCAATAAAGCAGCTTTTTCTGCTGACCGTAGTCACCTGGTCCTGGGCTTTGGTGTTTCTTTATGGATGAAGTGTGCTGACCACCCCTCGCTCCCCCTCCGCTTGTTGTCACCTCCAGAGAAGCTCTCAGAGACGCACCCAGGGTGGATTGTGCCTCCATCCCCGCTCTTTCCCACGGGTACCGGGATCTGCTGGCCATTTGCATCCCAGGGTGTGAGGGTCCTCTCCTCCTTCCCCTCTCCAAAAGGCTCTCTCAGGGCTTGGCACCTTGAGGCTGGATTTTCCCAGGCTCTGAGGTGGGAGCGGAGGTGGTGGGGGCGAGGTGAGAGCCGGTTGTTAGCAGGATGCTGTTAACAGCCGGCAGGCAGGCGTCTGCGTGGGAAGATAGGGGGCTGCGAGGGGCTGAGCTCCCGCCCTCCCCCACCGCTCTTTCAGTCAACATTAAGCGCTCATCTGCCACTAACAAACCCCAACTTTAATGGGCTGTGGCAACAACAACAGGTCTATGTCTCATTCCAAAACCTGCTCTGTTTGTGCCACACTGGTGCCAGTTTCACCTGTACCATCCTCTCCTCCCCCCACCTTCCTCCACACCCAGCAGTTGGGTTTTTTTTCTTCTTTTCAAGGCACACTTACTCACTTCACAGCTTCGTTTGACTCCCTGGGTTATCAGGGGCTGGCCTTGCTAAAAATACAGCCTGGCAGGAAGTCAGTGTGTGCTAAAGCAACAACCACCCCCAACACTCGCTCACCTTTCAGACAACCCCCAAAATCCCCCCAACCTTTGCAGCCCTTGGGCTGCTGTGGGCAGGCTCTGGATCCTGCCCTGGGTAACTGACTCAGTTGCTCCCCAAAACCCACCGTACCCAAGCAGTTCCCTGGGAGAAAGGGGAGGGTGAACAACAAGTCCTGCAAAGCTGCCATCCTGGGGGCTGGGATTGTGTGGTGGGTGCAGGATTTGGTGTCCCTTGGCCCCATTGGGATGGGGTCAGGGAAGGGGAACTGGGTCAGGCGTGGGGGGATGTGCCACCCGCCACTCGCCCGCGCGCTTTCCTGTTGCTCATGGGCTGTGGTGCCAGTGGTGTGGGCGCTTCCTGGCAGTGATGCTGTCATCTCTTCTGCAGGCTGGGCCTCCCTCTATCCCCTGGGAGGGATCATAGAATCATAGAATTGTTTTGGTTGGAAAAGACCCCCAAGACCATCAAGTCTAAATGTCAACCTAACACTGCTATAGCCATTAAACTATGTCCCAAAGTGCCACGTCCACGTGTCTCTAGAATACCTCCAGGGATGTTGACTTCATCACCACCCTGTGCAGCCTCTTCCAATGCCTTGCCATTCTTCCTAATATCCAACCTAAACCTTCCCTTGTGCAATTTGAGGCTATTTTCTCCTGTTCAGTAACTTGATATCAGCTGGGATGGGGCAGGACCCATCTCTCTCAAGGCAGGGCTGTGTGTAGGAAGCCTGTTCACAGCCTAAACCAGCCCAAATCTTGTGTTAAGGGCCCCCCAAGTCACTGGGGGCTGTGGAATGGGGCTGGGGTGCTGCTGCAAGAAGCAGGAGCCCCTTGTCTGGGGTAAAGGCCAGGGAGGGGTTGCTGGGTATGGTGCAACACCTTTGGTGCTAGTGGAATAAAAAAATGAAATAAAATGAAAAATAAAACTAAATTTAGAAAAAATCAAAGCAGCCACAAAGAAAGAACAAAGCAGCCCACTCCACAGAGCCTTCAGGAGCAGAGGCAGGCAGCACACCAGTTTATCCCACACCAGACTCCCAGCCTCCCTCTCTCCTCCCTCCCTACTTGTGGGCCAAAAAGTAAATAAATACACACATTAATAAACAAAAGGAAAACAAAAGCAGAGCCCTGCTGCTCTCGCATACTTGGCAGGCTCCTCGGGCCAGCCTGCTTTCATCTGCACTGTGGTGGGACGTCCTGTTTACTCCCGCCAGCTCTGCAGCTGACACCGTGCCTGTACCTTTTGGGGGGTGATGGTGGGGTGGGGACAAGCCCAGCTCAGCAGGGACACCACTGTTCTGTAGGGACCACTGCTGTCGACACCACGGTGCCCGAGGGCTGCTCCAGCATTGTGCCAACACCACCATCCCCAAGGGATGCTCCAGTGCTGTGTCCAGCCAAAAGCTTTCCCTGTCTCTGGGTAGTTGCAGCATTGAGGGTGGAGAGTGCTGGTTTCATCCTTTTTGCTGCTGTTCCACCTCCTCTTTTTTTTTTCCCTTTTTGTTTGTTTGGGGTTTGGGTTTTTTTTTGTTTTAATTTGCATTTGGGTCACTCCATATCCTGAGCTTTGTGTGAATCACTGCGTTCCCAGCCCGGCTGCAGCGCAGGAGCTTCGTGGCGTGGAGACCTCTCAGTGGGGAGCTGTGTGCGCGGCGAAGGGACAAACACCGCTCCTGGCACCGATGGCTGCGAGAAATAGCTGAGACTTGGGGTGGGAGGCGGTGTTGGGAACCGACAGAACGTGGGTGAAGCACCACTTCCAGCAGCCCTGAGCCAGCAAACTGGATATTTGTGGGAAGCAAACATAAAAGTGGCCAAATCACAGCCTGAGCACTGCATACAAGGCTCCAACTGCAGCTCTGACAGTTGCCTGTCTCACTGCTGAGACAGAAGAGCACTGGGTCCCTGTGGAGACATGAGCTTCACGCCAGCACCTTTGTGAAGCTGGAGGCCACTAAATCCCTCTCCCCCTCCCCTCCCCCAACTAGCATCAGCTGTCCTGGAGCAAGGGCTTGCAAAGCCCTGTGGCAGAGAGTGATGGATACAGCATGGCCAACACATGGCATTGAGGTGTGCAGGGTTTGTCTTGTGCCTGTCTCACCTCACCCCTCAGCAGCTCCTGGACATTGCCCATATCCTCTTTTATTTTTTTTTTTTCCACCTTTCTACTATTTCCCACTCCTGCATCACCTGCAGATGGTTAAAATAAATAGCCCTAAGCCCTCCAAAGTTGTAGGTTCTCCTCTCCTCTCTTTCTCCTCTCCTCTCCTCTTCTCTTCTCTTCTCTTCTCTTCTCTTCTCTTCTCTTCTCTTCTCTTCTCTTCTCTTCTCTTCTCTTCTCTTCTCTTCTCTTCTCTTCTCTTCTCTTCTCTTCTCTTCTCTTCTCTTCTCTTCTCTTCTCTTCTCTTCTCTTCTCTTCTCTTCTCTTCTCTTATCTTCTCCTCTTCTCTTCTCTTCTCTTCTCTTCTCTTCTCCTCTCCTCTCTTCTCTTCTCTTCTCTTCTCTTCTCTTCTCCTCTTCTCTTCTCTTCTCTTCTCTTCTCTTCTCTTCTCTTCTCTTCTCTTCTCTTCTCTTCTCTTCTCTTCTCTTCTCTTCTCTTCTCTTCTCCTCTCCTCTCCTCTCCTCTCCTCTCCTCTCCTCTCTTCTCTTCTCTTCTCTTCTCTTCTCTTCTCTTCTCTTCTCTTCTCTTCTCTTCTCTTCTCTTCTCTTCTCTTCTCTTCTCTTCTCTTCTCTTCTCTTCTCTTCTCTTCTCTTCTCTTCTCTTCTCTTCTCTTCTTTCTCTTCCTCTTTCTCTCTCTTTTCTTTTTTCCTCACTTTTACAACCAGTCTTGAATTCCTTCTCCACCAACCACCCCAGAGCTCCCAGCACCCACTCCTTCTGGTCTACCTCAGCTGCCTGGCAGGGCCAGCTCTGCTTCTGTAGCCACTTGGCAAGCTAAGAGTGGAGCAGGAGATGAACTGAGCATCTTAAAAGCAGCTTGAAACACGTCCCATGGTGCTGTTGAATGAGCTGCACTTCTGTATGGCCCTTCTCCCAACCTCTCCTTCCTCCTCCTCAGTAGATGTGTCCCCCCTCCAGCCTCCCCAGCTTGGAGTGGCTTCACTGGAGGATGGTGCCAGCATTGTGCCTGTTCCTGCTGAGGATGAGGACAGGGGACTGAGAGCAGCAATGGCACCCCGGCAGTCAGTATCAAGTGATGTTCTGATCATGTCTGCATCAGCCCAAGGAGCACCCCCCCTTTAGGGGTACACAGGATGGGTTGTTGTGTTATGAACCCCCTTGGGAAGTGGGGGCCTTGCTGGCTCCCTGCCCAAGCAGCCCATCCACTGGCCCTGAAGCACAGCATTTGGAACCAATCATGAATGAGCGAGTGATTTATAGGGTGCAAGCACTGTGGTGCTCAGCTGGTGGGAAGAGGAAGTGAGTGGGAGAAGGGCTGCAGCACCAGCATCTGCAACACCTCGCAGTGAGAAGGGAGCTGCACTTCCTCCCACTCCCCTCCACAGAATGGGGAGGGATTGAAAATCCCTGAGTAGTGATTTTTGCCGAGGTCATGGTGAGAAATTCTGCCTGCTCCAGGCAAAGACCTTCCTGCCTGCAGAGCCAAGTCAAACTGCCCTGCAGCAACAGAGACATCGGCCACAGATGGGAAAGTTCTTCCCCTCTTTCCTCCCCTTTCCACCAAGCAACAGCAGAAGGACATGGCAGTGTGACTGGCTGCTTCATCACAGTGCCTGGACCAAGGACTGAGGTGGCTACAGCCAGGTCACTCTCCTTCCCTGCATGGCCACCTGAGTAGGTGAAGGCTGCCGGTATTTATACTGGGCAATCACATCCCTCTGTACTGTGATGTTGTGATCTACCAAGATGGTCCAGGCTGGGCTGCAAACATGGGATGTGGAGGAGTGCAGATGAGCCCTGGGGCTGGAAGGGTGCCTCATTCCCCTTGCCCCTTCTGCAAAGCTTTCCAACTGCCAAGAGCAGGACTTCAGCATCCCCATGCGGTCAGACGGCTCAGAATCTCTCCTCAGTCAGGCTTCTCCTTCAAGCTGACAGGCCAGTGGACACTAAGCTCTCTGTCCTGGTCTCCCCCACCATGCTAGGAGAAGCCACAATCTCCTGGAAGTAGAGGCAGTCTGGTAGAGTGGTCTGGGGAGATGGAGTCATTCCTCAGGGACAAGGATGCTTCAGAAGGGGTTAGGGATGATGAGATGTCATTTCAGCTCCCTGCTGCCTTTCCAGATAGAGCCACAGGGATGCAGAGTCCTGATGGGACCCTTCTGAAGGAGCACCATGGATCCAGCTCTCACGCACACCTGATGGAAGAAGCTGGGCAGATACAGGCTCCAGCAGCAGCAGACACTGCAAGCACAGTGCCATGTTCTGCAGAAAACACTACCTGCAGCACAGGCCATTTCCCACCCTGAGAAGTGACAGGAGGTGGGGCATGCAGTCAGTAACTGCATACCAGTGAGCATGCAACAGGCACCATCTCTATCTGCTGGTTTTCCAGCCACCAAGCCACTGACAGCTCCCAGAGGCAGCCCTCCGTTAGCACAGCTCAGTACACCACAGGAACAAACACAGTTGAAAGCATCACCCCAGGGCACCCCTCCTACCTTATCTCCAAGGGGAGAAGTCTAACAGCCCACTACTGAAGGCTGATCAGAAGGCAAGGTTTATTCACACACATACTGCCCCCTCCCCTCTTGCTTTCTGCCAGCTCTGCATTGCTCAGGAGAGCCCTGCCCTGCTCCTGTTGGGCCAGGGAGCAGTGCAGCAGGGTGAGTGAAACTGCTGGGGTTGGCTGGCTGGAAGGCACTGGGAAAGGTCACTGGGCAGGTGGCCTTCACATGTTCCCACCCCTGGTGGGAGTTCATAAACCTGGTAAAATATTTACATGCTGACTCTGATGGGGGCTTTATTTTCCTTCATGCCATCAGATTCCCTTTACTCCAAGCCCTTTGCAATACAGAACAGATTTAATCCTCTCAGGCTGGGGCTGAAGCTGGAAAATGTGCCTTCTCCCCCCTTTAGGTGGAAAAAAAGAAAAGGAGGGAGGCAAATCTGTCAGTTATTAGTGAAGGGAGGAAGACCAAAGTCTGCTGAGAGCCACGAGGGTGAGAGGCACAGCATGAGGTGCTCTGTGGTTCTGCACTGAGGGGCAGGATTTCAGAGCATGGGTGTGGGCTTCAGCCATACAAACACCTGTAGAGCTTAAAAAAAACAAAGCAGTGATAAAGGCTAAGTTAGATCCTGGCTTGGACCAGCAGCGCTGAGGAGGAGGGTGCCTGAGAACCCAACTGTCACAGGGCTGGAGGATGCAGTTCCCTCCAAACTGGCTCTGCCACTTAGTGGTGACATCCAGGACCATCAGCTTGGTCTTTCAGTATCACTGGGGAGTTTGGGAGCTTTCTGCTTTAACCTGCAGTCAAATGAAGAGCAAGCAGTGCTGCTGGAGCTATCTGCTTTCACCAGACGCTGCCCAAGGGCCTTTCCATGACCCTCCCCACCTCACAGTTGTTTGCTCTTTTCCAAAAGACCCATGTTCCTGCATCAGAGGCTGATTCTGTCCCTCCAACCCTGTCCTAGGGGCACAGGGGCATCTGGAATCAGGAGATGCTGTTTGGTTTTACTGCAGTTTGGTGGTGGGGAGTTTCCCAAAGACCCACAGCTGGCATGGGATGGGCTGAGGTTGGGGCAAGAATAGTGCAGGATAGAGGCAGGAGCTCAATCCCTCCCTTTGACTGGGAGGATCAGGCAGAAAAAAGATCAAGGGAATTACAGGAAGGTGAAGGGTTGAGTTCACTCCCTGACAGAGATGCAGCATGAGTGGGCCCATGATCAGAGAGCAGTACAAAGGAAGAACCTAAAAGGAGCCCACGATAGCCTGGGGCAGAGCCAAGAAAGATGAGCCCACGCTGAGCTCCCTTAGCTCCTGATGCTACCAAAGGCAGGTAGAGACATTGCAGCATCCTGTGAAGAGGGACATCCTTACAGGGCTGAGCTGGTGGTGTAGCCCTGCCCCCCATACCATTTTTCCACACTCATTGTACTTTGGCTGTGGAAAATAAACCAGTTGTATTCACTGATGCTCCAGTGCAGCAGAAACAAAGCAGCAGAGGCAGCTCAGGAAGGGTATCACACACACTGTGTGCAGGGTAAACAGCTCCACAGCCTGATACCCACATTCCCCAGCTGCTTCAGCATCTTCTGCCACAGTGCCTGCAGCTCCTGGAGGCCCCTGGCATGAGGACCCCTCACAGCAGAGATGAGCCTGGCCCTGTGCCCCCATCCAGGCTCCCCATGCCAAACCTCACCCCTCCTCAGCAGAGGTTAGAAGCCACCTTGTTTCCAAAGCAGGACTGGTGCAGCATTCCCTGGAGGAAACATCCACTTTGGACATTTTCCCACATTGATCATTTCTCTTCAGAGGTTCTTTTGAAGCTGTCCAGATCAATTTCAACAGTCCAGTCTTCAAACTGGATTAGAAATCCTAGAGTCAGTGATTTTAGTCTGGAGGTGAGGAGAAAGTTCTTCACAGAGAGAGTTGTTAGCTGTTGGAATGTGCTGCCCAGGGAGGTGGTGGAGTCACCGTCCCTGGAGGTGTTCAAGAGGGGACTGGACGTGGCACTTGGTGCCATGGTTTAGTAGTCATGATGATCTTTGATTCTATGATGCTATGATTTCTAACAACAAGCAGATCAGGTTGAGACCTATAAGCAAAGGAAGAAAGCAGCTCTGGCAATACCTGTGCAACACTTACCTCACAGAGCAGGAGGGACATTAACCATTTGATTACTGGCACTCTTGTTTCAAGTCACAGAATCATAGAATCAATAAGGTTGGAAAAGACCTCAAGGATCATCAAGTCCAACCTGTCACCCAACACCTCATGACTACTAAACCATGGCTCCAAGTGCCACATCCAGTCCCCTCTTGAACACCTCCAGGGACGGTGACTCCACCACCTCCCTGGGCAGCACATTCCAATGGCAAATTACTCTTTCTGGGAAGAACTTTCTCCTCACCTCCAGCCTAAACTTCCCCTGGCACAGCTTGAGACTGTGTCCTCTTGTTCTGGTGCTGATTGCCTGGGAGAAGAGACCAGCCCCCTCCTGGCTACAACCTCCCTTCAGGTAGTTGTAGACAGCAATAAGGTCTCCCCTGAGTCTCCTCTTCTCCAGGCTAAACAATCCCAGCTCCCTCAGCCTCTCCTCATAGGGCTTGTGCGCAAGGCCTCTCCCCAGCCTCATTGCCCTTCTCTGGACACGTTCAAGAGTCTCAGTGTCCTTCCACCCCCTACTAGCTATTAGGCTTCATGGCACCATTACCCACCCTCACTTCATGGATCTACCACGACGTGTGAAAGGTAACAAAATTTCAGGGAGGTTTATGAACAAGGGGAAAGAAAAGGCAAGAGAGTGAGAGAGGAAAAATAAGAATCCACAAAGAGGAGCAGTGGTTTTAAATTGTTTTATTTTTTTTTTTAAAACATGAAACCCAAGCTGAATAGAAACCACAGAAATTACATTTAGGTTTTTTTTTTTGTTGTTGTTTGTTTGTTGTTTAGTATTTGCAAACCAAAAAGTTACAGTAAAAAATAGCTACATTACAATCAAGAGAACTACAGAATTAAAAGGAAAGATACAAAACAAAAGAAAATAGAATATGGGCTCAATCCTCTTGAATCCTCACAATTTAAAAACAGTTTGGGTTAAGTGCAGGAACACTTGAAAGAAACTAAGAGCAGGTCCAAAGTTGTAAAAAATAAAAGAAATCAAAAGAAAGGGAGGGGGGAAAAAAATTATATATATTTATATATTATATATGTATATAAAGTGGTATGATATACAACCATTATGGTTAAGAAAGAGAGAACAGAAAAGTTACCAAAAGGCCAGGTACATGGTCACCATTAGGTTTCTGTGCACAGTGTCCAAGAAAAGAAAACTTCCCTCTGGATGATGTGAGTGAAACTCATGGGGGCCTCCCATTGACAAGGGACCTGAGGCACACGATGATGGCTTGGGCAGCTGGACCCAGTGCAGAGGACAATGGAAGGAATGAACCTTTTCCTTTGTTTTTGTTTTTGGGACTGCAGTGGCCTCCTGCACAGAGGCCGCTGGAGAAGCCTTGATGTGAAATTAGAGGAGGAACAGGAAGGAAGGAGTTGGGAATTGCATAGTGAGGAGCAATGTGGTATTAAATATGCAGAGCACCTAAGAGCTTCATGCTACAGTTATCCTCTTTAGGTAAGGAATTTTTTTGAACTTTCTGGTTGTACAACAATTTATGTTCCACTTAGTTCATGCATGCAGCCAGAGGGGCTGGGTGAGCACCCGGGAGCTCCAGGCCACCAGCAACCAACCCATTTCTCTCTCCCAGCTGGGCAACACGCTCACCATCACGGCTGGGCAGGCCATCCCATTCCCCCTAAAAAGCACAGACCACTTGATAGCCACCTAGGAACTGCTACCAAAACATCCCACACTTCTGCTGGGCCTCCTAGAATGACTAGGGAAGCCATCCATAGCATGCATACAAATAACTTCTAGAGAAGGGGGTGTAGGCTGCGATGAAAGAAGTCACCTGGTTAAAAGCACATTCATTCCTGTCAGGTCTCTTCTCTCAAGGCAGCAGATCTATTCCCTAGTATCTCCCTTGAGGGTTTTTCCCCTCCCACCCAGAGATGTTCACTGAGTTACACCAACAGACTTGTTGAGCTGGGGAAGACCCTAGCTTCTCCTTGGTCCCCAGGTAGGAAGTACTTCAAAGACAGCTCCTCTCCCTAGCTAAAGGAAAGCTCACCCACCTCATCCACTCCTGAATGGGGTGGGGTGGCTGGAACCAACAAGCCAAGACACTTCTCTCTCCTTCAAAGGGCTCAGTGTGGAATTTCAGTTGCTGCTAGGAGAGAAGGCGGGACCAGAAGTGAAGCATGGGTTTATCCACAGAGGTACCTGTACCTTGCTCTTAAGGGTATCCACCCAGTCCTGTCTGCTATCCCCCTGCAGCACCCAGAGTTCTTGTGAGCAATGGCTGAATGGCCCCCTCTCTCAGCAGGGCCAGACTTTCCAGGTATTTTCAGGGAACTGCTATGGAAATCCTAACTTAGGAGCACTTAAAAGCCCCATGCACCGTGTCCCCCTCAACACACTCCTTGCATCTTGGCTGAGATGACTGTACACGGAAAATGAACACCTACCAAATGGAGAAAACTTAAAAAGGACAGGAGGGGAAGGGAGCACTCCATCCTTCACAGCTGGATACATGGATGCACGCTAAAAATCTTAGCTTGAACCCTTTTATCAGCACATAAAATGAACTCAGTTTAATAGTACATACAGGATACAAACACTACAGTTATATTCCCAAGACAGCACAAGAAATTCACAGCCAAGTCTTGATTCGATTTCCTTTACAATTACAATGCAGTCTTGAACACTGGACACAAGAGTCCAACATGCTATTTACATTTCACATTGTGGAGATGTTTGTGTGCTTGGAAGAGTTCTCAGTTCCAAAAGAAAGTGTCATTCACCCATGATGATGCAGTGGAAATAAACCAAGCCAACCAGACAAGCCAATGCCCACATTTGTGCTTCTGAAAAAGTAACATGAAGTGTCTTCACTGATGCAGTCACCTTCAGCTGGACAAGCTGCCTTGAATTTGCAGTCAGCGAGGTGTCCGGAGGCCAATCTCATCTCCCCTGAATTCTGGACCCTTTTGCTAGCAACCAGTAACATGAGTAATGTTCCAATAAGGTCAGCTGGGACACACCAAGTGATATGGCCTTGGCATTTTGTCACGTTAAAAACAGAGACACACGATGGACGAGAGAGAAGTCTCTACAGCCTTCTCTCCTACAGCGTGAGGAGTTTGGGCTCCCTCGACCACGAATGCCATCCAGAACAGATGAGTCTTCGCCAGATAGCACCTGCTGTTCACCCAAGAGGGAGGCACAGAGCCTGGGAGATCTTGGCTTTGGAAAGTCCACTCCTCAGACAAAATGTGACCATATGGATGAGACTGATTATGTCGCAGCCATAAGAATAGGCAAAGGCCATCTGTTCTTCAGCAGATCTGTTCAGACCAGCCTGCAGAAAATGCCACACTGTTGCTCAAGGTTCCAGTAAAAAAAGAAAAGGAAAAACAAACAAACAAAAAAGGTAGGAATAAGAAGAAACCAAAAGAAACCCATTTGTCTGTGTTTCCTATCCAGCGCTCTGCACAGCATGCAGCGGGGCAGCAGAGTTCCAGGATGCTTTACAAAAGTGCAATATCCATGTCAAGTAAAGGAAGTGCTGGCTGGACAAAGGTACACAGCTCACACTGCAGTCATGTTATGCTGGCCTCCAGAGAGCGAAAGGTTATCTCTGTAACATTCTTTCCAGTTATATGTTGAAGTCACAGAGCACATATCTCCACATCTGTGCCTTGCTGCGAGCCCCAAACATTGTTAGAGGTTGTTCTGAGTGTTAAAAATGGCTACACCAAGCCTTGGAAGGAAGCAGGTCAAGGTGGCTGCTCCATCAGATGCTGCAAACAAAAAGGCATAGGCTGGCTCCCCTGTCAGGCCTGCTGGCACAGGCAATACCACTGTGACAATCTAGATCCAACCCAAGGTGCAGTCACACACACGTTCACGAAGCATTCTGTATACACAGAAGTCACTACACAAAGCACTTGGGTTCCCCACACCCTCCAGCCTTCAAAGCACTTGCCCTCAATCCACACTGGGCCACAGAGCTTAGAGCAGGTCCCCCACAATTTAGTGTAAGTAGCAATCCGAGCACATCCTTGCAAGGAGAGGTTACGGCAGAGCAACTCAGTCTGACAAGGATTATATGGCTCTTGCTTCTTTCTTCAAAGCAAGGGGAAGGTTCAGCTCCCCATAGCTGCATGCTTCAGGCCCTGCAAGCTAACCATGTCTCAAGCTTGCACACCCAGGTCTCCAGGTAGGCTTTAAGACAGGGTAGAAAACTTGGTGCTCATGAACCACAGTTGTCACTCCACGACACCTGTGACTACATTTCCCTTCCCCTGTTATTTGACAACACAGAGGTATGTTTCAGTGTGAAGCCCATCAAACACGTCTGAAAGGGCATACTCAGTCCTGAGCAAGAAAATCCTGCTTCCAGAGTTGGGGTGAAGTGTCAAGTTTTCTCCAAAACCTTCCTTTCCTGTCTGCATGGTGGTGCCTCCTCCCTGTCTACCTCACTCATTTGAATGGTAACTGCTGGCCTACAGCTTTTGCAATCTAGTAGTGGTTTCTATCTTAAGAGGAGTCTCAGAACTTGCTCTTCCACAGAGCTGGTACCCTTTCACAGCTCCTAGTTAGCTAAGAGCAATTCCTACCTCACTGCAAAAAGGCAACTGGCTAGAGTAAAGGCAGGTTGGTAGATTCTGTGCCCCATACCAGCAAACGTGGGGTAAACAGACACCAAGTCTGAACATCACTGAGGTGAAGACAAACTGCCTCTGCCAGTGGCTCAACTCCAGTTTGAGAGACGTTGCCCACCTGACTTCCTCTGCCGGCTATTTAAGATAATACTCAGCAGCCACACTGAGATGCCCTTGCTCAGAGGTAAAAAGACAAAAAGGAACATCATTGTTACCCTACTGAAAGGGCAGTACTAGACAGTACCTCTCAAGAGGCAAGTCTCTTCTTCCAGGAGGAAGCTGTCAGTGCCCACAGGAGCACTGCTCTTCAGTGGAAAGTACAGCACCAATGGAGGATGTTGCCCTCTGCAGGCATCCAGCTGCCTCTTTGCAAGCCTTGTTCAGCCTCGTGTCTAGAAAAATGCCTTACATGTGCCCTAATATGGTCAGATAGTGGTTAGCAATGTGCCTTGGGAAACAAAACAAAGTAAAACAGAATGAAACAAACACTTGTTCTGCCAGTCACCATGTTCTTCAGGTGTCATTTGGGTTTCTGACTCTGGAATGCAGTAGATAAACTGACAGACTTGTGAGTTTGTTAGAACTGAGGCTCCAGAAGCCTCCATCAATGCCAGTTCAGCAACCCTGTGCTGTAAACCATGATTTTTCTTACTTATTTTTAAAGAAAAAAGTCCAGCAGAGTTCAGAGGTCACTCCTGCAGGGAGACCTCACATTCGCTAGAAATCCATTGGTGCTTCCAGCTTCTCTGTCCCACAGGACCGAGCATCAGAGAGCTGGAACTCTTTAGTGCAAAAATGATCCCATCAAACCTTGCAGGTCTTTTCCTGGACAAATTTGGCACCAAGTGAGTGGCTGGCTCCTGTTTGATCTGTGTGTCAGCCTCATAAAGGCAGCACCCAGAATGCCATCTGCAAGTACCTGGGCTTCCCTGATGGAGCAGAGGGGTCAGGGTAGTTGACTGGTGCTGGGCTCCTTCTGCTCCTCCTCAAGATTTCACATGTGAGATATAGTGGGAAAGAAAAAGGCATTTTCTTAATGGATTTTAAAAAACCCACAAACAACCAAAAAAACTAAACCAGAAGTTAACCAGGGTAGTGGAATGGTTTGCTCTAGAAGAGCCCCTGGCTCCCAAATGACAGTGGATATGCAGTGACACCATGAGGAAGGAGTTTCCCTCCTCCCTCACACAGAGCACCAAACCAGAGGGCTCCCACCAAAATGCCATGATGTGCATTGCCTCAGCATCCCCTTGCTGTACACTAGTCGTGGGCACCAGCCTGTGCTTCTTCAGGGTTTGACAGGCTGCTGATCCCACTGCAGAAGTGAAGAAGATCTACCACCATCTTTCACCCAGTTCCTCTGGGGAACGGAAGGGGGAAAAAGGGGGGCAGAAGATATTCACCACTTTTTTTCTGACAGGCTACTCTAATAAGCTGGCCCCCAGGCAGCTGGACCCAATTTCTTGCCTGCATGTGCTTGCTCTCTCTTGCACATCAAGGTGGAGGCTTAAATTCAAAAGGGGCTTCCACTCCAGGGGGCAGGTACCATGTTGGAGGGGTGGTCTGGACTGGAGAACCAGAAGGATTTTGGGCAGAACAGCAGGATTGTTCTACGAGGACAGCACAGGGGCACAGCAGTTGGCACATTGTTTAGTCTGACTGCACATGTGGGGTTTTGTTTGTTTGTTTGCTTTTTTGCTTTTGCTTGTTTCACTTTAATGCACACTGCCAGCATCTGGACGAGGTTGGTTGGTGGCGAGGTATTTGGCTCTCATGCTGGAGGTGTACTGGAAGAAGACAAGACAAGAAAACAAAACAAATAGAACAGAAAAGTAAGTCAGAATGACTAATGCAGACAAGGAACCACAGATTACGACCACCTCCCATCATCAAACAGTCTGGATTTACAGCAAGCCTTATCAAGGAGCTGGCGGCTGAGTCTGACAAGGAAAGTTTCACAAGTCACTGTGCAGTCCACTCTGAGTAACATTCTGTCAGCCTGCTCGGTGCAGATGGGTTAACAATTCCTTCAAGCTCTCTACAGAGAAGGAAATCCAACAGCCATTGAGTTGAAATATGGCACACTTTGCTTGCGAGAAGAGAGGGAAATGGAAATGATGCAGATGTAAAAACCCACCTCACACCTTTGCCCTCTCTCTTAGTTGTGTTATGGCTTTCAACCATGCCAGAAAAAGGAGGCTGAAAAGCAAATGAGTGTGCACTGCATTTTTACACTGCATTTTACAGCACTGAGGACATCAGAAGACTGTATGCATCACAGATGGGCAGTTTGAAAGAGAAGTGTAGAAGAATGAATCTTTGATCAATTCATGCCCAAGAAAGAACAGACCCTGCCAGGCTGGGAACGGGCTGCCATCAAACAAGATGATATTAGCTAACTGTTCTCAGATGGATAACGGTCCACTGGGGCTTGGGATCCAACCTGCATACTGCACAGTAGTAGACAAGACTCCAGCTTGGGGGTGAGAAGAGAAAGTCAGAGAGATGAGAGGGTTTATTTTGATTTTCAGGGTTGTTTTTTCTTACTTTCTGTTTTTTATTCTAAGCAAGGTAATCCAAACCAGCTCCCAGAGGCTACTGAGGTAACACATGCCATTCAGCTTTGAATAACGAGCTGAAAAGCATGCAAACAATACCCAGCAGTAAGAACAAAAGACTTTGCCCCCTCTATGCCAATGTGCTCAATGCTTTCATCATGACCACATTGCTGCTTCTGGGATTCTGCTTCCATGATACTAACAACCAAGCAACGAGGACAGACGTTTTATTCCTCTTTTTATACCAGCTGGAGCTTGAATAATTCTGTAATACCCACATCTTACTTCCCAAGAGTGCTCTTCAGCATACTAACTTTTTATCACTTTTAAAGCTGAACCACATAAAATAGCTGGTTAAGCTGGCAGAGAGACAACCGAAAGGCAGCTCCACACCAGGAGCTATGATTTATCTTGCCTACTGGGAAAGAACATTATCAGGCATCTTTAGAACCTCAAAAGCTTCACTGTCCAAGGGGGTTTTCAGAGAATTAATAGCATTTCATCATTTTTTCCTTCAAAGGCTGACCTGGGCTCAGCCTCTGCACAATAGAGGAGAGAAACAGCTCCTTTGGCAGAGCTGACCCCATCGGCACCAGAAGAAGACACCTGTGGCTTATTTCCACGCTCGTTTTTTTAGTGTCTTCCATAACTGGAAAACTTTCTGAAGAACATGGATCTTAATATAAAACTCTGGCCCAGAAAAGGCAGCTATATTTAGAAGACAAAGGGTACAATCAGTTCTTTGTCTTTAAGACATGCCTTTTGTCAGTGAGAAGGAAAAAGGTAGAAAAGACCAAGCTGAGCTAGTTTAAGGCCTATGTTCTATGCAGTTTAATAAACGTGGTTACTGTCTCAGAGAGTTTAGGGCATGATTAAAACACAAGACTAACCCAACAGGCTCTGAGAGGCTTAGAAGTTGAAGAACTTTCTCACAGAGTAAGCAGGGCACGTTTCAGATAGTGCAGTGCTGAAATTACCAGCCAAGCATCATGCCAAGAAGAGGGTCTTAGAAGGGAAAAAAAATTGCATCTGATTGCTCACTTTCCATCTGTATTCTGTACAGTGACATGGGATAGGAGATGAGTATGAGCAGAGAACTTCCAGGAGCTAAGGTTTTGTAAGAAGTATTCAGGAAAGATAAAATACAATAAAAATCTCAGATCATGGAAGGTTATTTGGCATCTTCCTGGACAAGCCATAGAGGTTCTGCACATAGCATGCAAGATACAGCATTAAAAAAAAATATCAGTAATTAAAAGGAAAAAAAAAATCAAGAAGGGCCACTTGAACTGCATTTCAAGGATGTAGAAAGCACATCAATCATGGAGGGGGAAAAAACCAAAAGGAATTCACTCCTCACTCCTTTTCCACCAAGAAACCCCCCCAGAGCTGTTTCAGTGTCACTAAAACAAAGCAGTCAGGAGCACGAGATCTGAATAGTCAAGCAGAGAGCATTTTACAGTCAAAACCTACCTGCAATCCACCACCAGGAGCAAATCAAGACTCAGAGTAGTCAGAGTTAGGGCTGATAGTCTCTCCTTAACTTTGGATTTTTGTGCCTTTGTACCTTTTCCCATTAAAATTCGAGCCAGTTTCTTCTTCTGTTATTAAAGTGCAATTTTAATGACTATACTAAGTACAACTGAAAGCTGGAAGTAGAGAGCTGAGACTCCACTGCACACCTCTCAACCAGCACAGCTCTGCCAGCACGCACCAGATCTTCAGTCACTGCATCAGACACGTACAAATGCTTTGCTCCACATGCTTTTGACAGTAGTGCCTCAACCAAGTCCTCCAGTGCATCCTCTGCTGGGAAGATGCTGTGCAAATACACAGCTTCCAACATGTGGCCTGGCCAGCAGATGAAGCTGTATCAGCAGATGCTTGTTGGTCACACGGATATGAAACCAAACTACATTATCCATACTTAGAGTCTTACACAAAGTAATTCTGATTAAAATCTGAGCACAATTCAGAGCTAAGGAGGTCTGGGGCTCTACTCTGGGGTAACCTGGATACAGTGCTTGACACAGCTGTAAGGTGTGCAGTTGCATTTAGTTTCCTTTAAAGAAGAGCTTTCATAGAAGGTTAAAGAACATGCACAATGCAGCCATTCTTCCAGTACTCCTGCTGAAGTGCCCACGTGCCTCTACACCCTCATTTACCCTTTCAAAAACAGCACAGAAGACAAGTTTCAACCCATACCTACACCACACTGTCGGCTCTTCTAAGAAGAATGCCTACAAGACTTCTTCTTGGCATTTCTCCTGGTGGCTTGTGCTATTCAACACAGCACACCTCTCAGCCACTTCCCAGGCAGCTAGGACAAACAGAGCTGATTGCACACAAGTTTATTTTCACGTTTCTCCAAAGGAACAGCAACAGAGTCTCTCCTTCACATTCAGCCTTGTGGAGGGTACAAGCTTTCATAGGTATGGTTTGCCAGCACATGCTAGTTAGGTGCTTAACAGCCTGTGTTCAAAGGAATTGTCGGTACACAGGAGTCACTGGTTGCACAACAAAAATAATGGGAGTAATCTGATAATTTTTGAGACCATAAATTCCACCAGCTCCTGTGAACTGTGCAGACTGAGTACTCCACAGCTAACTGAGCTATGCTGGAAGATCACTTACCATATGAAACCATGGCTCTGAGTAGAAACCATTAACTATTTGTGGTTAAAAAAACCACAGGTATCTCTCTTTAGCTACCTTTGACTCTGATTTCCTGCCAGAGCTATTCAGGTAATCCAACAGAGACCAAAGCTTCTGGATTCAAGTTATTAAATGTGGATCCACCTCTCAAATCACTAGAGCACAGTAAACACACAAGGTTTGGTATCATTAGGTATGGGAGGTACAAGATGCAGGGAAACAGGCAATTCCAGCCAGTGGGTTCTGAATTCAAAGGGACTTCAGCTTTCAAAGTCAGAAGAACAGAGCTTCTGTTTGTTTTATTGGCTTTTAAAGTCTTGGAAGGAATGCAATGCCTATTTCTTAGCCCTGCAGACAGCCACATGAAACTGTGGGTGTGACCTACAGCAAACAGAAGACAGTGCAGACTGAGATCAGGTCATGTTTCAGCCCAGAGGAGATTTCAAGTCCAGAGTGAGGACACTAGAATTCCCCTCCCCCCAACAAGCAGTATTTTCTTTCATGGACCAGACCCATCTAACATCACTACGACACCGCCTGCCGGAACCAAAAAGCAGAAACCCCACCATAAGCTGATGCCCAAGAGCAGTCTTTGCAAGACTTAAGAGCGAAGGAAGTTGTGACTCTTTCAAGGGTGCTAGCACCATGCTTCAAGGCAAGTTAGCTTTCATGCACCACGGCAGAGGGCATCAAGACACGCAGGCAGACAAACGGCAAGAGGCAGCAAGAACGCGGACCAAGCAGCAACATGACAGGAAGGAATCCAGTGCAAGGCTGACAAAAGCCCCCACAGGAACAGCAGAAAAGAAGGAACAGCAGCTTGATGGACATGTATTTCTGAGAACAGAATACAAGATACAGGTCTTTGATTGCACAAACCAAAAGTAACAGACCCTTTGTCCAAGTGGAACCAACACCTCCCAGTTACTGTGTGACCGGAGGTCCCTTGAAGGAGCACTACCCTTCATACCAGGTGAGTTGCCTGGTAGCATTAACCATACCCTAGATTCAGCCAAGCTACAAGACTACAAGGCCTAATGCAGACCACCTACTCTCTCTGTAGGCATGTGGCTTTGTGATAAGCCACAGCAAGGGAAACACCTTGGAGAACATCAGCAACGACAGCCCATTAGGAGAGCGGACAGTGAAATGGTACTAGAAGGGCCCTGTTCACAGAGCCTGTGGGACATGGAGAGGATGATATGGACGCACAAAACAAACAGAACAGTAACAGGTTTTGAAACAGAATGAAATAGATCTTAGTGATTATGTCTGGACCCTTAAGGGAGGTGTTTATTTATTTGTTTAAGGAAGGCATCTATTTATTTCTTTATTGTTAAACTTGCTCCTTTCTAACTTTAAATGCAAGGATAAAAGGAGAAGCTGCACATGGGTTTAACAGGCAACGAAGGAACTCTTCAGCGCAGGCCACCATTACCAGCCAGGATCCTTGAACAAATTAAAAATTCCACTGAGGAGCTAAAAGCTTGTGGCAGGTAGGTACTGCTGGTTTCAGGCACATGCTGTTATGACCAGTCAAGATGAACAGAACAGCAGTGGGGCTCAAGGGAAGCCAAAAGCTGAATTAAGACAACCAGTCCGGACTGAAAAGCTGCTAGATTGTTTCATTTTGCTTCTAGGAAATGGCTTCTTGTGATGATAGATCTTCTGTTCTGCATTTGAAGTGCAAGGCTAGTTGTGTATTTGAGCAGCACTCAGTACTAAGTGTTCAAGTCGTTCTCAAGCGTGGACTCTGAGTTGAAGCTGCTGTGAGTTAGCTTTTGCGAGGCCTGGGCACCCATAACCCTCAGGAGGTGCACCAGAAGCCTATGCAAGGCAGACAGAGCTCCTCGAGTCTGCACCAGAGCAAAAATGTTCATTTTAACCCTTGGCAGGGAGGAATGGGGTGGGAGGTGCAGAGGGAAGGAATGTGAAGAAATAAAAGGCACTGGCCTGGGATAAACAGTGCAGGGATGAAGGGAGTGGTTGGGAGTGGAGAAGGGGTTGAGCAAGAAGGACCTTGTTTCCAGTACCTGTTCCATTTGCGGGCGCTGTTACCAGTATGTCCGTGCACTGTCCGAGGGCTTAAGCTGCCAGCTCATATGGCTGCTACTGTCCATGGCAGCCAAATACAACTGTGATGACGCAAGAAAGAGAGAGAAAAAGAGAGTGCAGCCTCAACGTGCATGAAAAACACAGTGCAAGCAAGTGAAACGTTGTGGTGTGTGTCAGCGACAAGGTGGGCTCTACAACCCTAAGGGAATAGCCCTGTGGCAAGAAGGAGAAAACAGAAGGAATGAGAGAAGGGAAATAAACAAACAAACAAAAAGCCAGGAAAAGTAACGGACAAACAATGCAGCAGGATCATCACATCTTAGTTTTCACCATCTGTTCACAGAAAGCTCAACAGAATATAGCAGCTCTGTCCACCCACTGGACATAACCTATCTGGATGGTTATCCCCCCCCACTCTCCTCCCTCCCCAAAAGAGGCAGGGACACGTGCATTGCTATTCTCTTTCGCTGTCTCTCCTCCCACAGACAATTTGCTATGAAAAGTTACAATTTCTTCTGCCTCAGTAGGGTCTCAGCCATCTGCTATGGAAAGCTGCAAACACAAAAATCCCAGAAAACCCCCCTCCCCTGCTGCCTGCCAGTATGAGAGTAGACAGTGTTTTTGTCTGCCCATCTATGACATCTCTCCAGAAAACACATTTATCCTACAGCCTGTCCCTTGCCTTGTCTAGGGACAAGCTCCCCTTGTCTATTGGCACCACACTGTACTCCCATCCTTCAGCTCCTGCACTTCCCTGTAGGCCATAGTGATGGCTGCCAAGTCAAGTTACCCTGGAAATAAAATCTCATCTTAATCTACTCTCAGAAATCAGCCTAAGGCACCAGGACTCCGATCGCCCCTTGGGTCATTAATGCAAACAGCTACTGAAGAACCAGGGAACTTCTTGCCTAACTAAAGCCCCCGCAGAAAGGAGTGTGCTTTCTCTGAAGCAGAAGAGCTATAGGACAAGGGAAAGCAGGACCTTGGTCTACAGACATTGAACAAATATGTGCCTTAGCAGTACCAGAGGGACAGCACCCTTTCCACAGCAGGAAACGCCAGCAGTAAAGCATTTGTCACACTCTACTGTGTGAAGTACATCAGTTCTTCTCCTGAGGACCAACTCGTTGCTGAGAGCAGATAATGCTACCAAAGCTTGCAATAAGAGTACCACCAGGGATCAGGAAAAACTTTGTGAAGGTTGAAAGAGGTCTGGCCAAGTACAGAGACAAGGATCTACCCTCCACTTTTCCACTTCCTCTACAGCAAGATGAACTGGTCCTTCTGAAGGGAAAACATCAATGTGATGTCCTCTTTTCCACCGTATTTCCTACTCCAGCTTCCAAACCATTCTTCCTCCCCTTCCCACGAATTTGAGCCATGCACCACAGAGTATTTTCTTTACCTATACCTGGAGACTGGTTGATTATTGAGCATGCTACTACTCATCCTCTGTCCTCACACCACCAAGTCAAGTGAGCACTGCGATGGCATGTTCTCCAAGTTCTGGTGTAAGTAAGTAAGGCTTACAGGATCCAGTGAAGGAGGGCAAGATTCATCTAGTTCTTACACAGACATGAAGGCAAGCCCATGTTTTATCCAGCATACAGAATGGCTATAGGGCCACTCCAAACCCCAAAACCTTCCATGAAAGTTGGTTGTTGTTTGGTTTGTTTTTTTTTCCTCCATAGGAAATTAAATACAAAAACAGATTTCTAAAGAAAGTAAAACAGTTGTGAAAGAAAGGTTAAAAAAAAATAATCTCAACATAAAAAAAAATTAAATAAATACAGGTTTCACCCTACCATCTCTTTAGGGCAGATTAAGGAGAGAGGTTCAGCAATAACTCTGAATTTACTGCATTAACAAGTCTCTGGTTTTATAAACTTGAGGAACCAGTGCCATAGATAGCAAGTACACTGCATGCAAGTGAATCATCCTGCTGAAGTCACCCACCAAGATACTCATGCACTGGTGCAGTGGTGGCAGGACTGGGCCCATAGGATTGATTACCAGTGTCAATAGATTTGAGTTTTATTCTTTGCATGTGCAATGTCCAAAGCAGCATAGCAGGGTTTTATTCTCCATGGCAGGTGAGACATGGCTTGTATATTCAAACTGCTGCCATTCATGGGCCAGATCCTGTGTTTGGCTGCACAATCAGCTCCCTTGAGAGTATGTAGGAGTGGTAAAAATATATTGCCCAAAGTTGCTGAAGCAGAGAGGAGCAGTAAAGAGAGACTTACTGAGGGAGGTGGGGACTCCCGGCCAATGAGCGGGGTATTCTCGCAACGGGGGTTCTGGAAATTTGCATTCTGGCTCCTAGGAAAGGAAGACACACATGGTAACAAGGGGGATGTGCCATGCTTCTCTGGGGAAGGTCTCTTTTTTCTTGTTTTTTTTATAACCAGGTTGGAAAAGACCTTTGAGATCATCGAGTCCAACCTATCATCCAACACCATCTAATCAACTAAACCATGGCACCAAGCACCTCGTCCAGTCTCTTCCTAAACACCTCCAGTGATGGTGACTCCACCACCTCCCTGGGCAGCCCATTCCAATGGCCAATCTCTCTTTCTGTGAAGAATTTCTTCCTAACATCCAGCCTAAACCTCCCCTGACACAGGTTGAGACTGTGTCCTCTTGTTCTGGTGCTAGTTGACTGGGAGAAGAGACCAACCCCCACCTGTCTGCAACCTCCCTTCAGGTAGTTGTAGACAGCAATAAGGTCTCCCCTGAGCCTCCTCTTCTCCAGACTAAGCAACCCCAGCTCCCTCAGCCTCTCCTCATAGGGCTTCTGATGGTGACGTGGGACAGAGCATACCTACTCCCAGAATGACCCTACCAGGTCAGTTCTGCCTGAAAGCTTTCCTACGGGGCCAGGTGTGTTCCTCTTTTTTTCAGACATGGGCACAAACCAAGCATTATTTTCCTCAGACTGAGCACTATCTTTTCACTGTTACTCAGAAGGGCTCACACTGAATCATGTCAAGTGATTTAAAAATAGGTCCGTGTGAAAATCTGCCTCTCTGCAGCATCAGAGCTGCCAGGCTGAAGAAAAAGAGATAAAATGAGGATAAAGTGTAAGGGGAAGAACAAAATGATGTGCCAGACTCCCCCCCCCCCCCAAAAAAAAAAAGGGTCCTGAAGGTAACCCAAGTGTGATCAGGGTTAGATACATGTGGAGAAAGCTCTGAAGGTCCCACCTGCAACAGATGTCTGAGGCCTTGAGCAATGTGGTGTAGTGGAAGGTGTCCCTGCCCACGGCAGAGGAGTTGGAACTGGATGAACTTTAATGTTCCTTCCAACCCAAACCATTCTGTGATTCTATGTCAGAACTGACTGCAAATATTGTGGAAGGATAGAGCCATCCACGTGTTTTGTCTTGGCTCTCGAGTCTCTCAGGAGCCTTAAAATCTTGTGGCAAGACTGCTCTGTCTGAAGAATTAAGCCTTCTGGTGAGCAGGACTGGCTTGTAGCGAGGACCTCAGATAATACTTTCCCACTTCTCTCTAGACAGATCTCTAAACCCTGCAGGACAAAGCTGTTCTCATTTTGGAGCATGCTGTCCAACACAACTCTTTCTGCTGCAGCACTTCCAAGCTATTCCCTTCTCCCAGCAGAGGCCAAGCAAAGAACATGCCTTTGGACACCAGGGACAAAATCCTTCCTCTTTCTACCACTTGGTGGCAAGTGCCAGCCTTGCAGCACTTAGCAACAACAGAAATGAGAGGGAAGCAGCCTGGAGAAGCAGAGTCCAACCCTGTTGTCGGGATACTCACATGTACTCTGTGACGGGAGCATTGCTGACTGTGTGTGCTGCTGCTGGGATGCTGGTCTCACTGCCATAACTACTCCCACAGCTATAGAGGCTGGGCATGTGCACTCTGTAAAGATTATCGTGTGTTTGTCTACTCCCTTGAGCAGCTGATTCGTCTTCCCCATCATCATCTGAGCTTCTGCAAGAAGGAGAAAAAGTTCCTCCTAGAACCCTACAATTACCCCACACGGGGGGCTTGCAGGAAACCATGGTAATCCTAGGAACCTCCCAACCATCTTCCACACCTCCACATTTATACCCATTTGGGATGCCTCAGGGTGGCAGTGTCAAACACAGCCTACACCACAGTGACTCAGACCTCCCACAGGTACCATCTGGACTTTTATACTGCGTGATCCCCTGCAATCCCCAAGAGTCTTCTCTCAGGGCTTGGCAGAGAGCAGAGCTCTGCAGCTGCCCAGGCACTCCACCAAAGGATGGACACACATCCTGAAACACACAGCACTTAAACAGAGAGCAGGGCAGTGGGGATGGAGTACCACAAACCCCACAGAAAGCAGTCCTAAAAACTGCCATCTGTGTCCTTCCATTCCTTGTAGCCACATATAAAAAGCTATAAAGGTTAAGTCTCTGATACTTCTCTGAACTTCCATCCTGGTTGCAAAGAACCGGCTTCAGCTCCTTGCAAAATCTCTGAAGTCTTCACAGGGACTAAGCTGCAACGTTTGTGTCTGATTTGTTTTCACACAAATGCCAATATTTTAAATCCATTTTAATGCAGAGCAGAGCTGTTTGCCAGCTGGCTCCTCCTCTCCTTCCCATAGTATTCCCTTTCCCCTGTTGTACCACGCAGTGCTATTTTACCTCCCTAATTTATGGTACGCAGCACCAAGGTTTGAAATATTTCAGCCACGTCTGACGAACCTATCAGGAAGGTTCTGCAGGAAGCATTTTGCTGCTGGCGGGGAGACACCGTGGACGCCGTTAGGACATCCCCCAAACCACCTGCAGCTTCTGTACCACGAGGTGGCACTGAAGATTTGCTCGGGGAATTGCAGCCTGCACGGTCTCTTGCAGGCAGCAAAAGGGTGACATCCTCCACCTCCCGCAGGGAGGCACCGGCAGAAACGGTGCGACAGGGAATGCGACAGGGAACCCTTCCGTTCAGAGCAGCAGCCTGGCCCTGCTGGGGTTGGCAGGGCAGGCAGCAGCCCACACGGAAGGCAGCACAAGAGGCACCACTGTGTAAACCTTTCTCCTGCAAACGGGCAGACTACCATTCTCTTCTGGATAATCTCTGTGCAGTTGCATGTGGGAGAGGTAAGGAAACAGCCATTTTCTTAAGCCCTGTCCTAATGCACTTCCCCAGGCTTTCTCTGTGGGCACTGCAGCCCTGGATAGCTCTGGCTTTCTGCTGTTGTTCAGGATGTTCTATTCTACTTAGAACCCTGATCTTGGGCTTAGAAAACACACACACACACACACATAAATTAGAAATCATGTTTCAGGAATGCAGAGAGAAATTGCTGCAATCTACTGCCCTTCTGCAAGAACAGAGAACTCAAAGCTATTTTAATAGCTGCATGTGGGGCAGCAGCCAGTAGGTGAAGCAAAGGCTTGCTCAAGACTTACTGATCAGCCTGGTTAGATCAATAACGCTAGTTCAAAACAACTCTGTTGTTAGGTGATTGCCACCAGTCTGCAAGTGTCTCATCTGCCCATGCTATTGCCAACAAGGTGGCTCCCAGCTTCTATTAGCTGTGCAAGCTAGTCACCCCAGTGTGAGCAAAGCAAAAAGGCAAGTGTGGACATCTTATTCCAATCCTTGTAGCTCATCCCAGAGCAAATGCCTCAAAGCAGTCTCAGAGAAGAGGTCTTTTACAGAGATGGCACACAGTTCAGGCATTACCTCTCTCTACAGCTATGATCATTCATCTCCTACAGTGCACTGAGTACTCTGCACAAACAGTATTATAAGGTTCAGATGTAAATATTAACCACGGCCAGAGCAAAAGCCAACAGTTGTGGGTTTTCTTCTGCTGGACTTGTGCTTGTAAAGCCTCATCCCTCACACTCCTGGGATCATATGGGAAAGAGTTCCATATGCTCTCAGGCACAAATCCAACAGCCAGTCTTCATTAGGAAAGAGCTCTACAACACTACAGGATCTAAATCCTCTCTATACCTCTTTTGCTGCCAAGTGTGTGGGACGCTGCACACAATGGAACTGAACATGAGGGCTGTGACAAAGGAGAAGAGAACCAGGTAGATGAGGCCTTCCACTCCATCATAGCAAAAGCCTGTCAAAGCCTGGACATAATCCTGGGGAGAGAAACAAGCAGTTTCCTGGTCACTACAGAGTTAATATCGAATTCAAGCCCCCTTCCCCTGAACTACTTTCTCTGAGACAACTTAAGAAACCACAGAAATATGCTCTGGAGAAGGGACTGCATTGGGTACCTCTGGTGATTCTCATATCTGATCTAACCTCTGTTTCTTCTCACAAAGCCCAGCTCAGATTTAGACACAGAAACATTGTCAACCAATAAGACTTTAATAGAAAAACCAAACCAAGTCAAACTTATCCACCCAACTTAAGGTACCCAATGTTTCATTAAGCCTCTCAGCTCCCACGCTATCTCCCATTGCCCAAGAACACAAGCACAGGCCATGCATTTCTCTGCCTTTAGAGATACAGCTTGGTCAACAGTTAGGACATGCAGTTGCAAGGCATTCCACTCCATGGGAAAGGCAACAAGTTGTGTGCAACAGAAAAAAAACCAACAAACTGAAGGCCCCTGAAAGCTTAGGGCTGCAGCTTGTAGGTGTATAAAGGCATGTATCTAGTTTTATCTGTTGACCTTTAAACAGAAAACTAAGTTGATCCAAATTCCCAATCTCCTTTCTGCTGGAGTCAATCAGTAAAAGCTGTTGTAAACTATTCTGGCACATCAGAGGTGTCAAACTCCAAAATAATCAGTATGCTGCACGCTCTACACCCCCTTTGTAAATTCTCTGCTCAAACCCAGTTGCTGAGTACTCACCAAATGAAGACTCCGACAGTCTACTAAAGCTGTCAGCTGCTGCAAGTTGATTTCTGTTGAATTTAAAACCTCCTGGATCCGAGTAAGATACTCCTATAAGCAACAAGCTAGTGATTACTGCAAGGCTATGGCTTAGCAGGGCCTTGTACAAGGGTCAGGGAAGTCAGAAAGCACAGGGAGAGCAAATTTGAGGAGAATTACCTTGGAGGTGGGGTGCTCTCTGCTTGCTGACCTCATGAGTTCCACAACATCATCTTGCATTTCAACCAGAGCTTTGTGACTTCCTGACAGCTTCTGCTCAACAGAAAACATGCAACATTTCAGCAACTCAGGTCACATGCACCAGAGGAACTCCTGGGAAAAAGGCTTAAATCCTAGTTGCTGAATATTGAAGCATCATCTGTGCGAATGGTACAAGTTAAAGATGTCACAACTGACATGGGTGAAGCTGTGATAGGGTTAAATTTGACTTTTACCAACCTGGAAGAAGTACAGACAGAAAGAAGAGGAGAAGGGAAAAGTCAAAAGGGAAAAAAAAAACCCCAAACCCTAAACACATAAACATACACAAAAATATACACACAGCTGGGGCTTGGTCCAGGGCAGAGGGAAGAAGAAAGAAAAGACACAAAACACTCATGTTCTCACCACAGAGCACAGCTGGATTTTTCTACTAAATCAGATGGCTGAGAAAGACTTAATGTTAACATTAGAAGTTGTTTGTATTAGAGTGCAGCCTTCACATCCCATTAAAGCATCCCTGGGAATTTCACATGCAATAGCATGTCAGAGACTGTACTGAGCAACCAGAAACGCAACAGATGGCAATGGTGCATCATACCACAGCTCGAAGTGTTCTTACCCCACCCTTTGAAACAGGGGAAGATAAGACTTAAAAAATCCTAAATATAAACGGTGAAGCAGCTGGTGTCTGCCAAATGGTAGGTGGTGTGGGTTCATTCTGGCCTCTGATATGCAAGACAAAGTTTAGGATGGGCTCAGGTGCTGTTCTTCAGCCCCCACATGAAAGAATAATGACTCACATTTATACTTCAGGATACAAATCCTTCAACATCCAAGGGATGCAAGAGGCATCTATGAGAATCACTCCCCCCACCCACAGAAGCGGCTGCACTTTGGGAGTGGAGTGTTGCTACTGTTTAACCCAAAAGAACCTGCAAGGAGAGATTCAAAGCACAAGTACATAGTTTCCCACCCTGGTGTTAACTGTGGGTGATCTGTCTCCATATTGATGCTCTTAGAAGAATGCCATGTAAACAGAGGTACCACAAAGCCATGGTCCTCACCACACCACACATGGGCCCTTCTAAGAGGGCATCCTGGACTTGAAGCTATGGAGGCAGTGATGATGAAGCTGGAAAAATCTGCTCACTAAATCACAGTGCTACCTCTTGCACTGCCAGCAAACAGCTGCTAAAAGGTGGAATGCTCCCTAAAGCTAACACCTTGCAATTTGCTGCATGCTGGACTAGAAAGTGTTTAAGCTTTCTCCCACAGGATTCTGAGAAGGGGTGAAGGGAGCTCCGATGCTTACACTCACCTGCTGGAAAGGGTTGGGGTATCCAGCACTACAGGTGATGTAATAGCGAAGAGTATCTACAAAAGGCAAGAGAGAAGAGAATCATGCCAGGTGCATTGTTCCAGCTCTGCAGTATTTTACAGCTGCCACAAGGGAGGTGTTAAGTCCTGAAAGCAACACATAAAATGAAAATGCAATATAAATGGAATCTCTTCCTCCTCTCCATGTAGGATTGCAGTGTGAGGATGGCACTAGAGAAAGGGATGTAAGCTGCAAGCTGCCTTTGGGGAGAAAAGAAAGATTTAGTGGGTTGGTTGGTTGTTGGATTGTTTGTTGTTGTCTTTTAAACAGTGAAAGGCAATGGGGCTGCCCCATTTAAACAGATGAAACATACCAGGAGTTTTATTCAGACATCAGGATTACCCACTGTACAAACACAAGGCCTCAGTCTGGGATAAACCTAACTAAATGTTTAATTTCTGCTACTTCCAAGTGACAGAAAACCTTTCTATGATCACCAAAAAGCAATCACAGACTGATGCCTAAGGCACAATGCAACTTTCAGCCAGCTCAGTTCCCCAGCTAGGTCACTATGCAGACATAAAGTGGTAGCACAGGAGAGGTAGTAGCACTGACATAAATGCAGACTGCTATCAGAAAGACCCTTGGAAGCACCTTGTGGGGCTAAAGGAGGTGCATAAACACACCTCTGTGCTTCCTAAATGTACAGGTTCAAGGGCAAAAAAGGGCAGAAGACATCTTCACAACCAGAGAGCCTTCTGTTGTGTTCAAGGAGAGTCTGTTTTTTTAAGGCAGTGTTCTGTAGAAGAACATCAATAAAGCTTTCCTAATTCAAGAAAATCATCACTTGCAGTAATACAATCTCCTACAAATAATCACTCTGAGAGCAATCAAAGTGGATGGAAGACAACAAGTTCTTATCTCTGCCATGTATTAGGGATGAACTAGTAAACAGCAGTTTGCATTTGAAGTATACCACTTGCACACAATTAGATTTTAATTAGAAGGCTTTAATTAGACTTCAACTAAAAGAGTCTACATCATTTGTTTTGGATCCTCCTTTTGACCCATGCAAAAAAAGGTACTTTTGGTATTGAGTCAATAGTACAGACTTGATCAGAAAAGCAAAGCTCTTACCATGTATTAGGACAGCAGCAACTGCTCAAGGGACCTCAGATCACACACTGGTAACATCCCAAAAGTTAGTCTTAATACTGAGTGGCTCTACCAGTAATCACTGTATGGTCAAGATTTACTCATACACTTTCAGTTACGACTGTCACATTGCTCTGCTAGCAGCAGCACTTATTCCCAGGCTTGAAGACACAGTTTTATTCCTGCTCATTCAGATGCATATGAAACCAGCCTGGTGCCCTCATAACCCCTCGGTAATACTACACCAACTGCCAGCATGCACAAGTTACAACTATCAGGCTTTCCCCAGCCATTTTCACCAATTCTATTGAGGCAGGGAGCTCCAAATACTTGTAGATTATTTCTCAAACCTTTACAGCTCCTCTTTGGATGAATGGGAGTGCAACAGCTCAGCAAAACCAAGGTGTGACAGTGACTTGGCAACTAAAACCCCCCCCAAACATACATGCACTCTGCATTTCTCCCTCCCCACTAGCATCCTTCTCTCTGGTTTCTTGTTTTTATTCTAAAGCTTCCTTTTGTGACTTTCAATAACACACATTCCAGGCTGCAATGCTGCTCTAATCAATCCCAACTCAGAAATCAGTGGAAGGCACAACCACAAGCCAACAGAGCTGTAGAGGAAGCAGACCTGACTGTATCCTGACACTGTCAGGCTTCCCATAAATATTGAATGCACCTTTGGGCAAGCCAACACACTGGGGACCAAATGGTGCAACACAGACTGTCAGCTCCTGCATGCTGGCAATGCAACCTGACAGCTGTTATTTATAATTCATTAGCCTACTTTGGGGGCAGCTTCTGCCAGCTGCTCCTTCCCCCCCACCCCCCGACTCTTTCTCGGGGCTGACTTATGCCTCCCCAGCCAAGCCTCTAAACAGCATTTCGCAAAACCTGGGCAGATAGGAGGGCAGCAAGAACTGCTTTGTGTGCCTCACTGGGGCAGGCAACACAAAGAACTGTCCACAACTACTGAGCCAAGGTAAGGACTGCTCCTCCCAGGCTTATAAATCACACTCAGCAATTATGGGAAAAACTGATTAAGATGCATCTTCATGGAGCAAGTAGCATAGCAACAGCAACCCACAGCATCACACATGGTGACCTAAAGGAGCTGTGATCTTGTCACCTCTTTATTTTAAACCAACAAACCACCAAAAGTCTCTCTTAGGCTCCCATGGTGGTATCAAGTTTACATCACCTCTGTGAGTGCATTAAGTTGCATGACATACTGCTAATACCACAGCCTTAGAAATGTTTCTTGAGGGCCTTCTGGATCAATCCTGGTGGACACATTAGAGACCAGAGTTCCTGATGTCATAGTAGTTTGCAGCTTGTAAACCCAGGATAAAGGTTGCTGGTTACAAGTGAAGCAGAAAGCAGTACAGTGAAATAAGTGCTTGCCTCGTTTCACCCTGGAAGGCAGGATCTACGAGGCTTCACGGGCTCTGCAGCTGACAATTGTGACACTCTGTACATAAAATGTGCTTTCCAAAATAGCAATGCCAGCAGGAGCAGCCTTCCTCTGCACTGAACCCAGTGCGCCAACAGCTGTGGTGCTTTAAAGCTAAAGCTACCATCAGCAGTGAAGCTGCCTTAAAGTGATCTTGTGCTGCAAGGCCTGGAAATGAAGAGAAGCATGACCCTTATCTCCATACCACCAGGATGAGAAAGGCTAAAGAGCAGGAGGCACCTTCATCAGCTTGAAACCTGGTGGAGACTATCCTGTACACACCAAATCCCACATTTCTGCCTAGAAAACAGCTGTAATAATCCATCATTTGCACTCAGCTAACAGCTTCAGGCAATTCCTTTCTACAGTCATTTTTCCAATGCATTTTTCCTCACAAGGAAAATTCCTCAAGGTTGGATCTGATTTTTTTTTTTAATCCAGCCTTTAGGCAATCTAGTTCACAGGAGAAGGGTTAGGCAGGGTTGCAGTTGCAGCTGTCTGTGTCTGCTGTTGCTAGCAGCAATCTTCCTGACCCACTCTCCTGGTGCACAGGCAGTGTGGGAGCAGAAGGTAAGGAAGGGAACTACCCAAAATGCTTTCTCTTTGCAAAGTCTGTTTTTCCTAGAAAGGAAAGTAGAGCTGCCTACTAAAAACAGCTTCAGCTGCTAGAGCTACTTATTGCTTCTGCAACCATGGAGATTTACTACTCACTTCAAAGCCCAGCCAAAATGCAAAACCGACTTTACACACCCACCAAAAGGCAGCAAGAAGGTCTGCAGGGTAAAGAGCACTTGGGAAAAAAAAAAGATCCTAGTTTAAAATAAAAGAGGAAAAAAACCCACCCAAACCCTGCAGTTTAAAAATGCCCATGCCTAGAAGAGCTTTTCCCAGCCCTTCACCTCTACTTGAGCGTTCTCTAAGCAGCTTGCACTTTACATATACATCTGGATGAGTCCATCTCGGTGGGTTCAAGCCTCAGTGAATGTTAAAGTGATGTCAAAGGAAGAGGATTTCTTTGGCCAGATTTTCTTGCTCAGGTAACATGCCCTCCACCAGGAGTTTTGTTTCTCTAAGGCAACAGCCTGACAGCAAAGGGAAGCATCAGCACAACATTTACTTCTCTCATCTATACCACACTTGTACCGGTGAAACCGGTTATCATGAGCCTTCAGCAGAGAGCTTGTAGCCATCCCCACATGCCCTCTACTCAAAGCTCATCAGCCCAAGAAAACCATGCAGCAAAACACACCTGAGTAAAGCTTTGAGCAAACCTTTTTCTGCAGTGCTCATTCAGCCCAAGTAATAACTGTGCAACCACCACAGGCCCCACATGAGTTTTTGTCCTGACCTTACTTCCAGAGTGGCAAGGGAGGTAGTTGGTGGTGGTGTCAGTCCTCTGATTCATTCAGCTCTGGGCTTCTAAGATGAGAGTGAATCAGCAAGAGGCCAATTAGAAGACTGTATGTGACATGGATGTTTGCTGCTTAGATCTGAGCAGCTAAGTCTCAGCATCCAGCCTGACCAACTTGGTAAAAGGTTCCATTATCCACCTCCTGAGGTTTACAGTTCCTTCCTCTGGGGCGAGTGGCAGCTTTCTAGCAAGAGAATCTGGAGAAGCTCTTCCTGGTGTTTAGACAGATCATGTCTTTTTATTTAATTGCATGCAATAAGTCATCTGATAATAACATAATACCAGTGAAAAAGAATGAGACTGGAAGATGGCCTCCTGCTTCGAAAATAAACAACTTGGTTGCACCACGTCTTTTGACTAGCAGCAGGAGCCGATTATACAGCCACCGTTCAACTCCATTGGCTTTATCTCAATTAATGAATACTGGATGAGTGAGGCACATATATCAGCCTCTTCTGCAAAATGATTGAAGCCTCTCCTTCTCCAGGGAATCTGCATTAAGGCTCTTTGCCCTGCTTCTCTCCCCCTCCACCATCCCTTTTTTAACGCAGCACATTTTATCTACAAAACAAGGACATCTCCTTTCCAGCTAAAAACATGACAACAATAACAATACACTTAATCAGATTATTCTCAGCTCCATTAATTCCATTTAGATTTGCAAACAGCAATTAATACACAAACAGGAATATTAACACACTGGTTGCCCAGTACCCACCACAGTTATTTTTCTGTGACAACTACTCTAACCTCCACCAACACAAAAGCACTGCAGCTATGCAAATCTGGATGACTCAGTTCTAGTCTGAATGCCAGAGCACAGGGCTGGGAATATTATAACACATTGCACCTAAAAACAACAACAAAGTAGTGACTAATGGGGAACAAAAATGATCCAGCACTACAAAGCTTCTTAAGATTACTCATTGGTTCTTATAGCCTTAAAGATAGATGGCAGTGTGCCAAAAGCAGCTGCCTGGGTTAAGACTGAAAACACCAATGCCCTCTCAGCCCAACTTCAGCTGAAGTGATTCCTGCTTATAGGGTAACTCCCAATGGATTCTTCTTCCATGGACTACCTGAGCCCTTCCATATACTCACACTCACTCAGTTACCTTTTTCTCTGAACTGAAAATGTTAGAGTTGGATGGGGCTTTGGGTAGTCTGATCTGGTGGAAGGTTCCTGTCCATGGCAAGGGTTTTGGAATTAGATGATCTTCAAGATCAACTATTCTGTGATTCTGTGGTCAGGTAGATTCCGGGGCAATCTTAGAGTGTTTCTGCCTCCTCTTTCTATAATGCTGTTAGTGTTGGAAAGCATCGTTCAACGAGCAGAGGCAGCAAACCAGAGTATGACAAGTCCACGCACTAGAACTAGTGGCCTTCAAACAGGGCATCTTCCTCTGAGAGGAAAGCTTCAATGCTGGCTTCCAGCTGCTTGTCCCATATCCTCAAGCTCATCACTCTTGTATATATGGCCCAACTGAACACAAAGTAGCTGCTACCATCAGGCAACCAGCACCAGAACAAGAGGATGCAGGCTGAAGCTATGCCAGGGGAGGTTTAGGCTGGATGTTAGGACGAAATTCTTCACAGAAAGAGAGATTGGCCATTGGAATGGGTTGCCCAGGGAGCTGGTGGAGTCACCATCACTGGAGGTGTTTAGGAAGAGACTGGATGAGGTGATTGGTGCCATGGTTTGAGTTGATTAGATGGTGTTGGATGATAGGTTGGACTCGATGATCTCAAAGGTCTTTTCCAACCTGGTTAATTCTATTCTATTCTATTCTATTCTATTCTATTCTATTCTATTCTATTCTATTCTATTCCATATTATGGGGTACCAGTGCTTTTTGTTCAGATTTTAAAAAGATGTTTCTATTGGGATTAAAGTTCCACTGAGCAGAGTCACAGCTCAGTTCTCATGTCTGGATTTTCCTTCCTGCTCAGGTGTGCAGGATGGTCCTGACATTTGGAACCAAGTGCTATTTCTATAGCTTCTTGATCATAAACTATGACACAGCAGTGAAAATCCATGTGGGAAGGCAGAACATTCAGTCACCTCCCAACCAGCTGCCTGGTGTGGTGGCAGGCTCAGAAGTTAGACTGATTTCCTACTAAAAAAACAGAGAAGGAGCTCATGAACACCCAACGGCTGCCTAACAGCAGGGAACTGACACACCAGCAACCCACGGAAGGGGCCACCCTTCCAAGTCAAGCCTGTGACAACACCTGCTCTTCCTCCTCTTCAGCATTTCACTTAAACCCATTCACTGTTATTTATGGAGTCTTAACAACTGTTATAGCTGGTGGTGCTGCCAGAACAGAGCCTGATTTCACCCAGGGGAGCTGACTGTCCCTGCCGGGGGAAGCAGGAGGAGGGACAGAATGTCACCCACTGATAACCTCTAGATGAGTGATACTGATAAGTGAAAGAACTGCAGGGTCCAGGCAGACAAGGACAACTGAAACAGAGAAGTAGCACAAAAGGGCATTGTTTCAGTGTCCCAGGGACAATCTAGTTGTTACCAAACATGCTCCAGAGTTGATTTGAGTTACCAGATTACAGCACACAACTGGCATTAGCAACAGGTATTTCCCCTTGGCCTCATTGACCCATTTGCCTCCTTGAACAACTAGGAGACTGGTGTGGTGCCTAGAGACATCAGCTTCACCTTCAGCCAAGAGAGGATTGTCATCTTGGGCAGAGTTAAGCTCTTCTCTTATTGCATTTCTTTGTACAAAGAGAGCTGCCTGGCTCTATCCTCTCCTTCCCAGAAAACCAATGAATAAGGCATTCAAAAAATAAGCTCTAAGGTGGTAATATCAACCTGTACATTCTTTTATACTCGATTCTGCCTCCAGACATAAACATTTCTTATTGCTTCCAATCCCTGCTTCCTCAGCCCCAGCTACACACCTAGTTCCCTATCAGTTAGTTGCACAGTAAGAGGCAGCATTTGGCTGAGCACATGGCCATGCATTAGATTTTCTGTACATGAGGCAAAGATTCTCCAATTCCAGCAAATAAGAACCAAGAAAAACAAGTGGCTCCTTTTGCAAATCAGTGCCATTGTTTAGTTGTTGAATCATACACAGAACTACACAGAGGAACTGTCAGGGGGATAGGAGGTAGGAGAGAAAAAGGTTAACTTTGTTACCTAGGCAGTAAACTCAGCCCTGAAAAATACTTTTCCTTCTTAACACTTAGAGTATTCTCTGCTGACTGATGCCCAACCATATTTTTGTTAAGACACAGTTCTGAAAGGCACTCTTCACCTCAGGAGGTCCAGATTGGAGGCACCCCTCCTCTAACCAACCACTTGAGTCTAAATTTAAAGAGCAACAAACTCAAAATCCATCAGTGCTTCAGCTGGATGTCACTGTGATGCAGGCACAATGCTTTAAACACAACAGGATAAACAAAGCAATCAAAATACTGCATTTATGATGGAAAGGGAAATTCATGCTTCTCTTTGTGGCTCTTTCCATTCATTCGCCCTTTAAATTCACATTAGAGACTCTTTAGAGTGACCATTAAGAGAAAAAGAAATGGTTTTGTTGATAACAGATATAAAAACAAGTATTCTGGATTCAGGAATACAGATCCAAGTGCAAGTTTAAGACATGAAAACTCAAAGTACACACTGCTTTTGCCACAGTTCTGTCAGAGAGGAGAACATGATTGAATAGAGTGCCACATTCAGAGCAAAATAATCCCAGGACTTGTGCTGTTCCATCTTATCAGGGTTTTCTTCCACCCAAGAGTCAGGACAGAAGTTCTGAAGGCTCTTCTGACAAAAGAGAAGTACATGTCCACTTCTGGTGGCAGTGCAAATGCTTCTTTGGGAAGAATATTGGTTTTCAGAGCTCACATATACACTTTACCCACTGTAGGCAAACCCCTCTGTCCAAACACAGCCTGAAATGTTCAGCCACTCTCACACTACTGATAGCTGGAGCCACAGCACCCTGTGCCCAAGCCAGTCCCAGCACTTACCAGCACTAAGCACTGCATTCTCTTCAACCACTTTGGAGACATATGCATCAGGGTTAACACAGAAGTCACTGGAGCCCTAGATAGATGCAAGACAAAAGGGAAAAGGAGCATCAAAGAATACCAGTACCAAAGAGCAGTTTGAGCCAGGTTATCATCAGGGAATCTTTACTACAAGGGTGTTTCATATGCTGAAGTCTCTCATTGCCATCCCCACTGGCACTGCTTCACACAACTACAGCAGTACCAGCTGGCACACCACAGCACAGAGGAAGGAGGAGCTCTGTTCTTTTCATAGATGCAAATTGCTAGGACAGCTACTTAGAACAAGATGCACTCTAAGATAGAGACAGTGCAAAATTAATCTTGTGTCTGATAAACCTGCAGCAAAAGGTGAATGGGACTTGGATCAGAGCCACTTACCACAGCGACAGCCAACTCCAGACCCAGGGATCCCCAGCTGACAATCAGGGCAAACACCCCAAGCAAGCACACCCTGTGGGAGACATGCAGATGGCAGATGTAGAAGCCCTGGCTTCAAGCAGATCCTTTCACAAGATGTGTTATTTGGAGTCCAAAACAATTATGAAACCCAACACAGTATAAACCATCTTCCAATAAACCATCCCATTTTGTGTGTTGTGGACAGCAGCAACCACAGAAGTTTGTGTCCAGCTGTTGGTTGCAGCCCCCTGGTCCTGGGGCTGCAGGAGAAGGAAAAGTATGGTGGGAGCTAAGCCTTATCCCACTTCCAGCAGGGAAGCCAAAGGCACAAAGACACAAGGGTGGCTGGAGGGAAGGCAGACTGGCAAATGGATGACTGCAGCCCCATCACTTTCACTGTTTGCATTCTAGGCTTTACCTTCTGGGTCTAAAGATACTCAAAGAAAAATATGCCATAAAAATAACCCACAGAAACATACTGAGCCAAAACTGGATTAATCCCTCCTGCTTCTAGAACAAATGTGCTTGTCAGGTGTAAGCATGGCAAGGCTACAGACAGTGGGAGGGAGCACTCCCTGGTTCCAAGCTCTGTGCACCTGTGTAGCACCTATGCATCCCACACAGTCCTAGGAGAGAGACACCTGCAGGTAAACAGCTCAGAGCAACAGGGTAGGTGCCTACCACTGCCATGCCAGTCCATCCAAGATTTAAAAGCTTTGTTCTGACAGCTGGACCTCGTTATGACAGAAATAGAGGGAAGTGTCTGCTATCAAGCAGACACAAGGCAGAGAGCTGACAGAGCGGTGGCCTCAGTGACATTCAGCTAGCACACAGGAGGAGAAAAGGCTTTTGCACTTCCCCAACCAGCACATTAGCTCTTCACCTCTGCTGTCAGTGTGAGTGCTAGAGGTATTTAGGTAAAAGTGCTCCTCAGCTCCCTCAGGTATGGGGATACAGACTAATAAGCAGTTTCATTTTATGCATCCCTCTCTTCAAAGAAAAGGGATGCTGGCTTGCTCTCAGGGATGCTTTTCCCTGCAGGCTTTGAAACACAAGTAGGTTCCCTCCCACCCACACCCTGAAGAAAACAAAACAAAAATGTTTTCATAACCAAGATGTTCTTTATTCAAACCTAGTGCAAGCATCTCTGTGAGGAAGGAACATACCTCTTTTCTGCTACATTTGTCTCATGGAGTACTAGAGCTCTGAAAAAAAGAAATCTATGGCTCTCCATTAAAAATAAATAAATAAACCTATCCCTCAGTTCATCAACTTCTTCTGAGTAAGGCCTGTTCTGTGAATGGATCTGTGGCTCATCTCACAGGAGTAATGGGAGCTTTGCCAGACTGACCTGTGAGCAGCCCTCTGGAGCAAGAGGCTAAAAACTTCACTACGCTTTGTTTTCCAAATGGCTGCAAAAATCATCAGGCATGGATCAGCAAAGTTCTGTGGTTTTATGACATGAGGAGAGCAGGGCTTGGGGCCTCCAGCTGAGCATGGTAATCCATAAGATACATTTGTTGCTTCACTTCAAATGAAGATGACTGGGTCAGTAGCTGATTGCTTGGCTGCAAGATCTAGATCTGGCATTTCACCATCTTGCTTGGCTGTGATACACTTGCATTTTATGCCACGTGCTCCCATTGGGGAAAGCCTTAATATGAACTTCTGGCTAAGAGGGAATGAGATTCTAATTTAAACCCTGGGTTTACCATCTGTGCATACACTTGGACTTTTGTCTGTGTAACCTGCCAGGTATGAAGTCATCTGGCAAATAATAAACCTGAATATGGATTACAGTTATTAATGGCATCACCATGGATCAGGATAAACTCTTGGCCATGGCAGTTGTCAAACTGTCACTATGTTTATGATGCCAGTAGCTTTGCCAAATATGCCAAGCTAAACCAAGCTACAGGACAGGGAGAGGGATACTTTTTTTTCCTTCTTGTAACAGGGCATGGCAGCATTTGCAGTGCTTTTTAGAAGCAGGCATTAATATTGCAACACCATGGCAACAGGACTCATCCTCATAGCTATACAAAGCGTTGCTTGTTCTCAGCTTAACATTTCTTCAGGTGTGACAACCAAAAGGTAAACAAGAGCAGATCGTGACAAAAGGTCTGCTGCCAGGTTGTGTAGACACATGCAGTGCTTATCACCCATTGACATGCTGCAGAGAATTAAGCAGAGATTTTTAAAGCCTGTGAATTGAAGGGAGGATGTTCACATTGCCATCTCCCAACAAATGGAGGCTCAAAATGCCACCCAGTCGAAGGCAGACTGCTCAGGACTTCCTCATCTTTAATGAGACAGCGATGGACACCACTATCATTGCATTTTGTAGCTCAAGAAAATTCCTCTGAATATTTCTTGTAAGTAGCCCAAATTCTGTCCACAGGGGCACACTCTACAAAATCTCTCCACATTGTGAGACAAACTCAAGCTGTTCAATCTCAGAAGTCCTTGACATCAACTGATAAGGCTCTAAAAGCTTAAATTAGCATGCACCTGCATTCAGGTGGCCTTCTTTAATTCATTGTCAGGACTTACCCCACAAGAATGCCTCTGGAGTTTCTAATGAGCCCAAAGAGCACCAGCAAACATATCAGGACATTGAACAGGAGCAGGCCTAGGTATCCCAGCCACCTGCAGCAAACAAAGAACAGAGCTGGGTGTATAAAAGACACAGATCAAGAAGCTAGTGTGACTCATGGGGAAAATGAAGCCCTTTTCTTCAAGTAAAAGCTTAATTTCCAGAGAAATCCAAATATTTGCAGAGTTCAGAGTTGAGGCAGTTGAAAGCATAACACCCAACATACACAGCTGCTGAGAAAGGAGACTGCTAGTCTTGTTCTAGTGTAAAGTTCCATGCAACTGGACATCACCAGGTGAAGAAGCAACACTGCATCATCCTGAGCTTCCTAGACATTTGTTAGAAAATGCTTCAGTTTATTCCACATGTCAGGACAGATGTTTGCTTTTATGGAATACAGCTGATGCAATCTTCTGTTAAAAGCTGAATAAAAAGAAATGTTAGGGTGTGGTATCAACAGAGCTAGTGCAGCTTTTTCCTTTAATTAATGAGTCACACAATTACAGTGCACTTATTAGGACACAACAATAGCCATTTCTGTGGCTGGTTTTCCCCCAGTGCTAGAACACAGGCTGCAGCCTGAGAAGAAGTTTATATTCAGCTGGTAATAAATACAGTTAAGAAAAATGTTGTCATCAAGCATTTTGATTTAGGCTGAATGCAATTTTGCTGTAGGAAACAAATCAGCTGGATGGGCCAAGAGCACCTGCAGCAATATATAGAGCCTTTGGCCCAGCCATTCAGAATACACACACGTCATTGTTGCAGTGGGCCCAAACAGCTGCTACAAGCACCGCACTACAGCATGCTACACACCTGTACCAGTCATAGAGGTCAATCTGGATTGCCAGTTCTTCCAGAGACAGCTCTTCATTCTTCCAAAAGGGGATCTCAGTTGCTTGCCTGACCAGCTCATCCAGAAGACCTTGTAATTTCTGGATAACACGCAGGTAGTCTGTCTGCTTCGTGAACATCTCCTCCAGGACAAGCAAGTTGGGTTCCACTGTCTGGTTCAGAGCCACTGAAGTATCTAGTACCTATGGTATGAGAAAGAAAAAGGGGAAAACCAAAAAGAGAAAAAGAATTGAAGAATAGAAGGTCAAGGAATCACAAAAATCACAGAATGTTGGGGGCTGGAAGGAACTTCAAGAGATCATCCAGTCCAACCCTCCTGCCAGAGCATGATCACCTGTACCAGGTCACACAGGAATGCATCCAGGTGGATCTTGAAGTGAGAAAGCAAAACAGAATTCATTCTTACTAGCAAGTCATGGATAGCTTCTAGATTACCAGACCTCTGTCTTAAGGGGCTCAGACTGCTCACCCTTCAAAAGCAACTTATAAGCATGTATAAAATAGACTGCTAGCAAGCTGTCCAGTGATGGCATCTCAGCTGGGCTTTTGACACCCACTCACCACATTTTGTATCCACCAGAGTTGCTCTAAGATATCATGAAGTCAGAGGTAGCACAGGAAGAAGTGATTGTACTAAAATGACACATTTTAGTGAAAGACTTGTCTGCTTTGGCCTGCCTCCTCTTCTGGGTGTGGAAGAGAGCTGATCAGAAGCTGTTTTTAACTCTAGCAAAGAGAAGACTTCATTTAACAAGCTGTGCTTGGTATTTTTAGAAAAGCTGAAGAAAGCACCACTCTGCTAATGGAAATTTTAGCACATCACTAAGCCCAGAGACTAACAAAAACCAGAAAGAGATACAGGCTGTGGTAGTTTTAGGCTGTGCTCTAGAAAATTTTCCACAGATCTTGAGCAAAAAGTGGTAGAACGTAAAGAAATTACCATTGGATGTAAAAAGGCAAATAATGATAAGGTCTAAAGAATCCCCCTGGTCTGAAAACCAACATGAACTTAGTTTGGTAAACTACTTCTTTCTCTTTTTCACTTCCTTTGCTCTGACAGATACTAACTGGTGCTTAGGAGAAAGTTCTTCACAGAAAGAGTAATTGGCCATTGGAATGTTCTGCTCAGGGAGGGCAGAACCCTGGAGGGTTCAAAAAAGGATTGGATGTGGCACTTGAAGCCATGGTTTAGTTGTCAGGAGGTGTTAGGTATTAGGTAATAGGTTGGACTTGATGATCTCTGAGGTCTTTTCCAACCTGCTTGATTCTATGATTCTGCTAGCTTGCTGACCTTGGCTGTGTTCTTTGTTGTGGTTAAGTACTAACAAGCTCTGCTCTTCTCTTTCCCTTGTCCCATGTATAGGGAAGAAGGTGGGGGAAGAGTGGGAAGCTGTTGGTAGCCCCCTGGTTCTGTCCAGGGGGGGTCTTGGGCTGTTTATAAATGGTACATAGAGGTAACTATTGTCTATTTTGTACACATTCATTGCATTCCCTATTCCCAGATCGTAGCTGTGCTGGAAAATACAGCTTCATTTGCTTTCAACTGAGCCAGTCTGGCAGCTTTATGTTAGGGGGTAATTTCAACCCACCACACAGGCAGAGGGAGACTCAGAAGAAGAGGTGCTGAGCACGTCTGCTCATTCCCACACTGTCCACCCAGTGGCGCTTACCCGGTCTTGGACCCCAGCCACGGTGCGGTTGGCATGGCGCAGCGAGTAGGTCAGCCGGTGGATGCCGTCACTGGTCTCGCCATTCCCGTAGAAGCCAACAGCAATTCCAGCACTGCAGAGGAAGCAAGCAAGAAAGGGTAGAGTTAAAGCTAAAAGGGAAGCTGTAGAATGCATGGCTAACTCCTACAGCACCCTTGGTACTCATGTCAGCACTTTCCACCGAAAGGGAAGCCACGTGCCTCCCAAAGGGTAGGATCATGGAATGGTCTGGGCCAGAAGAGACCTCCAAAGGTCATATAGTCTGACCTCCCCACAGTCAGCAGGGACATCTCCAACTAGATCAGGTTGCCCAGCCATTGAGCTTCACCTTGAATATGTCTAGGGATGGGGCCACAACCACCTCCCTGAGCAACCTGTTCCAGCCTTTCACCACTCTCATACTAAAGAACTGGTTCCTGATATCCAATCTCAATCTACTCTTCTCTAGTTTGAAGCCACTGCCCCTTGTCCTGTCACTGCAGGCCTCTGTAAACAGTCTCTCTCCATCCTTTATGTAGCTGGAATAGTCATGCTCCTCAACAACCACTGAAAGAAATTCACCTGCTAACATTTGCCCCCTACTTTTCACACAGCCACTGACTCTCTGCATAGCATCCATCTGATGGAGAGCAGAACACCATCCCTTCTCAATATGTATGTTTTGTTTATGGTCCAATAATGAAAATGCATAAGAGAGCTGCTAAGAGTTCAGATTTAGCCATGGGCAAGCAGCAATCCAGGCAGCCAAGTGGCTCTCCAGTGAGTGCTGCAAGAGGTGACATGTGCCTTGCCTGGACATGAAATACAGACTGTTTTGCTACATTTTTCAAAAGCAGGACACAAAGGGCCTGCATTCATTATTTGTCTGTGGTGGCTCCTCTGGATACCTGTTCCATACCCTCCTCACTGCACTGTGAATTACCTATGAACATCATCTATCTTGCTTTATCTTCCCGTCAGAGATATTTGCGTCACACTGATTTAGAGAACTGGGAAGGAAGATTTAATAACTCACCAGAACAAAAGACTTATTTATTTTTAAAGCAAATGAATTTCAAGCTTGCAGACACAATTCAACTCCAGCTGCTTAGGAAATTACCACCTATCAGCTGATTTGCCATAACTGTCCACACATATCAGTCTGCCCCAGTTCTAAAGTAAACCATATTAGCTTAAGCCTCGCTTAAAGGAGGAAGATCCTGTAAAGGAGTTGCCACCAGGAGATTATCTCATGTGAGTCAGCAATACTTCTTCTAAGACAACACTGCAGGAACTCTTCCCAAACCCATTTTACCTAATAACAGAAGAGGGGAGAATTGGTGAAGAGGTCACACAACTAAACTCAGGGCTGACAAACATTACCAAGATAGACATTTCCTATTCTCATGGCACCTCCAGCTTCAGAGCACCTAGGATCTTTTCTGGCAAGGTTCTCAAGACACTGCACATTTGTGGTAGCAGAAAGGAAGGTAGGTGGTGGTTTTGGTGTAAAACTACAGTTATTCTGGATGAAACAATTCAGTTTCTTCACAGCAACTTTGTGCTTGAGCTAAAGCCCTGCCCTTACAGGGATGGTTTGAAGGAAGAACAAGAGAAGAAGGAAACAAGCCAAACAGCTTTCAGAACAAGCATGCGCCTTTGTTTAATATGAAGGGTCAGTAAAGGTCATTAGGCATTCTTCACCACCATCACTGGCTGAGAAGTGAACTAAGCAGGCAGGCCAGAGTGGGCTTTGTCTAGATAACCATCCCTTGCACTGGTTTGCTCTGGCACATACATCCATCTGCAGTCCCAGCTACTGGTTCCTGCTCTCACTCCCCTCCCTGCAGCAGGACAGCATCAATCCCTCCCCTCCTTGCCTGGGCTCAGCCACATCAGAAAGTGAGCAGAACAGTACAGTTCACCTGGCTTAATGTCTGCTTTCTCTTCACACATACAGGAAATGGAAGGAAAGATGCACTAAAAGTAGAGCCACTATGACAATCTGTGTCAGACTCAAGCTTTTTCCAACAATTACATGTCCATAAATTATAGAGCACTTGGCCCATAAAAGCCTCAGCTGGTCTTCCAAGGACAGCAGACAGACTTGATCATGAGCAAAAATAGAGGCAATAGGTATGTAACTCCTAACATTTAGTGCTCAGTCTCTTCATGAACACCACTCTTCAGACATTTTTCTAATGCAAATGATGCTGATAATTAAAGGGAGAAAAGCCCTTTGCCTTCTTCCCTGGTTGCAGCTATTATCAGAGCTTGATAACACATGCCTAGGATGCAGGGAGGTGGAAGGGATAGAGAGACACACACACCCCTCCCCCTTCTCCTGAACTAGAGACTGCAGCTCCAGGATAAGGTAACTCAGCATCCCATCACTGCAATCACAAACCTGTGGCTTGAATTGCTCCTTGTCTTATCAGAGCAAGTTCAGAGAGACTCTTCCACTCTCCTGAGCAGCAAAAAGCTTCAGCTTTTTTTTTTTCTACTGTAGTCACCAAATAAATTCCAGAACATTCCTGACATGGAGTATGCAGATCTGACCCCTTTAATTGGTGAGCACTTTCTATTCAGCTTGTTACAGCTACTAGAATGCTTGTTCTTTCAGCAAAGGCTTGGTAAGTGCCCAAAACCTGCTGCTTGGCTCTCAGTATTCTCAGCACAGTAGCAGGGTTTTGATGGAAAAGACTCAGAAACAGCACTCTGAATTAGCAGCAGTCACCTTGTCACCCTTAAAGATGCAGCACAGCTAGGTACATCAGCCAGTTTACTCAAAGGTACCAGGTATGAAGTGCTAGCAACTACAGGCAAATGACTTGAAGCTTGTTACCCCAGACAGTTATCCCAGCAGCCATCCACAGGCTGGAACCACAGCTTGGACTGCCCTTAACCCTCTAGGCACAGCCACCACCCCTGAAAGAAACACTAGAGCAACAGGAGTTGGGATAAAAGCCATGTAATTCAACTAATGAATTCCTCTAGACATGCTTATCACACATTCACTGGAACCACACATAAAGCACTAACTGTTCCATCACTGCCCAGCAAATGCCAGCTCTGCATTCACACCCTGTGCCAGCAAGGCCACTTGTGCAGCCATTTCTTCTCCTAGGAGCAAGCTGTACAGTTTGGTGGCAGTTCCCCTTTCCACCATGCTAGAGAGGGAGAGAAACCATCCCTGAAGTCCAGGCTGGGGGCAGCTGCCTGGGCCCATGCCATGACTGAGAAGGGGATAGAGCTGATGGGGGAAGGCAGTGGAGGAAGGGAGAGAACTGTTGCTGTTTAATTTTCCATCTACATTTGGCTTCATCTAAATCCAGCAGTTGTTTCAAATCCCTGCCTATACACACTGGTTTAAGTTGCTATTGTTTAAAGCAGATTTAAGGATTTGCACTAGTTTTTAACTACATTATTTGATTACAGGCAAACAGAGGGGCTCTCTTTCAGCAATTCTTTTAAGGTAAAAATAGATGAACTCATCTTAACCCAGCAGTGTAAGTCCTTGAGGTCAGGACAAATCACACAGTTTCTTGTGCAAACCCTGTGAGGCTGTAGAAGCCTAAAGATATAGCAGATCCATTTCCTGGTACAGAATGATAAGAATCATCCTCCACTGGGGAAACCTGCATTTCTGCCACGCAGCGTGGACACAAGAACAGCATTCCTGAATGGCACAGCTTGTTTCCACCCCAGCACCCTCTGGAAGATACTCCAACGCATTGTTGGCACTTCTATGGCAAAGTCATCTCCCCTTCTGCTATTCTTGCTCCTGTCACATAAACACCCTCCCTAGCACACACACACACACCCCTGATCCACACTGTCCCTTCCTCAATTCCTCCTTCCAAACCCACCCATGTCAGTCTCCGGTTGCTCTCGCTGCCCCCACTTCTCCCCTGCCTTCCCTTCTTACTCATGTTTCCTTAATAAAAACCTATCAAGCTCATACAAGGAATTTGAAAACTTGCTCCTGCCATCCAATACTGCATTTTAAAAGCCACTTAGCTACTAAGCCATTAGGTTAAGTTTTGGGAAACCCTCTCATGTTAAAGCAAGAAAATAACTGCCCTGAGCTTGACACCATCGCCATCAGTGCACACCCACAGAAACACACCCGAGGCACAGCATGCTCTGCCAGCTCTTTGAAAAGTTCTATGAGATGAGACAGAAGAGCAGGATGTCATGCCCCTTTTGAATTTCTTGAGTCTTCCTCAGGACTTAAGAATAGCCTTCCCCTGTTTATTTCTATGTAAGAGTCACACAGGCTTGATAAAGAACATCCCTTGATAAAGAACTAGAAAAGAAAAAGCAAGCCTAATTCTGAATCAGCTTGCAAGGTGACCTGCAAAAAAAAAACAACAAAAAACCCCACAACAAACAAAAAAAGGATTATAGGAGGTATATATGAAGATATACACAAACAGCAGAGTTCACTTGATAGAGGGAACACATGAATACCTTCTGGTGGAGAGATCTTCCCATTCTAATACACACACACACGCACAGAGCAAACCCCTCTGGGTACCCAGTCAGCAGTCTGAAAAGATGAACACTAGCCATTCATATCACATCCTTAGAAATGAATAATCTAACTACACCAAGTCATCTTTAATTACAGTAACTTCATAAGGAGAGCCCTTTTTAGACTTCATGTTCTCAGGAGGAATGTTAATTTGTCTGTCTAATTACCACCTTGCACTTTCGCACCGAGGGAAAGTGCTATTACTGGCACTTAAGAAAGCAAGTTTTCACCATCTATTTGTACCCACTTATTTCAGCTATCCTCTCCACAAAGCTTCCTACCCACCCTGGGAGCTGAGCTCCCTTCTGGGAGAGTTAAAGTCACCCAACTGGTGGATGAGATGATTTACAAGACAGCTCGCTATACACAGAAGCCAATCAAAATTGGTAAGGACTGGAAACCAACTATTCAAGGAACAATCTAGGCAAATATGTCCTGCATCTTTGTGACTAGAGCAACTGGGAAGGCTCCTTAAAGAGAGAGTTTGTTGGAGAGCTCCAGTTAACCAGTTAAGCCTTCCTGCTGGCTCAGCATTCTTCCTTCTGCTCAGCAGGAAATACTGAGTCATTAGGAAACAGTGACCCACAGCAGTCAGCAGGATTCACAGTACAAACAGCCTTCTGGGATTAACTGCAACCTACACATGCATGTAGTAGGCATAGCTGGACTTAACCAGAGTTAACCAGTTCTCAGCTAGGAAGACACCAGTCCACTTCACAGTACTTGGTTGGGCAAGATCAGCTGCTGTTGCATCAGCATCCAGCACCTTCTGTCTCCTTGAGTATGATGCTACAAGCTGCCTACTGGTCAGCCTGCTGTCAGCCACTGGGAACAGCCTTACTCCCCAGCACTTGGGAACTTAACAGCACTTTTATATTACATGGAAGACACAGCTAAGGTAAGATATATCCAGTGGACTAATTTCTGTCTGTGGGTATCTAACTGGGATTCCTGCTGGCACAGATTAGAAGAAGCCATATCTGCATTCCCAGCCAGATGCTGAGAACGGAGCACCAAGAGGCACCACTCTGAGCACACTGTTGGGTCCAGTTGCTGTCAGAGGGACAGAAAACTAACCTCAGCTTTGCAGGAGAGCACCAGCACTTGAAAAGCATCTTCATTCATCATAGCTGGTACCAACCTGCTATTGCTCAAGCACACTGATTTTGGAGTGGAAACCGAAAGCTTAATTGAAAAAGTCAAGCTAAATATTCACCCAGTGCTACTGTAGATTCAGGTAGAATCTTAGTTTTAAGGATAGTCCTGCATTTGATAGTCACAAAAACAAATGGTACACCAAGGATAAGAAACAATGGTTCCAATGGTTCCAATTCTGAGGGAGCCTAAGTAGTTTTCCAGCTTGCTAGTTTTGACTGGGAGCCACATGAATTTTAGCAGAATTGATGTGCAAACCTTCCAACTTAAATTGTCTCACATGCTCTGGGAGACGTGCAGGATCTCTCTCCTTCTCACCCTTTCTACAACTGAAAACAAACAACTACCACGCTCTGCAGCAGCTGTTTTGGACACATATGCTGCATAACAGCAGCTAACAAAAGCCTGTAGCAGCAGCACAACTATAAATAGCATCAGCTGGAGCTTCTGTAAGAAGGGGTTAGGACCACGGCACTTTCAATGGACTGGAATGGACGCAACTAAAACTCCTGAGATCACTGAAAAAGAAAGGTGAATGAGGCTGAGATTTCTTCTTTCCAGGTTGTTCTCTGGTTTGCCTTTCCATTCCAGGCGTCTATTTGCAATCAGCAAAGCACAGAAGAGCTCCCTGTGAAGGTGGCAATATGCTAGCGCACCAGATCTCCCCCTCGACACTGAGCCCCTGCCTCTACAGGCAAATCCATCTCCTGCTGCTAAACTCACCACAATGCCTGCTCTGTAGTGCTTGCTCCACTACTTCAGGGGTTTTCTATTCTCTTAAGCATGTGCCTGCAGAGGAGCAAATACACAAACAGCACTGTCAAGCCCTTGAATTTAAGGCTGGCCTTCAAGGAACATTTTCAGCCTCCAAAAGGATCACACACCAGATCCACCACCTATCAACAGGTTAATAAAAGAAGTGAGCCACGAGACACTGCAAATTAGAATCCTCTGGATACCTTTCTTTCAGAACAGGGAACTGCTCCCAGACCTGCCAGCCCTGCAGAGAGGCAAATAAGACCAACTGGAGCCTTGGGGAAGAGTAGAGGATAGTTGGAACTGGTAAGAAACGCAGTGCTCAATCTCAGGGCATGTGTCCATAGAGCTAAGAGTATTCACTCTGCCCAAGCCAAAACAAACCAAGTCTGTGGCTCCTTTCAGAAATCTGCAAACATGTCTCTGCTTTCAGATGCATCATTAACTTTCTAGGAAATGGAATCCTCATTTGTGGTGATTAATACAAACCCTTTCCTTTGACTTCTGCATATTTTCTCTACTAATTACTTATTCTTCCTCATTATTCAGGAGCCCTTTTCACCTCACCTCCAGAAGCTTCTATTGCTCTGTCATAACATGAGATGCTGCTGACACAAGCACCATTACTAGGAAGCCTTGGAGATGGCATAGTAGTACAGATAATGAAATGCAGCAATGCATTACACAGGCTGCAAAATCTGAACCTTTACTCCAGTTAAATACCAACACTCCCAAACCCAAAAGAGCCACCTGTGCCTCTTTCTTCTTAATCTGCTCTTCCACATAGCCCATGTCTTCAGGCACCAAATTCTAAGAAATCTCCACCTAGACCTGATAAATATTTCAGCTGTATCTAGCCTGTTGAAGGGATAAGCACAGTGTCCTTGATTTACCAGTGGCAAAGTATGAAAGAGCAGACCATTAGCTATTCCTTTTCGCATTGCTCAAACCATTAGGCAGCTCAGCAAGTGGTAGAAAGGAAGAAAACACATTACAGGTATTTAAAATATACATATAGCAAGTGGAAAGAGGGACTGCTGGCAGCACTGAGTACAGACTGTGGCAATTTTAGGCTGATGCCTAAAATTTTCTACATATTGAGGAGAAAAGTGATAGCATGTAAATACCATTGGCTGTAAAAGGGAGAATAATGACAAGGGCTAAATAACCCCATTAGCCTAGCCTGGAGAAGAGGAGGGTCAGGGGAGACCTTATTGCTCTCTACAGCTTCCTGAAAGGAGGTTGTAGATAGGTGGGGGTTGGTCTCTTCTCCCAGGCAAGCAGTGCCAGAAGGAGAGGACACAGTCTCAAGCTGCACCAGGGGAAGTTTAGGCTTGAGGTGAGGAGAAAGTTCTACACAGAAAGAGTAATTGGCCATTGGAATGCGCTGCCCAGGGAGGTGGTGGAGTCACTGTCCCTGGAGGTGTTCGAAAAAGGACTGGATGTGGCACTTGGAGCCATGGTTTAGCTGTCAGGAGGTGTTAGGTTGGACTTGATGATCTCTGAGGTCTTTTCCAACCTGGTTGATTTTGTGATACTGTGAACTAACATAAAGTTAGTTGTGTAAACTAACTCTTTCTCTTTTCAGCTTCCTCTCTCTAGCAGCTGGTGCATTTGCTTGGCTCTTGCTGACCTTGGCTGCATTCTTCTTGTGGCCAACTACTAACAAGCTACTCTCTGCCATTCTCCCTCTTTCTTTGACCTTGTATAGGGTGGGGGAAGGGAGCAGGGAGGGGGAAGCTATTAGTAGCCTCCTGGTTTTGTCCAGGGAGTTCCTGTGTTGCTTATAAATTGTGCATATGTGTAAATATTGCATATTTTGTACATATTCATTGCATTTCATTCTTCTAGATTGTGCAACAAAGCTAGTGAGGGGTCTGGAGCAAAAGCCCTATGAGGAGTGGCTGAGTGAGCTGGGGCTGTTTAGCTTGGAGAAGAGGAGACTCAGGGGAGACCTTATTGCTCTCTGCAACTACCTGAAGGGAGGTTGTAGCCAGGTGGGGATTGGTCTCTTCTCCCAGGCAACCTGTGACAGAACAAGAGGACACAGTTTCAAGCTGCACCAGGAGAGGTTTGGGCTGGATGTTAGGAAGAAATTCTTCCCAGAGAGAGAGATTGGCCACTGGAATGTGCTGCCCAGGGAGGTGGTGGAGTCACTGTCCCTGGAAATGTTTCAAAAGAGACTGGATGAGGCACTGGTTTAGTTGGTTCAGTTAGGATGGTGTTGGGTGATAGGCTGGACTTGATGATTTTGAAGGTCTTTTCCAACATGGATAATTCTGTACGCTGCTTGTGCTTGTAAATACAGCTCCATTTGCTTCCATCTGAGCTTGTCTGGCAATTTTATTTTGGGGGAGGATGGGTAATTTCAACCCACCTCGCAGATGCAGCATACCAAGCGTGAAAACACACAGGCAGGGTACTCCACCCCAAGTGAAAGGAAGAGGCCTTTCAGGAGCAAGCATACCTGCAGACCAGGGTGGCGATGATGACGCACCACGCCGTGCAGCAGCAGTCCGCATTGAGGTGTTCTTCGCTCTTCCGATGGCGGCAGCACAGCCAGAAGGAGTAGAACAAGAGAAAGAGCAGGTCCAGAGCCAGGCAGGAGAGAGCAATGCCACCCAGCAGCAGCAGGGCCTGCGGAGAACAGAGACAAATGTCACATCTGAGCGCGGCACAGCCATAGCAGGGGATGTGAACCTGGGCCCAGGTGTTTACGGGCTCTGCAATAAGCCAGTGCTGAGGGCACGCCTGGGAAACAAGTTGGTCTGTGCTTTCCCTGGGTTTTTTAAAGACAAATAGGAGATCATGATGGCATTCAACAAATCCAAGTGCTGGGGAATGCAATTTGGCCACAAGAACCCCATGCAAACCTACAGGCTGGGGTTGGAGTGGCTGGAGAGCTGCCAAACAGAAAGGGACCTGGGTGTGCTGATTGACAGCCAGCTGAACATGAGCCAGCAGTGTGCCCAGGTGGCCAAGAAGGCCAATGGTATCCTGTCCTGCATTAGAAATAGTGTGGCCAGCAGGAGCAGAGAAGTCATTGTGCCCCTGTACTCAGCGCTGGTTAGGCCACACCTTGAGTACTGTGTCCAGTTCTATGCCTCTCAGTTTAAGAAGGACATTGAGACTCTTGAACATGTCCAGAGAAGGGCAACGAGGCTGGGGAGAGGTCTTGAGCGCAAGCCCTATGAAGAGATGCTGGGGGAGCTGGGGTTGTTTAGCCTGGAGAAGAGGAGGCTCAGGGGAGACCTTATTGCTGTCTACAGCTACCTGAAGGGAGGTTGTAGACAGGCAGATGGTGGTCTCTTCTTCCAGGCAACCAGCACCAGAACAAGAGGACACAGTCTCAAGCTGCACCAGAGGAGGTTTAGGCTGGAGGTGAGGAGAAAGTTCTTCCCAGAAAGAGTAATTGGCCATTGGAATGTGCTGCCCAGGGATGTGGTGGAGTCACCATCCCTGGAGGTGTCCAAGAGGGGATTGGATGTGGCACTTGGTGCCATGGTTTAGTCATGAGGTCTGTAGTGACAGGTTGGGCTTGATGATCTTTGAGGTCTCTTCCAACCTTGGTGATTCTGTGATCTATTAGTGATCTATTATGGTTTTTTTAGCCCTACTTTCTCCCCCCTCTGCATCCCACTCGATGAAGCCATGTTCTGTACCAAAGCAATGACTAGCTGAGCCATTTTGTCTGTTCCCAGTCTGCAAACAGCCTGAGTGACTCAGGGAGGGTGGTATCCTCTTTACTCCTGATCACAGGTCAGCAGATTTAAAGTGGGGGGGGGGGAGAAAAATAGTTCAGCCAGCTGCCTCTATCTGTACAGTTCTTTAATCTTCATGAATAAATATGCAGGCTTATTCATTAGAAATCCAAGTGCATGAGTGGGTTTGAAAGGAGGTGGAATTTATTATACATGCATGAGATTGATTTAAAAAAAAAAAAAAAGGGAGGGGGGAGAAAAAAGAATCCCCAAGCACTGCTTCTGTTCAAGGTAGACCTAGAATAAATGCTAAACCCCTCCATATACCATCCACATATAGGTACAACAAAACGTGGATGCTACAGACACATTGGCTTGAAGCTGAGTTTTGGTGTTATGCCTATTTCTAGTCAGATGTTCCTGGAGAGAATGGGAAGCAGTAAGTGTTGAACTCCATTCCAAGGGTTGTTTTTTTTAATTCAGAAAGTCCTGGGCAAAACCCCCCCCAGAAATGCAAAACTATTTTGTTAAACAAGGTTTAAAATAAATCAATCAATCCATTCTAACACCAAATGCAGCCACACTTTCCCAGGTGGATCACAGAATCACCAAGGTTGGAAAAGACCTCAAAGATCATCCAGTCCAACCCGTCACCACAGACCTCATGACTAAACCATGGCACCAAGTGCCACATCCAATCCCCTCTTGAACACCTCCAGGGATGGTGACTCCACCACCTCCCTAGGTAGCCCATTCCAATGGCTAACAACTCTCTCAGTGAAGATACTCTAGTCATGAGGTCTGTGGTGACAGGTTGGACTCGATGATCTTTGAGGTCTCTTCCAACCTTGGTGATACTGTGTGTGAACCCTTGGTAGTGGTGACAAATGGCCACTTATTAGGAATGATTTAAGCACGTGGAAAGGGTCTAAGCCACCTACTGCTGCCCTAGCACTGGGAAGGCAGAGATAGATCTCCATCAGCAACAACAGCAAAGGAAAAGGTTGGGATTTTTTTAAATCACTCTATCTTTTCCTCCTCATGCAGAAATTCCTTAAAGAACATTTTCATGCTCCCTCCTGACTGAAAGAGCTCCTTCCTGGACAAAGAACCCGATGAATACAGCAATTAAAATAAGGTTCTCAACATAGCTGGTGACCCTCTAAGAGCCTGGTAGTAACTTGCTCCTCGTATGCTTTTCTTCCCCTTCTTTCCTCCCCTCCTCAGGCCTGCTCCATAGGTACTCCCTGCTGAGTTATCCTGGCAAGCTACCCAAACCACAGAACACACTTTCCAGCCAAGCACACGTCAGAGTGCAGAGTGTTGGGCCCATGGCCATAGCTAACGAGAGTCACGCTACTTAAATCTGACCCCTGCAGCACTGACGCTCCGCTTGCGCCATGCTCTTCGCTCTCCCAGCCCCAAGAAACCCACAAGAAGCCCATCAAGAGCCCTGGGATGGAGGTGCTGCTCTCCCCATCTAAACAGCAGAAACTTGGTCCCGTTGTAGAAAGGGAACTTTGGCATCTTTAACAGAGAAGAGTGGGGGTGGAAGGGAAGGAGGCCTATCCCCCTTTCCCATGGTTACACCAGATGGTGTGTGCGCTGCTCGAGCTCCTCAGCGGAGAGGGGCCTTCGAGAGGGAAGCTGCCTTCAGAGCCCCACATTCTCCCACTTCTGAAGGCTTGCCATGTACGAGCGCTCAATACTAATTTAACTAACACTTTTGGCATACCAAAGCTCCTCAGGGATGTTCTTTATTTTTTAAACATGTCAGGCTGCTGCAATGTAAAGCTTGCCTGCGCTGCTCGCCTGCACTTCTTTCTTCACACCCTCAACCTTCCTGCGCACGCTAAAAGACATTGCCACTGGAAAGGAACTCGCTGGAAAACATCTTCCCACCAACTCTTTATCAGGAAAAATAAATGCATGCTGCAGCTCCAGATGTAGGGGAGCAGCCCCCATTAAAAGGGAGAAAACATATCTATGAAAAGGGGTGGGGGGAATCATTAAAGACTGCCATGCAGCAAGCAATCTGAAGCTCTTGAGTCGAAGGGACACAATATATGTTTTAATTTATGTATCTGGCCAAAAGGACTTGGCTAGCCACGACACCATGATCTGTGTTTCATTTTCCAGAGAGTATTTGTTTTCCATTAATGGATATGTGCCATGACAACAAGTGAAATCATCCAGCAGAGCAGTTATTAATCTTTCTGACTGATGAGTCAGTTTAGGATCCAGAAGACTGGCTGGCAGTGGTCGCAACCAAAGATATGCCTGTGCCTGCTTGTCAGGATTAAATGCCAGTATTTAAAAAGGGGGGGGTTGAGGCTGGGTAAACCCTCAGACACTCTATCCTGAAGCAATAAATCTGGGACTTGGTTATCCAAGGCCACATTATCCCCCAGTAAACGTAAAATTATGCACTGGGCCTTTTGCCGCAAAGGAGCATCCCTTCGTTTTCGAACATTTGCTGAGCTATCAGAACCTTTATAGCAAATGATGCATGAACTGCCCTTACAGGAAAATGGAGACAACTTGGAAGAGCAACATTTTACCACTCTGCTGACACTAATGGCAGAAGTGGAGACAGAGCAGTCCCTGAAAATGAGTGTAAATCCAAATGGTATCAGCCAGACCGGCAGGAGACGAAGCTACAGTGTTCAGATGCACTTTCAAAATAAAAGCTAATAGCAGCAGACAGGGAAGAAACCAGGAGCAGCATTGCTAGCTTGGGAAGGCACCATGAGACCTGAATAGACCTGGCCTTGTGGAGGGATGGTGTTCAATAGGCTGCTGCAGTGTTAATATCCTTTCTCAGCTCCATCAGGGGTGTCAGGATTCACGGGATTTACTCTCGTTTTACAAATAAGGGACAGAAAACATCGAGCTCACCATGCAGACAGGGACACCATCACAGTAAGAAACACAGGGCACAGCAAAAACATCCCCCACAAAAATACCCAGGGGCTGGTCAGTTCTTTTGTGTGCTATGAGGCTACCCACAGATGCTGATATTATACCTAAGCATATATATGTAGATGAGCCTTCAGCTAAACCAATCTTTGGTCTCTGAGACCATGCTTTATGATACTGTGGATCAATTAAACCAATATACAGCCTTGTGTACTCCATGAAAAATCCCCATACAATACCCAGTCACTTTCAGCTTGCAAGTTCCAAACTGTGATCCACATCATCAGTTACCCAAATCTGTGGATTGTGGTCCTGGAAGGCTAATTTTAGCTGCTGAAAATGCACTTAAGGGATATATACTCTCTCCCTCCCTCCCTCCCTCCTCACAAAGAGAAGCGTTCTACGTAAGAACATGAGAAAAGGCATATACAAGATATATTTGAGTGTATTTCCTTAGAAGGGAAAGCCTATAAAAAGCCATGACACACTGAGGCAGAAGGTAAACACTGGGTTGCATTCATGTTAAGTGTCAAGATTTAGCACTGCCTTAAGTGCTGTTTGTTCACCATCCAACTGTACCGAGGAATGTTGGCTTAGGGACCTTTCCTCACACCACCAGGTCCCCTCTTTCACGAAGGTTACTTGGCACAAGTAGTCCAGGGATCAAAACAGGTTTAGAATGTTAATTCTGAACATGCATGGGCTCAAAATAATATTTATGCTTTATTAAGTACAAGTTTTGCCAATCTCAACCTATCCAACTTCCAATTAGCACATCCTTTAGACCTCAACTGTACTAACAGCGGCATGGTGTAGTGAGCTCTTCACAGGGAATAAATGATAGGTGTTTCTGGGTAGCACTGCTATTCTACTACTAGTTAGAAAGTCAACTAAAACCTCATTAAGTAACTTGAGAGCAAAGCTGAAGCCTTCAGGTGGTTCCTGAAAAGCACACAGCTTTGCTTTCAAGCACCCATCAATCATTTTTAAGTTATTTCATCTTAAAACTTCATCATTTCAACCCACAGGACAAAATAGCTACAGCTTGTGAGCATCTCAACAACACAGCTGCCTTAATCATTGCCAGATGTAGAAATGTTTATAGTTTTACCTTAACGTTGGCTTTTGCCAAGAGAAAGCTTTCCACTGAATCTGCAACTAATGTTCCTTCTGGATTTCTATGCAGCAACTTGAGATGGTAGTAATAAAACAGACAGAAGAGGTTAAAGGACTGTGGGAAGAGAAAAACGTTCACCCAGAAGAATAAATGAAGCAAACTGGGCTGCTGCCAAAGGAGCACTCATCTCTATTTATTGCATGAAGGACGGAAGTCTTCCTAGCAAGAAAAGAAACTGCTGTGGGATAGTGTCATGCCTACACTACTTCCCACACCATTTTCTTTTGTAGACTTCAGGATACGTAGAAGCAGCTTACTCACAGATAAGGAACTGTGTCCTATCAAATGGGTTGGGGTTTTTCATTGTTGTTGTTGTTTTCTTTTTAGTAATGCTGGCAGCATGAGGAACACACTCAGACTCCCTCACCGACTTGTTCTGAACACGTTATGTGTGCAGAGACTTGATTCTTGCTTCTGAAAAGTGCTGCATGTGGTGGTTGTGGAGATACTGAAGCATCTCAGGATGTCATTCATCCCACAGTCTACAGAAGGATATGAGCTTTGGTAGGGAATGAAGCCAACCATGTATTGGCAAATGTAACGTGGGGAGAGGATGTGGAAACCACTGCTGATCTCAGCACTAAACCATCCCTATCTCCTCTGTCCGGGGGGACAGGCCTTCCCAGGCCAATTACTGTACACAACACAGTAGAGGAGCAAGGCAGGGCAGGAAACAAGCTGTGGAAGAGGCTTTTCCCACAGCATGGAGATGTACTCTCCATCGTGAGGGATCCCTCAGCAGCGTGGAAGAGCACCATGAAAACAAAGGACAGGCTCCACTGTCTTCTCTCCTTATACAGACATCTTCCAGGGAAAGCACACTGTTAAGAGAGTGCAGTAGGCTACATATATTTAGGGCACGTCCACACTTGAGCAAGCAATATAGGACAACACTTTGCCTTAAGCTTTTTTTGGCTGTTGCCTTTCCTTTCTGGAAAAGAGAAAATGTCAAGGATTATGTCATGAGTTTTTATTATTTTTTGAAATCACCTTAAGACAACACAGTAGACACATCAGACTAAAACAGGTCTACAGCTGAAACATCTCCTAGCATGACTAGACAGCTCAAGTCTATTTAACCAAGTTGGTTAAATACACAGCCTAGCTTCCTCCAGATTGAGAAGCTATTTGCACAGGCAAGGGCACTCCACAGCAGGTTGGCATTAGAGCCGTGAACTAAAGCCACTTTAATTACAAATGAGTGTTCACACAGGGCTTTAATGTAGTTTAACTAGAATGGCTTTAATTCAGTGTAGTTTAATTCACTTTAGTGCATTTAAAGTGGTTTAACTAATTTGCTTTAAATTCATTTCTCCAGTTAATTCCGATTAATTTCTCAAGTGCCCTTCTACAGGCAAGGACTGAGAACAAGGTTAGGTTGATTAAAGATTCATCATCATTTCCTCCATGCTAACAGTCATGACCCCTTATTTCATAATTAAAGGCTTTCAACACTGCCTTTATGTTTGATCCAATTCACAGAAGCCACCAGGGCAGAGGCCAAAATGACACAGCCTTGCTGATACCTGGTTTATTGCAGTAACCAACAGGCCAATACAATCCTCACCAGAGCTGCGAGAGCTGTGGTTAAACAACATACAACACAGATGCATCTGCACACCTCAACCTCCACAGATTACACAGGGCCAGCTGCTAGAATTCATCAGAGCATCTCATATCACAAACCAAAGAGAAGGAAAGTGCTGAGCAGAAAGGATTTGCTTAACAATTGGGTTGGAATTTTTTTTTCCTGCCCACAAATGCAGATCTAAGCCATGCTAATCAGCAGTGAACACTGGAGTCCTATTGGGTTGAAGTCAAATAACAATCCATTTATTCCCTTAGCTGTTACCAACTCAGCAATCTCCATCTTACACAGCAAGGAAACATTCCCAGAGGTAAGGGGGTCCTCTAAATTGGATGTTCTTATCCCTAGTTTCTCCATAATGCTGGCTGAAAGCCTCTATGCACTACAGCAATGAAAAGAATGAGACACTCTCACCAAATTCAGTTTCCACTGACAGGTCCCCACAGACTAAATCTTTATTAAATGAGGCTTAGCTCAGAACTGGCAGCTTGTCAAATGAGCATTCTCACTGAAAAGGCGGATTTCCTTTCTGGGGATTCTGCAGATTCCCTTGCAGGGCTCTAAAAAAGCCACCACAGATGCATCAGTGTTCATGCAGGTTTTTGTCCCAAATCCCAGACCAGAAAATTGTGTAAGGAATCCTCTTGAGAACAGGCCTTCAGCTTTAGAAGTTTACTCCTCCCTTGTATTCCCAGTTGGACCAAGTTCATTGTTGCAACTCTCTTTTTACAGGCAAGAATCAGATAAGTATTTGGAATATTGAGGTGAAGGACACCAAGCTGGAGGAATTCTGTGGGTCTCCAGCACCACTCATGTCCGTGCTCAGTTTGCCCAACTCCCACATCACAGATCTGCACAATTTCCCCAGACATTCCTTTCCCATAACAGATTAGCTCACGCATTCCTGCTCAACAGCAGCTTCTCTACTTGAGGCCCTTTAGAAGCAGCTTTAGTTCCTTGGGTAGAAAGCTGTATCATCCATTAAAGTCTGAAAACAATCTCCTCACAAGGTAATTTTCCAGCAAACTGGATAATGGAAAGAAACCCCATGCTATAAAGGAAGTATGAATTTAATGCTCCTACAACTCAGGGATAAGCAAACACCGCCTGCATTACCTGGCTTGAGCCCAAAGAGTTGTATAAATTCCCATGCCAAGACAATTCCCCATCCTCAGCTCTGCGCTGGGAGCTCAGCTATGCGTTTGCTGGCTTGGAACTCTCCAAAGCCAAGACGTGGCACTGCCAAGCTGCCCACTGCAGCCAGGCAGGGACCAGGGCACACTTGCACAGCCCAACACATGAGCAAGGAAGCATTGGTGTATTCATAAAATAATCATAAAGAGCCAACCAAAAAAAAAGAGAAAAAAATAGGCAGGAAATGCTTAGGCTTGAAGCCCAGTGACTTAATCCAATTTCCATCCTTTTTCCCTTCCCCCTCCTACAATGTAGGCTCTCAGAGACAATACACTTCATTTAGATGGAAAAAAATAAATACCCACCCCCCTCCTAAGTGCCTGGCCTTGCACACTGTCAAGCAAAGCACTGGGAGGCTGTGTATTTTTATCTCTCCATGCTGACCGTGCCTGCTCCTGAGAGGATGCCAGGCTCAAGGACTTCTCTTTCAAGCCTCCAGCTGTAGGAGTCTGTGCTTTACTGCAGGCTAGCTTCCCTTTGGCTGGTGCTGTTTCTTATTAGATATGGTTTGAAACCCAAGTATTCATACTGCTCCTGCTTTGTACAGCTCTGCACAAAGACAGGCTCTCTCAGCAGAGGTGAAGACATGCATTGGCCAGAAGTGTCCTGCTCCTCTGTAGGACCTATCCTTTCCAGGACCAGATAGGCAATGACATTAATATGACTGATTAATATTAAATGCCATATTTAGGCTCATAATAGCTTCTTGATCTTCTTTAATCACCTTCTCTCAAACCAGTCAACCAAATCCCCAAAGAAAAAAAATAATATCAGCCAGTACAGAGTTTGAAGACAGAAACAACCAGCACCAGAACAAGAGGACACAGTCTCATACTGTGCCAGGGGAAGTTTAGACTTGAGGTGAGGAGAAAGTTCTTTACAGAAAGAGTTGTTGACCATTAGAATGTGCTTCCCAGGAAGGTGGTGGAGTCACTATCCCTGGAGGTGTTCAAAAAGGGATTGGACATGGCACTTGGTGCCATGGTTTAGTAGTCATGAGGTGGTGGGTGACAGGTTGGACTTGATCATCTCTGAGGTCTTTTCCAACCGTATTGATTCTATGGTTCTGTGAACTCAACCCTCAGCTCTGACATTCAGAGCAAGAAAAAGCTTGCAGGGAGGTCAATGCAAGCTGCATACACCGTGCAGTATCCCCTTAGCAGGCAGCCCCCAGTCTACTGTGAGAGGCTTTCACAAATCATTTCTGTTTGCAAGAGGATAAACAAGGCACTGGGGAGGGAGGCTATGGAGGGCGGAAATGAACAGAGCCACCCCTAAATGGAACAGAAAACAAAACCTTGTTCCACTTGTGGAAACTTTCCCCAAAGGAACATCAACCCATCAACAGGGTTAGTCCTTCCTATCATCAGGTATCATGGTGTTTCCATAAGCCTGACAGCTGTAGATAATGTGGTTCTGTTCACTCCTGTCTTCAGAGAGACAACATCACATCCCTTGTGTTAGTTAAGAAGCTTTGCTGGGCAAAGATTTGTTTGGAATTTCTTAGCAGTGGATGCGTTCAGTTGCACAGGACACGAGCACAGATGTCCAGCACAAGCATTCTTCCTCTCACTATGCCTTTCTGGCATCTTCTCTCTGCAGCTCGTGACTGGCAGACATATCAAAGCAGCTGAGAGGAAAACAGTTCCGAGTGCAGCCACTTCCCTTCCACCCAAGCGACACAAATCCACACTGACTTTCCAAATGTGTTTCCAAAATTTCCACATTAAAGAAAAAAAAAAAAAAAGTTCATTTTAAGAGAAGGTATTTTTAACTTGGACTGAAGTGATTCTGGAAAGCCAGGGCAGGCTGCCTTCCATGAATTTCCAGTACAGGATCATGCCCAGCACCACATTCCCCTCATGGCTTTCAACCGCCAGGTCCATCCTGGTGGGACTGTAATCAGAATAACGCTCAGTGGTCAGACCCAAACAGGGAGTGAAGCTCACTCACTTTGGGGAGAAATGACACAACAGGACTAGCAGAAGCAGGGAAGTCATTGTGCCCCTGTACAGGGGCATTGGTTAGGCCACACCTTGAGTCCTGTGTCCAGTTCTGGGCCCCTTAATTTAAAAAGGACATTGAGACTCATGAACGTGTCCAGAGAAGGGCAATGAGGCTGGGGAGAGGCCTCAAGCATAAGCCCTATGAGGAGAGGCTGAGGGACCTGGGGTTGTTTAGCCTGGAGAAGAGAAGGGTCAGGGGAGACCTTATTGCTGTCTATAACTGCCTGAAGGGAGGTTGGAGCCAGGTAGGGGTTCGTCTCTTCTCCCAGGCAACCAGCACCAGAACAAGAGGACACAGTCTCAAACTGTGCCAGGGGAAGTTTAGGCTCGAGGTGAGGAGAAAGTTCTTCAGAGAGAGAGTTGTTAGCCATTGGAATGTGCTGCCCAGGGAGGTGGTGGAGTCACCGTCCCCAGAGGTGTTCAAGAGGGGATTGGACGTGGCACTTGGTGCCATGGTTTAGCAGTCATGAGGTATTGGATGACAGGTTGGACTTGATCTTTGAGGTCTCTTCCAACCTTATTGATTCCATGATTTACCTTGCTTGCCAAACATTGAATCTACCCTTTTTTTTTTCCATTCCCCCCAGTCCTATCACTCCCTGATACCCTAAGAAGTCCCTCCCCAGCTTTCCTATAGCCCTCTTTAAGATACTGGAAGGCCACAATTAGGTCTCCTCAGAGCCTTCTCTTCTCCAGACTGAACAGCCATGACTCCCTCAGTCTGTCCTCATAGGAGAGCAGCTCCAGCCCTCTGCTCATCCTCTTGGCCCTTCTCTGGACACCTTCCAGCACCTCCAGATCCTTCCTGTACTGGGGGCTCCAGAACTGGCCACAGTACTCCAGGTGGGGTCTCAGCAGCGCGGAGTAGAGGGGGAGAATCACCTCACTCGACCTGCTGGCTCTGCTTCTCTTGCTGCAGCCCAGGCTGTGATTGGCTTTCTGGGCTGCAAGTGCACACTGGTGACTCATGTTGAGCTTCTCATCCACCAGCACCCCCAGGTCCTTTTCTTCAGGGCTGCTCTCAAGCCAGTCGCTGCCCAGCCTAAACCAGTGCCTCTGCCCAGCCTATATTGGTGAAGTCATCTTTCAACACAGCAGCTCTAGAAAGAAGCTCCAGCATACACTGTGGCACTCAAGGCAAATGAGGTTTTTTGTAAAACACCCCAAAATTTAATTAGGAGGAAGAGAGATACCTCCTGGCCCAGACTGCAAATGGCTTCGGAAACTGCTTCTCTTAGCAGAGAATGTACAGCAAGGTAAGTTGTTACAAATGGGCCAATTAACTTAAACACCAGTGATAGGAAAGGGTTAGATTGGCGCTACTCAGGTGTCTTTGACATGGAGATCCATGGCCTGTTTGTGCTCAGTCTGCAACCTGAAGTCAGTCTTCCGAATCTGGAGTGAAAAAATTTGGAACACCAACGAAAAACCCCAGCACACTAAAAACCAAAACAGGGCAGTGCATTGCCATGGCTGTTTACCCCATCCAGCTCCACAGGTGTTTGTCTACACCCCTGGAGCACAACAAAGGGCTGGTTACACAGCAAAATCTTAGTGTAGTTCCTAATACACATGAAGCCTACTACAGGGTGAGATAAACAGCACTCTCCATTACATTAGCAAATCACTCTGACCTAGCTGCCCTGATGGCTGACCTCTGGGAGAGGACAAAGAGCTGGCTCAAAGGCAAACTGCCCTACATCTTTAAAAAGCCACAGCCCATTGTGCTACAGCTACTAGTCCCTATGACAGCTTCCTTAAAATAATTTGTAATCTGAAGTCAGCTTTAATTTAGTATGGCAGTCATGTGGAGAGGCCACGAAGAACTGGAGAGGGGCAATATCCCATAGGGCTGTCTCCTGGAAGTTGGGGAGGGAGGAGCACAGACCTCTGACCCATCTATTGAGTGCAGGCCTGAGCTGACCTCCCTGCACAAACAATGCAAACGTGCCATTTAACTGCCAGAGACAAGCAAGTGCCACGCTTCACACCATAAATTCACTCCAAACTTCCTCTTTGAAGGCTACTAATCAGAGCTAAGGAGAAAAAAAAAAAACACCCCAAAACCACCACCACCAAACTAAACTAAACAAACCCAACAAGCAACAACTCCAAAAAACCAAACCAACAAAAAACAGGGGGAAAAAAAGGGAAAAAGGAAATTTCTTCCTTTGACTTGAAAGCTGCAGATTTCCCTTTCCCAAAGGAGGGCTATTCTTGTGCAGGAAACATTTCCACATTGAACCTTCCTTGGGTTTATTATGGGGGGGTTTTGATTTATTTTTTTTCTTCCTTTCCTTTCTTTAAAGAATTAAAAGAAAGGCTCTCGCTCTCTCTCTCAAAACAACAAACCCCAACCAAACCCAAAACAAAACAACTCAGAAACAAAGACAACCAATATTCACTATTGAGAACCTTCAAATCCAGGAAAAGAATACCAGAGAGAGACTAACAGAGGAAGCAGATCAAAAAAACTACCGCAGCTAGCCAAGACCCACCACAGTCACAGCTGGAGCCTGTGTTTCTGCACCACTGACAAGAGTGGGAGCGTCATTAACCACTTCTCTGCTCAGCACTGCAGCCTGCACCAGAGAAGCTACAGAGCTAAGAAAGGCCTCATGCAGGCTCCTCGCCAAATCCAAGAAGGGATTAGGGCCTCCGGCAGCTATACTGAAGGGAGATGCAATTTGAATAGAGATGCTTTCTTTACAGCTTTCCCCATTAAGCAGAGTGGAGCTGCAGATGGCCCTCTCAGCAGCCAGGGGAAAGTCAGATGCTGCCCCCCTCAAGAGCAGCATTCTGGCAAGTGGTCACAGCCTTATCCCTCCACTTCTGCTGCCCAGTCCTCATGCTGAGAAAAAGAGGAGCACAAGCTTTTCAAATTCACCTCCTGACTGCCACTCATGAGAACAGGGAAGCAGCTAACAGTGGATGCACGTACAGATTAAAACCCCTTGCAGTTACAAGTCAAATACAATGCCTCGACATGTATTTAGAGGGCATCCTCTGCTGCATCTTTGGGTCTCAGCAGCTCACAGCTTATCTCCCCACAGGGCTGGGGGAAGAGAGGAAATTGTCTCCCTTTGACTAAGCAAAGCTGTTCGGTTCTCTTAGGGATTGTCTGCTGCAAAGCAGAAAGTTGTCATGGACCACTGGCCTGAAAAGAAGAAAAAATACTCATCAAAGTACTTATAGATTCATAGAATACCAGGTTGGAAGGGACCTCAAGGATCATCTAGTCCAACCTTTCAGACTAAGAATATAGTTTAAATGAGATGGCCCAGCACCCTGTCAAGCTGGGCCCAGCACCCTGTCAACTGCTTAATAACAGCTTTGTATCAGCTATTCAGGGATAAATATGCCTCATTTCTAGCTTCCTCTATCACTAGGGTTTGGGACTACATGGGACACAGGGCTATTTTGTTCTAACAACAGTTAGAGCAGCTAAAAGAAGCCAGGATTTGCCCCACTGTGTCTAACAGGATCTTCCATTAGCTGCTCTGCTTTCCCAATACAGACAGATCATTTCCACTAGAAATTTATCTGTAAAATAATCCACACACAGCCCTCCTTCAGAGATCCTTCTGTCCTGCTTGCAAGATTAGCACTGTTAGGATTCTTCAAGCTCCTGTGCAGATATTCACTCATCAGTTCCTCTGAACTGCATCTTGAGATCAATTTTTTCAGACAAGTTCCCAGAGATGTCTTAGAGGTTCTGCCTACACTGATGTCATGGCTATATTTAACAAAGGAATCCCACTGAAGTGGTTTATAACATGCTCTGGCAGGACAGTGTAGACAGAGCTAAATCCTATTAAGCTACTTAAGTTGCTTTCCCCCTCTGAAGTCATCTGTCAAATGCTGGCCCTACGTGTTGCAGGCAGCTATCAAAGTAGCTTATCAAGAGTCATGCTTGAAACACCAAACAAAGCAAAAAGATTCAATCATGACACACATGAGGAAGAAACTGGGGCAGTGTGCTGCTCCAGTAATCTCTTGGGATCCCAGAGGGTGGAAAAGGCTGGTGATTAGCTTTTCATTACAGTTAGATTGTAACCCACTTGCATATCCCTGAACTTTAATAAAGATAAGATGACTGGTTTCTTTACATGTTAATCTTGACTGCTTTGAAAGGACTCTATGGAGAGAGTGAGTGCAAAGCATACTCTTTAAATAATGATCACACTCACAGAGCTGGGGGTGTAACTGGGAAGACAAAGCATCAGTCAGCCTCAACTCAGCACCTCAAGGAGAAGGGGGAAAGCAGCGCTCAGAGTCATGTTATTCCCTTTCCCAGCAACTCAAAAACAGGCAGAGACCTGAAAGATTCTCATAAACATTAAGTGTCCACATTTAAGGCTCTGGTTTTATAGCATTCACTCCACTCAATCAACATGCTCCTGTTAGGAGACTTCAGAGACAAACCTTAATTTCTCAAGATTCCACAGAATAGAAAACAATAGGCTGGAGGAGACCTCTGGAGGTCACTGTAGTGCAACCTGCCGCTAAAGTAGGGCTAATTTAATAGATGGGTTGCTCAGAGCCTTGCCCGGGCAAGTTTTGAGTGTCTCTAAGACTACCATTTCCAAAGCTTTTCTCAGCCTCTGCTCCAGCACTACAAAGGAGAACGTTCCGGAGTGGTTGCACTTCGCACCCAAGCGCCACTTCCCGCTGCAGCTTGTGGCTGTTGTGGCTTGTCCTTTTGCTGGACACCTCTGAGAGGAGCCTGATGCTGTCTTCTCCAAGTCTTGCCTTCAGGTATGTGAAAGCTATGCATGGATCCATCCTTTCACCTTCCAGACTGTAGAGTACTGAGCCTCTCTTCACAGACCAGGCTCCATCTCAGTGGCCTTCCCGTAGGTATGTTCCAGTTAGTCAGTATCTCTCCTGCACTAGGGGCTCCAAATCATTCTGCAGTTATACAGCATTTATGCTGGCACACATAACTGGAGGAGAGCCCATGCATATGAAATGGCTGATGACCCCATTTTAGGGCTATTTTAAGCTTGCTTAGAAGGCTAGGAAAAGCACAAGCCTTCAAAGCCCAGTTTTGCCTCCAGTTGCATGACCTACTCCACCTAATACAGTCACAAAGCACCAAGAGGTGACAGATCTCCCTCCACGCTGTCACTCTGTGGGTGAGAGAGATGTGGCAAGGATGAGACCACGTGAGAAATTCAGCTGCATGGATGTTATTCCTCAAAACAATAAAGACAGACAGCCAAGGGGGAAGGAAAGGAGAGGTATGGAAGGGTGGGGGAGCAGGAATGGAGAAGTTACATGCTTCAGACTGAAAACAAGGCACCTCGGGAGTTATTCGGCGAGCCCAACTGCATGGATGCTCCTGCATCCCATTGGCTGCCGCCTTCCAGAGCTGCACAGCAACGAGCCCGGGAGGTGGGAGGCTGCCAGCACGCATGAGAGCTCCCTGCTCAACCCCTCCTCCGCATCCCCACAGCCCAGCCTGACAAGCACCGCTACTGCTCCAGCTCCCCAGCTAACTGCACTATTGATCGCTCTTCCCTCACCAGAGGTCAATCAGGGACAGACAGCCAAAGGAAGCAGGATCTCAGTTAAGCGAACGACAGCACCGATGTAGAGCAGCCACACCAGGTTAATTGAACAAAAGCAGCACAGGGTAATCCCATGTTCTACCTCTGCCCATGGCTCAGGTTTTATTTGGCAAGTGGAGTATGGTACTGCAGAAATAAGGATGGAGGGGAAGGAGTAAGATCGAGAGTTGTGTTTGTGCCTGATACACATCAGAGGCGTGCTGACACCCAAAAGGTATCAATGCTCCTCCAAGGCAGCACTGCACAGCATGAGTGCTGCTCTTGCAGGTGTTTCACTCCATTAATTTAGGAAAGGGAGGGAGGAAACAATCACAACAGAAAGAGACACCAAACTTCGGCTTTCCTGTGAAAAGGGCTCCAATCCCAGGTCCTAGATCACACTGACATTTACAAAAGGAGATCAGGGCTTTGCACAGAAGGACAAGCAGGACAGAGTACAGAAACCAGCATAATGTGGACAAGCAACTGTTCCAGCTGCTGAGATTTCCACCACTGCAGCCACAACACAGATCGTGAAACATGTTGGATGTGTAGGAGGAAAAGTAGTTCTAGTGCCTGAGCACAATGGCTCACAGCAGGAGAGCTTGTTGCAGCTTTCTTCTAGCACAACCACCTAAACCAAAACATCATCAGATGTGAGCAGAAATTAATCTTCAAGACAGATGCACACACTCACAAAAAGAGGTTGCAATTGGACAAGGGACTCAAAGCAACTGTTTGCAGGCTGTAAGCACAAGAAAGCTCTGGAATTCCTTCTGCCCATGTCCAAAATCATCTCCCAGAAGTACTTAAAGGCAAGCAAAGGATACTCTGAATTCCCTTGCCCCACCTCCCAGTATGTGTAGGAGGTGCTTGTGCTGTGAACCGTCCTTACTGGTCAGGTGCATCTTAGCAGCCAGTGGCTCTTTGCACAGTGCTGACTCTCAGCTTTAAAAAGCAGAACTGACAGAAGGAAGGCAGCTAAAAACTGAAGAGCAAATCCAAACACCTCAACTTCTACCATTTTTGAAAGAAAGCAAATCAAAATTCTCTGCTGTTACATTCCATAGTTAGCCTCTGAGAACAAAACCAATGTCCCTGGCAAGGTCTTAGAGGAGCATAGTGTCCATAGAAAGAGTGTGACAATGTAATGCTGAGGCCCATATGATATCCCAAGGAACCCAGAAGGGGAAAATGACAGAATTTTGGGGCAGAGAGAAGGTATTTTACAACACAAGCACATACAACTTCTCTCCCTTTTTTCAGTGCTCTAAGCTCTAAGCCTCAGAGCTGAGGAGCTCCATCACATACAACACTGTCATCTTCACCTCTTCGCTGGCAAAGTGTGTTAGAGGGTGGAGAAGCATGGACATCTCTCTCTTTTGCCATCATGTTAACTGTAATTACAGCAATTATCTGCACAGCCTATAACAGCTACCTGCTTCCCACTCTTTAGAAACCAAAAGACAAAACACTGCAGAAACAACTGTGCTTTATGTCCCTGCCTCCCCTAAACGGCCTGCCCCTCAGCTGATCAGACTGCACTGAAACAGATGAGAAGCACTAACATAAAGTCAAACAGATAAGCTTGGCTCTTGATGACCAAACTCTGCAATGAAATGGGAGGCCCTGAGATGTTCCATGCTACCAGCTCTGTTGGGGATAGAGCAAAGAGGTTTAATATCTTAAAGACAAAATCCACAGACTCCCTGAACACACACACACACACACACACACATTTCTGCTGTGGTCATCTCAATTCTCCAATACATACAGCACCTCTCTGGCAAGAAAGGATAGGGGGAAGAAGCAGTAGATCCTGACAGCATACTCAATACCAACCTTCTGTTTGGGTTTGGGGTTTTTTGTTTGTTTTTCAGTTTCTAGGAACTAAGAGTAAAGAATAATTTGAAAATCTGGTACATCTTTTGTTAGTTCTCTTCAGTCACAGACAGCAAAACTAGTTGTGGGGACATTTGACAGGGTGATGGCTGAAGACTGGATTTCTTCATTATTCAACAGTAGCCAAAAAAGGTTCATAAGGGCAGAGCTCTCAAGCTTACGAACTGTTATTTCTCCATCAACTTGCTTTGTCTTCAGCAAAAAGAGGTAAAAGGCATTCTTTTAACAAGCAACATCTCTCTAATGTTGGCAAAGTATTAGTTCCCCCATTCCCAGCTGCCTCTGTATATGAACGGGTCAGAGATCTTCCTCTTCTCCAGCATCACTACTGAATGTTTAGCAACAGAAGTCAAAACAAGAACACCAACAAGGGAAATGCTGTGACAATTCAGTGCTGTGATGGGTGAGCTAGCTCTCATTAGGTTCAAGCAACCCCTCAACATGCCACTGGTGTGGTCTCTGAGCTGTAGCCAAAGCCATACTTGACTAAAACAGAGCTAGGAAAGAGTAGGCAGCACTGCTGATTCCAAAACTTGTATTTTCCCCCATCTGCAGGAGGAAGATAAAGGTTTTCCTCCATTTCCCTCTAATCTTATAAAAAGGCCACCCCTATGTCCTCAAAAGAGTTCAGCTGATATCCACTACACAAACATTCATGTGTGTTGTTTAAACAAGCTACCCAGAGGTCATCATCTATCCAAGCTGACCCTCAAGAGCAACAAAGCTCAGCAGATGCAACTCCACCCTAACAAGCAAGGTTATTTTTGCTGCTGTGCTTGGGGAACACAGCTTTTCCCCAAAAAGCTATGATCCCAGGGGCTAAGACCAATTTGGTAACAGCTAAGATGGGAAGAAAACTCTCTACTTTCCAGGATACTTAAGTGAACAGCAAGTCCAGGGTAAAAAGCAGCACGTAAGATGTGTGTTAAATTGCTGTCATTGCCAGCACAGCAGCAAGAATGTCCTATTAAAAGAGTCTGTAACTAAATCAAGGAATTCTAATATTCATAACTGAACTAAAAAGCTCAACCCTCTGGGATACTAGCAAATTTCCCCTCAAAGACTGCTCACTTCATTGACAGTCATGTTGCTTTTCATAATCTTGTCCACAAATTCAATCAAGCTCCAGATAAAATCTAATCAAGTTGGACAAGCTGAATTGCAAGGGCTGTCTTCTCAAGTCCTTTCACAGGAGGTCAACTTAAAGTAAGCTTCTGATGTCCCAGGACTTGTGCAGGCTTATTTCATGTAGTTCATTGCTGTAGGCACCAAGTACCATCTTAGCTCCCTGTAGGAGAGCATCTGATCTCTAGACAAACTAGGTTTAGTCTTCTGTCCTGTTTGCTCATATCCTTAGTGATTTCTCCAGGCTCTCCTACTAGTAGCAGGAAAGATCTGCTACTCAGAGAATTCCATTCCTATAATCATTCCTCAAACTAACTTTTTCCCTCTGGAAAACACAAGTATCCCTGAGAACTACTGCTGGTCTGAAGAAAGTGACGATCCTAAAGCAAATATAAAAGCACTCATAGAGTGCCAGGGCAAAGCATTTACACTTAGGAAGACCTCATAATTCACATTTAAGACTTGTTGGCCATTTCAGCCTGTCCTTCAGGGACACCCTTTTTCTTTTCTTCTCCACTGCAACTGAGAAGATAAACTTTAAGCCATGGCCACAATCTAGATCCTTTGTTTACTCCCTAGCAAGCATTAGGAGAGATTCACCCCCACAACAAGTAAGAGAAGCAGCTCTTTTTATGTATTCACTTCAGATAAGAGCATCCAGAAGTATCAGCATAAGTTACCCTCTTTAAAACAAAGCAACTCTTCTGAATATTGACCCCATATACCAGTATTGCAAGAAAAAAGAATTTATTCAAGAGATTCTCAGTTCTAAACTTGAGATTTCATGCATGAAGCCCAGCAAAAACAGTGTAGTGTTTAAACACTGTGTGACCAACGTGACTTTGCAAACCAATGTATCAGCCCAGCCATACCCCATGCAGGGCTAACGTCTGGCTTCCCATTCTCCTGTACACCAAACATGGGGAAATCTTTATTCAGACTAACAAGGCTGATGCAGATTAGTCACAAATGTTACTGTAACTAAAATCTTACAAGGGGAATACCACTTTTTCTCCCCCCCAACACCATACTCCGCTAGCCAACAAGGCAGTGAATGCTCCCACTGGTCAAATTCCTAACATTTCAGAAGCAATCACTTCCAATCTACTGAACAGATAAGCAGAACTAACAAGTTTCCAGCCAGCAAGCCACTCCCCACCTTCCTCTTGTTGAGCATGTGTGGCTCAGGTCATTTCCGACTTGGATTCCAGCAGGAAGAGCTATTTCAACCAGAGCACAGAACTAAGAAGCCCAGAAGCCCAGACTCACTGACTCGACACTGAAAAAACCACTTGGGAAAAGGCTACTGATTAAAGGAAGGGTGCTGTTATCTCCAACACACCAAATGTCTGAAAGGATGTTCCCTCCCAGACACTTCAATGTATGAAGTTGAGTTCCCTTCCTTTTTTTTGGTGTGTGTGTTAAATAAAGCCTTCATAAAACAAAAGAAAACTGTTTGTTCATTTGACTGTTTGCCCAGCCAGTTTCAAAATTCAAATAATCCTGCCCTGTCTCCACTCCAGCTTGGTCCCTGGTGAGTATCTCAAACATTTCACATATCAACAATTCTTTCTAGAGACTAGGGTCTAGGGAGCATGAGGAAGTGGAGAAGCTTGAGCATATTTATCAGGCTTGACACCTTCTATCAGTATGCAGCACCAGAAAACAATTTCCCTGATGAATGGATGGGCCCAAACCAGTCACAGAGCCCTGTATCTCGCTTTCAACCTCATTAGTCTTTTAAAGAAGTACAGCTCAGCAAAGAGCTTCAAAATGCTGACAGACTTGCAACAAAGGAACTTGGAGGAACTGTGGGGACTGGAGCTCCATTACAGACATGCAACCCAACTCCAGGGGTCTATCATAGAATCAGTAAGGTTGGAAGAGACCTCAAAGATTATTAAGTCCACCTTATGACTAACCAAACCATGGCTTCAAGTGCCATGTCCAATCCTTTTTTGAACACCTCCAGGGACAGGGACTCCACCACCTCCCTGGGCAGCACATTCCAATGGCAAATTACTCTTTCTGGGAAGAACTTTCTCCTCACCTCGAGCCTAAACCTCCCCTGGTGCAGCTTGAAACTGTGTCCTCTTATTCTGGTGCTGGTTGCCTGGAAGGAGAGACCAACCCCCTCCTGGCTACAACCTCCATTCAGGTATTTGTAGAAAGCAATAAGGTCTCCCCTGAGCCTCCTCTTCTCCAGGCTAAGCAACCCCAGCTCCCTCAGCCTCTCCTCATAGGGCTTGTGCGCAAGTCCTCTCCCCAGCCTCGTTGCCCTTATCTGGACATGTTCAAGTGTCTCAATATCCTTCTTAAACTGAGGGGTATAGAACTGGACACTCAAGGTGTGGCCTAACCAGTGCTGAGTACAAGGGAAGAAGGACTTCTCTGCTCCTGCTGGCCACACTCTTCCTGATCCAGGCCAGGATGCCTTTGGCCTTCTTGGCCACATGGGCACATTGCTGGCTCATGTTCAGACAGCTGTCAATCAGCACCCCCAGGTCCCTCTCTGCCTGGCTGTTCTCCAGCCACTCTGATCCCAGCCTGTAGCACTGCATGGGGTTCTTGTGACCAAAGTGCAGCACCGGGCACTTGGACTTGTTAAATGCCATCCTGTTGGACAACAGTTGTGGGTGTGACTGCTTGTCCTGCTGCAAAGTGGCATTACTCCCTTGCAGACAGCCAGTGTCACTGCAGCAGGGCTGTGTGAGATTTCACAGGTCTTGTCTGAAGGTTTAATGCACTTTGGTGAGGACGTCCACACACCACCCAATGACAGCAGCCAATCAGACCTAATCTACTGCTGTAGGAGTGAAAAATACTCATTGACTGCTCATACAGAGGGCCACAAGAGGGAATGGCCTCAAGCTACAACTGGGTAGGTTTAAACTGGATGTTAAGAACAATTTTCCACAGCGAGTGGTCAGGCATTGGAATGAGCTGCCCAAGGAGGTGGTGTTACCCATTGCACGTGAGCACCAGTGCTGCATTTGGGTGCTGGCTCCTTGGAAAGTCCTGGCTTTAAAGATCTAGTAAAAATCTTATGAAGAGACACTGAAAGAGCTGGGGATGGTTGGTTTGGAAAAGAGGAGGCTGAGGGGAGACCTCATTGCTCTTTACAACTGCCTGAAAGGACATTGTAGAGAGGCTGGTGCTGGTCTCTTGTCACAGGTAATTAGTGATAGAACAAGAGGGAATGGCCTCAAGCTACAACTGGGGAGGTTTAGACTGGACATTAGGAACAAAATTTTCCACAGCAAGAGTGGTCAGGGATCAGAATGAGCTGCCCAGGGAGGTGGTTGAATCACCAACCCTGGAGGTGTTTAAAGGTGGTGCTTGGGGATATGGTTTAGGGGTGACCCTTGTAGAGTAGGGCTCTCACTTGGACTTGGTGATCCTGAGGGTCTTTTCCAACCTGAATGTTTCTGTGTGTGAGAGCAGCTCAAGCTAAAGTGAGTGCATGGTGTTCAGGGCAGAGAGAAACAAAAGAAGAATAAGCTCTGAAAAGGACAGGTTGATACCACTACTTGAAGGGGAATATTCCAAGCTCAGCTACACTTCTGCAGGTCACAAAGTAGCCAGGAATAAAAAGCTATTACAGACTCTTTTCACTAGTGGTAACGGTGGTTTGTTCTATCGGATTTCAGCAGCGTTTCTGACTCCAAACCAGAAAGCAGCCATAAAGGGCAGGAAACAGCTCAACTATAAACCAAACCCAGAATGTGCTTTTTCCATGATGGTTTTAAAAAAAAAAAAAAGGGCAGCTATGGTTTAGACAAAAGCCAATGGGGTCATGTGAAGACAGAAGTCAGCCAGGAACGTTTTATTTGGCTCCTAAATTCTGCTAACTGATTCAACACCCCAAAATGTTCCAAAAGGGAGATCCAACACAAAGCTTTGTGTGTCCTGTACTGTTCCACCCGATTCTTAGTGCTGAAGCGCTGTGAAGCGCAGGTACCTGGTTTCTGCCCCATATTTGTGCCTGGACAGGGTTACAACAACTCATCTGACAAGAAGAAACAGCATTTTACCCTCGGATCGGGTGCTCGACCTGGTTCACTGGGCAGCTGGTCAAATAGCTTGGCCTCCACTTAGCAGGACTGCCTTTTCTTTTTATTTCTGGCAACAGGGCTAGTTACACTATAACCTGGATCAGACATATCTCTGTCCTGCTGTTGAAACCTGCTTTCAACTAGGTCAGTTGCTTTGATTTAATCACCAACGAGCTCCAGAGCGCACAGTGTTCCAGCTACACTCCTACCTCAGGAACCACAAGCTTCCCCTGCAGATAGGTATGATTCAAGGATCTGAAGTTGCAAACTTATTAGGGGTGGAAGAGTCTCATCAGTTTTAGGATGCCCCCCTTGGAGGTCCCATTTACACAAACAAAAGGCACAAAGCTGAAATCAGAGTTTTGCCTTATTTCTCCACTGAGGTCTTGCCTGAAAAGCTCTAGCACAGACAAACATCCACAGCCCAGAGCTAATTTTAAATCACATTCAGTATGGTAGGATACTGTACTGTAATTCTTGTTTCTCTTGTACAGGAATGGTGTCCAACAAGGAACGTGCAGATATCAACTCCAAACGGGTGCTGGAAGCAGCCCCACCAATGCACACAGGACTTAGCACTGCAGCAGTGATACAGCAGTGCCATTCCACAGCTCAGAAGCAGGTATCTTTGATGCCATTAAAAAAATAATCTGCCTTTCCATGGCTACAGCTCTGTATTAAATTATGTGCAAAAGACTTCTGTGGAGAAGAAAAAGCTACAAATGAGACTTTGAACATACTGCTGCAGATAATAGCAGAACTCAGAACCTTGCTTCCTGCACCCCACACCTTCCTCTGATCACAGCTTGGCGCTGCAGCTTGCACACTCTTGCACAACCTTCACCACGACTTCCTCTGGAGATCTGCATTAACTTTTATTTACTTTTTGCTTTACTTATAATTTCATCAACAAAAAACTGGGTACCTACAACCTTAGACCTGTGGGTGGGTTAGGGACTGCCAGCAGCAGCAAAGCTCCACCTCTGCTGTCTGCAAACAGGCTCCTTCTCTGGAGACTTTCCAAATCTGCCTGAACGTGTTCCTGTGTGGCCTGCCCTAGGTGAACCTGCCTTGGGAAAGGGGTTGGACTAGATGGTCTCCAGAGGTCCTTTCCAACCCCTGCCACTCTGTGCTACCGTGCAGCACAGCCACCTTCCAGTGCACTCAAACTCAGCTTGTCACAGAATCCAGACACCCAGCTCAGCACCAAGCAGAAGGTGCATTGTCACCTCCTCCTGGGAGTTATTCAAGAGCCATTTCCAATGTACATTACAAAAAATCAGTCATGACCTGCTTGGCAGAAACAATTTGTGGCTGTTTAAAAAGCCAGCAAACAAAACATCTGTCACTGCAGAGAAATGGATTTGTTCTTCACACATTCAGGCAGGAAGTACAAACCATGCAGTGAGGTCTGGACTGTGCAGAATCATAGAATCAACACCAGGTAGGAAAAGACCTCAGAGATCATCAAGTCCAACCTATTACCTAATACCTAACACCTCCTGACAACTAAACCATGGCTCCAAGTGTCATGTCCAATCCTTTTTTGAACACCTCCAGGCTCCAAGTGTCATGTCCAATCCTTTTTTGAACACCTCCAGGGACAGGGACTTCACCACCTCCCTGGGCAGCACATTCCAATGGCAAATTACGCCTTCTGGGAAGAACTTTCTCCTCACCTCAAGCCTAAACTTCCCCTGGCACAGCTTGAGACTGTGTCCTCTTGTTGTGGTGCTGGTTGCCTGGGAGAAGAGACCATCCCCCACCTGTAGAAATGAGATATTTCTTGGATTTTCAGCTTACAAAGAGACAAACCTAAAGTCAATTTGTTTGCATGGACTTCTACAATATAAAGGGGGGTGGGGTGGGTGGGTGTTGCTTTTTAAGCACCTTCAAAACTTTTGCCCAACTTACAAGGAAAGTGACAACAGTAAGCTTTCACTTGGGCCCTTTGAGACTAAGCAGCTGCAAAACAAGCCAAAACCCAAACAACCAACAAAGCAAACAAAAAACCCGAAACCGACCAACCAAACAAAACCCAACAAACAAACCAACCCCCTACTCCAACCCACACTGGACTTCAGAAAGCCATTTCTCTGTGTTATGAGGAAGAATGGCCTTTCCAAACACAGCACGAGGGAGGAAGCATTTTGCAATGCTTTACAGTTCCCAGAACAAAAAGTGACCTCTTCTAACACTAACCCAAATCTGTGCGCTGCAGGCTTGGACACCAGTAAATCCTCCTGCAACTTACAGATACAAAAGAGGAAGTGGTGACACTTCAGACAGCCAAAGCTTTTCCTATTAAGTCTGTGATTGAAAAATGTGCAAGACAGCAGAATTATAAGTGGCTCAGTCGTAATTTTAAGCAGGAAATACTCTGCCTTTATCAGCATTGCTTAAAGCCACCTCTGTTAGGCTAATCCAGTAACTTGTGAACGCTGAAGCACCCTGGATAGAAAAGGCCATTGTGAAAAAAGTCCTTCACCATTTGTTTTCATAGCAGCTACATCTGGGTAAGAAACTACAGCAAAGCATCTACCTCTCAGCAGACTTCTTGGATCAGCGTTAGAGGCAGAAATGCAAACACCATATGCTCTGCTGTAGCTTTGGCTGCTGAGATCCATGCCTTGTCAATACATGCCAGCCCAGCCCAGCCCTTGGTGCTAGCTGAACCGCGTGTGTGAGCATGCTTCAGTACTTGGGATTGCTGCTCCAAAGCTGGGCCTGGAGTACCAGCGTTAGCACCGAGATAACAGCAAACAGCTTCCCTGCTATTGTCACTTCTGATAACCCCAGAGAGGGAAGCCAGCATCCTGACATGCCTTCATTTAGAATAGAATAAACCAGGTTGGAAGAGACCTTCGAGATCATCGTGTCCAACCTATCATCCAACACTACCCAATCAACTAAACCATGGAACCAAGCATCCTGTCGAGCCTCGCCCTGAACACCCCCAGCGATGGCGACCCCACCACCTCCTCAGGCAGCCCATTCCAGTGGGCAATCACTCTCTCTGTGTAAAACTTCCTCCTAACCTCCAGCCTAAACCTCCCCTGAAGCAGCCTGAGACTGTGTCCTCTTGTTCTGGTACTGGTTGCCTGGGAGAAGAGACCAACCTCCGCATCTGGCAACCCTCTTCTTTTAGGACAATTCAATGAATGATTTACTGATGAGGAGGTGCATTAAATGATGACTTTTGTCCAGGAAAAAGAGTGATGTTCACAAGCTAAAAGCAAATTGGTTTCCCATTTGTGATCAACTTACCCTTTGCAATTTTTCACCATGTATTTCATTAAGGAAATATAAGCCACTTGGGACATTTGCTGTTGATGCAAAGGCTTTCCCCATCTCTCCACTCACTAAAAGGCTCTGCACCTCAACACTGCACTCCTGCATTTTGAAAGCATCCTCCCACCAATGGACAGCCCCACTAGGCAGTAGCCCTGTACCTTTAAACATGAAAGCCTTAAAACATGCTGAAGCCTTCCTTCAGCTCGCAGCAGCAACACTATTCACTGAGGACAAAATTATAAAGTAAAAGGAGGAAGTGCATTTTCTTTCACATCCTAAACTGGCTGTTAGTTCCCTCAGTGTAATCCTGAGCTAGGCTTCCCAGCAACCTCTTTGTATTTTGTCTCTAGCTAGCTATACCATAATTACTGGATATACTCTGTATTTCTGGCTCTTTTCAATGCTACCTTTAGATGCATAACCAGTGCTTGAGATGAATCCTCTCTATCCTTGACAAATCACAAGCCAACAACACTACAGCTGAAGAGTTTAACAGTTCCAAGCCTAAGGGGCTTGCACAGCCACCCAATATGTCTCAAGGGACAGGCTTCTTCACTTGAAACATGTACTGTGAGCCCCCCTCCATCATGGCATCTGCATCTGCTGCATGTGTAAGTAGCCAACATCAGGACTCCACAAGTAGCCACACCAGCACCAGCTGAAGAACCTGGCTACAGCACCCCCTGTTCACCACGTCTACACATGGTCATGTGAGGGACAGCAAACACAAACCAGGGCCTTCTCCTCCAACATCTACACACCTGTCAGAAAGAAAACCCAGGAGCACTCTGCTGTTTTGTTTTTAACCTCACATCTGGGGTTAGAAGCATCCCCCTGACATTCAAATTGGAAACCAGAAGGGATCCAGCAACGGAAGAAGAAATCCAGTGGACAATGTTACACACTCATGTACTAGAGTACTTCGAAGCAACACAGTCAGGACAGATTCCCGCCCTGAAAACTCTTGGGAAAAGGGATACTTAATGAAGCCCCTCACACAACATCCAAGCCACAGCTATTGACAGCTCAGCAGCAACTCATTTCTGCTATGAGCCATCCTTGTGGTTCTCTCTGATCTTCAGCTATGCAAGCCAGCCAACACATGCTCTGTGATGCTTTACAATGACTTCACCATGTTTGTAATGTCGCCAAGGTTGGCCACTCCTACTGAACAACCACCCCAGAGAGTGCTTACAGAAACATCAAAAACCCCCAAATAAATCAATGTAAATTAAAACTGGGCTACTTCAGAACAGCTGAGAGGGCTGCCACCAAGCCAGTTCCCCACCGCTGAATGTAGAGATACATGATCTCACCTCTTCTGCTTGCTGCGGTTCCTGAAACACGTTTTCTTCAGGTCTGCACCAGGAACTGGTGCTTAGTTACTTACTTGCTACTTGCCAACCATCTCCTGCTTTGTTTACTTTTAATTCAGCGTCTGTCAGTTCTCTCCTGTGACTGGATGGACTTTCAGCCAGCTCTCTCAACTGCTGAATCACATCTCTTAGCTTTATAATAACTGCCAGAGTTAATACTCACACTGATGTTCACAGTTAACTGTTGCATTTGAAAATAGCTCTTCTTGAAGCACCAAGTGCCTTGTTACTCGTGCAGATCAGCAATTTCCCTGCCTTGGAACATTACCATAAAGCTGGATTCACCAATGGCTAAGCTGAAACCTCCCAGGCTGTTTATGAACTGCCCCATAAAAGATGCCAGAAGGAGCCAGGCAGGTCTTTTTTTTTTTTGTTTGTTTGAGTTGTTTTATAGATATTTTTAACCCAGGTTGCACGAGACATTCAACTAGCACTTGAACTCTCAAACATAACTTCCACCCTTCCCTAAATGGAATTTTTCTTTCTACTCTTTATAGATAGGTATTTTAAGCTTCATTTATAAGCTTATTTTCAGAGCACATCCTAATCAAGAACGAAGAGAAGCAAAAACTAAGCTCACAGTACCGCTTGCTGAAGCTCATTCTCTAATCAAGTGGGGCTGACAGACCTCATTAACCACAGGACTAGCAATAAAACTGCATTCACTGCAGATTCTCTGAAGCTAAAGAGGAGAGCCGAGCCATGCCCTCCTTACCTTTGTCACCTCTTTTGTATCACCATTACTGATCACCACCTCTTGCCACAAACTCAGCTCACTGGGACAAAAAAACCAAAACCCCAAGGAGAAGAGTAGTTTGGGAAGTAATACAGAGTTAGATCTGCTCCGACAAACCACATTAGGTTACTGGGGAACATTATCTGACTCCCAGCCTACACAGAAAGCTGGATCTTTGACAAGAGACTTTTCACAGCACTTAAGGGCTGGCAGCAGCTGCCAGGAATTCTTCACCCTTTTAGCAGGTGTTAAAGCTTCTGGGATAGAGCCAAGCAGTACTTTGGACTCACTGAAGCAATCGAACCTTTCGTTACATCACCCAAACACTGCAAGAAGTGAGAGCAATTCACTAGAAAGAAGTCTTGAGTAGCCCTCAGATAAGATAGCCTGAAGCCACAAAGCAAATATCTGCAATAACTCTCATGTCTTCACGTTGCTTTTTATTGAATGAAAGCAAGTGGTGCATAAACTGCAGAACAAAGCAGAACAGAGCATCTGCTCAAACACTCTTCCCAAGCATTCAGTAACTGTTCTCGCTTAACTCTGTGCAGTATAAAACCCACCAGGATACCTCTGGCAGTAACTGTGTGCACGTTAAGTAGCTCTTTCCTTTATGGGTCTGCAGAAGAACATCACAAGACATCGTTAGTCTTCACTGCAGAAGGAACTAAGGAGAGCAGCTTTTGCTTTTGCTGGTTCTTCCCATCAACTTGAACACTAAAACAGCCAGCTCAAGTTTTTACTAAAAAGAGAAAGCATTTTCATTTCTTCCTCCAGAAACTGCTAGCAGGAAAAAATGCACTACTTTGCAGCAGACAAATCTCACCTTCTCCAGACTGGAGGGTAAGGGTGCTCTTCATGGGGGAGTGGAAAGAAGGAAGGCAAGAAGAGAAATGAATACAGTATGTCCCTAGTGCCTTCAGGGTTTAAATCACATTAGCTGAGACAAAAAGCCTGCTGCTCTTGCACCTTGAGATCAGTAACAGGCTCTTTGTTGGGTTTACCTTGGCTCACCACCAACAAGGATTCACCTTCTTAAGGCCCTCTTGCATTAGTTTAAGGACATGTCTCATGTCACATGTGCATGTGTGCTCTTCCTCCTCTCCTGTCCTGGTGGCATGGCTCCCAGGTGTGTCACAGCACAGGAGAGAGGATGCTGCTCTCTGCCCGTGTGTCACCGTATTTGCTCTTCCTCACGTTCATGAGGGTATTTACGTGAGGGTGTACTTCCTTCCTAAATGCTGTGCCCTCCATCCCTACTATACACCATAATCCTGTTTCTGATGTGCTGATTGCTATAGAAGTGATTGCATTGCCACTAGATTATACCTTCAGGTGGAGAATGTGTAAGTGAAGGAACAGGAGCAGGTTTTGGCATACATTTAAGGACATGGCAGTGCCATCCCACACGTAATGACAGTGGCTTTAACAGTAGCTTCCAGACACAAAATATGACCATAAGAAACAGCATGGCATGAAGTTTTGATTTCTATTTTTGCCCTAAAAAAGATTACCAAAAAAAAAAAAAAAAAAGAAAAAAGAAAACTCAGATGTTCCTGTCATCAGCTCTGACCATTTCAGACAATGCCCTGCAGCTGAGCACTGCCATCCCAGCCACTTTCCCAGGCTCCTGATTGTTTTTCTGCACTCAATACACCATCTCCTTAGTCCAAAGATCGGGGCAAAAGAAGTGACAAAAATCACAGAACCAAGTTCCATAACTAACTGCCCTTTTGTTGCTTACTGTCTTTTTCTAGAGCAAGGATTCAGAGAGCAGGAGCAAGAGAGACAGAGCGTCTCAGATCTGACACGGGCGCTGAGACGCATGACTGACCCGGGCTGAGCCAGCAGAGCAGGGCAGCCTGCGTGCCTGGAATGCGGAACCCTCCTTGGCAGCCTGTTTACCAGGGGCACAAGAGCAAGGTGGCTATCTGGGTGCTGCTGCAACTAGACTAGAATAAGAATAGAATAGACCAGGTTGGAAAAGACCTTCGAGATCATCAAGCCCAACCTATCACCCAACACTATCTAATCAACTAAACCATGGCACCAAGCGCCCCATCCAGCCTCTTCCTAAACACCTCCAATGATGGTGACTCCACCACCTCCCTGGGCAGCCCATTCCAATGGCAAATCACTCTTCCTGTGAAGAATTTCTTCCTAACATCCAGCCTGGTGCAGTTTGAGACTGTGTCCTCTTGTTCTGTTGGTGGTTGCATGGGAGAAGAGACCAGCCCCCACAAGAACATGACAGCTAGGAATGCAGCTTAATAGCCCAAAGACTCCATTCCTTGCAAGCAGCTGAGAATCAAACAGGACACCTTCCTACCTACTGAGACCCCTCTCAGCAGGTCTGGAGGAGCGTTAGATCACAGAATCACAGACCCTCAGGATCACCAAGTCCAACTGAGAGCCCTACTCTACAAGGGTCACCGCTAAACCATATCCCCAAGCACCACCTTTAAACACCTCCAGGGTTGGTGATTCAACCACCTCCCTGGGCAGCACATTCTGATCCCTGACCACTCTTGCTGTGGAAAATTTTGTTCCTAATGTCCAGTCTAAACCTCCCCAGTTGTAGATTGAGGCCATTCCCTCTTGTTCTGTCACTAATTACCTGTGACAAGAGACCAGCACCAGCCTCTCTACAATGTCCTTTCAGGTAGCTATAGAGAACAATGAGGTCTCCCCTTAGCCTCCTCTTTTCCAAACTAACCATCCCCAGCTCCTTCAGTGTCTCTTCATAAGATTTTATACTAGATCTTTGAAGCCAGGACTTTCCAAGGAGCCAGCACCCCAAGTGTATCACTGGTGCTCCCATGCAATGGGTAACACCATTCCCCAAAAGGGTGAGATGGATGGATGATTCTGAACTCTTCCTGGCCTATACACAGTTTCAGCCATCAGGACACATATCTACATCAGGGGATACAGAAATGCCAGAGTAGAACCCAAAGAGCCATTGCACAATCCAAACCACAGATGCACAAGAACAAGATTGTTATCTCAGTGTAGTTAATGTTTTCACTGTAAGAACATCTAGTTTGCAGTTAACATCAGTTTGTACCATGCAATGCTTCCTTACAGCAGTGGTTCTGCTTCACAGGTCTAAGAGGGGGAAAAAAGTATTCCTCACTGAGAGCAAAGCTGAGGACTACATCACAGCTTCCAGAAGCATCCAGCCCTGTTTACAGTTAGCCCATGTTCACCAGGCATAGACCAAGGTCTGAGTGCAGCTATGCAGAAAATACTCAGGATCTATTTTCCCAGGAGAAGTGACCAGTGACTTGTCAGAAGGCAATAGCACATCAAAGGCCAGTTGAGTCCATCCCCAAGCATGGAAGGCTCATAGGACTAGTTTTAGCAGGAAAGAAGTGGTGGTGTGTGAGGGAGTAGGAAGTAAAGAACTAATTTGCTGGTGGATCCCACCTGCAGGTACAGGTGTTGGAAAACTCAGCATTCACTACATCAGACATCAAGCAGCAAACTCCACTTTGGAAGAGAATAGAAACACAGACATGCCTTGTTTGAACTGAAAACTTGATAAGCATTCAAGGCCTGGCCTTGAAGCTTTCTTTGGAATCTTTGAATTTCATTTATTGCATCAAATATTCAAGATGACTCTCACTGAAGCCAGCAAGTAAATCAAAGCTAATGAAATCAGTGCTGAAAGTCCTGCCTTTAGGTCATACTTGCAGAGCTACATTTCACCTGTTTGATATGTCACTGCTGTGGTACAAGAGGGACATCTCCTCCCAAGCCATAAGTGTAGCTGACATCAGCAGAAAATGATTCTGATCTGCCTCCTAGACAAACTTGGATCTGCACTCCTCTTCAGCACTAGGAACACATTAGGAGTTGGGTCAGTCACAGGCAGAAGATGCAATAGCTAGCAAGTGCCCATTGAGTGTATTCAGGAGCAGAAATAAGACCAGCAGCAGTCTCTCAGAGCGACATTCTCTCAAGAACAAAATTAACAGCAATGAAATACTATAGCTGCCAACTGAATTTTAACAGCTGCCACAAAATCCACTCAGACACCAACAAGGTTGAAAGGGCACCGGAGTGAGACACACACGTGACACAGCGAGCAGTTGCGTCAGTAAGAATTTCAGACTTAAGATACAGGGACAAGAAGAATTAACAAGCCAAGGGGGGATTAGGGTAACAAGATCCCCACACTTCATCATCTTCTGCTAGGAGAGGAGGCAAGCTCACAGCTTGTCCCTTCCTTCTTCTCCCATAACCCCCACACTGCCCGAGGCGAAAGCTAAGCTGCACTAATAAAAACAGCAGAGCCAGCATAAACTGTCCAACCCTGTTATTTACACCTCAGCAAAATGCTCCCAGCATCCACTATCACTCACAGGGCTTCTCCAGGAGCTGCCTGCTAACATGCAGGCATTGGAAGCACGTCCCAGAGTACCGCTTGCCCACGCAGAGAATTTTTACAGCAGCACTGGACATATTCTATATTCATCACCTTTAGTTTACCCTTTAATACTAAAGCATTTAAAATGCTTTTGAAGACCTTGTGTTTGAAGAGATTTCAACTTGCAGCAGGTCAAGCTGAAAAAGCTCCAAAAAAACCCAAACAAACCCCTGAAGTGATCAAGAGGTTGACTGTTGGAACACTCAACCTGCCCCAGAACATGGTCTCTGAAGACTCAAAAAAAAAAGAGAGCACCTGATAATTTTTGTTGCAGAACACTCAGCTGTTCCCTAACTGCCAAACAGCAACACAGGCACTGTTTGCAAACCCTGCAACTGCTCCTGTTACACTCAAAGGGAAACTCCCTCAGTTGCTGAAGTTTCAAGAGAAGATGTTTGCATAACTTCCCATTAGATTCTCCTTCCTCTGTTCTCTCCTTGAAAGTTACACTGTTACACCTCCCAAAAGCAAAACCAAAAATTAAGTATTTATAGGAAGGACAACTCCACCCTTTCCTCTTAGCTCAACACCAAGAGGCAAGATTCAGCCAGAGGTCAGCCACTCCACACTCCCAGCTAGTGCCTTCATTTCATGGAATCATAGAATCAATGAGGTTGGAAAAGACCTCAAAGATCATCAAGTCCAAGCTGTCACCCAACACCTCATGACTACTAAACCATGGCACCAAGTGCCACGTCCAATCCCCTCTTGAACACCTCTGGGGACGGTGACTCCACCACCTCCCTGGGCAGCACATTCCAATGGCTAACAACTCTCTCTGTGAAGAACTTTCTCCTCTCCCCAAACCTAAACCTCCCCTGGAGCAGTTTGAGACTGTGTCCTCTTGTTCTGGTTGTCTGGGAGAAGAGACCAACCCCCTCCTGGCTACAACCTCCCTTCAGGTAGTTGTAGACAGCAATAAGGTCTCCCCCAAGCCTCCTCTTCTCCAGGCTAAACAACCCCAGCTCCCTCAGCCTCTCTTTGTAGGGCTGTGCTCAAGGCCTCTCCCCAACCTTGTTGCCCTTCTCTGGACACGTTCAAGAGTCCCAATGTCCTTCTTAAATTGAGGAGCCCAGAACTGGACATAGTACTCAAGGTGTGGCCTATCCATTGCTGAGTACAGGGGCAGAATGACTTCTGATTTTCTTTTGAAGCAGATGACTGATTTTCTTTTGAAGCAGATAAACAACCATAGTGTGAACTGATACTGAAATTCACATCTATGCCTTTCCACATTCCTCACAAAAAAACCCAATCCAAGCACCACCACATCTGCATTGGTCAAAAAAACCCATTCTTTTCTGCAATTTCTGCACAGCTTACTGCTGCTGCAAATGTTCCTAGGCTCTGAAAATTATAAGCCCATGTCTGGATGTGTAATTAAAGGAGGAATGAATTAATGAGTTTTACCAAAGGCTTTTGAGTCGCCATTATAATTCTCACCCTTAATCAGGAGCAGGGCACTCAAAGGACAGCATGAGCAGGATCAAGAGCAGAGAGGGGGGGATAAAGCACCCCCAGCTGATGCTTCCCCCATCACGTTCCTCTCCAACCTGTCACTGTCATTCAGACCCCGCCAGCCAGATCAAACCCAGCAGGAAAACGCCTGGGCCCTTTGGACAGCTGAATACAAAAATGCTTCCTGAAGCTGCCACAAAGCACACACCAGCCTTTGAATGCTGAGCAGTGGCGAGATGCTGGGCGAGAGGCTCTGCAGAGCGCTGACTCCGCCGCTTTCATTCATCCCCAGCCCCAGCCCCCACCCAGCACCAACAATTACAGTTCAGTCCCAGGCTCCCAAGGAGGCAGAAATTGAAAACACGTTTTCATTGAAGCACAGCTTGAATTTCATGAATTCCATTACTCTCAACTTTCTCAGCATTTCCTGGAGAGAATACTGTAAAACAAGGGAGAAAGGGGACAGAGGGGGCCACGAGGCAGCAATCACAGACCACCCCTCTGACCATGCCAGGCCAAGAAGATATTACAGAGGCACTTGAAGCAAGGAAGCAACATTAAAAAAAAGGGACTATTCCTAAACTGAAGGAAATAAGCATATGCTAAACATAAGCTTAGGGAGGAAGGAGAGCAACAAGCTACCAGAGGCCTCAAAGCAGTAACATATCCATTAGAACTAGCACTTAAACAGTAAGGCTACAGGCACAGCCCAGGTGCTAAACATTACAATTCCAGCAATGCAACAGAAAGCACCTCTTTGGTTGACTGAAGGAATCTTAGCTGCTAAAGCAAGTAGCAAAATGACCAGTTTATCAGCCACAGGAACTTGAGTGGACTGCTAAACTCAAAGTTTGCCCCCAGAAAAGAGCATGAAGTATGGTGAGGTCATACTCTGCCCACTACAGCACTCCGAGCCTGCTGTTTGACACTAAAGCAGTTAGAATCATCAGAGAAAGCAAGGTAGCACTAAGCTATGAGTCATTTCTTCCCCATGTACAGTTGTAACCCAATCAACTATGCAGTTCTTCAGGTTTTCTAATTAACACCCTATGGATAGCTTTGATACCATTACTAATGCCCTTAATGGTTCCTTCACCAACATCCTCTTTCCTCCATCCCCCCTCCCGCCCCCAGCCTGGGCCTTATCTTAAGGAGCATTACATCAGCTCCTGCACCAAGTCCTCCTTGTAACAGACACTATTATGCAAGTGAAGTGCCTCCATTTGGATTTTGGCATTATTTTGAATTTCAGTGTTGAATAGAAGGCTTGTTGAAATTCCCTGCATGAACAGCAGCATTTCACAGGCTGAAAAGGGTGCCCATGCACAGACACCGACACTGGCATAACAACACGCCTGAATGTGTTATACATTTGTGAAACATCCATTCCCCACATTCCCTTTCCCCTTGCCCACGAATAAGACTGGCATTGTTAGGGCTGATTAGCAGTATCTTTCATCCCTGATGTCACACTACAAAGGGCTTTCATGCACGTGCACGTGTGGCACCGTTCTGAGGTTTATCAGCCAGAAAAAGCATTTAGCACTGACCGAGGAAATCACAACCTGACTGTGCAGCTCCTGTTTAAGCGAGGGTGAAGGGGAGGGTCAGCTCTCTCTCCTGGCTGGTTACACTGCTGCTCTTACTATTGACACAGAAATGCTCATTTGTTAAAATAATAACTTAAAAGGAGTCTGGCAAACATTACATCTGCTGAGGCAAGCAACCTGATAACCATGTGAGAGCAGACATTACTCTGTTACCCTCATATCCAAGTGTTCAGAAAAAGGAATCAGCACAAGTATTGTGACCGAGTTACACCAACTGCTGTGTCCATGTCTTGCATGCTAACCCACTTTTTTGGTGGGTTTTTTGTTTGTTTTGGTTTTTTCCAAGAGAATAGCCTTGCAGCCTTAAGCACACAAATGACTACTCTGCGAGAACATGCGCATTTGTGGCTTACCAAACCCTGAAGCTCACAATTCTAAGACCAGGCTCAGAAAACTGCAAGTGGCTCATTCTCCAGAAATCTTTAAAAAAATATATATAAATAAAAATAGCTTGAAATTGAAGCCTCAGCAGCATGAAAGTGCTCTGTGTTTTGCCCTTTCCTAGCTCATCCCATACGAAAACCAAACGAAAACAACAAAACCACTATCAGGATGGTGCTGCCCTAGAGTGACTATTCACTAGATAGCTGCAGACCCTTTCATCAGGCAGCAAAAGCTTTTTCTGGCTTGAAGAGTAACAGAGCTAATTCCTGGTTTTCCACCACTGCAATACAACCAATAGCCTCAGTCACCTCCTGAAGTGGAGGAATGGGAAGGATTTCTAACAGCAATGCCCCCCACCCCGTCCCCCCCATAGACTGTCACCTAAATGCATCTGCAGAACTAAAAACCTTGCATGAGCTTGATCCTTCTTGACTTTAGCTCACCTGTCTTGTTAATCATCATTGTCAGTTAAAACAAAGAACTGTTAGGATGACAGTCCCATAAAGCACAGGCAGCCTTGCTGAAAGAGCAGCAGGGTTACTGGGGTTTGGGTTTATTATTATTAGAGACAACTCTCCAGCATGTATCAATATGTCCCTGAGTATTTGGAGTCTTATCCATGTCTTAAAAGTGGGAATTAAAGTTCAGTAGAGAAGGTAAGCTTGATATATCCCAATGTTACTCAAGTCTCATCTGAATCTCAGAGCAATTAAATTCCCAGACAGCATGTCCCCTTTCCCAGCACCAGGAGTTGAAAACAAGCCAAGTTCTCCTACCCACTCAAGGGGAATGGGAAATCTCAATGTAACTGGTGGAAGGTTTACTACTAAAAGATAAAACAGAAACTAGAGGAGAACTGACAGTCATCAAGAGGTTAAATTGCAAACGAGATGCTAACTCTCCCCCATCTCAAGAAAATTAAGTGAGCACCATCTTACTCAGTGCTTGCTTGCAGCCACCCAAGCCTATTCACTTGACATCAAAGAAAGTAAAGAATGATTCAGAAGAGTAACCATCACTGCTTAGTCTTCAGCATAATGATCCTTACAGGTAGAGAAGCGTTCCCAGAAGCAGTGCACAGAGCTGGCCGGGCAAGCTCTGCCATAGCACGTTAATGGGAATAGCATGAACCATCAGTTCTGGACTTCAGCCTTTCCATCATTAGGTGTGCTGGGAGAAGGGGAGAAGAGGTGTAAAATCAGCCTTGCCCTAGATGATGATGAAGAAGGGGGGTGGGGGAAGGAAAAAAAAGGATTGTTGGGTGCTTGCCCCGCCAATTGTCTGTCCTGAAGACGTGTATGTCAAGAAACTTGATGTGCCAAAGGCCTATAACTTTCATCTGTCTCAGTCTCATTTGACTGATTTGGGCTTTTTTGTTTGTTTACAGGTTCAAAAATAAATCTAATCCCAAAATACAAGTAAGAGATCAAGACAATTCATGGCACAGCTCCTTAATCCACATTCAAAGCCCTGGGATTAAGTCAGAAGAAAGCACCTGATTTGCTACCCTTAATCTCCAGAGTCATGCCTAATGGGTTATGCTCCTCTGGGTGAGAATTTCTCACTTTCCCTAATGATGAAAAATACAGAGCAGTAAAAATCCACACCAGCATCTGCTTGAAGCACTGCTTGTTTTAT